>NC_135540.1:35214126-35920626 GCF_045843805.1 Urocitellus parryii
ACTGGGAAATGAATATAAAACATATGTATAGCATCAAATGTAAAAATTGTATTGGCTGTGTTTTACCCAGGTGAGGAATCCTCCTGTTACTTGATCTTCTGAACAGTTTTTGACATAATTTGATTTGTTGCTAGTTTTTCACAAGTTTTTAGGAACCAAAATGATAGAGGGAGAGAGAGAGAGAAGCAAGTGTTAACATATCTATTTCTAATTTACATTCAACCAGAGCCCGTTATATTTCTGTATCCCCAGGCAGACAAATGTGATTCTGCTTCAGTAATTTTGGAAGGCTGGTAAATTATTGAACAGAGGGAAGCTGACCAATTTGCCAGATGCCATTTCACTTTAGACATATAAGTGAATGACCAACCTGCCAAAATGCTGAAGAGGTTTCTTAAAGTTTTCATTTTTCCCTGGGCAGCTTTGGTCAGAGGCTCTGCCCTGTACCTTTACATGGAATTGGGAGCAATTTTTCCTAACATGAAAAATATTGTCTTCTGTGTGTTGAAATGTACAGCCTTTTCTAGCTTATGTCCCTACCTTTGAACTCCTGAGCATTAGCCTCTTCTTGCTCTTAAAATAGCTAGAGAAAAGTAGGCACAAATAAAATTATAAATATAAGAGAAGGCTATTTGGAAAAGTGATGTCTCAGTTTCACAAAACGTGAATGAGAGAGAGAAAAAGAGTGTTCAAGGAAAAAAAGAGTAGATTTTTCTTAAAATTGTATGGATACTAACATGGGAATTGTATGGATACTAACATGGGATTTCAGTATTTGTTTTTATTATCAATTTTACATGATGTGACTACCTTCTCCCATCAATATTTGTATTAGGGTGCTATATATTTGGTAATGATCCTTTGATATTGGGAAGTGATTTTAAAAATATGATGATTAAACTAGGTTTCTTCCTTTTACGTTCATATTTTAAATAAAGCCACAGCTTTATTTATACAAAAGAAAAGCATTTGTTCCTGGGCAAATATTTTGAGGAAAGAGATCAAAGTAAACTGCATAAGGTTTTTACATCATTTCTGTATTATTTGGTATGTAGATCAATATCTGTACACATTTAATCTTTTATTTTCTAGTAACTTGTGATCATTGAGAAAGGGTTGAAACTATCTCATGAAGAATATACAATGGTGTGAAAAATTCCTCTGGAGAAATTTATGTTCCTTTCATTTTTACCAAGTTGCAAATTTTCAGCATGGATGTGAAAAGCATTGTGTACAAGATGAAAATAATTCACTAAATTTGCCCCCTTTTATACAAAATAAAATGTTAAAGTTAAAGAATAATGGCAAGTTCCAATTATCCTGAGAGTCAGTCTAAGAGGATGAAAAGTCCAATAGAAAAGAAGAAAATGATTGAAATAATGCTCAAAAGGCAAACAGAGTCTGGATTATAAGAAGTCTGAGCATAATTCCCAAAGTCATAGGCGTTCATTGGGAGATTCACAGCCTGATAGTAACATAGGTTTGAAATATAGAAATATCACTGGATTGCCAGATGAGAGAACAGAAAAAAAAAATGTTAAGAGTTCTTGCTACAGAAACAGTAGTTGGGAGACTTTGCAATTAATCTAGGTAAAAATATTCAAAACCTACTCAATTAGTAAAAATGTGAATGTGAAAGGAATGTTTTTGAGAGTTAGTGAACTAGAATTTTGCTTCCTAAAATGTTAAAAACTGATTATTAAGCAAAGGGAAGAGAAGGGAAGGGAAGGGGAGGTGAGGGGAGGAGACAAGAGGGGAGGAAAAAGAAGGAGGAGGAGGAGGAGGAAGAAGAAGAGGAAGAGGAGGAGGAGAAGGAGAAGAAGAAAAAGACATTAAGGGCAGGGCAAAAATTTGGGCCAGGAAAATTTGTGTTTATTTCACAGAAGAAATAAAGGAGAAATTACCATACAGAGAGATTATACTAATGTTTTCTAATCTGATTTAAAGATTTGAAATCTTATAGGACCATTAAAGGAAACATGTGATTTAGTCATAAGTGTATGTGCATATGTGTGTTTTATCTTAGTTTCAGGTGACATGATTTAGTAGTAAATGTAATAAAATAAAAAAATTTTCCCTAAAAATTATTTTAGATATCTCCTGTATTAGATACATGAGAATGGTGGGAACACGAGGTTAAGAGAATGATTCTATAAAATGGGCTCTCTGTGCTGACCCCCACATACTTTCTTTGCTAAAAAGCAATTCACCCGCACCCCTGCCTGGCCTAAGTAGACAGGATATATCATATCCCTTAGCAAACTGAGGTGGGGTTAAGGTCAGGTAGTCAATGTAGGTAATGAATGCAATGTTAGGGGTCTAGAGAGGATGACTACTGGTTATCAGAGAGAGAACAATTTGTTGTTAGCCTCTGTGATCCTTGTTCTCCTAGACATTGTGGGTTGCTGAAAATTTACCTCCTTGTTCCTTCCCTTGGTCACATACATGGAGAAGAAAGAGAAGACAATATTTACAAAGAGGGGTTCTGAGGTCTATAAAAGAGCAAGATGCACCCTCTCCCATGGACAGCAGCTCTGGGGTCCCTTTTCTGCAGAAAAGTCTGTTTCTGTCCCTTTCTTAAATAAAATTTGCTTTCTAAGCTTTCTTGCCTTGGCTTCTTGGGTGTTTAATTTTCAGCACTGGGGAATAAGGACATGTTCCAAGACTGGTATCCTTACTTGATGTCCTTTCAGATCTCTTAGTAAAAATTTAAAATTAACAGATTTCAGAAATCTTCTTTAACAATGTGAGATTTAATGTGTTGCTACCTTCAGTTAACATTGCTACTGCTACAATTCATTCATTTGCAGATTTAGGCACCTTCTCAATCTGAAAATGCTCTCAAAAGTCCAGGAAATCAGTCATAAGAATGTGGGGAACTTTCATTCACAATTGGAAGCCTGGCAACAGTGCAAACACATTAGGAGGATCCTTAGGGTTTGACTCTTATCCTTCTAGCTCTCAATTCAGGGAGCAGAATATGCATTCCACTTAGGCTTTCCTTTGTTTTAGTTTAAATGAGACAGAGTCCTGATATTGCCTCTTAGTGAAGAGTGTGGACAGAATACCAAAATCTTTTTATACAATTTAGGTCACAGAAAGCTTTAGTGCCTAGTCTACCCATCACCTTCATTTTTTAATAACAGCCTCCCCCAACAACTTTCATAAAGAAAATGTTTTACTGTCCTCTTCCCATCAGTTTTTCTGTAAGTGAAAGTTTGGAAGTGTGTGGGGCCAGGAGGCATAAGCAGTTGAGAATATTTTATGATGCTGAGCATGTCAGATTTTAAGCTTCATGGGTTTTAAACACACACTTCTGAATAGCTTTGCCCTCATACCTGATCTTTCTAGCCCAGCAGTCTTAAAAAAAGATGGCAATTACCACTTCATCATGTTCACTGATATATTATTTCTGTCTCTTTTTTATTCTTTTCAGTGATTTAAAGATTTGGAAGGAAGAACAAAAGTAGGTATTCTAGGAAAAGGCAATTTTGAAGTATGAAAATATATTAAAAAATATGGAAGACACTACTTTCCCTCAGCTTTTGAAATAAGTACAAACAAAATTTTACTCTTCTGTGTACAATTATTCATTTATTTCCATAGATATTTATGATGAAGTTGTGCAGTAGCAGTTGATCATGATTAAAATTGAACTCCAAGGAATTTCAGGTATAGGCAGATGGCAAAGATGGTGGGGCCTCATATGCTTTTCTGTAGTATATCTAGACTTCAGAGAAATAAACTGGTGATAGACTCTGTTACAAGACAGGCAATGCTAATCATTTCTTCCACCTCCGTGTAGATGTAAAGGTGTAGTTTAATTTTTTTCTGTCTATGTTTATTTTTAATGAGATCATAAGAATAATTTCAGCATATAATGTTCTAACTAGCATTCACTAGAATTGTATATGTGTTTTATTCATGTATAGGTGTTGTAGTTCGAGACAAATGTTTTTATTATTATTATGTCAATCTTATTCATATTTGTTACTGTGTTTTATGGCTTCATTTTCTGAGTGTGTGTGTGTGACATATTGAACAGTCTCACAGAAGTTTTCTAGGAAACTAATATTCCTTTCAGAATCATAAAGTGTCTATGATATTGGAAACTTTAATATAGGATACAGTATTAAATGAATTATAAATGTAAGTAATTTTGAGACATTTTTCAAGTATATAGTAATCTTCAGAACCATTTACAACAAACGTAAAACAGGGAATATTGTTGAATTGATCAAAAGCAATTTCTTACAGAGGGGATATTTTATTTGAATTCCAGTTTCATTTCTTTCCAACATTATTTGCTCATTTAAATAAATTTCTATTTTATTTAGATACGAAATAATTCTTCATAAAAGCATTTTATACATACCAAAATTTTCCTATAATGGCATCCTTAAAAAATGGTCTCTACTTTTCATATAAAAATATAGTATAGAAAGTTTGCTGCTGTCAGAATATATCTTCAGTTGTTGACCTTTCACTTTCCTTTTCTTACAGGTTCTCTCAAATTTTGTCCTTTCTCTGAAATGATGCATTGCCTCATTAGCCAGAATCCTGGGTCTACTTGTCCATAAATTTTGTTTCAACACTCATTTACATTTTCTTGGTTACACATAAATGTAGAAGTCACAGAGATTTGAAAGGATTTCAGATTTACAGATGAACATCAAATTACTTGGCTCTTATGTTAAATAAAATTATTAAAGAAAACACTAATATTCTTACACCAAAATTAAAAATAGTAAGGGGGATGGGTTAACTACACCAAATTAAACAGAAGCTTGTTGTTTTTTGCCCACATGATGTGAATAAATACAAATTTATAAGAAGATTTTAAGATTACTTATTGTAGTTTAAAAAATGTATATAGTTGGTAGTCACTATCAAATGAAATTTTCTATTTACTGTTATTATTTTTAAGAGTATAGTTATTTACAAAAAGAAAAGTTGATTTTTTAAAATTTCTAAAGCTCTGCCATAATCTGCTGGGTCACCAGCCACATATACCACATCATCCCTGTAGTTCACAAACAGTGTCTGGCCATCAAGGGATTAAGCCAGAGAAGTACACTGGGGCTTCTCTGTCTTGCTGCTGGTACTGATAGGTTCTTGCTTTGGTTCATCTATGATGACCTTGCCTACCAAGTCTTTGATCTTGCTGCTGTGATCTGACAGCACAGAACCAGCAGTAGTTGAGGCTGAAGCAAAGGATATTGATAGTGTCCTCACATCTAGTGTATAAATATGTTTACCTCTGGTGATAACCCATGGCCTGGCCTGGCCCTCCCTGCCTCCAGAAGCCCAGAGGGATTCATCTGGAGAGACAGTCACAATGTTCAAATAGCCTGTGTGGTTGATATGATTGATCTTTAACTTGCAGTGGGGCAAATTCCACACCTTGAACCAGCTTGTCCCAGCCACAAGAAATAGTGACCAGGTAGCTGCTGTTGTGTACAAAGTGAACAGAAGCCATGCCTTCGATGGGTTTCTCATTCTAGGCAATGCATTTCTATATATCCAAAGTATTCTATAACTTAATGGTTTTGTCTTGGGATTCAGAGACCCTCTTCTAATTGTTAGAAATCTACACTCAACGCAACTTTGGTATGGTGCACAATTCTTCTCCTGGTGATGCCCGTTGTGAGATCTCAGAGGTGAAGAGTTCCACCCCAGGTACCTGAGAAAACAAATTGGCCCTTCATGGAGATCAACACATCACCAACAAAGTGGGAATGACATTGCAGAGCACACTGTGGCATGTCACATTTGATCTCATCCCTGGTCAGTGGACAGTGTCATGTTGAGGAAGCATGTTCTTAGTTACCCAATCATTATTGCCCTTGAGAGTATCACAAAGTGTCATCTATTCAGTGATGACAGGGGTGGTATCACCATAGCAACAAGGATGACACCACATAACTCGGACAGATGAGCACCACACTTCAACATATCTATTTTTACACCTTCATTAAGGTAAATTTAATGCACAGTAATTTGCATATGTTTAAACACAGGAATTTTGAAGTATGTATACCCCCATGAAATATCACCACACTCAAGACAAAGAACACATCTGTCACTCTGTTAAGGTTTGGATATGAAGTGTCCCCCAAATCCCCTGTGTTAATGCAGAAATATTCTGAGATGAAATTATTGGACTGTGAAAGCTATAACCTAATTAGTTTGAATAAACTGTGTAGGTGATCTGTAGGCAGGTGGGACATAGCTGGCAGGGACTGGTCACAGAGTTGTGCCCTGGAAGTGCTCATCTTCCCTGCAGCACCTTCCTGGTCTCTGCTCCATGGCTGCACTAGGAAAGCAGCTTCCCTCTGCCATATTTTTTCCCAATGATGTTCTGCCTCTCATGCCATGAACCAAAGTAAACTTTTCCTCCTCTAAGTTGTTCTTGTCAGGTATTTTAGTCAGCAATGAAAACATGACTAAAACATACCCCAAATGTTTCTTATGCCTCTTTATAATCCTTTCGTTCACTCATCATTCCCAACTTCACACATTTCCCTGATAAACATTGATACTCTATTACTTGAGGTTCCTTAGAATTTTTATAAATAGAATCTAGTAAATTCTATGTTTTTTGTCTGGCCTCATCAATATAATAATTTTTTATTAATCCATTTTGTTATGTTCCATCAATAGTTGATTATTCTTTTTGGCTGACTTAGTATTCTATTATATGGATCTACAACAAATTATTCATTCATATATCTGTTGTTAGACGTTCAGATTATTTGCAGTTTTTGATGACAACAAATAAGCTATTACAAACATTACATGATTTTGTGTTTTTCTTTTATAATACTTAGGAATACATTGACTATGTCTTGGTCAGTTATATGTTTAACTTTTCAGAAATTACCTGTTTTCCATTTGATATTCTCTTCAGCAGTATATTAGAATTTCAGTTTTTCCACATCTTTGCTAACCCTAGGTATCATCCTAGTGAGAGTGCGGTGGTAACTAATTGTGATTTAAATTCCTATTTTCTGAATATTTAAGAGCCTTGCACACTTTTCTCCTATGTATACTTGCCATTAATATCTTCTTTTTCTAATTGTCTATTTTTTGTCATTTTAAAAATTGAATTATTTTTTCTTATCAGGTGGAAGAATAATTCATACTTTCCAGATAAAGTTCTGTTTGATATGTAGTTTGAAAAATGTGTATTCCTTTGTATCTTTGTAATCATATTTTATATAAAGAGAAGTTTGATTTTAATGAAAACAAATTTAATGATCTTTTTCTTTCATAGTTGGTGATTTTTCCTTATAACTAAGAGAATTTGTCAATGCGAGTAAAATTATATTCTATGTTTTCTTTTTAATTTGATATTTTAACTCTTATTCAGACTTATGATCCACTTAGAGTTGATTTTAATTTACATTAAGAAGTTGTTTATTCTGTTTGTACATATCCATTTCTTTCATTGGTTGAAAGAAGTATAATTTCCCCTTTGTATTGCCTTATCATTTTGTCAAAATAAATTGACATCACATGTTGTATTTCTTGACTCCATTCTACTTCATTGTTTTATATGTCTATCTTCATGCATGTGCCATGTTGTTTTTCGCTGTGGCTTTATAAGAAGTTTTAAAATAAGATGTACATCATCTCGTTTTGTTTTAAATTTTTATAAAAAGCCTTGGCTATTCTATGTAATCCTTATTTCCATGTGATTTTATAAACTGTTAATTTTTCCTAAAAATTGATCTTGAAATTTAATTTTGGATTGTATACATAGACCAATTTTGGTAGAATTAATCTCTTAACAATATCGAGTGTTTTGATTCTTGAACATGATAAGCTTCCCATTCATTTTAATCTTCTTGACTTTCTTAAATAATTTCTAATTCTTCTATGCTAGTTTATAGAAATCAGTTGACTTTTGTATTGACAGTGTATGCTGTGACTTTGCAGAAATTATCAGTTTTAGTAGCTTTTATTTTTATTTTTGATCAATTCATTAGAATAATAATTTTTTTAATAGGGAGAGTTTCACTTTACATATAATTTATGTTTTCATATGCATTCTTGACTTGTTGTACTTTGAATAACCTTTATTATAGTGTGGAGAAAAAGTGGTGAAAACAAACTTACTTTTTTTAATTGCAAATAGGAAAGTTACATCAGATTTGTTCCACTGTTTTTCCTTTTCCTATACCTCTCCCTTCCCTCCATTCCCTTTTGTCTAATCCACTGAACATATATTTTATTATATAAAGAAACCATTTAATGTGTCAAATTTAAGTAAAAGAATTGCTGCAGGGCTGTCATAGATGCTTTTTGTCAAGGGATGAAATACCCTCTGATTCGAAGATTGATGAAATTTTATCAATAATGTATATTGGCATACTAAAGGTATTTTTATATCCAATACTAAAATAAAATATCAAATTTCCTTACCATGTTTATTAATATTATAGTCAAAATGTTTTAAAACATTTGATTACATTTTTGTATATATAAAGTGGACACCTATTTTACAGAAAGGAGGTAAAGAGTTATCAAAAGTCTGCATTTAGATATTAGATTGTAATTTCCAATTTGACTTCCTGAAGTTCACTCAGAATTGCAAGGTAGATTCAAATAATTTCCTTCTCTCTTTATTTTCTCTTTTCTTTATAATACATGAATAATATGTTGAAATCCATTTTCAATGTTTTTAGTATGCTAAATTTTAAACTAAATGGGAAAAAATGAACAAATCTTGGAAAATTAAATGACATTAATATGAATGCATTTTAACAGGTGGAAAGTATTTTTCTTTTAAGGAACATATTGAATATGAACACTTTAATAGATTTTTTATTATTATTACTGAGATTTTTAGTTAACACAAGAAATGAAATTTAGATGTCAATAACATGATACAAAATAATTAAACCTCTTTCTAATTAAAGCATTTCAAATTGTTTACAATAGAGATAAGTAAAAGATACACTACTTGCAAGCCATCTCTTAGAATCGAAGTAAAGTAATTGCTTAGGATCCAGACAGCTGTACCTAAGTTTCAGTAGTGATACTAATTGTCTCTGAAGCTTTAGAAAACTGATTTTTCCTCTCTGGGCCTTAACTGTTTTACTATTTAAACATAGGTGTCCAAGTAAACGATATTGAATCTAGATGAATGAAATTGTTTTAGCTTTCCATTATTGTAACAAAATATTTGAGATATTCAGCTTAAAAAGAGGAAAGGTTTTTTCTGCCTTGTGGTTTCAGTTCATGATTGATCAACTTTGCTGTTGGAGGCAAGGCAATGCATCATGGTGGAAGTGCATAACAGAACAAACTGCTTACATTCTGGCACAGATTAAGTGAAGAGGGAGAGGAAGGAACTGGCATTCTACAATCCCCTTTAAGGGCATACTACAATGACCTAAATCCTCCCATGAGACCCTAACTCTTAACATTGCCACCACTTCCTAATTAGCACCTCCCTTGGTACCAACCTTTTAACATAAGGGCCTTTGGAGGGTACTTATTCAAACAATGACAGAAATTAAATATAGAATTTTAAAAAGCAGGAAATTCTGTTTCCTAAAAACCTCACCTTCTTTTAGAAGATCAATTAGCAAAAGTCTAATTGGACTAGTTAAAGCAATACATTTTTTAATTAAGATACTTTTCTATTTTATTTAGTTTAGTTTATTATTTTTTTCATTTTTATATTTTATACAGAATGAGTTCTAACTTAGGGATGATTTCAGCAAAAAAAAAAATCAGGAAGATATTTTTATATTACCTGTTCATGAGCACTTATTAAAAAGATATAGTTTGGGCTGGGGATGTGGCTCAAGTGGTAGCACGCTCGCCTGGCATGCACGGGGCACTGCATTCGATGCTCAGCACCAGATAAAAATAAAATAAAGATGTTGTGTCCACCAAAAACTAAAAAATAAATATTAAAAAATTCTCTCTCTCTCTCTCTTTCTCACTCTCTCAAAAAAGAAAAAAAAGATATAGTTTGCTTGAGTCAAACTAAGTATACAGATTTTCTAGTACACTGTTATAAAGTTAGAATTTATATATTTATGCTTATGTAGTTATTTCTCCTTAAAATAATTTTATTTTCTAATATAATAGATTAAACCGGACTTAACATTATGAAACAAAGAAATAGAGGCAAATAAACCTGAGAAAGACAGAGAAAAGAAAAGGCAAATAAGGAAAAAAAATAACTTCAAAGAAGACATTGTTATATAGGTCTTTCTACTTCCATTTTCAGAAATTATAAATATCAAACTTCTATAATTATGAAACTAAAGTTCTCTTGGTAAATTTAAGACTTAAGTGTGTGTGTGTGGTTTTTTCTTTAGGAAAATTAAGATATTCAAAAGTTTAAAAAACATATTATAACCTTTATAATAGTACATTTGATTACAGAAATTTATTTGTTTGTAATTACTAAAATAAATGAGACTCTTCAGAAAATAGTTTACTTGTGTTATCTCCCTCATTGTTTTACTACCATTTGGCATTAATGAAAACATACACACATTAAAATCATTGTTTTTTAAGAAAAGGGCAGTTAGGATTACATGAAATCATTTGGGTGAAACCCACACTGTCAAATCCTGCTGAGGGAGGGGGACCAGAAGAGATAAACCCATCAGAGGGAGAGGGACCCAAAGAGATACACACATGCTTCCCACATCTTTCTTTCCAAGTGCTGTCCTGCACCTGCCAGACCTCTACCAGAAAGAAGGCCATCACCAAATGCACCTTCTTCACATTGGACCTCCAGAATTGAGAGTCAAAATGAATTCCTTTTCTTTACAAATGTACATAACCTGTGCCATTTAGTTATTAGCATCAGAAAATATATTAATCCATCTCATAAATTTTTTTTATTAGTTGCTCAAGACAATACAATGATCTTGACATATCATATATTTGATTCAATTGAGGTACGAATTCTTATTTTTCCACGTGTACAGATTGCAGGATCACATTGGTTATACAGCCACATTTATACATACAGCCATACTAGTGTCTGTTGTATTCTGCTGCCTTTCCTATCCCTCCCTCCCCTCCAGTTCCTTCCCCTCCCATCATCTCTCTCTACCCAATCTACTGTGACACATTTCTCTCTCTTTTTTTTCTTCCCCTTCACACCATCTTATATGTAATTTTGTATAACAATGAGGGTCTCCTTCCATCTTCCGTGCGATTCCCCTTCTCCCTCCCATTCCCTCCCAGCTCTCATCCCTGTTTAGTGTTAATCCTCTTCTCATGCTCTTCCTCCCTACCCTATTTTGAGTCACCCCCCTTACATCAAAGAAGACATTCGGCATTTGTTTTTTAAGAATTGGCTAACTTCACTTAGCATAATCTGCTCTAATGCCGTCCATTCCCTGAAAATGCCATGATTTGGGGTGTTTTTAGTGCTGAGTAATATTCCATTGTGTATAAATGCCACATTTTTTTATCCATCATCTGTTGAAGAGCATCTAGGTTGGTTCAACAGTCTAGCTATTGTAAATTTTGCTGCTATGAACATTGATGTAGCTGTGTCCCTGTAGTATGCTCTTTTTAGGTCTTTTGGGTATAGTCTGAGAAGGGGAAGAGCTGGGTCAAATGGTGGCTCCATTCCCAGCTTTCCAAGGAATCTCTATACTGCTTTTCCAAATTGGCTGCACCAATTTGCAGTCTAACCAGCAATGTACAAGTAAATTTACTATGTAGATAAGAAAGCTCCCAAACAACTATCAATTTTAATGGAGCAAGACTTCAACTTAACAATCTTGGCTTCATCAATACAGTACATTTTTTGTCATACATAAAATATATAAATTTATTCCCCATCTACGAGGTTTAGAAAGGGAATTTCTAAATTGGTATTGGATAATCAAATGTAATGAACAAGTGACTTCACATTGTACTCCAGGAGACAAGTAATGGGGATAAGAATGATCATGCAAACTAGTTTTCTTGTTTTCCCAGGAGTGTAGTGAGGGAATAGGTATTATAAGAATTTTTCACTATTTCTACAGGGTAAGAGATGGGGGATGCATAATTCAGAGGGGATTATGGGGAAATCTGTCCTGCAAATTAGGGGTAGTTAGGTACAGATTTCTCTCTATGGTTTTATATTGCACTTGACAGAATGGATATAAGGAAGGGCCTGCTGTGTGTGTGTGTGTGTGTGTGTGTGTGTGTGTGTGTGTACGTTTGTACGTCCTTGGCCAGCATAAAGGAATTCTTTGGAAGCAAAAGCTAAAAACTGCTAACCTGCAAGAGAGTATTCTGCCAAGGCTGACTGAGGGAACCTCGGGGGAGACCAGGAAGTAAAAGGCTGTGCCCCTCAACTATTTACAAAAAATTTACAAAATTTACAACTATTTACTAAAAAAGACTTTTTAGTTTTACGGAGAGTTCCTGCTTGCTTGCACGAAGAACTGCTTGTTAATATAATAAAATCAAGCATCTCAGCACTCATGGTTAATTTTTACTCATATTTCTGGTTCCATGTTTCTAAGAACAATGCAACTTTGTTCATTCCTCCTAATAAAATAAGGGGCCAGTCAGCCCAGGACTTCATCTTGGGTGAAGTCCCTGACACCTAAATCATACAACTTTCCCTTTGCATCATTATTCATTCACTGTGTACAGGGTTCAGCTGGTTTGGTCCAGTGTGTGTGTGTGTGTGTTTGTGTGTGGTATGTTGGAATAAACTTACAATTTACTCCTGAAAAATCTAAATGATAAGCAGACAAATCTAACCTAAGATTCAACAGTACTCTTTAAGAAACTTGGACTTGCAGTGTCCATAGTTGTCCTGTATGATTCTGTGACATTGTCTAATATGGCCATTGTCTAATAATAATTATGCTACAAATTATCTCTTGTCGAAGTGAATAAGGATTTATAGATTTCCCAAAGATGAGCAAAGATGGATAAAACAGATTTAAGAAGAAACAAATGTCCTACAGAGATATCTCTTAGAAAAAGGAAAAACAAAGATGATTTATGAGCATGGAAATTCAGAGGAATTTTCTGTTAACTTTGTGGATATTTTGATTTATGGAAAGTGTCAGTCATAAAGTTCAGGTGTTTGTTATTTCTATTTTAAATTACCATTCCCTTTAGTAAATGAAACCTTTATTAATATCTTATATATTCTATAAAGCATGGTGTTTGGTTTTCTAAAAAGAAAAAAACATGAAGACAGGTCAAGAAATAAAGGCAGTCCTACAGTCGGTCAGTCCTTATGGTCTCATAGAAGTTAATCCATTAAATCATAGTGTGAGATGAGAATTAGATACGATAGTGGGGTAGAAATAGAAGGAAGATTCATATAATGTTGGGGAGACTCTTCTCATACAATGAGTATAATACTTCATAACCTCATTCCACAACAATGGCATAAATTTAAAAAAAAATTTAATTGACTTCCTATTACCAGTTAGGCACAAGTATAATGTAGCTCTCAAATATTATTATTGATGTATATTATGTTAAATTAAAAGAAAACATGGAAGAGCAAGAGTAAAAGAAAGCCTGACTTGCAAATAAGCAAAATTTGTATATTTAAAAGATTTCTAAACTAAGAAATATCATTAACCTCTTACTTTTTGTTTGCAACATTTTCTGATGACTTTTATTCATTGAGTGTTGTGATAAAGAAAAGAAAAATCAGGGAGTAATCTTCAATCTCTTCTAAGTCAATTACTTTGTTTTATAACTGATAATAAAAAGTGATCAACTATGAGGAATTTGAATATAATTGTTATGTCTTGGATATGAGGTGGTCCCCAAAAGTTTGCTCATTAATGTAGGAGTCTCTGCAAGTGAAATGATTAGACTGTGAGAGCTGTAACCTAATAAGTCCATCACAGCATGACTGGGTCACTGGGGGCATGCTCTAGAAGAGTCCATCTTCCCTGCAGCTACATACCCTTTTCTTCCTCTCTGCTTCCAGGCTGCTATGACATGAGCAGATTTCTCAACTGTGGATTTTTGCCATGATGTTTTCCTCATCTTGGGCCCAAAGTAATTAACTTGTCAGTCTACGGACTGAGACCTCCGAAACCATGAGACCCAAAAAACGTTTCCTCCTCTATGTCGTTGTTCTAGTGACTAACGTTGCTTTAGGCTGACAAAAACAATAATGATTTTGACTATTTGTAGAAAGAAAATCTTTAAGATCAACACTTTGTAGAATTTTAGTATTTTTAAGAAAAAGATAAGTATCTGAATATACAATTAAGATTCTGAATAAAAAAAAGAATCATATTTTTGTGTTTTTCTAAGTGATTGTGGATATATTTGAGAGGAGATGGTCATTGTCTAATAATAATTATGCTACAAATTATCTCTTGTTGAAGTGAATAAGGATTTATAGTCTTTTCTTAGATCACATTTAATTTTCTTCTGAATGTCTCTTTTATCGAAAAACATAAAAAGGGACTATTCATTGAACAAAGTTCTTCTGTTCAGAAGTATCCAATAGCCTATAAATATTCCTAACAATGCATCATTTTATGGTGCTGGCTTTAGAAGGCCTAGGGATTCTTCATAATACATGTGGTTTGGCTCAAAAATTGTAAAATAACAGCTCATAATAGACTTAGTAGTAATATTTCTCAATGACAAAATAAGAAGAGTTAGGAATGTTTGAGCAGAAAGCATACCCATTCACTCTTCTGATATCACATGTAAAAAAAAAACATTGAAAAAATGCAATGTATGAAATAAAATAAAATTAGAAAAACTAGCATTGAAAGTAATTCAGGAAGGAGGCTAATTAATATAAAAATCTGTAATCAGACTGCAGTTCAAATTATGCAAAAATTTATTAAAAAGCAATAAAAATTATAATAGGGACACCTAGCTGAAAGATAACCAAATTAATGATGTTGATTAAACTCACATAATAATACTTTACCTGCTTGAAAATTATGTGTGACATCAAAACTGCTTGGCTTAACAAAATATTAAACTACAAATAAACATTTGATTATTTGCCTATATTTTGATATTACTTTAAACACTTCACTGTTTCTTCTGACTATTTTCATTTATTTACATATTTTGGTTGCACAGTTTCCATAATGATATAAGCTGCAATCAAGCTCTTTCATAAGTGTTCTATTATTTTTGAAAATTATAGAGAAAATATTGTCCAAATTTCATGACATTATTTACACAGGAAAATTCTATCAACTGTGTTTCATCTTATTTATGTATGCATAATTTACACTCTGATTATTTAAAATGTGTTGAATATGACTATTTGTTTTATGGGTTTAATTTTGACTCCCCCCCAAAAAAAATCATATGCTTAAATCTCAACACCAGTAATAATCTCAATTATTTGGAATAGTGTTGTGTTGTTGCAAGATGTAATTAGTTAATACAGGATCATTAGTCTGTATCCCAATGCAATATGAATGATGTCTCTATAAGAAGGAAATTTTGAGCATAGAGCAATGCATATAAGGAGAATGCCATGTGAACATAAAACTGCACACTTATGAGCTGAGGAGAGAGGATTCCATAGATCTTAGCTCAAACTTCAGAAGAAACCACCCCACTGAACCATTAATCTCGACTTCTTACATACAAAACTGTGAGATAATAAATTTGAATCTATGCTACTCAGTTTGTGCATTTGATATCCTGAGGAAGCTAAGGAGCCAATAAATTATTTTAAAATTATTAAACTTTGCTTTGGGAAAAGAATATTCTTGGTTTCCAGGCAAGGGAATGGATTTAGATGGGGCAATAATGGATACAGGTAGATCATATAGAAGGTTGCTATGTTGTCTACTTAGAAGTGACGGTGACTAACTTAGAATGCTCATATAGTGAAGATAGATAAAAGGTACCAGACTTTGTATTTTAGGGGAAAGATTCAACACATATTTTTATTTTTTCCAGGAACAAAGAAATTGGAAAAAAATACATATATTCATAATCTCTTTTGCAACTAGGTACATAGTAAGGCGATTCTCTGAGTTAGAAACAGAATTGAGAGTAGTTTTTCACACGAGATAAACAGTGAAATCAGGTTCAAAAATTATATTGATGAACTAGAAGGCAATCCAAATGAGAGAGGAGCAAGGATGGGTTATAGTTTAGTGAGAGGGTTAGTCAAAAAAGGAATCAGATTACAGCAGAATATGAATTGTAATCACCAAGGAGATGAGGTTCAGTGAGAACAAAGGGGTCATACGTCATAATTCTGAAGAACTTCAACCTTATGGTAATAACTAAAGGAACTCAGCAAAGGAAACTGAGGAGTGACTCAATAAATGTTAGTTTTCCAGGAAATATGGTGACTGAATAATCAAAGGAAATAAGTATTTAAGTTGGAGGGGATGGAGAGAAATTTCACACAGTGAAGGGAAATCAAGTAACGTAAGGACTGAAAGTAGTCCATTGGGTCTAGCTGCAAGAAGGATAATACTGACACTGGCAAGAGTAGCTTCCCAGCAGTGGTAAATCAAAGTGTAATGTAAGCAATAGAACACTGAGCATGAAAGTTTGCATATAGTTAAGAGTCCAACTTTATTTGGAGGTTGGATGTTGATGTCCAGTTTTCCCCACACTAATTGATGCAGAGAATTGAATTATGTTGACACTCATGATGAAATCATTAGAATATGTATATGAGACTTCATTTCTTAAATCTCTATTCTATGTCTTCATGCCTGTACCATACTATTTTGATTACTGTGGTCTTGTCATAAGTTTTAAAATAAGGAAAATGAGGCCTTCATCTTTGTCCTTCTTTTTCAGGGTTGTTTGAACTATTCAGCATTCCTTGATATGCCACATCAATTTATGATGTTTTTTCTATGATACAAAAATGCCACTGATATATTGATAGAGACTGTGTTGAGTCAGTAGATTAAGTATTATTGACATCTTAATATTACGTCTTGCAAAGATATTTAAAATCTATCATATTTGCAACTTCTTTCTCTATAACTTCAGAAATGCTTACAAATAAAAAATTATGAATATCTTTTGTTAATAAAATGGCTATTCACTGATTATATCTTAAACTGATAGATTAATGTAATAAGCTTCACAAGTTTTCAACAAGAAAATTTAGGCAGTTACACCAAGAAAATATTTTAGATGAAATATAAATAAAATATAACATACATTTTACAGTCAAACATGCTTCTACTCTTACTTCTAGTAGAATCCGAATTATGAATTTACTTGCTTATATTACTGACAGGTCCAGAATCAGTTAATAAATTAACAGCTTGATTTGTTAAAAAAATCTACCACTATCACAAGCTCATGACAAATACAAGTTTTTGAGGCTGTTAAAGTATAATCCTCTTCTTTAATTGATAGATGTTTTATGCATATTACAAGCAAGAGCATTAAACTGTATGGTCAGGAACAATCACTCTGTAGTAAATCACTCTGCCGAATTCTCTGGGTGATAACATTTTCTTAAAACCATCTCCAACTAACTTAAATGTATTTTTTCACAAATTTCTGGCAATGAATTAACTATCTATTCAATTCCCATGGATAGATAAGTTTCACCAAATGTATTGAAATTTTTCTTCCTTAAATACACATTATTTTCCCAATTATCGTTGTTCTGGTCCTCAAGACTTACCACCTGGTCTGCTCACAGTCAATAGCATTCTTGTGAATGTTTATAAAACAGTTCTTCAAGTGTTGAAGATGGTGCATTTTTAAGAGTAATCTCTAGAATTTAACAGTATCTGTAGTATAAAGGTACTCACCATAGACCAATTCAAGTTATCAACAATTCCTAAAGATAATTATGAGCATTCAATGATCTGGTAGATCAAATCTGAGTCTTATTCATTCATTATAATGTAGAGTTTTATTCTCTGATTTATTATAAAATGGTAACAATAGTGGTATGCCACTGTCCATAATTTTATGTCTATATATTTATGAAAATGTGCTGAATGATGAAGGAAAAAATACATCAAATTCCACTATGTATACAAATATTCATATATCACAACCTGGAACCAAAAGTAATTTTATGTTTGGGAGGTCACAGAGGAATTCAACCAACTTTATCTGTGGTCTCATAATCATTGAAATTAATAATTACCAACTTAGTGTAGGTCATTCTCAGCACCGTGAAATCTTGCTTTGGTTAAAGTAAAAATAAAAATCTAATATTATTTGTTCATTAAGGTCTTTCAGTTCAAACCCACTAACAATTTTAGAACTATATTATTCTCCAAAATTGAGAATACTTTATTAACTGATACTTTGTTTCTATTGTGACGGTTACAAATAGCAGAAAAATTTTAATATTCTAGGGTGTTAGTATTGAGTAGCTGACTATGCATGGCAAACACTTGTAATCCTCGCAGCTCTGGAGGCTGAGGCAGGATGATTGCAAGTTCAAAGCCAGCCTCAGCACAAGTGAGGTGCTAAGCAACTCATTGAGACCTTGTCTCTAAATAAAATACAAACTAGGGCTGGGGATGTGGCTCAGTTGTGGAGTGCCCCTGAATTCAATCTTCAGTACGTGCCCCCTCAAAAAAGATAAAAGGCCATATAATACAAAGTGTAAAATAAATATTAGAAATAGGAAATCTCAGACTCATTTTATTGGATTTAGCATCAGGAATTAATAATTGCTGGAGAGAATTTTAAAAAACACTGAGTTATAAAGTTAAAAAATATGAACATGTAGCCTGGCCTCTGGGGGTAAGTTCAATTAAAACTGATAAATCTCACCACTTCCATACACTATCTAAACACCTCAAAAATCCTAACATTTGAGAACTATAGTAACTTTATGAGTTAAATTTACAATTAAAAATTTAAAAAAATTGTTTACACATTTTTAAAAACAGATTAATGTGACAGAATACTCTCATATAAAAAGGTATTTTTGGAACTATTAATTTTGTACATCTATAGCTACATATAAAAATGTTCTGCAACTTAGATATAAATACCAGGAGCATGATGCTAATATAAAGTATTTTAAAAACACAATATTAAGATAAAACTGTTTAATTGCAGTGTGGGGTGGTAACAACAGTGGATATTTATAGGCTGTGGTGTGTGTATGTATGTATGTGTATATATATATCACTTTCTCCTGTTGCTTAAATATAGTTAAAAGGTGTAAACATATTTAATTATGCATTTTATTATAGTGTCAACTTGTCTAAAAAGGGCAGGAAATGCTTCTGCACTTTTAGTGAAACTTCACAAAAAGAATACCCTTTATGTAAGAAATATGTCAAAAAATCTCTGTCAGTATAGCAATAAAATAAACACCTAATCACATAACAAAATGTCTTCATATACTCCATCGAAAATGCAACAATTATTAAAAAAAAACTAGTTGTCATCTATGTGGTTTTCAGAATGTTAATATGAATAGTTTTTTCATAAGAAATGTTTCTATCAATATTAATGATGTCAATAGTAGTATGAATTGTTTATATACTACCCAACAAAATCACTGGTTCAGACATTTGTTTGCTCATCTAATATAGTTGGATGTTTTTTAAATCTTCACCTTCAGTAGTAAATAAATAAATAATTGTCACTTTAAATTTTTTTACAACCATAGCACATAAACTTCACAAAAGATTAGTCAGGAAATGTTTTCATTATCATACCAAGCTATCATAGAACATATAAAAATTATTTCTATTCTAATTGTTACAGAATATTTTGGGAAATGATGAGAAGGCCATCATTTTTTAATATAAAATCTGATATTCAAAATTGTTACCATCTAATTTATTTAGATATCTGTTTCATAAGTCTAGCAAACTTGTTAGTAGATTACTGATACTAACTTTGATTTTTTTTAAGATTGTAAAATGTTTACACTCTAAAGAATCTCATCGGGAAGTTGTCTGCTTTATCGTTCAACAAATCTCTTTAAACTTTTCTCCTAAATGTTCCTTAAATCCACACCTTACTATTTACCCAATTACCATTGTTCCATTTCTCAAAACTTACCATTTCATGAGCTCAGGGTTAGTAGTGCTCTGTTGAATGTATAACCAGTTTATAAAAAAAACTGTTTTTTTGAATTTGGGAAATGGTGTGTTTGGGAGGAAGTGATCAGTATTTTTTAAAAAATCTTTTTTTTAGTTGTATTTGGTCACAATACCTTTATTTTACTTATGTATTTTTATGTGTTGCTGAGGATTGAACCCTGGTGAGATGAGCGCTCAACCACTGAGCCACAACCCCAGCCCCTATATCTTTTACATTATCTATACTGTAAAGTTTCCCACCATAGACCAATTGGAGTTACTAAAGTGACGTCAATTTGATAGAAAAACACCAGAAAATTTAATCATGAACCCCAAAATGCCACTGATTCATTCCACTGATCTGCTGCTCCTCTGCCTCCCATCTTGTTTCTTAACTCAGCTCTGCAACCATATTTCTGAGTTTAAATCTGAGAACTCTATATTGCTGGCAGTGTCTTACCTGTTCCAGGGGTCCTCTCAGTTTCTCAGGATTAGATTCCTGAAGTTTCAAGATCAAACTATTTCCTTCCTTCTAAGTCTCTTTTGTTACATTCAATTTTGCATGTCCATCTCTTTCAATCCCTCAAAAGTTTGCCATTTCCCATTGTCCTTCTTTGATGATATCTTCTCCTTATCAGAAAAAACTCCTGGTGCCTCTGATTTTGTTCTCAAGGACTCCCATTCAAACATCATCCTTATTCCATTCCATTTTTGAGGATGGTTCTTTTTTCATTGTTTCATGGTATTTTGGTACATCCCTTTTATCTTATGCTGTGTTATTTTGAAATTGCCTTTTACTATTTAATTTCCTGCAGTTAATATGAGAAACTGCCCTTAATCCATCTTTATATTTGTGGTAGCTTTGATATTGTCATAAGAACATAAATGTTGAGTGTGAAATTAATAATTGTGAGTAGAACCATTAATTCAAATGTGAAAAAATGAGCAACTGGATCATTGCATAGCTGATAAAAATTATACTATAAGATACATAAATGTATTGCATTTATTTTTCTTCATCTTTTCAATCTCTCTTCTTTCTATTCCTCTTCCTTTTCATTTCTTCCCCATTCCTTCCACTCTGCCTTATCTTTCAATTTTCCAATTTTTTATTTGAAAATATTATTTCTTTTGGACTATACAAGTACAATACAGCATATATTAAATGCCTACTATTCTTGTTTATTCAATAAAGCATTATATTAGTGATTACTTAAACAACATTCAGAGAAAGAGAATAATCTTTTGATGTTCTCTAGGCAGTACTTATAAAATGCATATTCTCTCAATGTGATTTATAATCTGTAATTTCTGTAATGCTTTAAGCATCATAGATATTTTTCCTAAGACTTATTTGGCCATCAATAACAAGCATTTGTGTAATTGCTTAAATAATCAGTATTGAGTTTACTTCAAGTTTCTTTCTTTTTGTAGAAATAATTTTCATATAAAAAATATTTTACAATGAGCCCACTGTAGGTGATATATTGTACTTGATGCCTTGGTGAATCAGTCAACAGCACTTCATGTGGTGGATGCCTTGTTTTCATTTTTGTTAAGATTTTTATTTAATTTCTAACCATTTGAAAAAGTCATTACCTACATATGTAACAAATATTCATTAAAATTTTAAGATAAATATTTTTATTGTGTTATGGGAAATTATCATTTCAAAATTTATTAAGAATGATAGCAATGGAAGATTATGATAAAAATTCACTTACATTGTCAACAGACTTTAAAAGAGAAAGTGTAAAATAGAATTTCCTTAATTATTTATTGAGTAAAATAGAGTAAATATCAAAACATTAATTATTATCAGAGTGTCCAATCAATATACTTTAAATATTTAATAATCAAATTCATCACTTGTATAAAAATATCAGGTTTATCTGGGTGGGGTAGGGCACACCTATAATCCTAGCAGCTTGGGGGCATATGAATTAGTGGTTGAGTATCCCATACCCTCCCTGCCAAAAAAGATGGACATACACTCTCAATTTAATCTGCTACTTCATAAGATGTTACAAAAATTTTTGTTACTTTTTTAAAATTTATGTATGTCAGCAGAATGCATTACAATTCTTATTACCCATATACAGCACCCATATCTCTGGTTGTATACAAAGTTTATTCACACCAATTCATGTCTTCATACATGTACTTTGGATAATGATCATCACATTCCACCATCATTAATAACCCCATGCCCCTTCCCTTCCCCTCCAAGCCCTCTGCCCTATCTAGAGTTTGTCTATTCCTTCCATGCTCCCACTTCCTATCCCACCATGAATCAGCCTCCTTATATCAGAGAAAATATTTGGCATTTGGTTTTTTTGGGATTGGCTAACCTCACTTAGCATTATCTTCTCTAACTCCATCCATTTACCTGCAAATGCTATGACTTCATTCTCTTTTATTGCTGAGTAATATTCCACTGTGTATATATGCCACATTTTTTTTATCCATTCATCTACTGAAGGGCATCATTAGCTATTGTCAATTGTGCTGCTATAAACAGTGATGTGGCAGTATCCCTGTAGTATGTTGATTTTAAGTCCTTTGTGTATAGACCAAGGAGAGGGATCGCTAGGTCAAATGGTGGTTTCATTCCCAGATTACCAAGGAATCTCCATACTGCTTTCCATAATGGCTTCACCAATTTGCAGTCCCACCAGCAATGTATGAGCATACATTTTCTTCCTCCACATCCTCACCAAAACTTATTGTTATTTGTCTTCATAATAGCTTTCATTCTGACTGGAGTGACATGATATCTTTGAGTAGTTTTGATTTGCATTTCTCGAATTGCTACAGATGATGAACATTTTTTCATATATTTGTTGATTGATTGTATATTCTCTTCTGAGAAGTGTCTGTTCAGGTCCCTGGCCCATTTATTGATTAAGTTATTTGTTTTTTTGGTGCTTAGTTTTTTAGTTCTGTATATATCCTAAAGATTATATATCTGATGTATGAGGGATAAAAATTTGCTCCCAGAATGTAGGCTCTCTGCTCACCTCACAGATAGTTTCCTTTGCTGAGAAGAAACTTTTTAGTTTGAATCCATCCCATTTATTGATTCTTGGTTTTAATTATTGCACTATAGGAGTCTTATTAAGGAATTTGGGGCCTAATCCCCCATGATAAAGATTAGAGCCTACTTTTTCTTCTTAGATGGGTCTCTGGTTTAATTCCTAGGTCCTTGATCCACTTTGTGTTAAGTTTTTGTGTGGTGAGAGATAGAGGTTTAATTTCATTTTGTTGCATATGGATTTCCAGTTTTCCCAGCACAATTTGTTGAAGCTGCTATCTTTTCTCCAATGCATGTTTTTAGCACCATTGTCTAATATAGGATAATTGTAATTTTGTGGGTTAGTCTCCGTGTCCTCTATTCTGTACCATTGATCTACCAGTCTGTTTTGCTGCCAATACCATGCTGTTTTTATTACTAACACTCTGTAGTATAGCTTAAGATCTGGTGTTATGATGCCACATGTTTCACCCTTCTTGCTAAATATTGCTTTAGCTACTCTGGGTCTCTTAATTTTCCAGATGAATTTCATGATTGCTTTTACTATTTCTATGAGAAATGTCATTTGAATTTTGATTGGAATTGCATTAAATCTGTATAGTGCTTTTGGAAGTATGGTCATTTTGATAATATTAATTCTGCCTATCCAAGAGAAAGGTATATTTTCCCATCTTCTAAGGTCTTCTTTGAATTATTTCTTTAGGGTTCTGTGATTTTCATTATATAGATCTTTCGTTAACTTGATTCCCAATGATTTTATTTTATTTTTTGAGGCCATTATAAATGGAGTAGTTTTCTTCATTTCAATTTCTGTGGATTTGTCACCGATATACAGAAATGCCTTTGATTTATGGATGTTGATTTTATATCCTGCTACTTTGCTGAATTCTTTTACTAATTCTAGAAGTTTTCTGGTGGAACTTTTAGGGTCTTCTAGGTATAGAATCTATCATCAGCAATTAGTGCCAATTTGAGTTCTTATTTTCCTATGTTTATCTATTTATTTCTTCTGTCTAATTGCTCTGGCCAGTGATTCAAGAAATATGTTAAATAGAAGTGGTGAAAGAGGGCATCCTTGTCTTGTTCCAAGTTTTGGAGGGAATGCCTTCAATTTTTTCTCCATTTAGAATGTTGTTGACCTGTGGCTTAGCATAGATAGTGTTTATAATGTTGAGATATGTTACTGTTATCCTTAATTTTTCTAGTGTTTTGAACATGAGGGGTGCTGTATTTTGTCAAATGCTTTTTCTACATCTATTGAGATGATCATATGATTCTTATCTTTAAGTCTGTTGATGTGATTAATTACTTTTATTGATTTCTGTATGTTGAACCAACTGTGCATCCCTGGGAGGAATCCCACTTGATCGTGCTGTATGCTCTTTTAGATATGTTTTTGTATTCGATTTGACAGAATTTTATTGAGAATTTTTGCATCTATGTTCATTAGAGGTATTGATCTGTAGTTTTCTTTTTTTTGATTTTTTTTTTTTGCCAGGGTTTTGAATCAGGGTGATATTGGCCTCATAGAATGAGTTTGGAAGTGCTCCCACTTTTTCTATTTCCTGAAATAAATTGAAGAGGATGGTAATAGTTCATCTTTAAAGTTCTTGTAGAACTCGTCTGTGTTATCTGATCCTGGGCTTTTCTTGGTTGATAGACTTATGATGGTGTTCTATTTCATCACTTGAAATTGATCTGTTTAAATTGTGTATATCATCCTGATTTAATTTG
Source organism: Urocitellus parryii (assembly GCF_045843805.1). Taxonomy (NCBI): domain Eukaryota; kingdom Metazoa; phylum Chordata; class Mammalia; order Rodentia; family Sciuridae; genus Urocitellus; species Urocitellus parryii. Next base: position 35,238,889 of record NC_135540.1, read on the forward strand.
GGAAAAATATACGACTCTAGAAATTTGTTGATGCCTTCTATATTTTCTATTTTTTTGGAGTACAAGTTTTCAAAATAATTTCTAATTATCTTCTGTATTTCTGAAGTGTCTATTGTGATATTTCCTTTTTCATCATGTATGTTAGTAATTTTAATTTTCTTTCTCCTTCTCTTCATTAGCATGGCCAAGGGTCTGACAAATTTATTTATTTTTTCAAAGAACCAACCGTTTGTTTTGTCAATTTTTTCAATTGTTTCTTTTCTTTCAATTTCTTTGATTTCAGCTCTGATTTTAATTATTTCCTGTCTTCTACTTCTTTTGTTGTTGATTTGTTCTTCTTTTATTAGGGCTTTGAGATATAATGTTAAGTCATTTATTTGTTGACTTTTTCTTCTTTTAAGTAATGATCTCCATGCAATGAACTTTCCTCTTAGAACTGCTTTCACAGTGTCCCAAAGATTTTGATATGTTGTGTCTGTGATCTCATTCACCTCTAAAAATACTTTAATCTCCTCCTTGATGTCTTCTGCAACCCATTGTTCATTCAGTAGCATATTATTTAGTCTCTAGGCATTAGAATGGATTTTATTTCTTGTTTTATTATTGATTTCTTATTTCATTCCATTATGATCTGATAGAATTCAAAGTAGTATCTCTAGTTTTTTGTATTTGCTAAGAGTTGCTTTGTGACATAGTATATGGTCTATTTTACAGAAGGATCCATGTGCTGCTGAGAAGAAAGTGTATTCTCTAATTGAAGGATTAAATATTCTATATATGTCAATTAAGTCTAAGTTATTGATGATATTATTCATTTCTATATTTTCTTTGTCTAGCTTTTGTTTGAAAGATCTATGTATTGATAAAAGAGGTGTGTTAAAGTCACCCAAATTATTGTTTTGTGGTCTATTTGACTCTTGAACTTGAGAAGAGTTTGTTTGATGAACATATATGCTCTATTGTTTGGGGCATATATATTTATAACTGTTAAGTCTTATTGATGTATGTTTCCCTTGAGCAGTATGTAGTGTCCTTATTTATCCTTTTTGATTGACTTGAGTTTGAAGTCTACTTTATTTGATATGAGGATGGAAACGCCTGCTTGCTTCCACAGTCCATGTGACTGGTATAATTTTTCCCAACCCTTCACCTTCTGTCCGTGGATGTATTTTCCTATGAGTCCCTTGGAGGCAGTATATTGTTGGGTCTTTTTTTTTAGGGGGGGGGACCCAATCTGCTAGTCTATGTCTTTTAATTGGTGATTTTGGGCAATTAACATTCAGAATTATTATTGAGACATGATTTTTTTTGGTTGTTCACAACATTACAAAGCTCTTGACATATCATATTTCATACATTAGATTCAAGTGGGTTATGAACTCCCAATTTTTACCCCAAAAGCAGATTGCAGAATCACTTTGGTTACACATCCACAATTTTACATAATGCCCTATTAGTAACTGTTGTATTCTGATACCTTTCCTATCCTCTACTATCCCCCCTCCCCTCCCTTCCCATCTTCTCTCTCTACCCCATCTACTGTAATTCAATGATTTGTATTCTCAGTCAAATATTTTTGGTATTTAACAAGGCTTGGTAGATTTTCCTTTAGTATAATACCTCCCTCAGTTGGTTTTCATCATTGTTTTTTATTTCCTCTTCTTGGAATATTTTGCTGTGGATGTTCTGTAGTGCAGGCTTTCTATTTGTAAATTCTTTTAACTTTTGTTTTTTCATGGAAGGTTTTTATTTCATCATCAAATATAAAGCTTAGTTTTACTGGATATAAGATTCTTGGTTGGCCTCCATTATCTTCCAGAGCTTGGTATATGTTGTTCCATGATCCTCTGAATTTGAGGGTCCAGGTTGAAAAATCTACTGAGATACGAATTGGTCTCACCCTATATGTGATCTCATTCCTCTCTCTTGTGGTTTTTAAGATTCTATCCTTATTCTGTATGCTAATCATTTTCATTATAATGTGCCTTTGTATAGATCTGTTGTAGTTTTGTACATTTGGTGTCTTGTAATCCTCTTGTATTTGGTTTTTCAATTCGTTCTTCATGTTGGGAAATTTTCTGATATTATCTCATTGAGGAGATTGTTCATTTCTTTGGTTTGAAACTCTGTTTCTTCCCCTATCTCTTTTGATGTTGGCCCATAATTCTTGGTTGTTCTGTTCATGCTTCTTACTATCATCTCTGTGTGATCAACTTTATTTTCCAGATTGTATACTTTGTCTTCAATATTCTTTCTTCCAAGTTATGCTTTCTGTTGAGTTTTTATTTGGTTTATGTATCTTTCATTTCAAGGATTTCTGACTTTTTTTTTCAGAGTCTCTGTCTCTCTCTTGAAATAATCTTTTGCTACCTGTATTTGCTCTCTTATCTTTTTGTTGGCATGATCAATTTTTGCATGTATTTTCTCATTTAGGTCATTCTTTAATTCACAAATCATTTTAATTATGAACCTTCTGAACTCCTTCTCTGTCATTTCATCAACTTTGCTGTCCATGGATTTTGTTATTATATTATCCTGGTTTGTTAGGGGCACTTTCCTCCCGTGTTTTTTCATGTTGTCTATTTGTCTTTCTTTCTTGGAGCATGGATCTGAGATATTACAGTTTCTTCTCTATATTCTTGTAGTAACTATGCAGATTGTCTGCACCTCGCTTTGATGTTGGGCTTCCAGACTCTGCAGGTGCCCCTCAATGTATTTTACTGCATCTAATGGTTGTGGCAGCAATAGCCAAGGTAACTCGAGATAATAGTTAAGGTGCCCCAAGATGGAAGCAATGTGTTACAGAGATGGGGCTGAAAGGGTGGGCCTCACACTCCTTTTGGGATGCCTGCTCCGAGATGCAGCTGCTTCTAGGCCCTGTCTACTGTCAAAAAATTAGGGGCTGCTGTGTGGGGAAGGCTATGGTGATGATTGCAGTGTCCCAAGATGGGAGTTAGATTTAGGCTCCTAAATGTGTGGGGTGTGAACTCAGACCTACCCTGGACCTGGGTTGTCAGATCTGGGCATGGCCTTGGCTCCTGCAGGAGTCTGCTGGTCAGAAGGGGTGGTCCTGCACCAGAGGCTAGGTTCTGGAAGGTGTCTGCCCCACTAATGGAGGGGTGGACTTGGGCCTCCTGTGAGCCTGGGTTCCACGCAGGCTGGTGTGGGTGGTCTCTTGTTACTGGCTTTAAAATATCTATAAAAGGAACTGCCATCAAAGTAACATGGCCTGAATTCTGTAAGTGTGTTTATGTACTTGGCACACACCTTGTTGAACACTAACATAAGTGTTCATATATTTATCTTCATTGTAGTCATGCTGATGCATTGCAAAACATGTCTGTATTTTTATAAGTATTACATAATTATTAGGTTATGTTGAGTGTTTATATTAATTTCTCTAGGGTTCTCAGAGGTAACAAAAGTCAGAAGCTACTTTTAGTATTTCAGAAAAAATGAATATAAAAATATTAGTCCCTGTGGCATTTAAGGTTGAACAAGTTCCCAAATATTGTTTCACTGCTAACCTTTGGACTAAAATAACTGAAGAGTGAGAGCAACTTTACTCCCTGATTGAATAGGGTCTTGCACTAGAACACTTATATGATTGGTGCATTTTCCTTTTTTAAATGTAAACAACAACAACAACAAACAAATCATTGGTTAATACAGGAAAATTATTTAAAACCTCAGAAAAATATTTTAAAACATGGTGTGTACAGGATATATGCTATTTAAAGGATTATAGATAACACAATATTTGAGAAATATTAGAATATGATGGTATTATATATTGTATTATTGAACTACTTTTTTCTGTTTTTTTCAGTATTTTGTTTTGTTTGGTTTTGATTTTTTTAGGTGCTGGGAATACAACCCAGGGTCTTATGAATGTTAGGTAAGCAGTCTATCTCTTACTTAAAACTCTAGACCTTTGATTTATTTTAAAAAGAAGTATCCTTTTATGTAGAATAAATATGTATATTGCATAGAGAAAGCCTGAGAATATATAGATAATATATTATTACACTATATATTACATTATACTATAATACTTATATTATCACATGGCTATGTGCATGTAACTTTTTGAAAGTGGTAGAGATAAAATATTGCTTTAATGAGGGAGGAGATCAGTAGCAGCTTAAAAAGCAATGAGACAATATCTATATTTTAAATTTTATGCAACTGTGTTTTTAAGTATTATCTTCTATTTCAATTTGCTTAAAAGTATTAAAATTTCCTAAACATGTATGATCTCATATATTGAATAATTTTGAATTTATATTTCATAATAATATTAATTTTAATCCCTGAAAGATCACTGGGCATAACAAATTTTCATTAAAAAAAAACCTTATAACTGAAAAATGTAAACAATGCATTCTCCCAGAAAAACAAGGAGAAGAAGACTCAGAAAATTAGTATAAACATGACATATTATATTCAAGTGGTTTTTAAATTGTTAAGAAATAATTGTTCATTAAAAATTAAACTCCTTTAGTAGAAATGTCTTTTGGAAATTTGAGATACTTCAAAATAAATCTAAAAAGAAGATACAGTATTTTCTTTTTATATCTGACATATTCCACTTAGCATAGTGATCTCAAATTCCAAAGTCGATTAGAATACATAACATAATTTTTAAAGCCTGAGAAAAGTGGTGGGGAGGGGGAATGGAGTGAAATGGATAAAGGATATCAAAACACAGTTATATAGAAATAATAAGTTCCATTGTTCTACAGCACAATAGGGTGACTATAGTTAACAAAAATCTACTATATAGGTTTAAATAACAAAAAGAGAGGAGCTTAAAGTCTCCAAACATAAAGTAATGATAATTACTTTGTAATTATTAATTAATGAAAACATTAATTACCCTGATTTGATCATGACATATATTTACATGTATTGAAATATTATACTGTGTCATAAAAAAGTACAATTATTTAATGTGTGTTTTTAAAAATGTTTAAAGAAAAAGAAATGTTAATTACCCTGATTTCATTATTGCACACTGTATACAATGTATCAATTAATAACTTTGAACACATACATTTGTAAAATTAAATTTTTTAATTAAACAAAATAAAGCTAAATCTTTGGGCCATACTATAGCAATTGTAATTCCCAAAGAGATCAGTTGGAGGCAACAGTGTAACTGGTGTCCTGTACAGTACTGCCAAGAAACAGCAGTTGCTGGGGAAATAGAAACAAGACCACATGGCAATTAAGTGGCTTACACATATTGGCAGGAAGATGCCATCCAGATAGAATCAGGACCACACAACAGGGCTATGCAAGATTCAGTTCAAGGAGTCTTTGAGTAATTGATATAAAGAACATGGGGTTATTAAAGCCAAAGTAACAGTGATTTATAAAAAATTATTTAAGATTCTGAAAACAAAAGCCTAAGGCAGATCATACTGCAGAATATTATGCTGTGAGCAGTAGGAAGTAGATTAAGTCAGATGCACTGTTATGACTGACAAAACATGTTACAGTGCAGAAAACAAGAGTGATTGGTCGATTCCCAGTTTATTGTTTTTATTTCAATTTTACTTTGAGTCAGAAAAAAATACCTACTCTATATTTGTTTGACAAAAGAGCAAGTACATTAAGAACTAAATATAAATGTTTCACTGGAAATAAAAGAGAAGCTGAAATGTCTAATCATATTTCCTTTTAGAATTATATATAATTAGATCAGTAGGCAGAATTTGCCATTGAAAGATCAGTGTGTGAAGAATGCCAGTGGCTATAGGTTTAATGAGAACTGTAGGGGAAGAACTGTGACAGCAGATAAAGGTCATTTTAACAATGGAAAGTCAGAGACTATGCAGAGGATGGAGCCATCTCAAATGGAAAGAATCTAACACTTTTCTTCTTTCTTAAATTTTGGTACTGCCTCTCTTGCTCCCTTTCTATTAACAGTTAGTGTATAAAATTATTTTGTTTCAAAGCAAGAAATTATTCTTTTGTAATGCATGTTTGTAGGCTGGACCTCAGCAATTATTTTGAACAGTCTTTTCTCACAGAGCAGCAGTAACAAAGTGGAAACTACCCACAGGCCAATGGTGCAAATGGTACTGTGGTGTTTATCAAAATGGTCAGGCAATTTCTATAGACTCTTAACATAGTAAGTTATAATCAGAAGACAAAATGTGCATTTTTAGCTATATAATCCAATTCTGTAGTATAAGAATTATTCCTTAAATTTTTCAGTTAATTAAAGTTACTGCAGGTTTTCACATTGCAAAGATCTGTGTCTGAGGTATTTTATAAGTACTGTTTTAACATCTAACATAATCTAACATGTTTCCCAAATCAGAGAGAGCTTAGAATTTTTCATGGTTCTTGCAGTTGTATGTATGTGTTTTGTCTTTCAGGGATAATATATGAGCACTGTCCCCAGAGACTAGTTTATTTGCCCTGATAAACTCTGTTGTTAAATATGGTAAAGATATGTAAAAGTGAAAAATCATAATGTATACATCCATAAATTACAACAAATTGAAGATGTGTGAAATCACTTGCAGTTAAATGAATTAAAAAAGAAGAAGTTATCAGCACCATAGATGACCTGCTTCCCCTGTGTTGTTTCTAATCTGTCTTCTTTTCTTCTCCCTCAAAGGTTATGATCATACAAAATTATAAGACTATACATGAAGTTTAGTTGTCTTAAATTTTATCTAAATAACTCATAACTTGATAGACACCTATATATACTGCTTCATCCAAGATTATTGTTCCTATGATTGTGTCACATCCAGACTCTCAACCAGCATCATTTTTGCTACTACACTTACATTTCTACTAAAAGTGCTAATGGCCAAAGTTATCAATGACTTCCTCAATGGAAAATTCAATAGCCAAGAAAAAGTATATATTTTTGTCATAGACTCAGCTATGGAAAATGCTGGTCAATTGTTCCCTATTGAAACTTCCTGATAGTGTACTCCTTTGACTGTCTTCCTACAAATCTATGTAATTTTCAATTTAAATTCCTGCTAAATCCTGAATGGTGCTCCCTCCTGTCCAAACTTCCTATGTTGAAGCATAAACCCTCAGTGTGACTACAAGTGTAGCAAGGTCCTGTAAGGAGCTAACTAAAGTTAAATGAGAACATAAGGGTGGTTCCTAATCTGATAGGAATAGTGTCCTTATGAAAAAAGACACCAGAGGGCTTTCTCTCCCTCTCTACCACCTCAGGATACAATAAAAAGGCAGCCATTTATTGAGAACCTGGAAAGACAGCCCTTGGAAGAGACTTACTTTAACTTCCCCTCCCCTATCCTCTCTTTTTAGATGCCCCAGCCTTAGGAACTGTGAGAAACAAATTTCTGTTGTATCTTCCAACTAGTCTAGAATATTTTGTCTTAGCAGACCCAACTACGCTTTTGCTCATTTCTTCTCTCTTTACATTCTCATTTTGAGGAACACAATTCAATTTGTAGCTTTGTACCCCATATCACTATTGCTAGCCCAGATCTCCTACTTGAGTTTTGGGCCACAATATTCTCCAGTCAGATCTTTCTCTTTAATATGCCAGTATGTGCACATTTACTTCAATGCCTTTCCCAAACCGTTTTTTGTGTTTTTATAATGAATAGCATCGCTGTTCAGTTTAATATGCAAACTAGGAAATCAGGCAATACTCTTGATTTAACCCTCTTTCTAACATCTACATCTAACCACTCACCAATTCAAAATGATTGAGCTTATTAAATGTTTTACAGATATGGCCACCTCCTGCTATTTTTGCTATCTCTGAATTAGATTTGGCCCCATCACCTTTAACCTTTAATGGAAGTATTGTTAATTTTGCTCACTAAAACCTGCTATTTTTCTCAAGAAGATTTATTCATCCACTAATGATCTAATATCAATGAAGGTTAATGTAATATTCATTTCTTATTGCTCTGCTTATTACATGGTTCCAATAAGTAACATTTTAGTATAGAAATTATGATTTCCTAGAAAAAATGGATTTCTTTTTTTATAATGTGATTATCAAATCTATATTCTACTAAGAAGTGTTTTATGTAAAGAGCAATGACATTTTGGATATAATTATGAATAAATATGTGATTTAAAATAACTGTACCATGTTTTTTTTAACATTTTAGAATTTTAAAATCTCAGTTATCTCTTCTTTTTAAGAAAGGAAAGCAATAGAGCTATTATATAATTAGTGTAAATACAATGTTCACAGCTGATGTATTATTCTTCCAATAACCTATTTTTGTGCTCAGTAGAAATATATCTTCTTTTGAATTTTTCTACATATAAAGATCATTTTGAAATAATAGGGATTTACTTAGGTGTGACATTAAAAGCTGAACACTCTAAAATACTTACATGTCCTAAAGTTTACGCATCCGGTCTAGGGAATTTGTAACAATTTATGACAGTTTAATAGGAACTTGGGAATTTATACAAATTACCCAAACTTCTAATTCCATTTAATGTTTTGATTTAGTATCACAAAGACTTTCATTATTGAACCCAGGAAATAAGGTACATAAATAGCATTTCCAAAACAAATATTCCTTATCCATATAGGTAATAATACAGTTCCTATTTATCTAAAAAATCCAAGTGAAAACAATTCATTTCTAAAATCAATAATTATGCAACATCACTTCATTATCTTAATTGAGTCTCATTGCCAGAAATAAGTAAATACAGACATTTATTTGAGCATCACTTCTGAAAGGAAATTAAGGAAATTTGTCAATTTAGTGTAGTCAGGTTGTCTGATCAAAAATCACTTATATTTTTCTATTGATTTAAATCAGAAATTTGGTATTTTATGCAGATAACAATTTACACAGTCCCTGATTTCATGTGGGAAAAAATAAAACACCATTTTGCTAAAATAATTCATTTTTAATTCTGTAAAAAAAAAAACTTTTTAATATAAGTTGTGCACACTTTACAAAAAAATTTCATGACAATAAAATGCCAGGGTGAGGGGCACATATCACCTAACCAGAAGAATTAGTATTTCCTCTAAATATTAAAAACTGTGTCATTGACCTCACTTACTATTTATTGGATCCAATTAAATTGGTATTCAACTTTGATAATCAAACAAGGCATGGTATGAAGTGCTTGATGTTTACCCTCAGTATTTATTTAAAATATCTTAGTAAAATTCATAAGATTTTTAGTAAATGCCAAAAATCCTGGCAAAAGTTAAGAATAATTGACCTTTCAATGTCTGTAAGAGATTACTAAATTAATGTGTCTTCTACACAAAGAATAATTATATTTTATAAAAAACCTTATTATTATAATAACATGGTGATTGTGTAATAATAGTGCTTGATTGTGCCTTTTTTACCATTAACTCTTTTCTGTTTGCAACCTATGCTTTACTTCTTTTTTTTATATTATGTTAGAAAAAAATAATAAACTAACTCAAGAAGTCTGAATCTACTAGTAAACAACTAGTGGATTATAAAAAGTATTCTTAATCTGCCTGTGTTTATTTTGTTCTTCAGGATATTCACTTAGTGCTTTTTAAATTCTCTTTGCTTCATGTTATGAATTATGTGGGAGAATGCATCATAGATGTGAAAAAATGCTTATATATTTTATTCTTAGCATACATGTCATTTTTATCATCTGTTTGAAATTACATATTCCTAGGGGGAAAGGCACCTATCTTTTAAGCTAGGTTGACTATCACAATGCTCTATATACAAAGGTACTTACTTAGTACATGATTTTTAATGGATTGCTTTTCATTATTGCTATATAGTTTTGATTCATGATGTGTTAGTATATTGGAATTGGGTAGCTTTCTAAAATAATGTTCTAAAATAAAACCTGTCGCTAAACTTTACAAAATCCAAGTGTTCAGTTACAAGGGATCTTTACAGATGGAGAGAAAGAAATAGAGATGTATTTAAAATTCATATTTCAGTAAAAATACTTATTCACTAATGCAGACACAATCCACACAAGTCAAAATCCTTATACCTAAGGGAATATTACATAGTTTACTACCTGATTTAAATAACATTGTAATACTGAAATTGGAATATAGCTTGTACTTGTTGAAACCACCAGGAATTTTGAAGTATCCTTTTTAACCTTAACGTTGCTTAGAAAAATATGTCCTCTACATAACTATATGAACATTTTATGGGATTTGCTCTCAATTATCCAGAAACAAAACAAAACCCAGCAACTCATGATTGCTAATTGCCAAGTACATTTGTTACCTAACATCTCTTTATTTCTCTGAATATTGCAAATTTAACCTTTAATGTCATACATATCTTTAAAACAATCACAAAATCATTAAAATATTCATTAAATTCATTGCATTCAGTATAATAATTTTCATAAAATTATAGTTACATTATTTTCTAATAGTTAATGAATTTACATAAATTTTCTTCTATTTAAATCACAGATGTGGATGTGTGTGGATGTGATTCTGCAAACTGTATTTGGGGTAAAAATGGGAGTTCATAATCCACTTGAATCTAATGTATGAAATATGATATGTCAAGAGCTTTCTAATGTTTTGAACAACCAATAAAAAAAATCACAGATTCCTATGATATCAGTGGGTTGTTTTTCTTTTATTCCTTCCTTTTTTTTTCTTGTGGTACTGGTGATTAAAGTCAGAGGTACTCGACCACTAGGCTACATCGTCAGCACATTTGATTTTGAGGAGAAAGGTCTCAATAAGTTGCCCATGGTGGCCTCCACCTTGTGATTCTCCTGCCTCAGGCTTTAGGATCTATGGGATTGCAGTGGTGTGCCACCATGACCAGATTTTTGTTTCTTGTAATATTCTGCTTTACTATTTCTTTATTCAACTAATTTTTTTATTATTTTGAAATTGTAAATTTTAATTTATCAGATTATGTAAATTAAAATGTACTCCCTTGTCAACATCAAATCATTTCCCAAAACATAGTATCATTTCTCCCCATGAATGATACAAAGCAGCAGCATTCTAGGCAAGATTCTTGTTTACTGATGTGGTCAGGAGTCATTGTTCAAACGTTGCTGGCTATCATGAAATTAACATGTTATCCACATTTGTTATGTTGTTGTTTTTTTTTTTTACCGTTTCACTACTAATAACTCTGTTTTGAATAAAAATCTTTCACCAAATTTTCATTTAATACTCTTGTTGATGCTGAATAAACTCTATATCATGGAAGTTATTTCCACTTTTTGTTATAGATTTTAACTGGTTTTGTTATTGTTGTTGTTGTAGTTATTTTCAGTTACACATGACAGTAGAGTATATATTGAGATATTTAAACAAACATGAAGTACATCTTATTAGTATCCCAGTCTTGTGGTTGTACATGATATGGAGATTCACTACAGGGTATTTATAATAACTCATGTATTGCCTTGGTGTGGAGTTGGAATAATAGTTGAAAGATAAGATTGCTATTTTAACAAAATATGTCATAAAATAACAAAAATAATTTATCTATTTTAATAGAACTTCAAACTGGGACTGTATTGCACTTGGAGTACTTTTTGTTGTTGTTGTTTGTTTTGTTTTGTTTTTAATGCCCCAGAAATGTCAGGCACCTGACTTTTCATATCTGCTGTTCTTGCTGCCCAATACCATTTACTAATCTTCCAAATTTCACAGCCACTTATCCTGAGGACTAAATCAATTGCTGCCCCCTCCATAATGACATCTTAATTCCCAAAACAAAAGATTATTTTCTCAACTCAATATTTTATGTAGGTCTTTCTATAACATTTAAATCCTTCTATCTTGAGTTATATTATTATATGATATATACTACAACATTTGTATTGTATGTGTAGATATTTTTTTCCTTGATAAACAATAATATTTTCTTTCTGCTCCTTTACCTTCCTGAGCATACAAAATAATTCCAACTATTGTGCAATGATTGTGAAAAACACAGACTTCATTATTAGCTTGATAAAGGTTTGCTTATAAATTTATCGATTTATTTCTTAATCTGTATTTTACTTTCCTTATATAAACATAGGAGGCTCATACTGTTTTATTATTGTTATTTAAAAATATTCTAGTCTTATAAAATCCTATGAAAGGCCCAACAATTTCCTGAGTCACCCTGTCTTATATTCTGTCTTCTAATTTAATGCACACATGCAATTGTATTAAATTCCAAGAGCATGTTGATACCTAGTCTTAAACTTTATAACCATCAACTATTTCTCATATATTATTTTGATTATTATTTTGATTATTATATTGGTATCAATATTCATAAAATATGTTTTAACAGAAACTCAAATAGAAATTCATCATATGATAAGAAATCAATTTATATGAATTTTTAAGTGTAGTATTTTAAATTTTACAATATTAGTCAACTTGATAGGCCAGATGGCAAAGGCAAAATACATATACTACTTCTTCCTGCTTCATGTCTTTTTGGAAAGGTATATATGCACCTATTGTTGATGTGTAAATGTGTGTGTATGTATCTATATCTCTATCTATCTATATATCTCTATCTCTCTCTATCTAGAGATAGAGAGAGAGGTGGGGTGGGGAAAGGGGAAATGGAGAGGGAGATTTCATACTGATATCAGATGCTGCATTGAATTGCTTCCTGTTTAACTGTGCTTCTTTGGTGACTTTCAAATACCAACTAGCTAATTTACTTTTCTTTTTATTTTCTCTAGTATGAAGCTCCTAATTATTTAGTTTATGTTTGTTTGTTTCTTAATCCTTTCTCTTTGAATTATTTTTAAAGACTAACTTGATAAGAAATCCATGTTATCCAACCTATCTTCATAACTCCTTTTCATAAAGAACACTTTAAGACACATTTAAGCAACACAAACATGTAAATCATTCCAAATTTTTAATGTAACTATAATATTTTATTCTTATAAAAGAATGAGCAATTCTAAAGAGCAATAGATCTTCAAATGCATACAAACCAAATCTGATAATACATTTTGTTTCTAAATGCAGTTTAAAACCGACACTGTATAAATAAATTGTTTTGACATATGGTGACAATTGGTCAAGTGCTGCTCCTATTCCCAGATAATCTTGAAATCAACATTGTTTACCCAGTGTCTTAAACTGGAATCACTAAGAACTGGTGGTATCCAAGGTTATCAACTATTTCCAACTGTTCATTTTTCAACTACTAAGTCCCTTAGCTTTTATGTCAGTACAGCCAGAAACTTAAATTCTCTCAATTATATCACTGCTCTTAAGAAACAGCTTGTACTCTAAGATCAGGCTAACATACCATATTGTGTAAAACAACATGAAAAAGAACAAAATAAATTAAAGATTGAATCTGGTACTCACGGAATGCTCTATAAAATTCTTCAAGAGCCAGGTGCTTGTCATCGTTAAAATCATCATACTTCAGTAGATCATACAAAGTACAATCAAAAAGATCCTTGCCAAATTCTTCCTGTTTTATCACCTGACAAACAAAGTACAACCATATTTTCATATCTGTCTGGCATTTCTATAGAATTAATTATATTAATAATCACATCATAGACCACTCTAAATATGTAGTAGGGCAAATTAATCAACCTATGAAAAATCCATTATCAATTACTGAAATTTTATTTTAAACCATTTCAAAGTTTTCAAGTTAAGATGCATACTTAGAATTCTCTGCAAACTTTCTAGTATAAAAGTTTCACAGTAGGACCCAATGAATCAGAACATTTTGTATTTCACTCATTTACTTTGATGCATTTTTACTGACTCAAGGAAATACCAACACACACACAAAAAAAATCACACCCTGTGTCTTGGTGACCTATGTCAAAATAAAACAGTGCTCTTTCTCAACAAAATAGCAAGGCAGTTTGTGCCAACTTTCTTCCTCATATTTTTTGTGAAAACGAAGTTAGATTTTTTTTTCTCTGTATTAAACTCCTCCCCAGCTGGACCTTAAGTCATTTGGGACTATGCATGACTCCCTTGGTCACAAAAGAGCTATTAAGCAAATGACTGTTTCCAGGAGCAAGATAGAATTAATGCACCAATTGATGATGAAAATCTATCCAAGCGTGGGTGAAGAAAATCATCAAACTGCCTTTCTATTCTGTGCTCAGTCCCATGAACTGAGGCTGTAGCTTTTTTATACTCTGCTGATTTTGACTATTGCCTGTCATATAACAGAGCTTCCCCAGACTTTTCAGACATTTCTATTCATTGTGGGTAGCTGCATAGCTGTGTTCATGGTCTTTCTGTCTTTCATATTCTCCCACATAGAGGCAGTAATTCATATTACTTGAAGATGTGCATCACAATGTTTTTGTTTTGTTTTGTTTTGTTTTAAAGGTGGTTCTGTGTAGTCAAAAAAAAGTCTCTGAAGTCAGTCACCTCTGTAATCAGATCATGCCAATGTCACTTAATAGCTCTCTAACTTCTGGCAAATTATTTGACATTTCCTTAATTAGAAAATGAATGTGAAAATGACCCCCCCACCAACACATACACATACACATACAAAAAAAAATCAAGTTTAAGACAACATACAGTAGACACTCAAAAGTGATTATTTGAAATTAAAATGAATGATTCTTTGTAGAATGAGCATCTTGAAATAACTCACTGCAGACTTCCAGACACCACTTTGTGTGTGTTGTGGCTGTGCATCACAATGGGTTATGATTTCCTTGGGTAAAGCATAGCATTTCAGACATTATAATATCAATGGAAAATTACTGATGCCATTTTTCAGAAGAAGCTTTAATGGTTGTGAGACAATTTTTAACCCTTTTTGGAATACTTCCATGTTGAAAATTTGTTTACACAAGTCACATTGAGTGTGCACAAACTGTCAAGGATTCTTTGGGGACGAGGCTCAGCATATGAGTCACTAGAGTCCCTTAAGCAGTGATTAGTACTGATAGCAGATAAACTGCTAAATAGAACCCATACAAATTGAATTCTCTATTCTTGCATATGATATTAAAATTTTATTGATTAGGCTGATACTTTCTACCTTAGAGGGGAAAAATGCAAAAGGTTTTTCAGGTTTAATGCTCCTTGTAAAGAGATACTGTGGATGGTGAGTATTAAACCACATATTTGTACATTGTCCAACTGGAAGAATTAGCAAAGCTACTAATGACTGAAGCCATCTCTCCAATAAGCCTATTGGGAAAACAAAATCCTGCTTTTCTATTTAGAAAGCAGCAGAGCTTTCAGTCATTCTCCATCTGTTATTGGTTAGATCGCAGAAAATGACTTTTCCTGGGGACTGGGAGTGGGGCCATTATATTGGATCTTACCTCACTCTGCTCTTTCTAAAGATCTGCAGTGCTGAAACTGTGGTAATAATTAGATGTAGTGATACCAGAATTTGGTCAGGTATTTTAATATTTTAGTGACCTTTATTTTCATAGTGATTTATAAATGGGGATAAAATAGGGAGTTGGGGAAAAGCTTTTCTCATTTGCTGCTTCATAGTTTTCTCTAATAGCTTATTACTCAAATTAAATTCATGCATTAAACCAAGAGAATAAACCTCTAAACTTTTCCTTGATTGGTGGATCTTGCATTGTCTAACTAGGTCTTATTCTGATCTTGATCTTGATTTGATCATGACTGTACTGCTGTAGTTGGGCATACTATTTTGATGAATGTGTGCTAGAGTTTGGTTCCTGAAAGTACCCCCAAGGCCCATTTTGAAGTTTGGTCTTTAGCTTATGGAGTTATTACAAGGTAGTAGAACATTAGGAGATGGGGCTTTGTAGAAAGAAATCGGGTTATTTGGGGTGTTCCCTTGAAGTGGATAACAGTACCTTAGCCCCTAAATGATTCCCTCTTTTGCTTCCCCACCACCATGATGTGAGCACCAATATCCTATCATGTGTTCTCTGTCTTGTAGTACTCTTCCAACAGCAATGGACCAATGGAACATGGGCTGAAACCTCTGAAACTGTGAGCCAAAATAAACCTTTCATCCTTAGGAGTTGGTTATATCAGGTGTTTGCTAGCATGATCAGAAGATAACTAACACAATGTACCCCTGAGATCATGATCCTGGTCATTAAACTTTGGGAAAACTATACTGGAGCATGTCCATGCACAGACAGGAGTAATACATTCTCTCATTCATTAATATTTCAAGTGATTATTTTTGTTCATTTATCCCAAACTTGGGGAATGAAACAACTCACTTAAAACATAATTTCTGAAACGATTTTCCTCCTTTGGCTTCTTGATGGGAAGCTTTGGCATAGTCTACCATAATACTAATGAAGGAGATAATTTCCTATGAATTTTCCTTCTTTTTAAATGACTTTATTGAGATATAATTGATACACACAAAATGCTGCACATATTTAATGTATCCAGTTCGATGAGTTTGTGTGACCTTTTAATCAGTATGGAAAAAAAATTGCTTTAATTTGCTTGAGTTTTGATAGCTGTAAAGTGTTTGCCTGACTGTTGAGAACAAAGTACGATGGAATATATTAGTATATTTCCTTCTCCAGTATGTAATATAACTCTTTGGCAGAGCGATCCAAATTTGTAGGGCCTTGGTAACTTCCTGCACTTTTTTCATTTATTGTCTGGGCACTGGTTCCAAAAACTTCTCATTTTGAGGATCCTCAAAATGCATGTATTCTTTCTAAAGTAACAATTGATGACAGAACCAGACACACTGAATTTATTGAAATGTAAATAATTTTTAATCATGCCTCAGTCAAGGAGGCCAATCATTATTGCATTTAGTGCACATTGTAAAATAGTGAAGATAATCCCAAACTCCTTCAAGGTAGAAAAAAAAATCCATTATTTTCCTGACCTGATGTCAGGTTGCATGATTCTTTGACTCCATGGAGGTTAGGACAAGGTTGAAGCATTAGCAGAATGTTTTGCATCAGGACAGCTCAAACACTCAGCATTTCAGAGAGGGTGCATATTTAATTTCAACATTGCAGAGCTGTCAAAGTTGCATAAGTACTGTCATAACTCAGAGATTACTCAATGCTTAGAGACTCTATTCTTTCCATCCCAAAATAAACAACAAGAGCAAAACCCAACTATCTCTCCCCAAGATAAAGTATTCTCCTTTCCATTCTCCTTCAATCATTTGGTCAACCATCTACATAAGATATCATTTTTTACTCCTTACTACATGTCAGCTGCTGTCCCAGGCTCTGAAAACACAGAAGGCAAGAAGATAGACAAAAAAAAAAAAAAAAACAGTGTCCAATGGGGAGAGGCAAAGCAGATTGTGGAATAAGACCACCAAGGGAAGTTGCCCCAATTTAAGCAACTATTCATACCAACAACAAAAAAAAAAAAGAAAGAAAGAAAAGAAATCACTCATAAAAGTTAACACAACCAGATAAGATAAAATGGCAACTTATTTTGGCATAATCATAAGCAAAGAAACACTCAGAAAGGAAAGACTTAACCACATTAACCTCGCCCAACTCCAAGCAACATGAAATGAAGAAAAATGCCTTTGACATGGGAAAGAGAAAGGGAATAAAGAGCAAGCATTAGACTGAGAACTCAGTACCAAGCTGGCACTGGCAAATCCATACTGCGCAGAGCACCATAGACTCTGACTACAGTTAGCATTGGCAGTCAAGGGACTGATTCTACTATTTCTCTCCTGAGTTTGGATGTCATAGCACAGAGAATAATCCCATGCACTGAAGGATAGGGTAGGTAAGTAAACAGAATTTTTGCCTCAAAACTCCTTTCCATGCCCACACAGTGAACTATAACACCAGGAAGAAATGAAAAACCTCTGTCTACAGGCCAGTTCCTATAGATGAAGCCTTTGGACTAGCCCTGGGGCCAGATGGAGATCTGCACCACAGTGGGGAGGATTCCTATTTCAGCCAAATCAGCTGAGATTTCTACCAGCTGTAGTATAGGCTTTAGGTATACTTTTAAGACTGTAAAGGACCTCCAACTATAAACTTCACATATAACTATGCCGATCATGAATTTTGGTGGTCAGAAAATTGACTCCACCATAAGACTGATTCCTTCTCTGAACTTGGGAGAACATTTTTGGAGAAACGCACTATCTATTGTGTGTAATAGAGAGGAAAATAAATCTAGAACTTTATCTTGGAACTCAGTGTTCAACATATTAGGAGGAAACCCAACACAGGGCAGAGCTTAATGAATCCAAGCCAGTGCCTGAGAAAAGAGCTTCTAGATTCACCTTGGTGACAGACAGAGACCTGAAACCCTGGTGGTAGAGATGTGTATTCTGGCCTGTGTCATGTCTGATTGACTAAAGGAGTCTCAGACCACAACTATTTATCAACATCTGGAATGTCATGGTAGTGTAGACTTTGGTCCTTCCTTTGTGCTGTGCTGCTCTTAAAGATCAGTGGGATCTGGGCACAACCTAGCATTACAATGACTTCAGTGACCAGGGGATTGCACACTCCATTCTTCTTCCAACTCCTGGATGTACACCATGGAAAGAGTTAGTGTGTGCTTGGAGGAAAAACCAGGAAGTGGGACAAGTAATTGCTTTTGAGCCTAGAACCAACCTTCTATTGTAAGGCTCAGTGCTGAGTAGAACCAGTATCTGACCACAACCTAGTGACTTTGGATGTGGAATCTGCATCAACAATGGTCACAGTTGGATACTTGCTAGGACCAACTTCCCTTTTTACTCACTCTTTCAATTTGTCCTAAACAACATAACAGTTGCAAATTTGAAACAAACTTGGGTTTTAGGTACTATCTAATTCTGAAACAGTGACAACACATCAATCATAGTCTTGCAGCAAAACTGAACTTAGGGGACCATGTACTGCTGAAATAACAGAGGTTAGGACAGGTTCAGAGAAAATGATAGACATCCTGTTTAGAATTTCTAGAAAGATAGGTAAAAACAAAGAGAAATTATGGAGACTAAAATACATACCTAATAAAATGTTCAATGCACACACATCAATATACATCAACAAACATCAGAAATTTCTAGAAATCAGGATATCATCTAAGAAATAAGACACCTAAAACCAACCATAAAGCAATTGGTATATAAAAAAAAATTTAAAATAGCTATTTTAAAGAAATTCAACAAATTTTAAGAAAAGGAAAAGAGACAATCTAGTAATGTATCAGAAGAAAAACAAATAATTCTAAAACATGAAGCAGAAATTCTGAAGCTGAAAAGTACACTAAGTAAAATGAAAAACATGAAAGAAGGTATCCATATCAGAATCAATAAAACTGAAGAAAGACTAAGTAAGCTTGGAAGACAGGTTACTTGAAAATACAATTGGAGGAGAAAAATTTTTAAAAAAGGGAAAGAAGAATGAAAAGGAATTAAGAAAGCTCACAGAAACTGTGTGGCAGCACGAAAAGAACAAATATTTGAATTATTAGTGTAAACTTCCCTACAGAAGGATGCAAATATCCAGGTAAAGTAAGGCAAAGGACATCAGATTTTAACTCAACCTTTATGTCTACTCTAAGACATATTATATTTGTGCTCTTAAAGGTCAAAGGCAAAGAGAATTCTGAAAGCAGCAATAGAAAATATACAAGTAACACAAAAGAGTATTTCAAATTGCCTGACTGCAGTCTTCATACCACTACCTTAGAAGCAAAGAGAGAGTGCTATGAGATAGTCACACTGAGATAAACTGGCAGCTATGGGTGATGTCCCCATATGCTACTGAAAATTCTAAAAACTGAAAAACAAGATAATAATGACTAAGAAGAAAACACAAGAAGGCATAAAACTCATAGCGGTACTAGTAACTATACAAATTCACAATGCTCTAATATTGTAAATGTGGTGCAAATATATTTTATATTTTTTCTATGAAGACTAAAATCCCAAATAATTAGAAGTATAATTGCTATATTAACATGTTATTTATTGCCTAGTTGTATGTAATAGGCAATACAAAAAGATGTAAATTGCAATATCAAAATTCAAATAGTGGGCAGAAATAGAGGGCAAGTGTAAAGGTTTTTGTTCATATTCTTTCCTTTTTATTTATTTTCTTGTCTTTCACATCAATGTTAATTTTAAAATAGCTTGTTATAATCAAAAGATAGCTATTTCAGGCCTCATGGTAATCACAAAACAAAAATATATAATAGACACATCCAAATTATCAAGCAAGGAATTAAAATATACTTCTAAAGAAAAACCATTTAATAACAAAGGAAGACTGTTAATGGGGAAGAAAAAATAACTGCAAAAAAATTATATAAAATAAAAAAATAGCAGTAGTAAAAGTTTACTAGACCTAAAGGGAGAGAGAGAGAGCACCAATATAATCACAGTTGAGAACTTCAAGATTGGGCAGATCATCCAGACTAAAAGTCAAGTAGGAAACCACATAGTAAAAAGAGATCCTAGACCAAAAAGATATCTATTCTATCCAACAGCTGCAGAATAAATACACATTCATAACAGAACATGGGCCATTCTCCAGGATAGATCATATGGTAGGTCAGAAAACAAGGACCAATAGATTTTTAAAAAAATGGAAATTATATGAAGTGTACCACAATGCAATAAAAGCAGATATAAGTCAAGCATGGTGGCACAGGCCTGTAATCCCAGCTACCTGGGAGGCTGAGGCAGGAGGAATGCAAGTTCAACACCAGCCTGGAAAGCTTAGGAAGACCCTGCCTCATGGCCCTGCCTCTAAAACAAAATTTTAAAAAGTTCTGAGATGGATTTCAAAGACAGAGCATTTGTTTTACATGTGTACGTGCCTGGGTTCAATGCCCAATAACACAAACAACAACAAAAACCTAAAAATAATAAAAGAAAAAGAAAACTCAGAAAGTAAACAATTACATGGAAATACACAATATACTGATGAACAACCAATAGATTATTTTAAAAATTCTTGAGACAAATGAGAGTGGAAACACACCATATCCAAATCTCTGCGATGAAGCAAAAGGGATAGTACCTTTTGTAGGGATCAGTACCCACATCCAAAAAGCAGAAAGTCCTCATGTAAATAACCCATTATTAAACCTCATGAAGATAGAAAACCAAGAACAAACCCAACCCTAAATTAGTAGAAGGAATGAAATAATATAATCAGAACAAAAATAAAACACAACACAAAAGATCAATGAAATGAAGAGCTGATTTTTCAAAAAGTTAAATAAAACTGAGAAACCATTAAATTAACTAAGAAGAATAAAGGGAGAAAACACTAATAAATAAGATCCCAGATGAATAATGACACATTGAACCTAACTCCTCCAAAATTCAAAGGATAATCAAAGCCTTTTAGGAACAACTATAACCCAACAAGGTTTATAACCTGGAAGAAATGGACAAACTCCTGGACACATATACCTTATCACAACAGAATCATGAGGAAATAAAAAAGGTGAGCAGATGTATAACAATAAGATTTATCAGTAATAAAAAGTCTTCCATCAAAAAAAATCTATTTCTGAATTCTACTAAACATTTAAGGAACTAACATGAACACTTCTCAAATTATTCCAAAAAACTAAAGAAAAGGGAATTCTACAAACTCATTCTATGAGGCAAGTGTTATTGTGATACCACAAAGAGATTTTTTTTAAAAAAGCAAGAAAGCTATAGGACAATATTTCTTATAAGTACCTTTGGCAAAAACCCTCAACAAAATACTAAAAAACATTAATCTAATTACACATCAAGAAAATTATTTACCTTGATCAAATGAGAATCATCCCAGGAATTTAAAGATGGTCCAACATAGACATATCCTTAAACATGATATACCACAAAAATAAAGGACAACCACCATAAGGCCATCTCAAAGATGCAATAAAAAATGGATACAATTCAACATCACTTTATAATAAAAACTCTAAAAAAAATGAGGTATACTCGGAAATTACCTCAAGGTAAAAAAGGCCATTTAAAACAAGCCCATTGCTAACTTCCCACTGAACAGGAAAAATCTGAAAATATATTCTCTAAGTAAGGAATGTGACAAAAGTGCCCACTTTCACTACTTTTATTCAACAGAGTAATACAAGTTCTAGCCAGAACAATTCAACAGGAGAAAGAAATCAAGGTTATTCAAATTTGAAAGAAAGGAGCCAACTTTCTCTCTTTGCATACATGAACTTACATAAAGAAAATTCTGAAGTTTCAACCCCCCCAAAATTGGAAATAATGAATAAATTCTGCAAGGTTTCAGGATATAAGACTAGCATACAAAAACCAATTGCATTTCAGTACACCAAGAGCAAATTTTCGGAAACAGAATTCAACAAAGCAATCACCATTTGCAGTAGCTAGACATAAAAAATACCGAAGAAAAATATTAAAACCAAAAATCTATAAAATCTCTACAATCAAAAGTATAAAATAATGATAAAATAAATTGAATATGATGCTAAAAATGGAAAACATCCATATTTATAGATTGGAATACTCAATATTTTAAAATTAATACTTAAAATAATCTACAGGTTCAAGGCAATCCCTATTCAGATACCAATGACATCTTTACAAAACTGAAAAAGAAAAAAAAATTCTACAATTCACATGAAACCACAAAAACAATAGCAAACAAAGCAATAAAAAGTAAGAAATCTAACCTGAACATGCAAGTAATCAAAACAACATGATATTGGCATAAAAGCAGACACATACACCAAAGGAACAGGGTAGAGAGCCTAAAAGTAAACCCACATACACACAAGTAAGTGATCTCTGACAATTTCCTATGAACATGCATAGAAGAAAAGACAGTCTCTTCAATAAATGGTACAGGGAAAATTAGATGTCTATATGTGGATAAAAATAGTCACTTATCTCTCACATATCCAAAAATGAACTCCAAATAGATGAAAAACCTGAAAACAGTGGGGAAATACTTCATGATACTGAAATGGTAAATAATTTTTTGTTAAAATCCCCAAAACACAGGAACAAACAATCAAAAAAAGACAAATTGGATTTTACTAAAGTAAAAAATTTCTATACTGCAAAGAAAATAACACACACAAAAAAGATACAGTGAATAGAATAAGAGAAAATATTTTCAAACCATATATTTGACAAGGAATTAATATTCAGATTATGTAAGGCACCCAAACAATTCTGTGGCAAAAAATCCAAACAACCAAATTAATAAATGGGCAAAATTGATAAAAGACATTAATCAAAAGAAGACATCCAATGGTCAACAGGTATATGAAAAAAGCTCAACAGCATTAATCATGAAGGAATACAATCAAAATGACAATGAAAAATCTCCACAATCCATTTAGAATGGCTACTATCAGAAGTCAAAAAGTACTGGTAAAGATATGGAGAAAGGAAATCCTTACATACCAGGGGTGGGAATGTAAATGAGTACATTATAGAAAATGTAAATGAGCCATTATAGAAAACAGTATGAAATTTCCTCAAAAAATAAAAATACTTCTATATATGATGTAGCAGTCCCACTACTGGATACATATTCAAAGGAAATGACATTAGTATGTCAAAGAGATTCCTACACACTTGTGTTCATTGCAGAACTATTTAACAGTCAAGAAATGTAATCAACCTATATGCCCAGCTGATTAATTAAGAAAATGTGGTGCATGCACACAATGAAATCCTATTCACCCATAAAAAGTATAAAACCCTGTCACTTGTCCTGACATGGTTGACACTAGAAGATAACTTATTAAGTGAAATATGACAGGTCCAGAAAGTGCATGATCTCAATC
Organism: Urocitellus parryii; assembly: GCF_045843805.1. Taxonomy (NCBI): domain Eukaryota; kingdom Metazoa; phylum Chordata; class Mammalia; order Rodentia; family Sciuridae; genus Urocitellus; species Urocitellus parryii. Next base: position 35,262,572 of record NC_135540.1, read on the forward strand.
ATAGGTAGAATATACAAAAGTTGATTTCATTGAAATTGAACTTAGAATATTAGTTACCAGAGGCAGAGAAGAGTAGGGAAGAAGGATGGGTGGGTAAAGGTTAGTCAATAAATCCTAAGTCACAGTAAGAAGAGAGAGATGAGATCTGATGTGCCATTGCACACAGAGTATGACAATGTAATCTATATTTCCAAAGAACTGGAAGAAAAGATACTTAATGTTTTCATGATAAATAAATGATAAATACTTGAGTATGACTGATATGCACATTCTGATTTGGATATATATATATATATATATAATATATATATACACACATACACACACACACATACACACACACACATATATATGTATATATATGCACATATATATTAATGTGTTTTTTAAATTTTTTTTTAGTTATAGATGGGCACAATATCTTTAGTTCACTTTATGTGGTGCTGAGGATCAAAACCAGTGCCTCATGCATACTAGGCAAACGCTGAACCTCTGAGCCACAACCCCAGCCCAATGTAATGTGTTTTTATATATCATATCCATATATTATAGATATATTATATTTATGATGTATAATATGTTATAAATGTATTATATTTATATATGTAAATAATTTATTCTGTGATGCTATTTTATATACATATATGTGTGTGTGCGTGTGTGTGTGTGTGTGTGTGTGTGTGTGATCAATCTATTGGCATGGACAATGCTAGTCTAAGTCAAGCACCTGGTTTTCAGCTGCCTAATAGGATTATGGGCTTTTAAATGCACACAAAACCAATAAACAAACAAATAAAAGAAAAAAATTGTCTATTTTTTCTCTAAGGAATTGTTTAGACAAATTCTTTTGTGCCCCCCCCCCTTTATGTTAGATAGAATTAATTACCATGGCATTCCCTGGAAATCTTCATTTACTCACTTCTGTGTCCATAGATAGTGCTTATTCATTTTTTTATTTCTTTGTTTGTTTTTTAATTTTTTTGTTTTAATTAGTTATACATGACAGTAGAATGCACTTATATACTTTGATATATAATACATAGATGGAATATAATTTCTCATTTTTCTGAGTATACATATTGTAAAATCACATTGGTCATACAGTCACATACATACATAAAGTAATAATGCCTGTTTCTTTCTACTATCTTTCTTATCCCCACATCTCCTGCCTTCCCCTCCTTTCACATCCCTCTACCTAATCTAAGTAATTCTATCCTTTTTTTTTTGCATTACAATTCTTAATACATATACCACAATTTTTGTATCTCTGTTCATTTTTATTTAGTTTGTGCCCACTGAAACAGATTTTTATCTGTGAGACAAAACAATTCTTACTAATTTTATAGCAAATAAATGTGCTGACTAGATATAACATTTTCAAAAAAAATTTTAAAACCATAATAGTCTTTATCAATTGAAAATAAAGATTAACTGTGTCCTTTTTCTAAGTAACAATTATAATAAATTGCAAATACTTGATACATTCAACTGTTGAAAAAACATGATTGTTATTCCCATCCTGTTAGCTTGAAAAATTCAACTCTTATTTAGTCTTGCTTTTTATTTAATTTTGTAAATGTATTTACATATAGTAGTCATTGAGCAAATGGCATTTTAAGTCAAATATGTATAACATAATCTAAATCCTGTGAACAAGCAGTTCTTTTGTATTATTTTAATAAAGAGGTGGCATGTATGCACATTAGGAAAACATTTCATTCTAATATGCATTTCTAATGTGAATCAGCTTATTAAAATGACAGAATCTTGAGAAAAACTTAAATGAATATACTTGATGCAGCTGCTTATTTAAACTTAGAATCACAAGGGAATGACTTTGCTTACTACCATTATTTCATATTTTCAAACGTGGAAAAGCCAGAGAAACAGATTTTCCAAGTTGTTGGCATCATTTTACTTTAAATTCTGTACATACACTGTTAACAAAGTCAAGATTGCCATTCTACCCAGTAAAGTCTACAGAATATCTGATTTTCTTACTTGTAGAACTAAATATACCATAATCCTCACTGCTCTGTGGTTTTGTTTTTCATAACTTCATTACTCACTGTGGTCTAAAAATATTAAATTGAAAACTCTAAAATTAAAGAGTTTGTTATCTGAGTAGAATAATGAAACTTCTCACCATAAGGGTCACTGAACCAGGGGCATGCATCATCCCTTTACCCTGCATATTCAAGTTGTAGAATCACCTTCCCATTAGTTACTTTGTTATCATATGGGCTGTTGTGATACTGCAGTGTTTGTGTTCAAGTAACAATAATGACCTAAACTACAAAAATAATGATGCTGGAAATTTTAGTTACTTCACACTGTAAAAATGGTTCTATTGTATTATTAGTTATTACTGAGCTGGCTCCTCAGCCAAAAAATGGTTCAGCCAGCCAACTGCAGAGAAGCTCCCAGCAGAGAAGCAGCAGAGTGGTAGCTGGCTTGGCTGAAGCACAGGCAGCAAGCACCACACCTAGCTGTAGTGCAAAGCCTGACAGGGCAACCTGGGCCAGAGGCTTAGCAGGATAGCATCAAGGTGAGCTGGGTAAGACAACCTGTCACCCTGTGGCAACTGGGCCTATGCACAGTGTGGATGTTCACTGCAGAAGTGCACTCCAAGCAGCACAGCAGCACCAAACACCCCACTGAGCATGCACATTTCAATGATTTCAACTTCCAGAAGCAGGGGGAAAATGGAAGTAAGGCAAACCTGAGTGGGATTCAGGTCTAACCAATAGCATTATTAAACACCCTGTTTTAGCATAAATTTGGACCAATAGCAGGGCCTAAGTGTTACATATACACACTCGGAATGAGAAAACCTACTCTGGGGTCCTCTCTTGCATTCCATATGCCTTCTATGGATTTCATTCTTTAAATTTACAAGACAAGAACCCATTAAAAAAACAAGAAATTGATGGTGAGTTTCTGGGGTTTGATTTAAAACTGAAGGGCATAGCCCTCCAATAAGAATTGCAATACTTTTCCCCTGCAGAGGTTTGCAAACTTATGCAAACCCTATCCACCAGCCAAAGCAGAGAAACTCCAGTCTTACCTGCCAGCAGAAGCTGGGAATTGAGTTTCATCTCAAACCTTCAATTTCATTCCCATTAAATTCTTACTATAACTAACAGATACTGAAATTTATCATAAATTTGCATATGTAGACAAAGGTAATATCTGCAGTGTTCAGCATTATCTGTTGCTTCAGGCATCTTTTGGGAGTCTTAGGACATATTACCTGCAGATAAGGGAGAACTACTGTATGAACTGAGAAATAATTGTCCATTCTCTTTCAGGAGGCAATTTGTGTGAGGAGTGGTGAATAAATCATTGCTTTGAACTACCCAGAGACACCTCCTTTGTTAGTTTTTAGGTGCAAAGGCACCCTAGAAGTCTGCCTGGTTGTCTGGTGACACCCTGTTTAAAGGTAAATTCCATGATTTCCATGGAGTTTATCAGTTCATCACTTAAGGTTCAGGCACCACCTGCCCAGGCCAGGAAGAATTGTGGGAGCAACCTGATGACTGTAATTGGGCTATTCAAACTTTTGACCTCAGTTTTTTTGGTTATTTTTTTTTTTTTTTGTGGCTGGTGGAGGAGAAGGTACTGGGGATTTAACTCAGAGGTACTAGACCACTAAGCTACACTACTAACTATTTTTTATTTTATTCAGAGACAGAGTCTCATTCAGTTGTTTATGTTTAGCCCCTCACTTTTGCTGAGACTGTTTTTCTCACAACAAACTTTCTCACAATGAATTCCTTTGATGTAAAAACCCTATAAAATGACCAGTAGAGCCTGCTTATTTTCAGTCCTCCACTATAAGAGGTCGGCTGAACCAAGTCCCTCTTTCTGTGTGTGTCTCTTTTTCAATCCCCTCATCAGCCTGGTTTGGAAAAACTGAGTAAAGGTTATGCTGGAAGCAACAAATTTATACAAATCTTCTTTTTCTTCTTTCTTTGGTTTACCTCTGTGGCTTTACGAAGTCCAAGTCTCCCTGTATTGCTTTGCATTATTTCCCAATTCGACCTAATCCCCATTTGACCCAGTCACGACTACTCCCAAATGAAACCCATAATTTTCACTCTGGAAATCCCACTCTCTGATTAAAAAAATATTTTTCTTTTAGTTTCTTACAAAAATATGTTCATCACCTATTGGCTTTAACAAAACTTGGCAATTATTTAATAAAGCCTTTTCCCCAGTAATTTCAATTATTTAATTGGAGTCTGATTTTTCTTCCACATCCTTTTGACCTTAATAAAGAAGATGGTAGATAATTGAACAGTTCCCTCTGAAGATTTTGGGATTATTTCCTCTTACAAACTAATCTTTTCCAGACAGATAAATGGAAATATAGATAAATGATCTATAGATAGATAAGATAGAGCAAGCAAGCTCATCCTTTTGAATCTCAGCCATTCAGCTACATAATTCTTTACTATTCCTTCTCCACAATTCACTAGTGGCTTCAGCTCTTGGTTCAGAATGTTTCTATGCAACCCTACTCTTTCAATGTCCTTAGTGACTTCACTATCCATTTGAAAAAGCCACTCAGAAGAACTCTGGCGCATTCATGACTCTTTCTTGTCATGAATCTTTCTTCCTTCCAATGACCATTTTCTGCATGCTAGCCTCCCAGGAGGAAGTGTCTATACATCTTAGGTCATTTCATCCTGAAATCTCCATTTCAAGCATCACACATCTAGGTCTGTTTTAGGAATAATACATGTTTTTATAATCTAAAATGTCTGTGGTATGTGGCAAAGATCCTGACCATAAAAGACATATATCCAATACTTAAGGGGGAATAATAGGATACCTCAGTTAAGTTTGTGGCCAGGAATTAAAAAAACAAACAAACAAACAAACAAAAACCTTTACATGTTTGTTGTGACCTTTGTACCGGGATATTATTCGCTGAGACATACTTTCAAAAGTTAAGTCAATTTGGAGCATAGTGTGGCAAGGACAATTATCCCAGAAGCAAGCCTTATTGAAATTAAAATTTTATTTTTTTATAAAATATTTAAAGAGAGTTCTATAATTTTAGTGTTGAAGGAGACAAATTAGAAGAAGGAAGAGAGAGATCCAGTTTACAGAGATGAGACAGGCAGGGTTTCTACTGGTGGTAAGACTGCCTATACATGTGGTCCCTGATGGGAGAGTGTGATGGATTCTAGTTTTAGATGTTGGTAGTGATATACTTGGTAATTTGTTTTTAGTTTTCATGCAAATTAGATATTGACAAGAGTAAAATATGATGTATTTGGCTGTACAAATTTAGAAGGAAGAGGAAAAATACAAACAGGTTTTGCAAGGTAAGGAATTTCTAGTACCAGGAAAAGTCCAGTACTGGAGTGAGAGATATACTTGAAAACTACATCTAGGGGATAGAAAATGTGAGTTTCAGCCTAGACAGAGAAAAAGGAAAGAAAAATTGCAGAAAATATTTAATCTAACATGGATTTCAATTTGCAATTTATGGTGAAAACCCATCCTCTATCTCCCTCATATGTCTCGTCCATGTTGCATTTTGCAAGTAGATAAGTATTTTAAAGCTAAAAATCAAGTACAAATGGAACAATTGAAATCTATTGAGCCAATACATTTCTAAAATATTTAAATTGTAAAATATATTTGATTAAAATATTTAGCTTCTTCATGATAAATATGTGTTGCATTGTTTAAAACAATGCTTTTACTGTTTCCTAAAACTTAGTCTAATTGACAAGAAAAAAATGCTAACTATATGAGATAAAGCACCTACAATGAGATGAACAGAGTAAATAACATGTTATTTCTCATTTTTCTAATTTCTTGTAATAACCAAAACTATTTATCTTCCTTTGCAAGTTAGTTTTTTCATTTCTAAAATTGGTAATGAAACTTTTTACATGTTCAAAACTGTGCATTTAGATTTATGAGTTTTATTGGCTTCTAACAGTTTTTGAATATTTGTTTTTACCCATCATTCAAATGTAAGCATTAAAAAATACATATGAAGGTTGAGCATGATGGAAATATGTTGGTCAATGATTCATCCACTAGCCTAAGCATATGTCCTCTTTAATCTCCATTATTATTCCATTGCATCCTTTTGAATCTTAGATTTGTAAGTATTGTTATAGCTAACAGGTACATAATGCCTTGTGGATGTTAGCCATGTTTTCAAGAAAATTTCTAATTGTATTCCATTATGATCTGATAGACTGAAGGGTAGTATCTTTACTTTCTTATATTTATTAAGAGTTGCATAATATATGGTCTATTTTAGAGACAGATCTGTGTGATGCTGAGAAGAAACTATGAATGCTTGTTGAAGGATGAAATATTTTATATATGTCAGTTAAGTCTAAGTTATTGATTGTATTATTGAGTTCTATAGTTTCTTTGCTAATCTTTTGTTTGGAAGATCTATCCAGTGGTGAAAGAGGTGTGTAAAAGTCACCCAGAATTATTGTGTTGTGGTCTATTTGACTCTTGAACTTGATAAGAGTTTGTTTTATGAACATAGATACCCCATTGTTTGGGACATATATTTTTATAATTGTTATGTCTTATTGTTGTATTCTTGTCTTGATCAGTATAAAATGTCCTCCTTTGTCCCTTTTGATTAACTTTAGCTTAAAGTTAACTTTATTTGGTAGGAGGATGAAAACTCCTGCTTGCTTCCACAGTCCATGTGAGTGGTATGATTTTTCCCAACCTTTCACCTTCAGTCTTGAATGTTTTTTCCTATGAGATGAGTCTCCTGGAGGCAACATATTGTTGAATCTTTTTTTTTTTTTTTTTTTTACCCACTTTGCTAGACTATGTCTTTTGATTGGTGAGTTTAGGCCATTAACATTATTAACATTCAGGGTTATTATATGATTTGTATTCCCAGCCATTTTTGTTTATCTTTGGTATTTAACATGACAAGGTTTCTCCTCTGATTAGATTTTCCTTTAGTGTAATACCTCCCTCTGTTGATTTTCATTGTTGTTTTTCATTTCCTTTTCATAGAATATTTTGCCAAGGATGTTTTGCAGTGCAGGTTTTCTAGCTACAAATTCCTTTAACTTTTGTTTTTATTTCATCATCAAATCTTAAGTTTAATTTTGCTGCGTATAAGATTCTTGGTTGGCATCCATTTTCTTTCAGAGATTGATATATGTTGTCCCAGGATCTACTAGCTTTCAGGGTCTGGGTTGAAACATCTGCACATAACCTAATTGTTTCTCCCTATATGTAATCTGATTTCTTTCTCTCATGGCTTTTAATATTTTCTCCTTATTCTGTATGTTAGGCATTTTCATTATAATGTGCCTTGGTATGGATTTGTTGTGATTTTGTACATTTGGTGTCCTGTTAGCCCCTTGGTTTTGGTTTTCCAATTTATTGTTCATGTATAGAAAATTTTCTAGTATTATTTTACTGAATAGATTGTTCCTTCCTTTGGTTTGTAACTCTATACCTTCCTCTATCCCAATTATTTTTAAATTTGGTCTTTTTATGCTATCCCATATTTCTTGAATTTCTGCTCCTGGTTTCTTATCATTTTCACTGTGTGGTCTACATTCTTTTCAAGATTATATATTTTGTCTTCATTGTCTGAGGTCCTGTCTTTCAAGTAGTCTAATCTGTTGGTGATGCTTTCTATTGGCTTTTAATTTGCTTTCTTGTTTCTTTCATTTCAAGGATTTGTTTTTTATTTAGAATCTCTATATCCCTATTGAAATAATCTATTGCTTCCTGTATTTGCTTATGTAGCTCTTTTTCAAAATGATCTTTTGCTACCTTTTTTTTTTTTTGCTCTCTTATATCATCCTTTAATTCACAGAACATTTTAATTATGTACAATCTGAACTCTCTTTCTGTCATTTCATCTTCTATGCTGGCTATGGATTCTAATAATGTAGTATCTTGATTCATTTGGGGCACTTTCTTCACTTGTCTTTTTATGTTGCTCAAATGTCTTCCTTTCTAGCTCTGTGGATCCAAGACATTACTGTTTTTACCCTACAGGTTTATAGTCCCCTGTAGAATTCCAATACTTCACCTGGCTATCTGGGTTCCAAACTGGTAGTTGCCCAGACTAAAGGTTGTAATGGAGGTAATCCAAGATGGAGGCACGTGCTTTCAGCAATGGAGTGTCGGGTTAGGCTGGAGAGCCAGGTGATGGCTTTGTGTGATACATTCAGATATTAGCTCTGTGGCATTCAGTGTTGTGGCTGTCAGCTTTCTTCAGAGCCTGTGATGTCCCCAGGTGCATCCAGGATACCTCAAGTAGGAGACTATGGCAGTAGCTGCTGAGGCCCAAAATGGAGGCAACTGAGGGAGCCTATGTTAGTAGATGGGGGTCCACAGGGAGTGGAGGCTTGAGTTACTGTATGTGTTTAGCAACTGAGTGTCCTTCACTGGGGGGGGTGCATCTGGGGATTCTGTGCCATTTCTTATGCTGGTGGTCCTGCTGAGGTACTGGGGAGATCTGTGGGGATGAGTATTGAGTTGGGAGTCCTTTTCTAACACTGAGGCCCAAAGCCCTGTGCAGAATGGTGGCTGTGATTTCTATTTCCACTAGTTGAACCCAGGTTACGGAGTGACACAGAATGCTGCCTCCCTCTGGCCTGCCATCTTGGATCCCCTTCCTACTTTACTTTATGGGTCCTCCATTATTTCCCTAGCACCAAACCAAAGTCCAAAAAGACAGTTACAGATAAATATTTTTATGTGAAAATACATGGAAGAATCTTCAACAAGTTATTAAAAAATCAATCAAAAAATATATAAAAATAATTATACACTTTAAGAAATTGGTATTTCATCCAGATTATAAAGCTGGATGAGCATTTAAGAGTCAAACAATGTAATTCATCATATCAACAGTCTCAGGAAGAAAAATTTCATATAAGTGGATATATCAAAAGCATTTGAAAACATTCAGCATTGATTTGTGATAGAAATTCTAAATAAACTACAAATACAAGAGAACTGTCCTACCTTGATGGAGAATAGCTATGACTATAAAATAATCTACAGGTAACATCATAAATAATATAATAAAAAACTCAAAGCTTTTGGTATGAAATCAGGTATATGGCAAAGATGTTCCTTCTCACCAGTTCTTGTCAACACTGTATTGAATTTCTAGTTAATGCATTAAGATAAAATAAGAAAATTAAAGGTACACAGATTGGGAAGAAAAAAGTAAAATTTTCTTTGTTCAAATATCAGGATGTTATATGTAGAAAATCTTAAAGAATTAACAAAAATTCCATAACTAATAAGTAATTATAGTAAATTTATAATAAACAAAAGTTTATTGCTTTCATAGATACCAGAGATTTTAATAAGTAAAATTGAGATTGAAAAAAAATCCAATTTAAATTATCACTTCTTTTAAAATGAAATACCTAGCTACAAATCTATTAAAATGTGCATGAAATATATGTATGAAGAAAGCCAAAGAAAGCTAATGTATGAAATCAAAGAAGAATCAATGAAAGAGAACTATTTAATTTTTGTAGGAAGGAATTCAATGTTGTTGAGATGTCAGTTCTTCTCAACTTGATCTATAGAGTAAATGTAATCCCATTTAAAATTCTAGCCAGTAATTTTGTGGATATCAAAAAACTAACTCTACAGTTCAAATGAAGAAGCAAAAAACCCAGAAGAGACAATAAGATATTGAAGGAGGAGAACAAAGTTGGATTAAACCCAACTTCAAGACATATTATACAGCTATAGTAATGAAGACAATGTAGTACTGGTGAAAAAATAGGTTAATAGATCAATAAACAGAATAGAAAGCCTAGAAATAAACTCTCCTAAATATATTTGACTGATCTTTGAAAAGACACATAGACAATAGCCATACCATGGGACAAATTAATCTGTTCAACAAATGATGCTGGAAAACTGGACATCTACATGATTTTAAAAAAGAACAAAAGAGGGCTGGGGATGTGGCTCAAGCAGTAGTGCGCTCGCCTGGCATGTGTGCGGCCCGGGTTCCATCCTCAGCACCACATACAAACAAAGATGTTGTGTCCGCCGAAAACTAAAAAATAAATATTAAAAAATATTCTCTCTCTCTCTCTCTCTCTCTAAAAAAAAGAACAAAAGAATGAAAAAATGAAAGAAAGAAGGAAAAGAAAATAGACATAGGCTTTGGATTCTTCAGAAAAGTGACTCAGAATGGATCATTGTTATGGTTTCCATGTGAGGTGTCGCCCAAAACTCACTTGTGGACAACACAAGAAGGTTCAGAGGAGAAATGATTGGATTCTGAGATTCCTAACCCAATCAGTGAATTAATCCCATGATAGGCATTAACTGAGTGGTAACTGAAGTGGTAGGGAATGGCAGGAGGAGGTGGGAATTAAGGCATGGTTTTGGTGTAAATATTTGTATTTGGCAAGTGGAGACTCACTCTTTTTTCTGATTACTGTGTGAGTTGCTTCCCTCTGCCACATTTTCTGCCATGATATCCTGCCTTATCTCGAAGCCCAAGGAATGGAGCAGCATTCTATAGACTAAGACCTCTGAAACCTTGAACATTCAAATAAACCTTTCCTCCTCTACAATTGTTATGGTCAGTTTCTTTATTCACAACAGTGAAAAAAAACTGACTAAAACATTCATATATCTAAATGTGAAAAGCAAAATTATGAAAACTCTAGAATACAACATATGAGAAATCCTACATGACATTAGGTATGGTGAAGACTTTTTAATATACAATATCAAAATCACAATTTATGAACTTTGTTAACATTAAAAAGTTCTGCTTTGCAAAACTTAATAACAAGAGAATGAGAAGACAAGTCATAGATTCTGAGACAATATGAAAAAAAATCTGATAGAACACTGCATTTAAAGAACTCTTAAAAAGGTCAACAATTGGGGGAAAAAATTAGTTAATATGTATGACCCCAAACCTACATACCTCCCCAAAGACATATATGTTGCAAATAACCATATAAATATATACTACATACCATATGTCATCAGAGAAATTCAAGTTAAAACTACTATGAGATACCATTAAACATCTATTACAATCATCAAAATTCACAACTCTGACCAAACCAGGCAATAATATGGAGCAAGAGAAACTCTCATCCACTACTGATACAAAGCAAAATGATATGGCTATTTCAGAAGAAAGTGTGGTATTTTTTTTTATCAAACTGAACACACTCTTACCATACTCTATCAATCATGCTACTTGATATTTTCCCAAATTAGTTGAAAGCACATATACACACAAAAGACTGCGCATGCCTACTGATATCAGCCATATTAGTAATTATCAATACTTTAAAGTAACCAAGATATCCTTTTGCAGTAAAATATGATGTATGCAAAAGGAATTCAGTAAACATAATCTTCCTAGCATATTGCTTTCATGGATTTCTTGTCTATGTATCACATAAATGTGATTCAGAAAGCATTTTGCTTCCACATCATACCTTTCACATGAACTGAACTCTTTTCAAACACAAAATAAGTCTAAATTCAAAGTAGCTAAGAAAACATACCCAAGCTAATTTTAATTTAATTAAATAATAACTTCTTATTGCTATAAAACATGTTTTAGAATAGATTCATTCTTGAGAAATAAATCATGAAGTATGTGAACACGATGTATAAATTAAAATGTCTTCTAATTTTACCTTACTTACAGTACTCAATTCCTTGAAACTTGATACCTGAGACTTAATAAGTATTCAGTAAATGCAGAATACATTAAGAAAATGAGAAAAATGATTTAGTTTTGACTGGTGGATGACAAGAAAATCAATTTGCTCACAAGGTAACATTGATATGAAGTTTTTAAATTATTATAGTATACCAAAGCTTAGAAACACTTGTTTAATAAGTTTTATATTCTACAATATCAGGTTTTAAAAATATACCATTTTTATATATAATTAATTAATTAATATAATTAACCATAAAAGATGGCATAATGTTATGGAAATTGCCTCTCTAACTTTATCCCTGAAACCCATGTCCACAGTTAATACCATGTGCAAAATACACTTCAAAATATGATATAGGAATCAGCAAATAGTTAGCAAAATCCATTGGTTCTATTGTCATTTTTCTATCTCCCAAACTGGTTTCTCCTCTCTATTACTCCCTAGGACCTATCTACATTTTTGGAGAAATCTTGTTTACTATATATCACACTTCCACTGCTCAACACAGCTAATTTGGATTATAAAATTGTGGTTTGTTTCCTTCAAACAAGCCTTCAGATATCACTGATATGTATAAACTGTGTTTTGCTGAGATGGTTCAAAAGAATGACCTTTTAAACATGGCACACTGGCACCCGCTTCTAATCCCAGTGACTCAAGAGGTTAAGGCAGGAGGCTTGTGAGTTCAAAGCCAGCCTCAGCAAATTGGCTAGACCCTGTCATTAAATTAAAAAAAAAAAAAAAAAAGGCTGAGGATATGGCTCAGTGGCTAAGTACCCCTGGGTTCAATCCCTGGTAGAAAAAATAAGTAAAAAGAACTTCTGTTTTTAAATTCTTCTCTTTAATAATTTTTAATATGCATCATCTGTATGACAAATTTTTCAAGAAGTGAAATTTCATAAAATGGACAGTATTATTTTAGGTTTTTGTTTTTTCTGTGTGTGAGGGTCTGAGGATTGAACCCATGGCCTTAGTACATGCAAGTCAAGCACTCTCCTACTGAGCTATAACCCCAGTCCAAACTGGTTTTAATATTAAAACTAGGTTGGATGTTATAACTGATCCTTGATTAGTAAAACACACTGGGTTATCTTAGTAATACAATACTACCTTATATCATCTATTTATGCTGTGCTAGACATATGTTTACTTGTTGTTTAACTAATGCGTAAATCAGCTTTCATTAATAGAAATTAAACATTACATAGGTTCCAGAATATATCAGCAGTGATCTTATGAAATATATTAGATAGAAAAATTGTAATTGTTTTCAATATTTAAGGTATAACAATTCATCAAAAGTAGCTACCTTTTTTAACTATAAAATATCACATAAATGTTAATTAAAAATAATATTTATGAGAAAGTAATATTGCTTTTAAATTTATATTCCCACACTTTGATAAATTGATTAAATATATATTTATTATAAATTCCATCAACTGTAAATATATAGTGTATGTCACATTTAAGTAAGGTTTTTTTATTTAATCATGTGTCATACCTGAGTTAGTTCATTAATATCTACAAGTCCGTTACTGTCTGCATCAAAATATTTAAACATTTGATCCACCAACAGCTTCTTCCGAGATACGTCATCTCCGTTAGGATTTTCATTTTCTTGGGTAATATATTTTTGATTTTGTAAATCTAAAAGCATGCTTTTCATTGTGCTGTATTCGGTGCTCTTGCAGTTATCTCCTGTAACAAAAGAACTAAGTTACTTAAAAAGCAATATTATTGAAAAGAAATAATTTACTTTGTTAATATTTAGAAACTGATTAATACAGATAATGTATGAAGTACCTAATATTTGCTTTTCAGTTTTGCATAATTTACAACATGGACAAATAAAAAGGAATGGCTGTTTCCATGGTAGGACAGAACTACTTTGATTTCTGTTATACCTAATAATAACATGCTTACTGAGGTTTCTCATTAATTGTTTGAAGGACATAGAAAAAAAAAACATGATAGTTCCAATTGGCTCTACATTTTAAATCCATTTTCTCAGTTTTAATCCTCATCATACATCTCTATATGGATCATTTTACAGATGCAGAAATGAAGGTTAGGCTATACTTGATATTGCACTTAAACTCATTTATATATGACTTCAGATTATTATTATACTATCATATTATTTTTCTTCCAAAATTTTATGTATTGGTTTTCATTTCTGTCCTTTTCGAGTATATGGTGCATAACATTCTATGTATTTGCATGTCACATGAAGTTTTATGACCTTGAAAATCTTATTTCTCAACTGAAATATAAGCTATTGAAGTAACAGCACATTACAGATTTTCAGTATCTCCTGTGTAAAACCATCACAATACTGGTAGCATCATGGTTAATGAAAATAATTGTTTGGCTTAAAGTCTCTCAAAAGATAAAACAAAACAATGGAAAAACACAAATAAAACTGCTACAAATGTTCTAGCATCATCAGATAATTATTTTATAAAGGATTTTACTTATAATGGCCTCTAACAATGGTCTTTATAAATAGTGTATGGAAATCATAGTGCTGTTAGCAAGTATGATGTAAATTATATAATATAAAATATGGGACATAATATAATTTGCAAATGAAACAGGTATTATATTAGCTTAGAATTTTGAGCAACATACTCTTAGGATAAAAAAGAACTAGCTTTATAATTATGGTTGATTTTGACAATTAGGGTTTGACAGCATCTACAATTTTAAAGAAGATTTCTAAAGATGCTTAAATATATGTCAGAGAAGCCTGGGGTTGAAAAACAGTATTCAAAGTTTCATTCTCTTTCAAGACAAGATGGAAAACAATCTATTCTAGAGAAATGAGAGACTATCTTCTTTTTCAGACAGTGAAATGACTACTGTTGTTCAGCAATTTTAGTGTTTAGCAATCCTGTCAAGAAGTTCCTTTTTACAACAAAGTGTAAACTTGGTGCTAAAGATTAAGTCAATTTTACATTATTTTGTTTTCACTGCAGAATAATAATAAGAATATGTTTTCATAATAGCAAAGAACTCACTGACAAAAGAGAGAAGTAATCAAATCCGGAGTCATAGCTAGCAATTTTGGTGTCTGGGGAAGGATCACAAATAGAGTCTTAAAATAAATGTGTTTGTGCTTATAAATATACGCACAAATGCATCGGGAAGGAGAGGGCTATATGGTGAAAGAAAGGGGGAAGGAATAGTAGACCATTCCAAAAGTCCTGTCTTGGATTTCTGTATGTAACTCTGGATCTATATCTCCTTGATTTCTCTTGCATTTCAGAGGGCAGAGGATGGTGGGATGAGGGGACTGGCTTGGGGCTACAGGAATTAGGGACGCCAGAATATCTGTGGGAAGCAGATGTGAAACAGGATTTAAGCATTGAAGACATTTTAACTAATATTTAAGGTTGAAAGAGGGAATAGAATTTGGGTTGTCATATTATAATTTTGATGCAATCAAATGAATGGGATCATCATATTCACACTAATGTTTCTATTCTCCAAATTGTTGTGAATTTCTTTTAAATTCCAGGCATTGGGGTGGTACCTGGAAATCCAAAGGAAATAATAATACAAACTAGTGTTTACAACATTTATAGTCCATGGAAATATACAATAAACATTTATAAAATTATGCAAACCTTTGTAAAATATGTAAATTTAATATAAATTGCCACAAATTCCTTTTAATACTAAATAGGTGTATCTGTTATTAATAATAGGTCACATGTAATGAGGACTTTCTATGCACCAGAACTTTTATATATATATATATATATATATATATATATATATTAATTAAGTTTATATATAATAAGTGCACATACCTTTTATAGATGAAGAACAAAGACACAGAGTAATATATTCAAGGTTACAGAGTTGGAATGGGTCAGAATGATTAATTTTTAACATCACAAGGATTTATTCACAGGATTATGTATAAGCAGATGAAATGAAGATGAAATCAAATGAACAATGAAATGAAGAGGATCAAAGCAACTTTTACTCCAGGGCATCGGTCTAGGGGTATGAATCTCAGGGCAGAATGATTTTTAAGCACAAATCATCTTTTATACCCTCTAACTTTATTTACTCTGATCTTAAGAACTGAGTTTGACATGGCCATTCAATAGTGAAATATCAATTTTTATGTGGATTCAATGAATTTATTGAAGGATTATTTATAAAGTGATAGAATGAATATAATAATAAACTCCAGCAATATACCTGTTTATACTACAGGTAGATAACGTAGAATCCACAAAGAGTACAAAAAAAAGAGTACATGAGAGGTACTAAGTAAATTATGAGGAAGTACTGAGGGGGAGTGAATTCAAGAAAACCTTTCAAGAAAGAGATTATAACTAATGTCTAGTGTTTCAGAGTGAAAATAGGGTAAAAAGTAAAGCATGTCCTTTGTATTCTTCATATTGGAGACTTTAATTGGAGTCTTTAATAGGTGACTTTAAAGATTTTAAGTGAATAAATTAAGCATATTTCACATTACAATGGGTTAAAGACTAAACACAAAGTGAGGAATTAAAAGATTAAGCATAACACTTTAAATAATTTAATAAGTGTTTAATCACATAAACACTTAAACAATGATTGATGGGAAAGCAAAAGAACTAGTGCAGTTAACCAGGAAGAATAGATATTTCAACATTAAGGCTTCTATCCTGAATAACTCCAATCAGTTAGGTAAGCAGATTTTGTTTATTTGGTTGAGTTGGCAGCATGCTTTTTCCAAAACCTAATCAACTACTCTTGTTGGATTGGCAAGGTTGGGGAAAAAAACATGTTTTCCTGGATTCATTTCCTTACTGGAGACCAGTAAGAAATTCTCTCTGCTATTCCTGTCCTTGACGTGGAGAATATTCTGGTAAACAAGACAAAGTTCCTTTTTTTTTTTTTTTTTTTTTTTTTTTTAGATCTGTACATCTTCTTACTTCCTGTGGATGCAGTGACACTGGGAATGTGCTGATTCGTGACTGAGAGTCATTCGAAGGGCAGTTAGAATTCATTTGGCTTTGCAGAGCCTGGAAGGATGTAGAATCACTGACACACAAATGGCTGCACCTGTGTTGCTGGCAGTGCCTCTCCAAGTCTCTACAGAACTGTGGATAATTACATTTTACATATCTGATAGTGCAACCATCAGTTCTGAGTACATGATAAGTGCTAAAAATTATAGATTATATCAATTATGCTTAGTATAATAGGTTTTTGCAAAGGCTGTGATTTGTTCATATCTCTTTGAAATTAAGTTTTATCCTTCCCGTCCATCCTCCAGTAAAAAGTACCAATTCCTTTTAAAACAAAATATTTAATCAAAAGCATTAATATAATTTTCTCTTTTAAACATTTATTGTCATACTTTGATTGCAATATAAGCTGAAATCTAAGAAAACCAAAAAAAATAAAAGTGAAATGCTTTTAATTTGGGTGTCAATTTTATTCATATATCAATATTGGGGCATTCTGCTGTCATGTATAACAAATTAGAATAAATTTTTAAAAAGTATATTGGAGCTATTTTTCTTCAAACTAATTAACAATTGCTAACAGAACACATTAAAATGTTTTAGATAAATATTTTATGTTTGTAGCAAATTTATATTTGTGGTATATATAGAATATATCACCATTTTAGTTGATTGATTTAATATTCATATATGAATAAGATTCAATATGGAAAATTATAATGTTTATTTAAATATAATTAATAAATTATGCACATAAAGGAAACAAAATTATCTTGACTGAAAATAAGCTGAACAGAATTAAAAACAGAACTTTACCAGCCACTCATATTTTTACTGTGTCCATAATTTTGCCTTATCCAGAAGGTCATATAGCTAGAATTAGGCAGTATGTAGCTACTTTAGATTGACTTTTTTTTTTACTTAACAATATGCATTTAAGTCTCCATTATGGTTTCAGAGCTTGATAATTGATTTATTTTTAGTGCTAAATAATATTCCATTCTATGGATATACTACAGTTAATCCATTCACACATTGAAGGGCACTTTGGTTGTTTCCAAGGTTTGGTGAATATCAATAAAGCTTCTATAAATATCTGTTTGCAGGTTTTTGTGTATGGACATAAGTTTTTAACTCACTTGGTAAATTCTAAGAAGCATGATTGCTGGAACAAAGGTAACACAATGTTTATTTGTGTAAAAAACTGCCAAACTGTCTTCCAAATGGGCTATGTCACTTCACATTTCCACCACCAATGAATGACAGTTCGTATTGTTCAACATCCTTGCAAGGATAATATTGTCAATGTTTTATATTTTTATCATTTTTGTAGATGTGTAGTAGTCTGGCATTGTTTTAGAGTTAAATTTAAATTTCATAAATAATCATATATTTTACAAAAGACTTTGGTTTTTTTTACTCTTCTCTCATTTTCTATTTAGAAAAAAATTGATTGTTTTGGAAAACTAAATTTAATACCACATTAAGCATTGTGAAATTGTTAAAGAAAAGTGACTAAAAATGCAATTAATTACACTGGCATGTTTACTGATAAATTTTGAAATTTAATCTTCTTGGAAGTAAGAGGGGAGTGTTATGAGTTGAAAATCCATTCTGCAGACATTTTGGTACTTAGGATATAAATTGACAATTACAAACCACACTGCCACTGACAACTGTCTTCAAATCTATCCAAGCAATAACAAAAAAAAAAAAGAAAGGTTTGATTTTGTATTTTGATAGATTTAATTATGTAGTAGAATTTCAGTACAGGTGTTCTGTTATCCAGGTCATTTTGCTCTCTTAACCCTAAGAGAACATTAATTAAAGTGTTTTTTAGCGTTCTTATTACATTCATCAAGTGCAACATGCTCTGGAGCAAGTGGGCTGCTCAGCTATTACTTCCTTTCCTCCTCCCCACCCACCATCCTCACAAACACAAAAACATAAATTAAAGTTGCAAGGATTTCTGACAGAAAACAGCAAAATAGAGCACAACACAGTTTTTTTGAGAGAGAGAGAGAAAGAATTTTTTAATATTTATTTTATTTTTTTAGTTTTCAGTGGACACAACATCTTTATTTTATTTTTATGTGGTGCTGAGGATGGAACCCAGCACCCCACGCATGCCAGGTGAGGGAGCTACTGCTTGAGCCACATCCCCAGCCCAACACAAAGTTTAAATTAATAATCTGGAATGCTTGAGAAACTAAATGAAAAATATACACATATTTTATTCCAACCAACTACAGCATTTTAATATTAACTAAAATAACTGGTGAGATGTATTGATTTAATGGTCTGCAAATTTAATAGTTTTAAAAATCATTATCCTTACAGTAAAAACCATACAAACAGATATGCTTTCAATAGAATATATGAAAGTCAGAGCTGTTAAAGAGGTCGTAAATTAAGTTTTCTTCTAATTAATCATTTTCCTTGTAATAACCTCCTATCTATAAATACCTTGTACAGAAAATGCAAGGACTTCCATATATATAAAATCCTACAATTGCTCTTAGAAGTATGAGTTCATTCAGTCTTGTATATTATACCATATAGATCTTATTGTTTTCATTATAGCATCCTGTTCTTTATAGAGTTTGTTCATTTTTATTTATATTTCCTTGGATTTTTGTTTCTGCTGGAAGTAAAGATATATAAAAGAACTTTACTTTTTAGGAATTTTTCAAAAATCATTTTAAAAATTAACCAGACTACAAATAAGTAAATCTATCACTGTATTAAATATGGCCAAACTAAAACTCATGTGATTCTACTAAGAACAGTTCCCTTAGTACTTCCAAATAGTACATAATCTTTTCATTTATTGTGTCACATCATATAATGTACCTTTCAAATAAAATATTGGTTTATATCTATGCTGCACAAGATATGCTCTGCATACCTATGAAAAAAAAATCAGCTTTTAACCTACTTTTCAGGCAATATTTATACTGTGATTCTGTATGCTAACACCATCCTAAGTATTTTATATATGGTGACTCATTTGTTTTCTATAAAGAACCTAAGAAGTAAATGTAATTACCACACATATCTCAGAAATTAACTCAGAAGTTTCTCACAAGGTATCTCTAACTTATAAGAGAAATCTATTTGTCTCATGAGAAGACACTATCATAATTTTTCTTTCTTCTGGATTATTCCACAAACATTTGTAGAATGTTTCCCAGAACTTAAAAGTGTCCTGAAAATTTGCTGCATTTGTGCAATCTGGTATGTGTTCTGAACAATAAATAATATTTTCCCTCTTCTTTATTTGGACAGAAATGTCTTTTGGTTGACATGATTTTTAATGTCTCCAATAGTTTTTGAGACAACTGCATAACAGCAAATAATGACTCACCAATATTGTCTAAATAGAATGATTTTTGTATGTAACTAACAACATAATTTTAAGATTGTAAGTCAAGTGTTGACTCAGTTACAAAGCAGACTTGGTAAACCACCATTATAAGGAAAAATTGTAATGCAGATACATGAGAACTATGTCTATGCCATTAGACATAGACATGTGGTCTGGAACAAACCCCAACATGTGCTTTTACATGAATGTACTACTCTTAATTAAGTGTGAAATTTAATGCTAATTTTACATACAGTGGATGACTGAGATTAAGGTAAATTTTCTTACTGACATTCTTCCATGATCTCTAGGTCATTTGGCTAGTTTGGGATTAATAGTCTCCAGTTACATGCATAATTATGTCTTTTTCTGATTACTGAATACCTTAGTCAAGAGTTCATATATTTCTTATCCCAAGAAATACGCAAAAGTGGCACTGTAAAAATAGAAAAAAAAATATTCTGTGTATTCTACCTCTATATTGTGTGCATAGCCATTCTCTTTGCCAAACAAACAAAAGAGATGATAGAGTTAAAAAATATGCACTGACCCCTGTCATGATTACCCTACAGGATTTATCATCAAGAGAACTTCTTTTCAAAATAAATGTAATTTAGTCTAGATAACTTTAAGATTCAAATCCCATCATATCATAAGAAATGTAACAGCAATCTTTATAGCATTATTGTATTTTAACTAGATGCTTTAAAAGAGGTTCATTCTTGAAGTGGATTAATATATGTAAGAATTTATAGCTTGCTGGACTTGGGAAGATTTTGTTTGTAGGTAGGCCAAGTTGTCCTATAAGATCTTTTTATCTCAATACAATGATAACATGTAAACAAGTTATCTGAATAGATGTAATCTGCCAAAAAACATGTCATTGTGGTAATTATAAGTACATGTAACCTGTGCTTATTTCTTTTAAGTACTACTGACCTTACTGATACAATGTCCTATAATGCTATCAGATTTCATATTTTAATTAGTCAAGGCTTGTGTGATAGCATTGATACTTCCTCACTGTCCTTCAGCCAACCAAATAAATACTGGTGATTCTACCCCATTGGCCTGCCTCAGAAAAAGGATTACCTAGTTAAATGAGTCTTGGCTCTATTAGTTAAATAATTTAAATGTTCTAGGGAAAAATTCGTTCCGCTACAGATGTATCTGCCAGTTTCTACTCTAAAATAATTCCTTGGAATATTTTCAAATAGTTTGATCTCTAGTATTCTCTGAATTTCAAATATCATTCATACATAAAATACTGCATATTAAGAATTTTTAGCTTGTTTGGTTGCATATAAACCATATGCCAGTAGTTTTTTTTACCTACAATGTACTTTTTTTGAGATTGTAAATGCTAACTTCAATTCCTCAGAATTATACATTGCCATAGAAATAGGACACTACTTGACATTTTCTTTTACTCACATAGGGTAAATAAGAAATATCTATTTAATATATACTGTCTTATGAGTGTGCATCATATTTTAACAATACCTCATCATGACTTTGACCAAAGATATTTAGGAAGTAGAAAAGGCAGAAGTTATCAACATGTGGGAGGTGAATAGTAGAAGACAGATTCATTTATTCTTGAATGTTTTTACTTCAAGTGACTAAGTGACTGTGAAGCCATTAATACAATAGTAGATAAATATGAAGAAATTGATAAATTATATCTTAAATTAGATAAATTTTCTGTCTTTGTGGGATATCTTGGTAGAGTCCTTGGTAAGGGAACAAGAAACAGACCTAAAAAAGTTTGATACTGTATAGTTCAGAAGAAAGAAAGGGCTTTATTAAATGGGACATGTGAGCCATTGATGAGTGCATGATTATAAATGAGACTAATGGAGCATTTGTAGGGTGTGAAGTGAAGTTCATTATGCTCATATTGTGAAGACAGACATTTATAAGGGATAATATTTCAGGCACTTTCTAAAAATGTGGTTGCTAAAATAGTGATTAGTTTGGTGGAAGAAGAAATTATTTTAGTTTAATTATACAAATTTATGTGCTAAAGTCAATTTCTTGATCCAGGGAAAATAATATCTAACTGCTAAAAAGTAGTTGCAAGAATATGAGTAAGAACATATTGCTTTTCTTTGAAATGCAAATGTTTTCTATGAAATCCAACTGACATTATGATTGTCACCGTGTATGGAATGTGTGTGTGTGCATGCACATGTTCAAATAGATCAAAACTGTAGTTATATTAATCAGGATAATAACAGTGAATGTAAAGATCCACTTCTTTGATATAGTATTGACTTATGTTCAAAAGAAGACATTAGGGGTTACATTTTCAAAATAGATTCAAGATAACTTATATGAGGAAACATTTCTGTGTCATTAATGTGACTTTTTCATGTAAATTTTGCTATAATCTAAAACTCTATGGATTATGAATATATTTACTTAAGAAAAAATCATTAAAATGTGTGAAATTTCTAAAGTTAATAGACATAAAATTCCTCATTTTCATATTTCAAAAATAAAGAGCAGAAGAGACTTAACCTTAGTAGTCCTTTTCATGTATGTTTTCAGATAAAAAGTCAGTCATTTTCATGAGTTTCAGAATTATTTACTAAGTACATTTTTTTATTATTGTTGGTCGTTCAAAACATTACATAGTTCTTAATACATCATATTTCACAATTTGATTCAAGTGGGTTATGAACTCCCAATTATACCCCATATACAGATTGCTGAATCACATCAGTTACCCTTCCATTGATTGACAAATTGCCTTTCTAGTGTCTGATGTATTCTGCTGTCTGTCCTATTCTCTTACTAAGTACATTTTAAAACAATATTGGATTTCAAGTAACTACGGTAAGTGAAAAACCAAAATTTTTCCTTTATAAATAAACTAAAAGTCTTATTTTTTCACTTCTTGTTTTAGTTGTTGTTCATAGACAGTGGGAACAAAATCACTCTTACTTTGAAAGTGATACAAATTAATTTTTTCATATGCCTAATTTTATGTATGTGCATATATATACTAATGCAAAAATATGATACTTATGTAAGATTTTATTTTTTTAAATTATGTGTATTCCTTATTTGTCTTCATAATTAAAATATATAATAGTATATTATATATTTCTTTCTTCTTAGAAAAGGGCAGAGTTCTAATATAAGTTCAACCTGTTTATGATTGTTGCAAGCATAAGTGATACATATCATTTATGATATATAAGCACATGTTCATAAGCAAATTCAAATGGATCAATTTTAATACATCTTCAGTCAGATTAACAAAAAATGTAACAAGAAAATGTATTCCAAAGAAAACAAATAGAATATATTTTAGTTTTAATTTTTCTGTTCTTTAATATTATACGAAATAAGCTTTAAAAGATAGAACTCACTAACTTAATTAAAACTCTTCTGTATAAACAAATGTATTATTCACATACAGAGTTATCTACATAGGTAGTTATTTTAGTATTTTTAGTTATTGCAACATGCTTTCAAGGGGAAAATACTATCACTTCTGGATTATGGTGGAAGAATTAAAAAGTAGGAATTTTTACAAGGCCATACAATAAACAAAAATATCAGTATGAGTTTTTAATTATTTCCTGCACATAAAAATTTTTGGTTGAACCCCAAAGACTTAACATTAGTATGCACTTTTAGTGGGGTAACTTAGACTTTACTCACCTGCTTGTGAATTAAAAGGTATTCATCTGAAGTAATATAACAAAGCTTTTCAAGTAAGTTTGTGGAAAGAAGAAAGCATCCCTAACTTCTAGTGAATACAGTCCTACCCTAGCCTGCCTGACTGAACACATGAGGTGCAGGCAGGATTTGGGCTCCACTTACTGCCTTCGCTGGGTGCCTTTGTGTAGTGTACAATGTGAGGGTAACCCTAAACTCATTGTTTTTATACTAAGCCAAAGGAATTCTATTTTTAATTTTAACAAGAACCTTTTGCATATGGATGCATATATTTTTATGCTATCATGTATATTTTGCTTTTCCATAATGTTTCATATCTAATGTAAATAAATCACCTAATAGTATTTAAAATAGTGATTAAAAAGTATTGTGTACATGCTGCTATAAAATAGCTATTAAAGAAAAATATCTAATAGACAAGCAAACCAGAAATACTGGTTTAAATGAAATAGTGCCCTATTTAGTTAATATCTTACTCACATAAGAAGGTAGCATTTTTGTATTTTACATTTTTTCTCATTCATAGCATATATTTTGTACTAACATTATGGAAATAGAAGTTCCTGATCCCACCGATGGCTTCCTGCTATTTTCTGATCATTGCACCCCCCAAAAAAAAAGAACCAGACAGGATTTGGCTGGTACCCAATATTTGATTCAGGATCGGGTCCTCTGCACAAGTCATCTCTTTTAGAGTTTGCCAACCCAGAAAGTAAATTGCAAGATATGTAAGACATGATCTGCATTTCTACCTTATTTTAAGGACCCTTCAAATAATCTTCAAATGACATTTTCCAGACCTAGCTCCAATGAAGCAAAGAATAATTTAGCACCTGATTTGTAAAAACATAAAGAAACATTCAAGGAAATAGGGGAATAAGAAAACTTTATCATAGAATAAAACAAAACAGAACAAAATAAACAAACAAAAGAGAATGGGGGAATAAGGAGAGTGGTAAAAAGCAAAGAGATAATTTTCATATTGAGAAATAGACTTGTTCATAAATACTATTATTTTTTATTAGATGTGTTACAAAAAAATAGAAAGAATTAGTAAATTCAAGTTATCTTGAATTGTTGATTTTCAAAAATTAATCTATAGCAGATTTTGGCAAACTGTTTTGTAAAGGTCTAGAGAGTAAATATTTTAGGATATCTGGCTTAATCAATCTGTTAGTTTTTCTCCATTCTGCTGCTATAGGATACAAATAGCCATAGGCAATACCTGAATAAATGAACATGGTAGTATACCCATAAAATTTTACTTAAAAAAGCAGGCTGTGGGACATATTTTGCTGACATATAATCTTTAGAGCATTGATAAAGTATAGATACATATCAGTGTAAAACTCACTTACATTATTCCTGGGATATTAATTTACATCATTTTTTTCTACTTTGCTGAAATTTAAGTACAGAATTTTGAGAATGTGAGAAAAAAAATGTAGAAAAGGATATACCCAACACTGAATTCAAAAGTAGCATTGTTCTGGTATTATCTTATCCTTAGACATCATTTAATATCAGTTATAATATATATGGATATATATATATATATATATATATATTATATTAAAATGTTAAGTGAAGGTGTGAGAAGTTTACAAATTTTTGTAAATTCAGGAGACATTTGTTTCAGAACAAAGTAGGATGAAGCAACACAGATACCAAGGAAAGTGAGTGATTTTTCTCTTATGTCATAAAAAGTGAACTGGATGTAAATGATTTTTAAAATTGAGCTAGCCTCTTAGTCAAATGAAGTCTTCTGAGGTGAATGCATTTTAGAAATGCAATCAGGATAAAATGGGTATTAAATCACTCAGTGTACATAATAAAGCTCTATCAGATACTTAGTGAGAATGGACAAGAAACCTAGATGAACAGGTTAATTCATACCTCAATGAGTATTACTAGCACAGCTTGAAGTTGCTTTCAAGACATGCCTGATGAGAAAATAGGACTGTCAAAAATAGAGGTTCTTAAGGAGTGTGTCATGTGTTAGTCCCCCAAGGAGCTTTAAAACAAGGGATACTTCCCTGTGATTGATCCTGATTTAACTGATCTGTGGTAGGGCCTTGGCATCAGTATGTTTTTGAAGCACTGCTGGTGATTTATAGATGTAGGTGACCCAGAGTTTCAGTGTTTAAATAAGTTGATTAAGACCATACCCTTCTAAGAGAAAGAGCTTAGACTGGACATTAGTTCAGGTGCTAAATCTAGGCCCTGATCTCTAAATTGTTTCTTAACTCACATGGTATATAATGTATCAGAAAACTCCTTGGTCAGACAGGGATTCCTATGATTTGTATGTATTGTAGTAATTGAAAATCTAAATTGAATTAGAGGAGCTGAAGAAAAATGTAGTTTTATCAATGGAATGAATCCCATCCACTTTTAATTCCCTGCATAAGTACAAAGGCAGTGGTTTGTTAGAAATATAGGGGCGTTGCAAGGAATCAGGCACATGTTCAAAAATTACTTGGCAAGGCAAATTTTACTTCTGCAGAAGTGTATGCTACCAAACAATGTCTGGCAAGCAAGCTTGCACAGAATGAGTACAACCAGCATTTTATTCCCTAAAGCACAAGGTCTCTTCCTCAGTTCCTCATTGGCTGAGTACTATGTGGTGTGCTGTCTACCCTACCCGAACATTGCTTCAATTTTACCTTTTTCTATTAGGTTATTTAAAGAAATATTCCTGTAGTTGTTTCCACCTCTCTTTGTTCTCCTTTAGCAGAAAAGCCTTTTGGGGGTGCATGCATTCTGACATGTATGCAGCTTTTACTTCTTTGCCTAAATTACTATTTCTTTTCTTTTTTTCTTTTTTTAGTTGTAGTTGGACACAATACCTTTATTTTATTTATTTATTATTATATGGTTCTGAGGATTAAACCCAGGGCCTTGCACATGCTAGGAAAGCGTTCTATCACTGAGGCACAACCCCAGCCCCTAAGTTACTATTTTTTAACACAAAGATTTCTATCACTGTTAGCCTGATTCTATCCCAGAGCTGCTTATCAAGAGGCTGTTCAGGTACATGGACTTTGTATCTGCCATATCCATAGGCTAAGGTGTTATTATATGACTTTCCTTTTTGCTCAATTTCCCCTTTGGCTGTCGTTCCTACTTTTTATGATAAAATAATATATTCTGAAAAATGGATTACTGGACTTTTTATTTCTCACAGTTTCAACGCATTTCAGCTCAGAAACAGAGGCCTTAAGAGATTACAGATATTTTTCTCTTTTAACTTCTAATAGGGCTTTGCCTGAATCACTTTCTCTTCCTCCCTCCTCCCCTCCCTCCCTCTCGCTCTTTCTCTCTCTCCCTCCCTTTCTCTTTCTCTCATTGTCTGGCTTTCTATATCACTGTATCTTTCTAATTTCACTTTGTTTTGAATGTGTCCTTGTTGTCCCTTATGTTAGACAATGATAAGTTAATGACAAGAATCATTTATGATTCATTTTTATATTATACACAGGTTCTTTAACTGGGTTTTGCACATGATAAGGTTTAATAAATAGTCATAAATGAAATACAAGATAAAGTCTACTTTATCATTCTCCCAACATACACATCATCAATTTTTAATTATCATGATAAATTTGTTGACCAGCTTACTGAAGAAACTGAATCTAAACATCTGACATCTATTCAAATGCACATGCCTATAAATATTTTTATGTATACAATATATTTGATTTTTAAATGATTATTTCAGTGCCTGGTACCTATGTGTTTACTAGATATTTATTTAATGTATTAATAAATATTTTTATAAGAGGAAAAAAATAGAAATGACTGAAAATTTCAGTAAGTGAGCATTTCAATTACCAGGGTTGCCAGATTCACAAAAAGAAAATGCAGTTATTTTAGTTAAACAACAAACAATTGTATACATCAAATATTTCCAAATACTGCATTGTATTTTACCTGACAACCTAAGTTATTATGTTTTCCAAAATGTTATTTAAGGTTTTGCTACGTTTTCTATATGTGAAACGACTAAGGGATTTGGAGTCCAGAAAGGAATAGAAAGAGAGGCGTAAGCAAGCTGAGCAATTCCTTCTGAGGAAAATTCTCCTGAGGATAAAGTAGATGAGATACAAGGAGATTTCCTTATATCCACTAGATCAGTATCCTTTTTAAAAATATTGTATATATTTAGTGTGCAGAACATGGTGTTTTGATGTAGATGGACAGATTTGATAAGTAGTTGCTATAGTCAAGCAAATTAACATACCCATCATCTAACATATTAAACCTTTGTGACAATAGCACCCAAAATCTATTCTTTTAGTTAAATTTCCCAACAGAATACAATCTTATCAACCTTAGTTTTCATATTACCCTTTAGAGATTAAGACTTTCTCAACCTATTTAACTGCCACTTTGTATGCTTTGACCTGTATCTTACCATTCTTCTCTTTTCCTCTGTCTGCTCTGTCCCCCTTCACCTCCATCCCCGGTAACTACTGATTCATTCTCTTTCTGTGTTTCTTGTTTGATTTTAGATCACACTTATAAGTGAAATCTTGCAGGTTGTTTTCTTTCTGAGTGTGGCTTATTTCACTCAGCATAATGTCCTCTAGGTTCATCCATGTGGTGTTAAATCTCACTTTTAAGAATGTTGAATAGTAATCCCTTGTCTATCTCTATGACAGTTTATCCATTCATCCATTGACAGAAGTTTTGGTTGTTTCCATGTTTTGGCTATGGTGAATAATGCGGCTATACTCATGGGACTACAGAAACTTTTATGAGGCAGTGATTTCATCTCTTTTGGGTGTAAAGCCAGAAGGACTCTGGGTCAAATGGTAATTTTATTTTTCATTTCTTTAGGAAACTCCATACTATTTCCAACAACGGCATCACCAATCTATATTCCTATCAGTAATACACAAGGTTCCCTTTTGTCTTTTTACTCACACTTACCTCTTACTTTTTTAATTATAATAATCCTAAAAGATATAAGGTGATGATTTATCCTGGCTTTGATTTGCATTTTCCTAATGATTAGTGATGCTGATCAACTTTTAATATACCTTTGAACATTTTTGTGTCTTCTTTGAAGAAATGTCCATTTGTACTTTGTCAATTTTCAATCAAGTCAGTTATTTTTCTGCTATTCAATAGTGTGAGTTCTTTACATCTTCTGAGTATTAACTTTTATAAGACATTATTTGTAAGTATTTTTCTCATTCCAAAGATTGCCTTCTCATTTTGTTGATTTTTGACTGTCATGCAGAAGAATTTCAGTCCAATATATTCTCATTTGCGTTTGCTTTTGTAGCCTGGGCTTTTTGTGTGATAGTAACATATTAGTAAGTGTTGACAATGTTGAAGAGTTTTTTCTCTATGTTTTGTTCTACAAGTTTTTAAATTCAGGTTTTACTTTGATTGTTTTTAGTTGAGTTTTGTGTACATTGAAAGATACATGCACACTTTCAGTCTTTTGTGAGTGAAAATTCAAATTTCCCCAGAACATTTATTGAAGAGAAAGTTTTTCCCATTGTATACTATTGGTGATATTGTCAAAGATTAGTTGACTCTAACATTTGCATTTATTTCTGAGTGCTTTCTTCTGTTTCATTAGTGTCTGTCTCTTTTTTATTCAATACCAAACTGATTTGATTAAGATTAGCTTTATAATGTAATTTGAAATCTGAAAGTATAATAACTCCAACTACATATTTTATTCTTAGGATTACTTTGACTATTCACGGTCTTTTTTAATTCCATGGGAATTTTAGAATTCTTCATATTGTAACTTCTTTTGGAAAACCCACATATGTGCAGAAAAAAAATACAAAATCAATTTTTTTTAACCAGGAATCAATTCAGTCTCACCTCAATTCTTGAGGATTTAGTTTAAAATATATACTCCTTTGTCTTATTTTAGCACAAAAGTAAACAATGTTTTATTTAAATTTGCTAATACAATTTTCCTTTTATTTGTATTTTTTACAAAACCATACTTTATAATGATTATAAATGGAAGACAATAAAATTATAATATTTACTACCATTACAAGACATAGGCAATAGTTTTTTTAGGTAAACCCCCAAATTACAACCAACAACAATAAATCCCTCAAAAGGGATTGTTTCAAACAAAAAAGTTTTGCATAATAAAGGAAACAATTAACAATAATCTATGAAATCTATGATAATCTATGAAATGGGAGGATATATTTATAATTGCAAACTATCCATTCTGACACAGCATTAATTTCCAGAATATACAGGAAATTAATAAAACTCAGTTGCATGAATAATTAACTCAATTATAAAAAGGTCAAATGATCTACACAGACAATAACAATAACACATACAAATGGACAAGTATATTCAAAACTCTTAAAATCACTGATAATCAGAAAAATGTAAATAAAAGTCACAGTGAGATGTCATCTCACCCTATTTAGAAAAGTTATTATCTGAAGAACAAAATATAACAAATGCTGGTAAGAATGCAGAAAAAAGTGTACTCTTATTTACTGTTGGTGGGAATGTAAATTAATTACAGTTATTATAGTTATAATGTAATTATAATCATTTTGCAAGATAGATGGAGAATCCTTAAAAAACAAAAATTAGAACTACCTTATAATCCAGTAATTCTACCACTGGGAATATATTTAGAGGAAATACCATCATCATATCAAAGAGATATCTGAATTCCAATATTCACTGCAGCCTTGGTCAAAATAACCAAAATATGGAATCAATAAAGTCTTCTATGAATAGCTAGAACAAAATTTGTGGCACAATTGAGTATTATTTAGCTATGAAAAGGATGAAATTCTGTCATTTGTAACAACATGGATAGAACTGAGACATCATATTAAGTTAATATCAGTCAAGAACATAAAGATAAATAACAATTGTTTTCAAATATTTGTGCAACATAAAAAATGTTAATATCATATAATAGGTACAATGGTGGTTACTAGAGATTACAAACGGCAGATGATAGGGGATCTAGAGAGAGACTAGAGAGTGAATTCCCAAATATTACCAAACAAGAGGAATTAGTTTTGAGATTCTATAGTACTGTAGGGTAAACATAGTTAACAACAATTTATCAAATATTTCAAAATAACTAGAAAAGAAGTTTCCATAATTTCCTAACACTTAGCAATCATAAATGTGGGAAATATAAATACTTATTATCCTTATTTGATCATTACATATTGGATAAATATATTAAATTCTAGTACTCTATCCATATGAGTGTACAGATATCATTTCAATTTAAATTACAACTATTTTAATATAAAAATTCAGAAAATTTATCACTTATTGGTATTTATTTCATATTGGGAACTTCATAGAAATAGCAACATATTATTATCATATTAAACTAATTCTAAAAATACCACTATACAAATATTGAGACATTTCGAGTTCTTCTAACATTTTTACTGCTTTTAGAATTACAATTATTTTATGAGATAGTTCATTGTAACTAATCTGATGATTCTGGAAGGGGAATATCCTTCCATTTTAGTGTTAACTTAATTCAAACTTTGATAAGGTTTAACTTAATCAAAATTCTTTTTCCTAGAGACAATAAATAATTTATAAGAATATTACATTTATATTGTTTATATCTCTGAGATGATAGAAGAGAGAAGAAATAAAACATTTTTACTTATAAAATACAAGAATTTCAGATATTGGTAGATGCAGTTAATAGGACATCTTTTCCATGATTTTATGTAAGAAGCTTAAGATTTCCAAAATGAGCTATCTAGTAAGTATATTGAGATTTCCATTTCAGGTTCCAACATATGTTTGGGGAGACTGAGTTAGAGTTTATTCCTCAGGGATAGTGGTTGTTCCATATGGAAGTCTGCAGAGTTCTCCCTGTGTATTGCAACAGACAACTCTACCATCTGAGTCTGCCTTCCTAAGAAAACATAAGATATTCTCATCAAGAGCTACTTAAGAAATTTAGGAAACAGAAAAGGTAAAATCCTTTGCATTTAATTATAAATTAGTAAAATACAGAATAGAACTCTATGTGTTTCCACTAAAATGATAAAGTATATATTTTCTAAATCACTTCTTAGTTGAAAGTTCCTTCAATTTATACTCCTTTGAAATCACAAGTCATAATTCCTAAACAGAAATATGGAATTATTTTATTGCAGAATAAAGTTAATCTCAAGACTCCCTATGAAGTCTTCTCGGTATTTGACTATGGTTTGAGTTTTGAATGTTAAGTAAGGCATGAACAATTTGGGGAATATTTGTGGGCTGCAAAGATAGAATAAAGATATTGCTATGCTATAAATTATGTTATCTTAAACTTACACAAGTTGATTTTTCAAAATCTGACTATGTCTTTAAATTAAGACAACCACTTATACTCATTATAATGATCAATATTATTGGAATAATTTCTATAACCTTATTTTGTGGTACCTGTTGTCTCCTGTACATGTTTTCTTCCTATATAGAGTCTGTTTATTTGTTAAATTTTATCATTTTTTAACTAATTATTTTGAAAAGTATGTACTCTTTTTTGCTTATTATAATGTCCCCCTGGGCATTTTATCTTATCTATTGTAGAAATTTCTTTAATTTTTCCTAAGTCTTTGAGAAATTTATTTGAAATTCCATTTAAAAATAGCTCCCAAATTTTATGAGATTTTTATTTCATTCTCATTTTATGGGAGACCAAAGAACATAAGGAAATGAGTCCTAAGCATCAGTTGGCTGTTTTCTAGCCTACCTTCTAAGTGTATTCCATAGTTTTTCTCTATCCTGATTGATAATAGGATAAGTTAGCTCACAACTCCTTTATTACTTACCCAATTTTAGAATTAACCTGCAAAATGGCTAAAGTTTAACTCTTTTTATTTTCAGTACCACTAATTCAGTCTTATTCCCAGAATATTGTGAAAGTAACCTACCTATAAATTAATATTTTCAAATATCTGATGTCTTCAGACTTTGAGTCTGAAAAAATCATAAGTCCAAATTTGAATGTGTGATGCAATATTTCCTTTCACCAATCCACATACTCTTCACTTCTAATGCACATGATATATTTTGGTATTTTGACATTTTTTAAAGTTGTCTTTGCTCATTGGCTGCCCTATTATTTTAATAAAGATTTTATACTATATATTCAGCTGGGTCATGGTATGAAAAGCTTATTGAGGCTGCATAGTAAGCATTATGTTTTACTCCAATTGGTCAAATACCCACATATATATAAAAAATATTACAAATTGAGTATTATTGTGTACTGGGAACCACTTAATGACATTCAGTATAGCACCATAATTTTCTTAAAATAGTTTGTTTATGTTAATTTATTTTAATTACTTAAAACACTACTCTTTATCACACTTGCACTTTTAGCTATTCTAGCATGAAAATGACAATATCTCTTCAAATTTAGGAATTAAATATACATGCAGCAAACATCTGTTCTGTTCTGATAATTGTATTTCAATTATAAAGTATATGGAACACAATTAGAAAACCATAAACTATAAAACCAAAAGGTGGATTCTGTATGCTGTTTTATAAGTATTTCATTTATTAAAAGATTCAAATAGATTTATAATGAATGGAAAGCACTGAAGAAGATGACATTTTCTCATAAACAGCAAAGTCTATTTGATGCTTCATTAATATGTTGGTTTCAAAGGTTTTTATATTGGAAATATTTCAATTATAAAACTGTCAGGAATATTTCAGTAAATTTTAAAAATACAAAAGCAGTGAAAATATGTTTAGCTGAGATTTGAATTCCCTTTTGACCCTTAATTATTATGTCCATCATATCTTATCAGTTAATAAACCCTCAAAGCAAAATACTTCACATTATCTAAAGCTTAATATTCATCATCAAAATAAAATCTAAAACTCATATATCACTCACTGCATTTGAGTTATATTTATAAATGACTTACATATATATAAGTCTATATAATACTAAAACTACCTATGTTTTTCTTAAGATGAAGGGATTATAACATGAAGAGGGTAAGTAATTTAATTAGGGTAATAAATTTAAGAAAGTATAGAGCTGGAGTTTGAATTCAAGTTGTTTGGCTACACATCTATGCTACTTTATACCTGCCAGTACA
This sequence comes from Urocitellus parryii, assembly GCF_045843805.1. Lineage (NCBI taxonomy): Eukaryota > Metazoa > Chordata > Mammalia > Rodentia > Sciuridae > Urocitellus > Urocitellus parryii. Next base: position 35,296,431 of record NC_135540.1, read on the forward strand.
AAGTGAACAATATTAGTAAATGTACCGAACAATCTACTTCAGTCTCTAGTTCTACAGAATATAGAAATATATTCATAAACAGAGAAAAGAAAATGCTAAGTGTGGAAATTTTATCAACTTCTATTTAAATTGTAGATATTTTTCTAGTTTAGGATTTTGTTATGGTTAATAAAAACTACTTTAATAATAGTTACTAACAATTCAAGAATAACTTTAAACATTCATGAAAACATATTGGTCAATAGTGATTTCAGAATCTATTGTTATTTTCTCAGTGGTTCTCACATTGTAGACCAATTATGAATTCTCAGCTCAGGCAAGACTTAATGAATCAGAAACTCTAGGTGAGTGACCCAACAATCTATGTTTTAATAAGGTTTTAAGATAAACAATACAGATTGAGAATTGCTGGTTTTACTTATAACAGTATAATCCAACAATGGGGCCCTTTGGAAATATAAAAAAAAAATACAAAGTTTGAAGTTCATAGAAATGAGGCAAGCCTAAATTTTAGCATTGCATATCAAATTCAAAAGTGTATGTGCATGTATGTATGTGTGTTTTCCCATTTGATCTTAGCCAAAAGACCAAGAAGCAAATACATTTTGTTTTTAATAATCTGATGTAATAAATGGAATAAAGAACTAAAATATTCAGATTACTAAACTAGGTGACATGGAATGTAAAGTTGAAAGTGTGACAGAGTATACCCAAATCTTGGTGAGAAATTTAACATCATTATAATAACACTTTAATGGAAGCTCAAGAGGTGATCCATAGATTAGGTTTAACATTGGGATTATTAATTGCTAAATGACTGTTTTCAAGGTGCCCACATTTAGAAGGTAACCATAATATGTTCTAATTTAAAAGTGCTAATTTAAAATCATTAATTTTAAATCATTTTACCTTTTCCTGCTTTTTTTTTGTTCTCAGTTATATAGTAATGTAAGAGAGAATTTGTGCATTTTTGAAAGTATTAAATTATTTGTGAAGATGTTAACCATAGGGTGTAGCATATAATAAATCTGCCCTCTCCTCATATGAAAATATTAAATTATTATTTTCATGCAAACATAAGAAATCATTATGTGATAAGGGAGTTCTGAGGCCAAATAAAAAAATCAGGGCTTTATTTACTAGTGCTTTGTATTATTACTGATACATCAATCCTCTTTAAAGGTCTCCTTTATGATGGTTGGATGCATTTGCAAAGGGAAAATACAGGGGAAAACGTCAAGTATTTTTGCCTGAACAATTTTGGTAGTAGAAGCACAGATACTTTAAAATAAAATGACTTTGCTTTCTATTCCTGTTTTCCAGTGGACATCTTGTTCACAGTCTATGTTTTAGTACAATGCATGACTTGTCTTATTCCAACAAAGACATGATGAATAAAGTGTATGAATGGATAACACCAGCTGATTCTAATTGCTTGTTCACTGTTATGTGTTCTAAAGCTGAGTATTAGTATCTTTAATCTTTGCTCATATTGTATGAGTGGACTTTAATCTCTTTTTAATAAATGATCATGATGGAAAAAAAATGTTGTGTCACTTTCTAAAAGAGATGGTTAAGTGAATGCTAGAGCTGAGTTATAAAATCAGGCAGTTAAATTCCAAAGTCTGTGTATTTAACCACTGGGCCATGTGATTCAACCCACTTGAAATAGGATGTTTACAAAGTAATATTGACTTATAGCCATAATAGCATTTAAAATATTGACATAACATTCAGACATCTGTTCAAATTTAGATTACCATATCATACAAATGTACAGAAGGCCAAAGATGGCCTAAGATTCGATTTGACTAACTGATTATTCAAACAGTGATGTCCTGCCTTAATTATACACTTTATATTAATCACCAAGATAAAATCTTTTTCTCATCTTCATCCTGACTCTTTTGTTATAAGTTTAATTTCCAGACGTCATCCCTGGGTATCTGAAAAGATTTAATTTCTTACAGTTAAGCAAATGGTTAGAAGAAACAAGCATTATAAATCTTGCCTCTAATGAGTAATTTCATGTGATAAGGTAAATAACTAACACACAAAACCAGTCTGAACCAGAGAGAAAACACTTCTTAAAGAGGAACAGGACTGTCATTTCCTTCTTCAAAATACAAAAACTAGAAAATCTGCCACTGTTAGCAGTTTTCTCTACATGACCTGGCCACAATTTAACTGTCAATATGTAAATCAAAGGCTCTCTAGGAGCCTTCCACAAACAAAATTTAAACTAAGAATTTTTAAAATGAGAAAATATTCCTCTAGCTGACAGATACACAGAGTAAATACACAGAGCATCCTTGGTTTCTCAGTTAAGGTCCTGATTTCTTTACCTCTTAATTAATGTTAACTTTCAATGTAGATTCTGTTGGAATGTAGCTTTTATAAATTAGCCCTTCTAAGTGACTGAAACATAATTGGAATTTTAGGAAGCTAATTCCTTTTAAGGTACTGATGCTTTAATTCAAAAAGAGTCATGAAAAATTGTTAGTTTAAAAACTGTTAAGAATAAATGGTAAGCATTGGCTATAGTAGGTTCTCATTCAGGTAGTAGAAATAGCTTGAAATATACATGGATATTTTATTTAATACTTATGAGTCCACTTAATCCCTGATAATATAACAGAGTCTGTGAATATTGGGAATATATTTTGGTCATACTTTTAAGTAGTTGACAAGCTTATCATAGTCTACATGAATACAATAATTTCAGTTTCTTTTGATAGGAGTTTGGAAATATTGAGACCCATAGGAAATCATGATGAATGACAGTGGATATGTTTCATTAAGCAGCTACAAAAACTGGTATTAGGTGATTAAAAGTGCTACATTTCTCAAGTCATGAAGATGAAAAATAAATAAGGCAGCAATATGTAGTCCCAGGCTTAAAATAAAAATTGTTGTAAATATCACAATGTTTCTACTGTTTTTGTTGGTCTTCGTGTGCTTTTTCTTAAAGGAAAGATAATTATGGAAGGACAAGAAAAAATAAATAAAACTCCATATTTTCTTTATAAACAATTTCATTCCTCTGGAGCCTAACAAAGCCTTCTCAGTGTTACGCTTTCCTGGGGCCTGGAATGTTCTCTAAAGGAAAATCTCCTCAAAAAATATGAAAAAAAAATTATCTCAAGAGATTCCTTTATTTTATCATGTCCTATTGGGAAACAAAATCTTCTCTCTTATCTAGCACAGTGCTCAGTTTTGAACATACTGTAATCAGAATTTTCAATATGACTGATACATACTTGTGAAACTGTAGCGGAATATATCAATTTATTACTGTGTCATATATAAATATTTATAAGTATTTTACCTAGCCAATACAGTATGTATAATTTAAAAAAAATAAAAGCTTTTTGAGAAAAAAATCTTTCTACATAGCAGGCATTCCATCAAGTTTCCTGATCACCTGATGAGCTGTGATTGAAATGTGTGAAAGATTAAAAAGAGATTCCTGTTGTGTTTCTCTTACTAATACACTTCCTTTTCCTCCACAAATAAAATATAGGAAGTGGCATTCTTCGAATATGTCTTTCTCCTTGTTTGAACAGTACTCAGGAAAAAAAAATCCTACTTTATGATAATACTTAAGCCACAGCAGTAGGTAAAATCATGCCATCATGGACAAGTCTCATACCTGTATAATTCTAAAAAAAATTTGATGATGTGGTATTCTATACATGAATACAAGATGATTTTAGTTTAGAAGAATATTTAGTTTAGTATTTTTGTTAGGAAGTTATAGTTTCCTTGGACTCCTTCTTCATGTATACTTGAAGTTACAGCCTGTGATTTCATCTGTCATTGATTATGAACTCAATGAAGGATAACTGTTCCCCATGAGTTCATTCTGAGATTCAGTTAGTCAAGTATATCTCTAATCATCAGTACAAAGTAGTGCATGCATCTAGACAGTATTTGTGTTCCTCTAACACAATAAGTACACTTTCAATTTTCCAATCCAGAAGACGGTAGCAAATAGGGATACCAGGAGTATGCTCTGGTAAATGACATGAAACTCTCACTTTGCTCTATTCTGGTATCCATTCATCTTGTTAGGGAAAAATAAAATCTTATCATGAGCAGCCTACTAAAGCTGTATGTTCTATGTTTTAAATCCCATGGTATTAAATTTCTTTATTATTAGGTCAATACCCAAGATGCTTTTCTGTACTATAAGATTTAATGTTTGATAGACGGCAGGTAACTGTGTCTCAAAGATTATCTTTAGTTCATACATTGATGCTCTTAAAGAATATAACTACTGCTAAATACTACTTCTTAAAAATAGAGTGATTCATATGTGCATGAGCAGATTTAATACAATTATTCTGTACCATCAATAATGGTGTTCATCATGTTATCAAATAGAGTATTCCTCCAGAAATTTTGTATTTTAAGAAACCTGAGTATAATATATATTTTGGTACCAGGGATTGAACCCAGGGGTGCTTAACCACTGAACCACATCCCCCAGCCCTCTTATATATTTTATTTAGAGACAGGGTCTTTTTGAGTTGCCAAGTGCCTCACTAATCTGCTGAGGCTATCATTGAACTCACAATTCTCCTGACTCAGCCTCCCAAGTTGCTGGGAGTACAGACATGCACCACCACACCTGACCAGAGTAGAATCTGTTTTGTGGCATTAGGTTGAAAATATTTTTTGGAATTCAATAATTTACACTCTTTGAATGGTTTTCTTTTATTATTATTATGGTCTGAGGTTTAAAACACATATATTCAGTTCTGAGTTTTCTTGGTATACTAGTATCTAATATATTTATAATTCTTTGTCTGCAAATTTAAAAGTGAATTAATTTGTTTCTTTGTACAAAGAATACAACATATCTTTTACATGAAGTTGAAAAGTATTTAATTACTCTATTTTTATGCATAGTAGTACTCAGTGTTTATCACCAGCTTCGTGATTTATTAATTGGCTAAAATAAATCTTCCAGCATAAGTATCAAATTGATGCTAGGAATCAATATAAAATGTTTCATATAAATAAAACATTAGCATTTCATCAGTTGCAACATCTTGTCAGTAAATAATATACAATCTACGTGGTCTTTAAAATCTATGAGTCTTCAAAACACTAAACATCAAATATTATGTTACTGACTCATCATAATATTCAAATTTTAAAATATTTAAAAATATTATATCAAGTTAAGTTTGTATAAGCAGGAATTTTTCTGTTTGCAAAGATACTGACAAAAACTTTATGTAAAACTTGTTGTAATAAGAAGCTGGCTGTCAGCTCACCCTAGAGGCTTCTCTGTGGATCTTATGTATCTATCCCTGCATCTCAGAAAACGCAATGGAACAACAAAACCTTCTCATCCTTCAAATCCCATCTGACTACAGCAGGACTAAGTTTTCTTTTTCTATGAGCCTCGGTGATTACATTAATCCCATCCTGATAAGACAATGTGATATCTCTGTCTTAAGATTCCTAACTATAATTATATCTGCAATATTTGTTTTGCCATGTAATATAACTTATTAAAATATTTCAGGGCTTGAGATGTGGACATCATTGGGAGAAGGGTACAGTTTTTGCACATGACAGATTTTTAAAAGTTATTTTACATATCCTATTGTTTTTACTATTGAGTTATTTCAATTTCATTTTATTTGCAAACTCTAATTAGCCATTGATGTTCCTTGAAAAAATTATTTGCAAAATTTGTTTTGAGCAGTTCCCTGTATACTCAGACATGTTCTGAACTAGCATTATTTTCCTTCAAAGTAATTTATATTTCCCTATATTATATTTATATAATTATATTTAAAAAATATTTCCTTCAAAGTAATTATATTTCCCTATTCATAAGATAAATCTTAAGAATATAAATAGATTTTTAATCATATTTTAAATGTAAATTAATAGATATTTAATAAGTTTTATTTTACTTATGTAGATGGCTGGAAGGTTTTGAGGAGATGTGCCTAAAATAAATTTCAGAAAACAAATTTGATTTCTTTAAAGAAAGAAATGTTAATTTTTCATTCAAATAAGTACAATATGAGACCAGAAAGAAAGTATATGTGATTATGAAGGATTTGTAAAGCACTTAAAATATTTTGTATATTATCTAAATTATAACGGTAGTAGCTGATATTGGGGGCCAACAGAGTTGCACAACTAGAAATACTCATTATTTCTCAACTTCTACAATTTCTGAATCCTGAACTACTTCATTAAGAAGTATCTTCAGCAAGAAACAGTCACCTCACCCAAAAGTATAATCCTTATAGCAATGTTTTAACACTTTATGCACATCAGATAACTTAATTTTAAAAATACCCATGAGATAGGTGTGATTATTTAACAATATTTTATGCAAGAGAAAAATTAGCTAAAGAGAAGTTTAGAGAGATCACCAAGTTACAAGGTATGTAATAGCAAAACTTACGCAGTACTATGAATAAGTTATGTAAAATGTTTCTGTGTTGTATGTTTAGGTTATGTGTCCATTTCTCATAACGTCATATCAATATGGAGCATAAAATTACTCAAGAATTTGAAGAAGGATCAAAAGGGGTTGAAATGGAATGTATGATATGTGTCAGTTGAAGGGGGGAATGCTTGAATGAAAAAGTGTCTAACAGTGAGGGACAGATATTAGGAGTCTAGACAGAGAAAGCTGAAAATGGCGGTTGAATATAGTAGCAGGCATGCCACTGATGATCTTAATATCTTGGGAATGATGGAAATATGGCCAAATTTTAGTTAGTTCCTGAGTCGGATAAAGACAGTAGAACCCATAGACAGTGGTTTCAAAAAAGGATAAAGAAGATTTGGTAATCAAGAGAAAGGGGGGTAAAAAGGAAGTCACACATATCCCACATTGTGATACACATATTAATTCAATCATTAATGGGACAAGAAATAGAATAAGTAATGGAGGATGAATAAAGTTCATGTAATGGAGTAATGCAGTGATGAGTAAAGTTCATGACAAACCAGGAAGAGGTGTGAGTCTGTGTACAGGTAGAAAAAAACTATGGTTGGATAAGAGGTATATCTCCTATTATAATAAGAGGTAATCAGAAACAATGAATCTGGATACAAGCCACATCAGTTGCTTTAAAGGCATATAGTTGATGATGATTTTAATTTGAAAAATGAATTAAGGCCATTTATGAGAAATGTTTGAAGACAGAGAAACAATTTAAATAGGGAAGTTAGATATGACTTGAAAAAATGTGGAAGCTTTGCTAGGCAGAATTGAGATTCAAGTTGTATTTGAATTTATGATAGTGTTGTTTTGCAATATTTGTGATGCTACAGTGGAAGGGGTCAGCAAATATTTTTCTACACTGTTTTTATTATAAATATTTTAGACTTTTTAGGTCATAGGTCTCTGTAGCAATTGTTGTTTTAATGTGAAAACAACTGTTTTTGTTCATATGTTTTGGCTTACAAAACATAAATGAATAAATAGGGATATGTTCCAAAAATTTCTATTTTGCATATAGGTGGTGGGTTGGATTAGGCCCATAAATTATAATTTAGAGATACTTGATTGCAAAATGAGCACTCATTTGTTTGTAAACAACAAAACATAAATTCATACTGACTGTAAGTAGAGTTTTGTAGTCAGTAAACAGTATGACCAATAAGATATAAAGACTGAAAATTCAACAGACTACTTTAAGTCCTGAGCTATATTGAATGGATTATGTTTTAAGTGAAAGGTATTAAAATCTGGAATCTATTATACAGGGAGAAAATAGAGAATTCAAAAAGTAAAGAGGATAAACAGCATGGAGTGAAAATTGCTGGAAAGAATAAAAGGAAAAAAATAACTGGTTAAAATAGAATTAGGAAGAGCAAGCTATAGAAATTTTATGTATGTAAATAAAGAAATGAGTTATTTATGGACAATGTAGAAAACAATCCAAGTGACATATCTTTCAGAGAAAGAATTGTTAAGAAATTAAAATGTTGGCAGAAAACAATAGCAAAAGGTAAGAAAGATAGAGTTGCAAGTTAAAAGACTTAGATATTCCTCAAAAAAAAAAAAATTGTCACAAGATCCAGAGACTCAACCCCACTTTGGGGTATATACCAAAAAGAATAAGAAAAAAAAAGTATAAAGACAGGTACATTGTACCTGTATACATATTTGTTCACAGCATTATTATCATAGACAAAACATGGAAAAAATCAAACGTCCTCAGTAGATAAATGGAAAAAACGCTGGACCCTAAACTATGTCATTAACAAAAATTAACCCAAAGTGCATCAAAAACTTCAATATAAGAACTAAAATTTAAAATTCTTAGAAGAAAATTGAGGGATAAACACAATATTGGATTTGGCAATGATTTCTTGAATATAATAGAAAGTACAAGCAGCACAAATAAAAAATAGATAAATTTGATTATTTCTATCCATTAACACAACATCTGATTGAAAAGGTACCCAATCGAGTATGAGAAAATAGTTGTGAACCATCTATAACCTATTAATATTAAGAACATAAAACTTAACAAATCAATACCAAAACCAAGAATTTAATTGAAAAATGACATGAATAAACACTTACCTAAAAAAAAAATTGCTAGGCCAACAAGCATTTTAAAGATGCTGCACAAACTAATCATTAGAGAAATGCAAATTGAACCCACAATGAGATATCACCTAACACCCATTGGAATGGTTGAAAAATTTTTTAAAAGGTGTAGAGAAATTATAACCCTTGAAAATGTTGTGTGGTGTTGGTGGGAATGTAAATGTTGGATATGATACAGAAGAGTATATTAATTCCTAAAAAACAACAACAACAAAAATACTAAATGATCCAACAATGCCAAAGCTGTCTCAAAGACATAATTTCTTACTACCACATTCATAGTAGCATTATTCACAACAGTCAAGAGGGCAATACAATCAATGAAAACAGATTAATGCATAAAGAAAATGTGATATATCCATAGGATGGGATGGTATTTAACCTTAGAAGAAAGACATTCTGACACATGCTATGCTATGGTTGATTCTTGAAAACATATGAAGTGAAAATTCCTGTAATAAGAGTATAGATATTGTGTGATTCCATTTATATGAACTGCCTATAGTAATTGCCTTCCATTACGGTAGCACAATGGTAGTTTCTATGCTATAGAGGTTAGAATAAAAAAGAATTAGTAAAGAAAAAAAAAGAATTAGTGTTCATAGGTATAGAGTTTCATCAGGGTAAGATGACAAAATTCTGGACATGTATGGTGATGATGGTTATAAATAATGTAAATGTATTTATGCCACCATATTTTATACTTCAATTAGCTAAAATTGTAAATTTTGTTGTTACTGTTTAGATATGAAGTGTCCTCCAATAGCTCATGTGTAATAACATTTAAGAAAGTGTAGAGGTGAAATGATTGGGTTATGAGATCCTTAACCTACCTAGTGATGGTAACTTTAGGCAAGAAGAGTGTGGCTTACGAAGGTAGGTCATTGGGGTGTTCCTTTGGGGATATATATTTTGTCTGTAGTGAAGGGGGTCTCTCTCTGCTTCCTGGGTTATATCTCTCGCTGCTTTCCTCCTACAAACTTCCACCATAATGTTCTGCCTCACCTCAGGCCTCAGTGAATGAAGGTGGCCCTCTGTAGACCAAGGGAGTATTTGTTCATATTCAGAGGTTCAAGACCTCTGAAACTGCGTCCTAAAATGAACTTTTCCTGCACTGATTGTTATTCTCAGATCTTTTGGTCACAGCAACAACAACAAAAAGCTGACTAAAACATTTATGTTATGTATATTTTATATCAACAACAACAACAACAAAGAACAAGAATTATAGAGTTAAATATTAATAAGTTCCAGAATCAGGATACTTAGGTTTGCATCAAAATTGTATTGCTTAGAAATTGGTGGAGCTGGATAAGTCTATTAGTCTTCTTAAGACACAGTTATTACAATTGAAAATGGAAATAATATTAAAACTTAAATCATGATAGTGTAGGGAAATAGAATGTGATAACATTTATGAAATACTTTGTATAACAATGTGGCATATAGAAATCTATTAATAAAAATTAATTGTTATTATAATTATTGTTTCATGGTTTTAAGCCTAAGATAATAGATGCATAAGAAAACTATTATAGAAAATACAAGATGAGAAAAATAAATAATATTCAAGAAGATATTTCTAATTATAGGTGCATTTACTCTAAATAGCTGAGAAGATATTTAATAGGAAATTGGGGACTAGGTTGTCAGAAAATGTCTTGGCTAGAGACATTGATTTGGTTTTGTGGTTAATAAAATGTTTCCATTTCCTACAAAGCTAGACTGTATAGCTATACAGATAGAGATTATGGCTTCTAACTTTATTAACAACATGGACTTGGGTATGCTATTTAACATCTCGGTGAGATATGATACTTCATAGCTTTGTTTTTAAATTAATTTTATAATTTAATTATGAAAATATTATTCAGTAAAGAATTTATATACATAGATATTATAACAATAATAATGTATATAAAATCAACATAAAGAAGGCACACATTGAAGCTATAACAAAAATAATTACGATTATTGAGAGCAGATGACATAGATATTATATTCAAGCACTCAAAATACCAACAAAATCCATCACAACAACAATTTTAAAAAATGCCATCTACAGTGAGTACTATTTAGAAGGTATGGAGTACATCCTATATTACTATTGTCCATCATGTTCTAAACATTACACATGAAGCTTTTCCTCCAATATATAAAAACATCTGGAAACTACTTTTATAAATAGGTAGCACAAAGTGATCAAATGGAGAGATGATGAGAAATATGGTCCAAGTCTTGCAGAACACCATATTTGTTGATGAAAAGAAAAATGAGAGGAGTAAAAGAATTCATGGAAGAGATAATCACAGTGCTCAAAGGAAGTAAAAGCAAATATAAGTTCACTGAAGTGAAAGCAAGGAGGAAGATAAAACATGAAAACCACATAAATGGGTTTGCAAGATAATAAAATTATAGCATTAATTTATAATGAAATTTAAAAAATATTTCCTTTAACATAGACACCAAGCATTTGAATTATCAAATGACTTACACATTGTGATAGCATTTTAATACAAGTTTTGCATACATTACAATTTCCCTCATTCAGCTTTTGCTGAAGCAAGCTACAGAGTTAATCTTAAAGTAACTCCACTGAAAAAGGAGTGACTGTTGCATAGTGTACAATATGTCTGAAAGCAGAGATGAAATGAGAAGCAAATAGTTTACATGAAAGCCTACTTGCTGTTCAAATCAAAATAAGCCTTGAAAAAAAATCATCAATCATGCTAAATGCATGGAAAACACAATTCTACACTTACATTCCATTATTCTGTGTTAAATCAAATTTCATATTCTATAATGATCTAAACATTTAAGCATAACATTCAACATACTTTTTCTATCACAATTCACAAGCCACTCAATAATTCAAATGCTTTAATATTGGGTATTGAAAACAAATGTTTTCCCTGAAACAAGAGATTATATTGAACAGACAGTTAATGACACAGACCATCATAAATTTGGCATTAATCCTATGATTTCGATTACTGTAAATTATTTTGTTATTTTTGAATTCATTGGGATGTAGTGCTAAATAAGGTAGATGAACTTTCAGTGTAGGCACTGACTGTGGTGGAAAATAAACTGTGGGTATGACATATCATGAAGTTGTCATTCACCTCCACACAAGGGAGTATTTGTTCATATGCAGGTTGAGATGGGTACATATTGAACATTTTTACTATTTAAGCCTAATAGAGCCCTTAGTCTCAATAAACAGCATACATTTAATTTTAGATTTATTTCTTCTTGGGTTAAAAGCAATTATAAATAAGTTATTAATATTAATATTTAAAATTTAATTTCCATAATTTTATATCTTAGTGATATAAAGCTTCAGGTAGCTTATGAAGTATTATTCATCTGTTTTTCACAACCATTCACTGAACCATCTACTCACAACCATATCAAGCTTTCTTTGAAATGTATTTTTCAATTTATATATTTTAAATACAATCTAAACATGATATGATGCACCTCACTTGGTTCCATTGTACGGAGGGGGAAAGAACTCTTTAAGAGTGTTCATTGCAGTTAAATGGGAATGATATAAAAAAACTTTAGCTTAGACTAGAAGACAATCTTAGAAATTATATAGACAATGCAAGTGAAAATTAATCCTCCAGTCCAATAGAATACTAAGGAACTGAAGCACAGGACAATGTCAGAGTGCAATTACGGAGTTTCAAATGTTGGTGGAATCTATATGGTTCTTTGCAATATTGTCATACAGAGTGTGATAAGGAAAAAGAATAACAATCATTCTACCATTATTTGTGATTTCTTATGTTATACATCATTCATTTATGTCTATTCCATTCCTCAGTGCCATCTCAAAGTGCCTTTTGCAGTGCACTGTAAATATCACCTTGAATGATGGAAATTTCATAGAGATGAATAATGTTATAATAAATAATTTTATATATCAAGCAGAACACAATATCTGATAATTAGTTTACCATATCACACATACCATTAATGGATCTGAACTATTCAGGATGATGCTATAATTATGTTGATATCAAATCTGAGTAGTTATATAAGAAGACAGGTGAAAATTACAATATTAAAATAAATTAATGGAGCTATCAGAGCTAAAAGGGTGTGTATTTATAACCAAGAGTTCATGAGTCATACATACGGGACAAATTAAAGAATTAGATCAAAGGACCAGATCATAAAAAGAAGACAAAATATATTCAGAATCGACACAGAAATTGAAAAAAAAATGGAAATACTAAGTTCAAAGCCAATAACAGATTTAGAATCCAAGAGCTAATTAGAGAAGGCACTTCTTGAGCTGTCCTTTCAAAGGCTTTCAATAACATCTATAGGGAGGGCAAGCATGCGAAAGTTAAAATGTGTTGTAACAGAAAAAGAAATTAATAGCTCATCAGGGTCAATGAAAGGGGCTGATTAAAAATTAGACTTCAGATAAAAAATACTCAGAAAACTTTTATCCAGAAGTCTGAAAATTCTTTCAAAAAAGGGAGTACTGGGGGGATATGTTGCATAATGTTCCACTTAGCAGCAAGGTTCTATCCAACTAGATCCACAGATATGCCACAGCCCTTTAACAATAGCCTGAGATTTAGCCTGATGGTTTTACAGCAATAAAGTGAGGTCACTGGTTGAGATTTTTATGCAGGATGATTAAGCAAATTCTGATTCTCATTTTTACCAAATTACCCTCAGTTATACCATCTCCTTGATACTATTTGGTACTATTAATACTGTTTTTACAAATGACTTTTGAGGTATAATGGAATTAAGGTGGCTACCCTAGTATACCTAAAATTGAATGTGAAGCCCAGTGAGGGTGTGCCTGCGGCTATGCACACAATTTATTTTCAGATGGAAGTTCTAAGATCATAAGGATCCTTAAGTTTCTTCAATTCTCTCAAAACAGATTAATTCGCACTGTGACATTTTCAGTAATGCTTGATAATTACTCAAGGATCAACCATCTTCTTTTTCTTTGAGATTGTTCTAAGGTTTCAATGTATTTTGAAATACTAAAGAACACATGGGGAATAGTCCAATACTAAAGAACATCTGCTCAATAATTAAAACCACCTTCACTGTTTAATTTTGGAAGCTACAGACAGGTGCCTTGAAAAAATATGTTTATGCCATTTTTGTTGGACATAGTTGATTTCCTAGAAGTATTAAAACTTTTTCTCTCAAAACCACTTTGCATAATTACTTTCTTCCTCACACTCTTGATACTTAATGAATTGTTGATTTTGAAATAAGTAAAAAGAAATTCATAAGTTGACACAAAGAAAATAATTAAAAATATGATTATTATACATTCTAGATATCAGTGCTTGTGGCACATATCTGTTGATTTGTATAATGTAATAAAATACACCATTAACCTTGATTTCTGCTATCTTAGTGTATAAAGTTATGTATGTAACAATAATTACTAAATTGATAATGCTATAATCAAATACTTTTTTTCAATTTTTGTTATCAGAACTTAAAGACTAGAAATTCTCAATATTTTTGGAAAGGTAAAAATGTCATTTCCATCTGTACTCAAGGTGGAAATGAACACTAGCTTTCCTTGTCAAGTTACTTACTCAGCAAACAAGAGACAATTTGTTCACTGAGTATTTTTTTTCTGCTTTATGCAGTAGTAGTCAAAATACTTCCCTGAAATTTTAATTTGTAAAACATATATACATAAAGAGAACTTAGAGTTTCACAAAATTAGTCTTCAGCATCCAGTTTCCATGTACTACTTGTCTGTGTAGATTTAAAACATTCCAAAATGCAGTATTTGCATTTTGATACAGCTATAGAACATGATCATCTCAATAAAAGTATATCAATCAGATACACTGTAGTTTATTTCCAGGGCAAGGCATCAGAAGTTTCTTTTAGCTTAGTGAGGAAAATTTTGGACTAGGAAATACAATCCAATTCTAAATTCATGAATAAGAGCTAAAATCAGTTCTGATAATTTTAAATTTATCTCCTTTGTAATATACTTTGAAATTTAAGTACAAACAACATATTCTAATAAAATTGGCATAGATGAATGCAGTTAACTTATACTCTTCCATAATAGTAATTCCAAGAAAATGTTAGTTCATATCTTTTTCTTTTTGAGTTTTAGGTGGACACAATATCTTTATTTTACATTTATGTGGTGCTGCGGATTGAACCCAGTGCCTTATGCATGCTAGGCGAGCACTCTACCACTGAGCCACAAGCCCAGCCCATTAGTTCACATCTTTGAAGTTAATTATATCTTTTCAAAATATCATGCCTATATAAAAAAACTGGGGCTATTTAAACATTTAAATAAAATGTTATTTAAGTACTTTTAAATTTATTCAATAATTTTCTCTGAAAGACATATTAAATACTATTTTAGTTACACTAAATTGATATAATCTTCAAGTTTATGATTGGCTGTTTTTAGGTGGAAAAAAATATCTTGTGACACTGTTCAAAATTTGTTCTCAATAATAAAGAGGAGAAAAATTGTTTTGTAAATTTACTAGAATTATTCTCTTATATTACTAAGTATTTCAGGTGACATTTATTGATAGAAATGCTTTCTCATCTCAAAATAAAACTGGATAGCTTTGCTGTAAGATGAAAGATATAGGGAGTATTTTAGTACATATTTCCCCTATAATCAAGGTGGAACATTAATAAAAACAATGAAGGGAGAAAAAAAATGATCATTCAAAATCATCATTAAGAACTTTTGTTATTCTCTGGATTCTAAGAGATGTATTTTAACAATTAACTTAATATATAGGTTATCTGATACTACCAATACAAGCATACACACTCATACCCACACATGTAAATTTTAATTGAAAAACTCGTTCATCAAAATATATGGTGAATTGCTGTTCACCAAATCCATTTCTTTTCTTTCTTGGAATCACAAGGATGTGCTTTTCATTTTTATATTTCATTTTGTTTTATTTTATTATTTTAATTTTTGAGGCAGAGTCTTGCTGTGTTGTGCAGGCTGTCGCTAAACTCCTGGGCACATGGGATCCTCCTATCATAGACTCCTAAGTAACCAAGACTACAGATATGTGCCACTACTCCTTTCACAGGGTGGACATTTTTCAGTGTTTCTTGTAGTAGGATGTGGTTGAGTGGCAAAGATAAGCCCTGGACAGGGAAAACCTTCTGCAAGTGATTGTCCAGGTTCATTCCTTTGAGGATCTGATGCACAGAGTACAGGAGTCTTTACAAGACTGAGTAGAAAATGTAAAGCTATAAAACAGAAGAATGTGAATGCCTGAATTTCCACTTGGAGGAAAATGACTGGCCCTTCATAAATGTGTTTTGATTTTTATAGGAGCACGAAAAAAAAATCTATCATCTTTGAGCTATCTCAAATTTTTGTTACAACACCAGGTTTTTATTGATTAAACTATAATATTTCAAAGATTTTTAATTAAAATGCAAAGAGTGATTTTGAAAGAAAAAATCTTTACAAATGGAAAATGTACATATTTGCAAATATTTTTAAGAAATGGTATTTACTTAAAAATAAATTTTATTGAAGAACAAGAAAAAGTGATATGGGGAAGATTTGAAAAATTCTTTATGATAAAAGTCATACTTTTTAAAATGTTTTATTTGGGAGGAACTTATTTTCTATGTTGAAAAATGCATTGACATTTTAAAAAAGTTATCTGAAAACTTTAGAATCAGATTTTTTCTAATTATTCTTCCTCTGGGACTAGAGTCATAGATGAATAATTTTCCTAGAATAGTATATAGTTATATTTAATAAATAATGTGTGTTCACTTAAATAGAATTATTGAAATAAAGCTATGTAACGGTCTAATGTTATTTTAACCATTGTGATATTTATTACATATTATTAATAAAATATGTACCTTATTCTATGGAGTTTTATAAAAGTGATATGTACACAAAAAGAGATCAACAGAGAGTGAAGACTACTTTGAAGTGGGTGGTATAATAAACACAGGGATAATGCTAGAGTAATCTCAAGTTTTTGACTAAGGTTGTGATAGGATAAAATGTGAAGCCCTGTTTTTAACCAAGTCTCAGATTAAGAACCAAGTTATGAAAGAAATGAACTTTTTCACTTGGTGGGGGAAGGAGCTAAAATTAAAAAAATAATGCAATTCTTCTACTCATTTTTCTTCAAATTAACCTTGTTTTAAGAGTTTCTTATGAATAAAAACAATTTCCAGCTTTGTTTTGAGCCATTAAATAACAAACACCTTGTAAATAGAAGGAAACAAGAATCCATTTGGCTACTGTGCCAACAGGGACCCTAACAGCAGGTGATTACAATAAAAACCACCTTGTTGTTATATAGTTAACATCTGTGCTTTCTAAATGTAAAGTAGATGAACATAATGGATATAGTTTTGGACTCACATTTTGCCACCTGCCCTTGAACAAGCAGATACAGTGTGTCTTCAAAACATTAGAGCCAAAATCTCCGTTATATCCTGCCAATTTCCCTTAAATGATTGCATGCATCAATGACAAGAAACAGAGGAATTTATGCCATTTTGTTCTCAAGGAAAGAACGACATTTAAGCTTATAATTGAAAGGCTAAAATTTAGAATATTTTCATATCTGAAAAGACCAGAACATAAACATCCAGAAGAATTTCAGAATCATTGTCTATACCAAGTATCAGATGAAAATAACGGATTAAATAAAGGACTGATATTTCTGTATTTTTCTGGCTGCTGTAATAACATTAATAGGGTAAAAAAATATTGGCTTTTGTGCAAGTAAAATTCTTTTTTATGGTTATTTAAGGTCTTTACAGAGAACAATCACTTTCAGAAACTTTTTTTTTTTAATCTGTAGTATACCTAGTATATTTCAAAGAGGGTTTACATTGAAAGTAAATGAACATACTGTCAAATAATTCCACAGATATAATTTCCAGGTTCTTAACTGGATAGTAAGGATTAACAGTACGGATTTCTATAATTGGCTTTTAAAGAATGTGTTTATTGCTTTAACATTTAACTTGACCAAACTCAAGTTGCCTTACTTAAAGATTTTGATTAAAAATGCATTTGTGATTCCAAGTACTTATAGGAGGCTTTTCATTGTGAGTGAGGAAAATCCTAATAGCCCCATTCATTTGTTTTGTGGCCTAAGAAAGGTACTTAAAATCTCTGGGCTTGAAATTCCCTAGCTGCTAAATGAAGGCTTTAGTATTAGCAACACTTCAAATGGAAAATGTTCCTGCCCATTTCACAAATCATATAATTAAATGAAAATGTTCCTTGATGATATATTTGGGAAATAGCCTCTTACCAGAAATACCATAAACTCTAGAATATTAAGGACTTCAAGAATTTTGCAATAAATCCAAATTACAAAAGTAAATATATAAACCAGAATTTCCTCAAATTTTTTGACCAAATTATTTTTGAAACAATTGTGGCAAAAGGTTAAATTTAGAATGCACTCATATTTCTCTGACTGCACGATAGTATGATATGGTGGTACTGGAGGATGTGTGAGTCCCCAGAAGCAACTAATTGCTATGATGCTTAGAATATGTGAGTCATAATCTTACATGTTCTCCCAGAAGTTTTGTTCTACAACTGAGAAAAATATTTTACTTTTTCCAAAAATTCTAATCAATGTATATACTGCAAAATTTTGCTTAAATATTTAAATTTGATTATTTTCTCTATGAAACATGCCTCATATATTGATAGAACAAACAATCACCACTTATTGGGCTTTTAACATTTTCAACACCTGAATACATTTTAGTAGCATTTTTGAGGAAGAAATAATGCAAATTCAATGCAAAATTAGAATATGTAAGTTTCCAAGTTTACTTTGTTTTGTTTTAGAAAAATATTATAGAAATATGATATTATATTGAAATGAAAACAAAGTTTAATTTCTTCCCTTTTCAATATTAATAAAACATTATATCTGAATGTTTTTCCACAAGGTTTTATTTTTGAAAGCTAACAGCTGTTTAAGTATATCACACAAAGTAATATCACTAAATATTTTCTATTTTATTTAGATTATAATACTGAATAACAACATGTTATATAATAGTATGCATGTATACATGTATGTACATACATAGATGTATATACATATACTATGCCATTCTAAAAATATTATTGCTGGAATTTTAGAGACAATTTGATAGCAACTATATTTTAAAAGGCTTGTGAAAGTAATGACTATGCAGATTCTTTTTATTATTATTTGTTCTAAGTAGTTATACATGACAGTAAAATGCATTTTGGCACATCATACATAAATTGAGTATAGTTTCTCATTCTTTTGGTTGTCCCTGATATAGAATCACAATGGTTGTGTAATCATATATGTACATATGGTAATAATGTCTGAATCATTCCACTATCTTTCTTACAGATATGTCCCCTCCTCTCCCTCACTCCCCTCTGCCTAATTCAAAGTACCTCAATTTTTCCCTAGCAGAACTGGTAGAAAAGGTAAAATATGTCTGATAGAGGATATGCAAAATTCCAATATATAAGCAAACCATTATAATACAGCATGATAAGTGTTTTATTTGTGTGTATATTCGTAAGGCTTAAGGTCGTTTCATATGGGCAATGATTAATCAAACTCTCAGGGCTGAGACAAGGAAAGTAGTCATAGATTACATGGAAACTGAAGTAAAAGGAGTCATACAATAGGATAGTGCTATGTTGTCATTTGTAGGGAGAGAAAGTAATTTTAGCCAGTGAATATTCAATTAAATGTATGGAATTCATTATAAGTAAAACATAGTCCTTTACCTACATAAAGTGCATCATACCTCAGGCAAAAACTGATAAAGGATTCTAGCAGATGATGATCAAGTCATGCAGGCTCTTATATACTGTTCTAAGTAGTTTGGACTATATTATAGAGGCTATTTTATGCAAGGCTATTTTATAAACAAATCAGGGAAGCTATTTGTGTTGGTCAGCTCTTCAGTTACTACAATGAAATACCTGAGATAACTAACAAGATTATTATGGTTGATGCTTTTGAAGGCCCCAATACAAGATCAGCAGACCCATTGCTTTGGACCTCTGGTGAGGTATCAGATGACAGTGGCAGGGAGCATGTGGTGTGACAAACTGCTTACCTTACCAATCAAAAAAAAATCAGGAAAATAAAAGTAGAGTCCCATAATCATATTGGAGAGCAAACTTCCAATGACCTAAAAACCTCCCATGAGGATCTACCTCCTAAAGATAATACCACCTCTCACCTTGATTCTCCTTGGGGAACATGTCATTAACACATGTATCTTTGGGAGACAGTTAACCAAATGATGGCAATATTTTAACAATGCTATTTTATAACTAAATTTGGATATTAGTAATAGGACTCTGAAAATAAGTCATTGAGGAGTAATATTTGAGATATTGTGAAATTTTGGATTTTCAAAAGCATTTTTCAGGTCTCAAAATAAAAAAAAAGGATAGATATACAAAGAAAAGTATACAAAGCAATATCTAAGAGAACAAAGAGACAGTTCTTAAAAAATCTTGAATATTTATTTTCTGATTTGAATAATTAAGTGGATATGGATTCTGGTTTTTTGAGATACAAAAAAAAGGAAAAGAACTTTTTGTGAAAAGGTAATGCAATAGGTCTATATCTACTGAGCTTGAGACATATGTATGACATCTGTTAGTAAAAAACTAAATATTTAAGTGGTACCAATGAATCTGAAAACCCAGGACAGATTTCCAACTTCAGTTGTAAGTAAAATGTAGTGGTAAGTTGAAGCCATGGAGAAGAGTAATTTTTATTGAAAATAGTGAGAGGAATGAATAGGATATTCTTTGATAGGACCCCAGAGATAGTTTTGTGGGAAGAAGAGCATTAAGAATTCGATCTGAGAAAAACAATTTCTTGAAATCAAGGGAAGAGAATAGGAGCTCAAGAAAGACACCCAGATGTTGCCAAAGATGTGTTGAAGGAAATTTAGAAAATACTACCAGTGAAGACTTTAAGATACATGAAGAGTTTGCAAATACCAAATATTATGAATGTTATGATTAAATAAACTCTGAAATTTTCCTATAGGATATGGTAAATTAAATAAGAAGCCACTAAAATCAGGGAAAGAACTTTCAGTAAATTTGGTAGATGATGTCATTACATTAGTTTTAGGTGAAGAGAAAGCAGAGAATCTGAAATAATGAAATTGGACAAGGTATTTAGATGACATAAGGCACTTTATACCATTAATAAAATTAAAGAATTATACTAGTCTATGAGGTTCCTTCTATATTTGCGCATTTATGATTTATGAAGAAACAAGTCTCATTATACAATAACCCTAAAATTAGAAACACCATAAAGAAAGACAGACACGTTATAGAGGTGTTAAATGACACTACTTAACTTCTCCTGAGGTTTTGAATGTTTAAAAATATATTTTAATGACCTATGAAAGAAAGGACCTGTCTTTATTACATGATTTTAATGTTAAGGCATTATATATTTATTTTGACAAGGGGGTATTCAAAAAATATATCAAGAATTAATGCACACATATAAATGCATAACAATAGTAGTTAAATATTCAGGGAACAATTTAAACTAAAACTATATAAGCAAGCAAAAAAATAAAACTACCAATATAATACTGCCTTCTGCTTAAATTAAATTAAATAATAGTAAAATTGGGAAAGGCACATATTGTATTTGTGTCCCTGTGATTTTACATATTAAAAATAATCACATGTATATTATTGACCAATAAATTCAATAACTATAGCATTCCCAAGAAAAACACAAGAAATAATTTACATTTGAATTACATATTGTAAATGCATAATTTTGGAGAATTAATTTGTCCCCTGCATTATATATATTATCTATATTTTTACTTGCTTAATCTGGCAAAATGAATTCTGATAACAGTGCAAATTTAAGGTACCATATTATTATTGTACAATTATTATATTGTACATAGGAGTATCTTAACTCTAAGTAAGAAACATACATGTTTAGGGAAACAGCTAGTAGGGGAAGCAGGGCAATACAAAAAAAAAAAAAGGCAGAATAAGATGGCAAAAGAAAAAAAATAGGTGGGTGAATTAATTAAGAAGTCAAAAGTAGAACATTATACTTAAATGCAAAGTTATAAATCATTATATTAAATAGGCATTTTAAAAATTCTATATGTAAAAATATTATTTCCAAAAGCATATGGAATGTTTATTAAGACAAACAATGCTGAGCTATAAAGGAAATGTCAATTTTAGAAGCTAGAAATCATAGTGAGTTCATTCTAATTACAAAGGAATTAAATGAAACAAACAACATGACATGGAAAGACTAACAAATTAAAAATTAACACATATTAATGTAAAACACAAGTCAAAATTGGAACAAAGGAAAAGCAGAAAATAACTCAATCTATATAATAATAAAAACAAAAATTTTGGACAATGCTAAAGCGGGGAATACAGGAAAAATGGATGTTTAATGTTTAGAGGAGAAAAAAAATGAAAGGTTAAATTAAATGATATCATGCCATCTGAAAAAAGCTAGAAAAATATTTTAAAATGAACTTAAAATATATAGAAAGGAGGAAATGATGATCTTAAAATCAAGAAAATGGGAGTCATACAATAGAATTGAAAAACCAAATTCTATTTGAAGCACTAATAAAGTAATTAATTCTTAATAAAGTTAATGACAGAAAAAGAGAAAAAATTACCAATATTTAGCAAACAAACTGGACTTTACTCAGATTATTTAGATGTTTTAAAGAGATCATATTTGTAACTGTGTAAAATGGGGTTGAATACAGTAGCTATCAATAGGTGAATGAACAAACAAGTTGTGATATAATACACAGTAAAGGAAGGTGGGGGCTGATACACTCAACAACATAGATGAATCTCATAGATAATATATTAAATAAAATAATTCTGCCACATATCACAAATGTCTAGGATGCATTCATGAAGAATTCAAGTAATAAAAAAATAACCCAGGCTGGGGTTGTTGTAGAATGTTTCCCGAGTACGTGTGAGGCACTGGGTTCAATCTTCAGCACCACATTAAAAATACATAAAATAAAGTCATTGTGCCATCTACAACTGGAAAAAAAAAAGATCAAAATTAGGATGTGGTGGCACATCTGGCTGAGAAAAGAGGCTTCACTAGAAAAGGAAAAATGATCATTTCCTATACATAGACAGGCAAAAGTGGTGATTACATGGCATATACACTTGTCAAAACTCAAGGAAATAAACACTTGAAGCTAACAATGTCTTTATATTTAAATTTTATGTTATGAACAATAAAAAATGAAAACATGAGATTAACTGAGCTTACTTCAGGGAAGTTGTGAAATCAAAAACATGGACTCAGCATTTAAGGGAAGAGTAGATGGCTAAAAATTTTCAGTTCAAAAATATGCTTACAAGAAAATTTTGGCATTGCAAAAGATAAGGGATTCTACAATTCTAATATTGTTAATAATGTTGTCATTTTGATTGTTCAATAGTGGTATTTATGGAAACTTTAGGTAAATGAGTGACAAGGGTCTATTGTATTGGTAGGTATTGGATGAAATAAAGGAAAGTGATTTCTATCTATCAAAAGAATCAAATTACAGCACATTGAGGTGTTTCTGGGAAGTCAGTGGACATTCATATTTTCAAAGTGTTTGATTGAAATGGGAAAGAGAGGGAAATTTTTTTAAAAACCTCAGATTTTAGAAAAAATATAGAAGAAATTGGATTGACTTCTATTATCTATATAACCAAGTATCTGTTATATTTTGTTTAGAGGAGTGAGTATAGAGCTTATTTCTTAATATTAAATAATTTTTAAAAATTTTAAAATAATGGAACAGTGTGAATAGCAAGAGTTCCATTCTCAAGACTAAGCACCAGTTAGCGTCCCCATCTCTGCTTGTATCAGCCAAAGAGGTAAGTTGGAAAAGTGAAAACTTGTCACATAACTCTTTATTTTAGTGTTCTGCCTCCTCTTCAATATTTTTACTGAACTAAACTTATTCCAACCTAATAATCTGTGTTATTTGGCAAATCAAACTTAAAAAACTACCCCCCCAAATTGCTAAAATTACTATTAGGATAAACTGGGCAACTGCTAGATCTGTCACTTGATTTAGACCCCCTCTCAGATATTTGCATTTATGTGAATGCTTTCAGGAAGCTGGCTTGTTTTTTGATCCCTGGTAGAGTTCAGCATATGGAGAACACAAGTCAGAAATCAAAGGAGAAAGAATGAGAATGGGAATAATAGATGAATGTGTAGACAGGTAAGCAGACTCCCCCAATCACTTGTTGGGTTATTGGAGTCTGACTGCAGTCCATGAATGACAGTTATATCTCCTGTGAAGGGTGTTCTTTACATGTCTTTGTCTCTATTTGCCTTTTTATCTCTCTTTCAGTTCTGATATAGGCTGTCTTCTTTGACCTCTTTTTTATAAATAACGTTATATTTAATTTATTTATGTTTTATGTGGTGCTGAGGATCAAACTCAGTACCTCATACATGCTAAGCAAGTGCTTTATCACTGAGCCATAAGCCTAAGGCAGGTAAGCCCCATTCCACAAACAGTACACTAATTAAACTTTCATCAAATTGCACAAAATGCATGTACAATATTTTTAACTGCCAGATTCTGAAGGAGTCACCTCTTTTACTGATAAAAATCTTCTAAATTAAGAGAAAAGGAAAATAATGTACTATTGTAGCTTCTTAAGCATATCATATTAAAATAGTTTCAAACAAAATGCAATCCACTTAACAAATATTTATGGAGCAGCTTTCTAGAATATGGAGATGTATGGTTAAAGAGATCAGATTCGGCCAACTGGTCTCGCTGGTTGATATTTAAGTAAGCGAAGATAGGTAAAAATAAATTTAAAAATATATCTATATATATGTGTGTATAAATTTATTAATGTTAAATACTTAATTATGTAATATTAATCCTTGATACTAGTCATTTAAGGAACTTTGGTAGTATAGCAGATAAATAGTGAGTAAGAACATATTCAGTATCTTGTTTATTCAATTATTTGGCTTTTTAGTAACTCTTCTTGATGCTGATGAGGCTTTGCCACCCACTTTATTGGCCTTAAGTCTGATCCAAGCTGTGTTGCATGTCTGTTCAGATTTGAGTGTGTTGGCATTATGTGTCTTTACAGTGAGCTTCAGGGGAAACACTCAGGAACTTCTGCACTGTGTCAATTGAAGGACTCCAGCAGAGCTAGGACACCTTGTGACATCAATATAAATAGCTGCAAATTGACAGCTGGTACCAAGTAATCAGAAACAGGTGGCTAAATTTGAACTGAATGTGATGATGATTATTGTATTTTGAAAGTACAGTCTGTGGATTTCCCTGTGTGCAATCAGAAAGGCGGTTTGCATTATAAACACAATAGGTTTGTTCAGATCCTTATCTATGGCTTTATAAAGTCAGTTTCCATGTTTGCTTATATAATTTACAACATCTGTTTTATACAGTTCATTTATGTAGTTATAAAGAAATAATGAGAGCCTAAAAGTGATCTTCCAAAAATGAACAACAATAATAATCATTCTTTGAGGTTATTTCTCAATTTACAATGACCCCAAATGAAATAGAACTGTCTTCACATAATATAATATTTCTACCCTTTTATATTTGATAAATGATATACTCCATATGCTACTGAACAATTACCATCTATTTTATTTCATGTCTATCATATATTTTGATTTGAACTTCAAACTTATTCCTAATGTTACTAAGTTGAATGATTATGTATTCCTTTAATAATTTCCTATGTCCAACAAGTCTAAAAAGTCTGTTTTGCTTCTCTAAAAATAGTTATGCATAAAAAAATAATAATTTGCTATTAGTTTTTCATGTCCAAATGGATTCTCAATATAATGTATCCCTCCACTAAAATCAGTAGTAGTCATTTTATTAATTCTTTTTTTAAGTTGCCCCTGCTTTAAATTTCCACTGTTGTCATTAAAAACATAGACACATAAGACATGACAATATTTTGAGATCTATCTTAAGGTACGTTCTCCAGCAGAATGTACCTTTTAATGTTTTTAATAATTTTTTATTTATTACCTTAAGAAAATAATAATAATTTGAATTCATATTTGCTAGCTTTATTGTATTTGCTATACTATATATGTATATTACACATATACATATATAATATTTGTTAATTATTTCCTGTGATTTAAAGTTTCTTTCTTAAATTATTAAGCTATTATACTGTCAACCTGATTCTTTTGTGTGCATCTTTCCCTTTTTAAGCTTAATTCTTTATTGTTTGTTGAGCAGTACCATTTTTTTCCCAGAGACCTCTTTTGTACATTCAGTGGAGTTTTCATTACTGAACAGAATAATTATGATGTTTTCAGATAAGTTATTCTTCTTTCCATAGATTTTTTAAAAATGTGTGATAAATAATGTGCCTTAAATTTGTCGCTTTTTTAAAATTAAAGAATATAATTAAAAAGAAAGAGTAGAACAGAAAATAAAGGCTGTTCTTAAGTGTTCAATCATGTTATATTGTTCGTTTCCCATCTGCCCACTGATATTAAATATGGAGTACCTAATCTTCAAATTTCCTGCCTGAAAAGCATGTAATATACTTTATTATTATTGGCTTTTAAATAAACATAATATTCTCAATTATAATTGATTGATAAAAGTTTAAAGTCAGGTAAAAACATTATTTTTTCTTTTTGAATTTTCCTTTATCCTGGACTTCTGCCTCTCTGTACTGTCTTTCCTGATATGGGGATGAAACACACCCCTAAAACAAGCATGGATAGTCTCTTTTCAGGAATCAGAGAATTTAGGAGCTGCCTTATGAAGCATTTTACAAGTCATATTTCAGAATCTCTCTCACTCTATAATAGATAATTGATTTGTGACAGTAGTTGATGTTGTCAAGTTTCATTATTCATTGCATGAAGCAGGTATGAATGTGTTCTACTTATAAAGCTGGTATCTTTACCACTACTGAAGAGAGTGGAAGCTTTGGTCTTGGGATCCAAATTCAATTGCAATAGAGAAATTCAAGACCTATTTTCAGAAATGCCAGTTTATTTAGAGTTTCAGTAGATAGTTCAGGAATATTTAATTTACAGTATGGTTCATTACTTAATTACTTTACAAATGTGTTACTATTTGCAGGTATTTTAAGTGTTTTGCCTAACATCAACAACAGTAAGTAGTGTGTGTATGTGTATGCAAGTGTGTATACTGAACCAAAGGACAAGTAATTTCTGGCTTAAAATCTAACTAGAGGTGGGCTGTGTCTCAGTGGTAGAGTGCTTGCCTAGCATCTGTGAGGCACTGGGTTCTATCCCAGGGCACTATACAAAAATAAAAACAAATAAAATAAAGGTATTTTTAAAAAATCTAATTGGGGGAATAATCTTTAAAATATTTTTCAGTAAACAAGAAAAATTCAAAAATTGTTCAGTATATTTTAAATGTTTATATATTAGCATATTTTATAATAAAATATATATTAAATATTTATATTTAATTTTGACATACTATTGAAATCATGTTTTACCTAAAAAATCTTAAAAACTATCAGTACATAAAATTTATTTTTTTCCTGATATTTTGTTTTAATAAAAAGAAATACTTTGCATTATTGCAAAATAACAGTAATTTTAGAACACCCAAATGACTTACTATTTATCAAAATATATCATGTTTTAAGAATAATCCATAGAATGATCTCAGTTATAATTAGACTTTTTATAAATATGATAGCTAAAATGAAAGGATCATCATCCTTGTAATTTGCAGCATCCTTGTCTCTTGATTACTTCAGCTTTGATTTAGGAGACAGAGGGTTCTTATATTTAAATTATAGTTTCACCAAACCTTTTATCACTCTTCTAAACTAATATTATCCCAAATTTATCTGTAATGGCAGCTACAAAAAAGCATAGAATCTTATTATTATATAAACAAAAATAATAAAAACCCCACTGGTATTTACAGTGTTTAACAAACCTTCAAGTTTGATGTAAGCATGCATTGTAAAATTTTGAAAATTTAAGACCATATATTATATATTAAATATTGTATATAACATTATGCCTTCATGAAATAGCAATGAATCCATTTGCTGTAGTGTAAACATTCACAGGCACAGTGTGTTGTTCAAAGCTATGCTCCATGGCATCTTCATTTTGGGACATACTCTGTTGGGTGCTACCTCTACATGAAAATTTTCTAATCCTCATGAAAAAAGGGAAAGAGAATTTTAGAAACCCATGATCCAGTTTTTAATCAGATGCCACTTTTGCTTATATTCAGTTTACAAAATTAAGTCAACGTAGCCACTCTGAGACCACTAGCATGGGGACCTACGGCTATTTATTGGAGAATCTTTCAAGTTGCATGGAAAAAATAATACTGACATGAGGAAGTTATTATTTCTCCCTGGGAGAAGGAATGAGAAAAACAGAAAATGTAGCACTATCTACCATGATTTCAACAAAAGGGTCTTGCCAAGCCAGTATTAGACTGAATGTAGGTATTGCTAGATAGATATTTTTTAACAAATGTTGAATAATGTAAAATTACTTGTATTAAATTGTTTTTTCTTGACAAGCACTTTAGAAAAAGTGCATATTCACCTTTAAATCTCAGGAAAGCAGAAAGAAACCAGAACATTTCCTCTGAAAGAAGCCCCAGTGACCACAAGTAGCATGATTTGCTTTGGTTCCCTGCTTCCTATGATATCAGTGGTAATGGGATTATGGTCATCACATGGTTTGATCTATGTGATTCCTGAAAGATACAAAGAACATTCCCTCTAATCTACCCACAATAATAGCATTGAAGCTATCATGCTGGTTAAAACTGTGGAAGTAAAAATAATCTTTAAAACTTTGATATGCCTTCTAGGTTAGCAGCATTTGTGGTTGATTGACACTACAGCAATACCAAAAATGCATAAAGAGTACTTTAGAAATTTAATCACTGCTCTCAAACCTGTAAAACCACACACACACACACACACACACACATACACACACACACACACACACACACACACTCATGCAGAATTTTCAAACTTTATTGATATTTTCTCTTTTGATCTTCTATCTTGATTTTCTTATTTGATAAATAAAAAGGAACTCCTTAATGATACAAAATAAAATTTGCATAATTTTTATACAAATCATAATAAGGGATATTAAACAAATAAAACTTTAATATTGTGAAATATTATCTCAATGGTTTTAAAAAAATGTTTGTCAGCATACTAACATTTAACCTATATAATCTATAATCTTCTAGAATTTTCCTCATTTATTGATCATGATGTTATCTCTATTTTCTTTGATATCAGCACTTTTGTCATAGATTATCAATGACAAAGAAAGATCCTTGAGGTCTTAATCTGACAATAACCAAGGAAATCAATTTCTGTGTTTTAAAACCGTACTTTTTGTTCCATTAAAATTGAATTGTTTTATATCATTGAGATCATAAAGAAAAGGTCAATTTTACGTAATAGATGGTACAATATTTAGACCCTGAAATGTCTGCCAACAATATGGATTATAGAGATTAGGGCTATAATTGTCAATATCTTTCAGCATGCAAAGTCTTAGTTCCAACAATACTACATATGTCTTTCATCACTGGCTTCAAATAGAATAAATAGTCTGTATCTTAGGGAAAATAATGATATGGTTTCTGGAGATTTTAGTCAGAAAATGATAGAAGTTATTATTTGGACAGATTGATAATAATGTGTTTTTGAGTCAATGCAGTTGAATGAAAATTGCAGTATCTGAAGGGAAGGAAAACCTCATATGCTATTATGAATTCTGAAAGCATCAGCCATACTAATTAGTACAGTGTCCATTCAATGTGATAAAAAAAGACAAAATGACTTTTAACACAGTTGAATTTTCTTTTGCAAAGAGTACATATGCATGTTTATGTGTATTTATACACATTTATGGCTAGAGAAAGTAACCCAGCTATGCTCCCTAGTGGAGGAGAATCACATGTCTGGCCCACGGAAGGCTGTGGAATTGTGAGGCAGTCCTCACAAATGACAGAAGGAAGTGTTGTCTAAGTCTAAAAGGGGGTTGGTTGCACACTACATAACTCACAGCTCTCCATTAACTGATAGATCTACTAGGATTAACCTACCAAAAGAAAGCTATGACCTCTTCATTAATATCAGACAAGACTAAGATCATGGTAAACAAATAAAGGCAGAAATTTGCATAATTTGCAGGGGAGAAAGTGAATTTAGATAAGTTAATTCACACCACCAAGAGCACAAATAAATTAAGCAAAATCTGGCCTACTGTACATATCATTCCCATTATCTACACATGGGAAAAGTTAAAGCTTAAAAACTTTAACTTTAATAAACCTCAGGATTATTAACCTAATACCTGAGAGAATGGGGAATTGGTAGGTGATCATCATAACATCATAGGTGTTCTGAGGGAATTTCGGGGCCCCACCTCACCATTCCAGTCCTCTATTGTAGGGGTAGGGGGCTAAACCCTCATACCTAGGATCACTTCCTTAATCTCCTGCTCATTCCTCAGGATCATGTTTTCTCACCAATTTTTGGTGATGGCCCAATACCCAGTTCCCCTGCTAGGACGAGACATCCTCTCCAAGTCTGAGACATCCATCACCTTCAATCTCGACAAGTCAGTCTCTTACATTCTCT
This sequence comes from Urocitellus parryii, assembly GCF_045843805.1. NCBI lineage: Eukaryota > Metazoa > Chordata > Mammalia > Rodentia > Sciuridae > Urocitellus > Urocitellus parryii. The sequence goes on from NC_135540.1 coordinate 35,326,775, forward strand.
CACTGTTCATGTTCCCTTCAACAGGGGAGGAACACCTCCTCTCTTTCCCCTTCAAGAAAAGTCAACCCCAAGGTATGGGACACCACAATCCCATCACTTGCACACTGTTCCCCCATTGTCATTACTTTAAAACACCCAGATGCCTATCCATGTCAATCCCAATATCCACTTCCCTTGGCCAGCTTGATAGGCTTACACCCATAATTTAGTATCTCTTAACCAAGGGCTTTCTCAGACCCACCCACGTACCTTTCAACACTCCCATTGTGGCAGTTAAGAAACCTAATGGCACCTTTCATTTAGTCCAAGATCTCTGGCTAATCACCATCCTGTCCTCTATACCTCCTTCCTCAAGTCACTTCTCAGTGATAGATCTCAAGGATGCATTTTTTTTTTCTATTCACTTGGCTCCAGAGTCCCAGGACCTCTTTGCTGTCACCTGGACAGATCCTGAAACAATAGGTCAACTGACAGGGACAGTCTTACTCCAGGGCTTCTGGTATAGCCCCCATATATTTGGACAAGCCTTAGCCATTGATCTAGATGACCTGTCCCTCTCACTCCTTCCCAATTACTGCAATATGTAAATGACCTACTCCTCTGCAGCTCCCTCCCTGAAACAATCACAGAATGACACCTCACTTCTTCTCAATTTCCTAGCTGAAAGGGGCTAGTGGGTCTCTCCTGCTAAAGTCAAACTTTCAAAGGCCCAGGTTACCTATTTGGATATACTCCTGTCTCACCACTCCAAGGCTATCACCACCGACTGCAAGGCTTATATTGAGCAACTGCCAACTCCCAGAACCAAAGAGGAAATTCTTTCATTTCTGGGACTGGCAGGATACTTTAGGGTATGGATTCCCGACTTTTCTCTCCTAGAAAAATCCCTCTATGACCTTGTAAAGTCTTTTCCCTCCAAAGTTCCTACAGAGGACCTCATTCAGCCTTTCCAAAAGCTCCAGCAAGCCCTGTTGCAAGCCCTAGCACTGCAATTGCCTGACCTTCAAAGACTGTTCCTTCTATACTACCATGAGAACTGGTATCTAGCCCTGGGAGTATTAAGTCAAATGTTAGGCCCCTCAATTGCCCCTGTGGCTTATTTATCTAAACAATTAGACCTTACTGTGCAGGGGTAGGTGCCATGTCTCCGTGTCCTGGCAACAGCCTATATCTTGCTCCTGGAAGCTAAGAAGTTAATCTTTGGAGCACCCATAATGATTGCCAGTTCTCATCATATCAAAGAACTTTGAACATACAAAGGACTCCAGACCCTCCAGCCTTGCTGCATACTTTCCCTCTTGGTGACCTTCATATATAACACTTCTGTCTCCTTCCAGGCTTGCCTCCTTGCCTCCCTGCTCCCCTTTTTATCTACCCCTCCCTTACATGACTGCAGAGAGGTCTTGAAACACATCCTCCCGTGCATGGCTCATCTCTCTGAGAGCCCTTCAAAAACCCTGCCCACACCTGGTTTTCATATGGCAGTTCCTTCCTTGTGAATGGACACCAACTGGCCGGATATGCAATAGTATCCTTAAACCACACCATAAAGGCCAAGCCTCTCCCCTAAAATACTACCAGTCAACAGGCAGACTTAATTGTGGTTATCCTTGCCTTTCAGCTGGCTGCAGATGCATCCCTGATCCTATATACTGATTCCAAGTATGTTTTCCATATCCTCCTATCACATGCAGCAACATGGAAGGAAAGGGGACTCCTCACCACCAAAGGGTCTTCAACAGTCAATTCACAATTAATCTCTCAGATACTAGAGGCATCCTTATTCCCTACCAAGATCAGCATTGTCCACTGTCGGTCATACCAGTCGGATGCCAGCATCATAACCATGGGAAACAATTGAGCAGATACAGCAGCCAGGCAAGCTGCACTCTCCTTGGATACCTTGGCCACCTGCCTCCTGGTATCCCACTACACAGTGTTCCTTTTCCTCTGCTAGAAACAGAAACTATCCACAACCTAAACTTTATCTTCCATCCCAACCCCTGAAACCTACAGACTTTTCTCTCCACCTTTTTTTACCCTGTCTCCAACAGACTCAAAGACATAAACTACAGCTTGCCAAATCTGCCTGTGAGTCAACCCACAAACCCCCCTAAAACCAGGGACCTTTTCTATTCCTCAGGCACCAGGCCACATCCCTGGAGCCAATTGACAGGTTGACTTTACACATATGCCTACAGTGAGACATTATAAGTACCTTCTGGTCTTTGTTGACACCTTCTAACACTGGGTCGAGGCATTCCCCACATATAACAAGAGGGCCTCCACTGTGGCCCACCTCCTACTGACTGAAATCATACCAAGATTCGGGTACTCAGGTCCTTCCAGTCAGACAATGGACCCGAATTTATCTCTCAGGTCACGCAACAAATCACAGCAGCTCTAGGAGTACTCTGTCACTTCCACATCCCTTACCATCCACAATCATCAGGTAAAGTTGAACGCTCCAATTAGACTCTTAAAGAGATTCTAACAAAACATTTCCTAGAAGTTCTCCATGATTGGGTCAAGCTCCTTCTTGTGGCCTTATTCTGCATTAGAGTCCTTCCAAAGAAACCCTCACAGCTCTTGCCTTTCAAGGTCCTCTACCAATGCCCAGTTCTGCCTCCTGGCCTCACCCTCTCCCCCTGGCATCTAACTGAAAACCTTTCCTTTCCCCTTCTCTCCTTCCTCCGCTCCAGATTTTGGAAACACCAAGAGCTCCTACTGTCTGATGCATCTGATCCATCCCTGCCCTTCCCTTTAACCTCGGGCAAGTTGGTCTATTATGCCCCCCTTTCCAAGAGTACAGACCTTTCCCCCAAAATGAGAAGAACCCTACAAGGTATCCTGTCTACCCCAACAGCAGCCAGACTCTTGGAGGGACCAACTGTACTGTCCCCTTGGATTCACATCTCCCAATTGAAGCCGGCTCCCGGCCCCCACTAAGGAGGAACAATACTCTAGCACCTCGCTGGCATTACCTCCCAAACCCACTTATACCTCTCACCCCAACCCTGATTGGCCTCTTAAGCTCTATATTTCCCAGACATCATGCTAACCTTGCTCACAACCCTCTTACACATTTTCTTCCTCCCTCTTCCCGGGCTTGCCCCAAACTCTTACAATACCCCGCCAAGTGTATACACTTTCCAAATTTGGCAGCTTAATAACCATGGGAAGGAAACCCATTTACTCAACCAGTCCTCCTGCTCCACCAGCTGCCCCTTCATCACCCTCTCCTTCTACGCAGTCTCCACTTGCGCCGCCCATCAATGTGGCCATGGTTTGGCCACCCAACCTAAGTTTTTATGCTTTGAGGAGGACCAGAACAAGAACAATGCAAGGGTTGCTTGGGCTGGGTGGGCTGCCCTTCCTGGAATTGTGAATATCTTTGGTCCCTTCCCACCATGGGAAAATTCCAGTGGGGAATTAGGCTGGGTCGCCTACAGTCAACCAGTGAGTCTCATAATGTTACATTTCAAATTTCCAATCCCTCCTCTTGGCAAAACAGGATAGCAGCCATAGGCTTCTACAACCCCAAGGAATACAGTGGCAGAGGGAATATCATCACAAAAAATTATTACTGACTCTTCTTCAAAAAGGGCCCTACAACATCTCAATGCCACCCAAATTCACACCAAGGCACAACACAGATCCTTAAACCACTCTCTAACCTTCTCATGGGATAGGATGCTAATAATCTCTCTTCAGCTCCTTCATACCTATTGTACTTCTAACCTCTTTTTTTTTTGCTTTTTCTGTGCACCTCTATGGCGATCCCTATCGCTATCAATGCCACCCCCTCCACTCGTTCACTCGGCCCTGCCGAGCCACCAGCAACCCTATATCTCCCATCCCACTTCCCCCTCTTCCTCCATTCATTAACATCACTGCCTACTGGGCAACTAGTTCCTCATGCTGCCCCATGGAGACCCACAACACCCTCAAGACCAATGTCATTCTTCCTTCTCCAGCACTTTTCCTCTGCTGATCCTACCTGTTCTCCTGCATCTCCCCTATCACTCCAGGGGCCCTGTTACCCAGTCATCTTTATCCCCAGCCTCATCTTAAATACATGGACAGAAGCTGAAGACATCCTTGCCTCAATTCAGACATCTCCTATGAGTAATCACCACAGGAGAGCAGCCTCACTAGCCATCCTGGTGGGAGTCAGCCTTGTTAACTCAATAGAGGCTTCAGGGGTAGCAATTGGGGGGCCTAACCCAATCGTTGGTCATTACTCAATCCTTCTCTCAAGAGCTGGGAGACCTAGAGGACAAACACAACAGCAGAGGCCTCCCTCAGCACCAACCACTGCCTACAGGCCCAACTCTCCTCCCTGGCAGAGGTCATCCTCCAAAATAGACGAGCCTTAGATCTTACAACAGCTGAAAAGGGAAGCACATGTGTGTTTCTGGGAGACGATTGCTGTTATTATGTCAATCAGAGTGGGGTGATAGACCACAACATGAACAAGCTAAAGCAATTCATTAAAAACCTCAGGGATGGGCTGGGGATGTGGCTCAAGCGATATCCCACTCACCTGGCATGCGTGCAGCCGGGTTCAGTGTTCAGCACCACATACAAACAAAGATGTTGTGTCTGCCGAAAACTAAAAAAAAATTAAATATTCTCTCTCTCTCAAAAAAAAAAAAAACCTCAGGGAAAAGCGAGAACATTCACCCCCTACTCCACCCCACCCCCAGAACATGGAGCCCATGGGAGAGCCTGCTTCCTTGGCTATTACACTTGCTGGGACCCTTTGTTGCCATTTTTGCTATCTTATTTGTCATTCCTTGCATCCTCAGGTGCCTCAACTCTCAGATCTCTACAGTCTCTAACCAAATTTTCAACCAGCTCCTTCTTAGGCAATACCAACCATTCTTGAGAGACGCTGACCCATGCGGAGGGAACCTTCCAACACTGTAATTCCTCATGCATCCCACCGACTTCTCAGCCACCCGGAGGGCTCTTCACCTTAATCAATGACACCACCAGTCTGCAGCGTCTATTATGCCACCTGGGATTCATCAGCAGTTACAGCCTCTTAATCTTACTGCTTATAGCAGGATTGGTAGATGTCTCTTATGGCTCTCGGTACATCCTCCACAGATCATACAAAGTGATTATCTATACCCTTCTTTATGTAGCCCCCATAATTTTGTGGCCTGTGTCATCTATGGAAGAAAGGACTGATGTCGGGACCCCTGACCAGGGATGCTTCCAGTCCTTCATTGAAGTGACCCACGAAGATGCATGCTGCTCCCTAACACTCTCATCACATCCTCACATCCGGCTGGGAGCAGGCCCTCAAGGATCTGTGGTTACAGGACACTTTCATAGACTTCTCTGCCCCCCACCCCCTGCAATCGCTGGCTTTGGCAGGTGCCTGCTGATTTTGCTAGTCATCAACCACTGCCTTATTACCTTCCCTGTTTAGCCCTTTGTCCCCAACACCCCTCCCCTATCCCAGGACGCCCCTGTCTCAGCAGGAAGTAGCCAGAGGACTTGACGCCCTCTTTCCTTTTAATAAACCAAAAAGGGAAGAATGTTGGGCACAGAGCCTGAACAGGGTCGGGCCTCTGCCCAACAATGGTGATGGCCCCTAGGGCTTTAGGTTCTAGGCTTCAGGGTTCTTCTTCCTGTTTAAAAGAAGGAGCCCACCAAAAGAGCCCACCAAAGGGCCATCACTGGCTCAGGAGCCCAATAGGGAACTAACTACAGGCACCTACAATGCCCTGGCCAGTCATAACCACACACACTTCCCATAGGGGTGGTAAGTCCCTAAAACCACAGTGCTGCTGCTGCAGATGCTTCTGCCTCTATTGTAGCCTGTGCTGAATAAACCTGGTGTATTCCCTCACTGTCATGCCTCAAGTGGTTGGGGTATTCAGGTGTCTTTCATTTAATTACATATTCGTTCTTTTTTGGGGGTACACAACACTGTTTACTAGAATTTTTATACTTTAAATGATATAGTATTAAATATATAGTCAAGGGAACAGAGTTAATTATGGGGAGATATGTAATTTATCTTCTCTTTATTCTGATTATTGATTTCAAGTGTCTTTATGCATTTTAACATACATCCAGGTTCTGATAGAAATTAGAACACTGGATTTGGGCTAAGAAACATTAGAAAGTACAGAGTGAAACTCATTTTGCTCAAACAATAAAGGAACCAATCTTTATTTTACAGGTTCAATTTGAGGGTGAATAAAGTTGTCCATCTATCAAGATTGTACATAATAAAAGTAACTATCATAAAGAGTATGTGTGTTTATAATAACCTGTAGTAATACTATCAAAGTTAAATGCAAGCTTACTCTGAAACTCTGAGTTACAAAAGAGTGGGGCTGGCTGGCAAGAGAGAGGAGAGCCTACTATGGGAATCCTAGATAGAACTGGTGGGATAAGAGTAAATTAGGATCAATTGGTCAGTTGCACTTCACTTTGTGGAAAGAAAAAAAAATGACTAACATCCACTATCTAGTTGAGAAGAACCACTGATCTATATAGAAGATATTTTGTTCTTAGAAGGGATTTTTATGTCTTATTGAAACAGTCTTATACCTTGGCATAGATATTGTTTGCACAGGAGAGTGGTGGAAATATTGGGGATCATAGGCACCCCAGGAGCCAAAATAAGCACTCAGAGACAAATCATCTCTGACTGTAAGGCAAGAATTTTACTTCCACTTACAGATGGCTCACAATCAAAACTCAAAGCAAGTGTGCTGAACAGGCTATCTGATCTGTTTTTATTCCTGATGTAAGAGTACTGGTATTTGTCCATTGGTCGGGGCTGACCTCACAATCTTTGGAAGAACAGCTATTAAAAAAAGTGGATACTTGACCATTACTTATTGGTTGGGGCCGACTTAGGTATTTCCTATTGGGTTATTAAAGAAATATATACATTTAGTTGCATCTACCTCTCTTTATTTTCTTCCAGAGAGAAAGTAGCCCTGGGTTGAGTGCCTTCTGTCACAAGCGCAGTATAATTTCTGTTGGTCTTGTGGGCCCCTTCCTTCTCATCCCCTGATTGTCAAGGGACTGTGAACCTTTATAGTCCATGTTAGCTGCTTATAACTTTCCATTCTGTTCTCCCTTCTAGCTGCCTTTCTTACATCCAAAGTAATTTTTCACTTAAAGCTAAATAATGTATTTTGAAAATGGACTGAGTTTTTGTGGTAAACTCAGTTCTCCAGATGAGCGCTGTGGACTGACTACTTGGAGAGTCACGACATGACAATTCCTTTGACATGGATTTGGGTGGTAACTGTTCACATTCATTGGGAATGACTGATTGCATGTCACTGTTATGGTCTAAGACAACAAAGGATGGGATTACATTAGTGGATGATAGGGACTTTTGATTATCCATGAAGATTACTGTTATCAGAAAAAAAACACCAATTTTATGATAATGATGCATTTCTTTAGTAAGAGAGTATGATTCAAATGAGAAATATTTAGAAAAAATGAAGGTTAAGTTACTGCACAAAATATGGCTTCCTTTCATTAGAATGAAGAAGTGATGAGAAATGTTTGAATAAATATATACTATTTAATGTACTCCATAAACCATAACATAAAAAAATGAATGTGTATTACACATATCATATAGGTTTATATAGAAAAATTGCTGAAACTTCAAATGCTATTTCAATAATATTTTAAAAACTATTTTCTAAACCTAACCATGATACTACTAATATGTAAATAACAGTATTGGCGTGGCCAATCTTCACATTTCTTCTGAGGAGTAGAATTGAGTTCTGTTTTTATGTTTTCCCCTAGCTGGGTTCCTGCAAAGTTCTACAGTTTGAAAACAAAGATTGAGAATGTTCTCAGAAATGTGACTCAAGATGGTAATATTAAAGAGAAGAGACTCTGATTAAACTCTAATGGTGCTATTTAGGGTAAATTAATTATATTGCAATAAATATAAAGATGAAGATTAGCAAAGTTTTATGTTGTGGGCTATGTAAACATAGGGCAACATTGCCATAAGCTATCTTTGGAGAGCTTTCTAACTGATACATTCAGAGCTAGTCTGTATTCCCTTGAAATTTCACAATAGAAGCAAATTGTATATTCAAGTCCATAAGGAGTACATATAAACAAAATAAACCTCTCCTTTGAGCATAAACAGACTCATTTATTTCAATATAATGTCAGTATGCGTGTTTGCAATCAGAGTGCTGAATCACATTTGCTATAAAATATACAGTTAAATTGAAAATTCACAGAAATTCACAGAAATCTGTTCCTAATTATTCATGATATCAATGTCAAAAAACATAGGACATATAGAAATGTATAGTCCTATGAATATATTTGAAATTTATGGAAAATGTAAAAGCATTCAATTTCTCTGAAAATTGTTCAAATATTTGCTGGTTTTTTTCCTGTGAATTTAGTAACTTGGTAATTTTATAAGAAATTTAATATAGTGCTATTAGAGGCACCAATCATATTGCAGTAAAGTTAATTTAATAACACATTCAACTTTCTCAGATTGGTAAAATGTACACCTCAAAATTAAATGCAATTCCAGTTAATGGATATTTTTCCCAAATTATAAAAGTGTGTATAACTTTTGCTGAAATTAAATGGGTAGTTCAACAGAGGGAAGGAGAAGCCATTAAAGAAACAGCATTTATATTTGAAAAATCAATAAGGCTTAACAGAGTAAAACTAAAATATTTTTAAATTATTGTTTGTTTTTAAATGTCTATATGCATCATTCCATTAAAGAGGTTATAGTTCTATAGAGATAATATACACATCTAATAAACTACATGCCTTTGATACACAATACTAATTTTACTTTTAGTGTTGGGTATCAAGTCTGCGCCTCACACATGCTACTGAATACTAATTACTGAGGACAGTACAGGCAAACTATGTTGAAGCTGAGGGAACAATGAACTTAGTTCCATCTGGAGAATGGGATGACTCTTACTTATAACTAGGAAAATTGTGTTGCCTTAGAGATGACTCAGGCCTAATTTGTTTAACTTGAACCTGCAAGAAATAGCACAATGAAACACACAGAGTTTGGCAAATATGTGTACAAAAAGAGGGTAAAGAATATCACAGTAAAGAAGCTTGCAGTTTTCAAAGATACCAAGGGAAATATTGATGACATTTTTAATTGTAAATTAAATAATGATTTTTCTCAGGGAGGTCTACATGCCATCAAACTGTCATTTTTAAAGAGCCATTTTGAAGCTCTGTGATTTATTTATGCAGTCATCAAACACTGATAATCATATACTGGGTTAGAAATTGCTTATCAAATAAAGAGAGAAGATTGAATAAAAAATTGCCTGTCTCTCTTTAAATTTACATTCTAATGAACAATATTAATACCCCCATCTCCATTTTTGCATTCATGTATATATACATGTATGCATGTTTATTCACATATCAGCAAATAAGTGAATAATGTAAATACAAAGAATATCAAGAATTATGATAAAAAGTCAAGAAGTAGTAAGTACAGAAGGCTTGGATAGGAGACAGAGAGGGAAGTCATGAAATAGTCCAAAAACCTGAATGATTTAAAGAGATGAGCATTGGAACAAATTGGAGTAAGATAGTGAGGCAGAGTACTCCAGGCTCTGAGGCAGATTGAACTTTGTATGCAGAAGGAAAGAGAAAACAAGCTGGTTTAACTAAAGCAAAGTAAATTTGCAACAGTGAATGCTGAGATGGCTGTAGAAGCCAGATAGACAGTCTGTAGTGCATTGCCCAAAGTTTTCAGTTCACTCTAAGTGGTAAACTGGTATGTTCAAAGTGTGATTGAAATGCTCTATTAAGTTTTTTATGAGGTTAGTCTGATTGCAAAGTTGGAAGCAGAGGAGCAGTGTTAGAAGACACTGCTATAGTAGAATTGAAAAAGAAAGTGCTCTGGAAAAGAAGGTTGTGGTTCAGGTGATGAGAATTGATCAGATTCTCAAAGCAGAGATGCATTTTGAAAGTGTTGACTACAGAAACCCATGATGGATTGAATGGGAAAGGAAAGGGAATAGATAATATTTTCTGTGTTTTGGTCTGAGCAGCTCAGTGGAATTATTTTGATCTATTCAGAATTACTTTTTCTAATGTCTTCAAATGATTTGGGGGGAGTAGTTACTTATATAATTCTTAACAAATTGATTATACATATCTGCCTGAAATGCTGCCTCCTCCCAGTCCAAATGGATCCTTTTCATCAAGCCACTTCTCACTCTTTGTTACTCACTCTAAATATGTTTCTATAAAATATTTCTTTTCAGGGCAACATGAATATATTTTAATACATTTATCTCAACTTTAATCGCTTATTTTTTAACTCATTAATTTAATATTAGCATCTCCATTATGCAAGCTCAAGAAAGACCTTTACTGTGACTGTTATATTCACAGAGAATTCACAATATTACAACTATGCAAAAAGTAGAAATTCTCTGGGAATGGTGGCACATGCCTATAATCCAGTGGCTAGGGAGCCTGAGGCTGGAGGATTGCTAGTACAAAGCTAGCCTCAGCAAAAGTGAGGTGCTAAGCAACTTGATGACACCCTGTCTCTAAATAAAACATGAAATAGGATTGGGAATGTGGTTCCGTGGCCTACTGCCTCTGAGTTCAATCCCTGGTACCCTGCCCCCCACAAAAATAGAATTCTATGAATACTTATTGAGTGAATAAGTATTTTTAATTCTTATCTATAATTTTTCCCTATTCTTTATATAGGAGGTTAAGTAATCTATTCCTGTGACCTCATGGTTTTACTTATTTCTGTCAACTACCAATTAGTTAAGAAGAGGATGTGCATTTTAGCTTACCTTTGGACAAACTATCAAATTCAAAGTCCATCTGGACAAGTATTCAAATATAACACTGGTGTGGTCTAAATATCTGAACCCTATCAAATGTATATGTTGACATCCAAAAGAATGAGAAGTTATACCCCATATTTGTATAATGTGTCAAAATATGTTCTACTGTCCTATATAACTAATAAGAACAAATAAAAAATCTATATGTTGAAATGCTAACCCAAGATGATGGTATTAAGGAGGTGGGGAAGTTGGGAGGTGGGGAAGCTGGAATTAGTGTCATTATTAAAAGAAGCTTGAGATTTTCCATAAGTCCTTGACACTATGGAAGAATACAATAAAAAGTCAATCTGCAACCTGGAAGAGAATCCTCATTTTGGTATGCTAACATTGGCAGTAACATCGTGTAGAATTATGATAAATAAATGTCTGTTGTTTATAAGTCACCTAGTCTATTATATTTTGTTATAGCATCCCAAATGAACTAAGATTCCAACCATGAAAGTCCTTGATTTACTTAGTATGAGTAATGTTCATATATATTTAGGGAGCCCTTTCTATTTCTAGATGATATGACAGACACTGAAGATCCCTGCTTTCGTGTAGATCAAATTCTAATGTAGGTGACAAACATTAACAAGGCCTACCAAATACCCTTAACTTCAGTTCAGTGAGCTATCTTCTCCATTGGACTTCTTGATGAATTTCTTCACATCTGAAATGGTAATTCTATTTCTCATTCTCAGAGCACAAATCTATCTCCTGTATCACTCTCATTTTACTAGTTCTAATAAAGAGTATACACTGAGACATCTAGAACATGACAACCCTTTTACTCCATGATCAGTGTCTTGTTTCGAGCTTTCCTCCCTAATGTCTCTTCCCTTCATATCCCAAGGAGCCCTTCTCTTGCTTGGAATTTTATCTCTTTCACCTCTCTTTAGCCACAAATTATTTTAAAATTTTATTCTGTGATGCATTTATTTATTTATTTTTTAAAGAGAGAGAATTTTAATATTTATTTTTTAGTTTTCGGCAGACACAACATCTTTGTATGTGGTGCTGAGGATCGAACCCGGGCCACATGCATGCCAGGCAAGCGCGCTACCGCTTGAGCCACATCCCCAGCCCTCTGTGATGCATTTATGTATCTTGTATTCTCTATGCTAATGGAAATAGTTGAACACTGGTGGAAAAAAAAATCTCAAGAAAGTTTTAAAGAGTGACTTTTGCAAATTTGTGGCTTCCTATCTCCATTAGGATGGTTATTCAGTAGATTTCTTCTGTGTTACTGCCAGGTTCCTTTTCTATTTCTGTTCTCTGGGGAGAGATCTCTCAATGCTGCTTTCTAGTTCGTAAGTGGCTAATATTGCTTCTAATTTCCATAGAAATCTATCAAAAATTAAGCCCTTAGTTTGGTCCTCTTGTTCCTGTGGCCACAAATTTACTTGAATGTTTTAATTATTCTTATGGCTTAAACAAATGTTAATTTACACAACTCATAAATGCCATCTCAACTTTTGACCTTTTCTGTTTGGTCCATATTATTGTTCCACCAGATTATCCTTAGTACATCATATTTTACTGAGTTAATATCTAATTACAAATCTTATGAACATTTTTAAGCCTTTTATGTATTTTCCAATTTCTTCATTTAGCTACTTAAAACTCACTATAACATAACTCAATGGTAACTAAATTTTAACTCCAAAATGTGAACTCCTACTTCATTGACACTTTTTTCCAACATTCTTTATCTTTTATTTTTTAAAAAATATACTGTTCATTTTTTTAAAAAAATGACCAAGAGGTCAGCTATGTAAAAGGTACAGTAATAGTTACTCGGAATAAATTCCTGAATAAGCCAGGCTTTCTCTTACCATTATTAGACTTAAATATCATGCAAAGAAACAGATACTTACATACCATGAATTAAGTACTATTACATTGAAGTGCAGAGGCCTATTAAAACATGTTTAGAGAAAACAGCATTCAGAGTGAGTTGTGTCAAGGAAGGCCTTCAAGATTACATAATACATTAAGGGATATACAATGAGAAGAATGGTTTAAATAGAAGAGAAAAACATCACTATACAATGCTTCTCTGAGAAATTAAAGAAACAATGAAATCAAAAGCAAGTGTGGCTGAAATGCAGAGCTAAAGGTAAATATGGGTGAGAATTGAAGTTGAGCAGGTAATAACGCTACTGTATGCCATCTCAACTTTTGATCTTTTAAATATCAAATCATTTTAGAAAGCTTGGGTGTTATAACAAAATCACGGGAAAACTTTGAAGAACTCAGAGGTAATGGGATCTGTGTGAGCTGGCTTCAGGATGCAGAAAGTTTCTAGGAAGTTAAAATGTGCATTTAGAAGTTCAGTTAGAGGGAATTCATGTAAAGGATAGAAGCACAATGTAGCTATGAACACTGGTGCTCTACAATATCTTCTCCTGTGGGGATATAAATTAACTTAATAGTTTACCTAGATATGTGCATTTATTTTCATCTGCTGAATCTTTAATAAAGGAGTGTTTAACATCTTTTATATGGCTGTGTCTTCATTTTATTTACAAAATAATTTTCTTTACAAAATATCTCATAGCACATATTTTCATGTCCCTTACTACAAGAAATGATGAACAAAGTATTGCACTAAAAAATGCCTTCATGTACATTCACAATAAAAGTACTCATTTCATAGACTAAGTGATCTTGGAAAAAATATTCTATATGCATTGCTAAACATAAATACATAGCATATGATAATCCTCAAATACTTAAGTCAATATACAAACAAACATGGTTAAATATCAAACCTTTACAAACAGTTTTTTGTGTTATAATTTGTAAATTACTATGTTGATATTATCCCCTTAAATAGCCCCACTTGAGTGTATTTAATCCTCTTTTCTTATTGGAAATCCTAAATGTTTGTTAGGTGACACCACTAAAATGGAAAAATTATTGAGATATTTATCTTCATTCAACCATGATGCAAAAATTTGAATAGGCCAATTTTGGATAAAAGGAAATTCAGATATTTTTGATGGTTAAAATTGGATACCTTTTTGTACTTTGATAGAGTAGCAGCTAAAGATTTAGCAGGCAAACTTCAACTCATTTTAAGTAGTCCTTAGAAGTTGCATTCTCAATTCGATTCTATAATGATAAATGTGGTATAATAATAGTTGACAGCAAATGGAAATAAAAAATATAAATACATACAATCTACTACTTACAGACAATCTGATCAATGCATATGTCTGTGGCTAAGAAATCATTTCTCCCTTGATGCAAATTTAGTTTATTCCATCCTGCTGAAAGTAATCTAGCATCATTAGTCTTTCCTCACCTGGTGAAACTGACATAGCATACTGGGGAGAATTTGATTTCCATCTTTGGAAGGAACTTTAATGTTGAAATTAAATTATCTCTCCCTGTGAATCCATTTTTATGCAAATATTCCAACATGATAAATAAACTGTAGGAAAATATTTAAACTAATCCATTTAATTATGTATAGATAAAGTATCTTTGATAATCTTACAAAATTTACTATTTTTTAAAGTAATGGCATTTCACCTTTGCTTTTTGTAGTTAAACGGGATACAATAAATAGGAAGACAATTAATTAATTTATCAATAAATATGAAAGAATTTCACCCCTAATTATTGTGTGATTACTAGTTTTGTATATAAAATAAGTTCAGTATTTTCTATTATAATTTCAACTTTAAAGCAGTAGCAAAACCATTACAAAAATCAGGAAAACAATGTCTTGATTTTAGAAAGGATTGCTTTCTAAATTATCTACAAGAGTCACTGTAAGAAAAAAAGTAATTATAAAGATCCTAAAGATACTGCATGCTTGTCCTTTTTTTTCCTGAAATAAGGTACAGAATCTAGATATTTAATTTTGTTATAGTTCAAACTATGGATAAATAAAGAAGGTGTGTATCATCAATTCTCCACAAATGACATATTTTTTTATTAAATGTCAGCACTAATTTCACAATTTGATTTGATTAAACTGGCTGTCATATTTATTAATGCTGAAATATATGGTAAGTCTACTTTTATATCTTATCTATAATAAAATGGTATTTTTATATTACAAGATTTAACAATTCTATTTCCACAAAATGTAAATTCTGATTATAACTATCTTTGTCATAGTTATAAAAGAAGCAAAATAAAAAGGTATGTATTAGGGAATGGGTGATCAATGCTTAGGGATAAACAAATGATCTTGTTAGACAAAAACAGTAGATAATGATGGAAAAGTTCAAATTATGTCAGAGGTTTAGAAGACCTTCTGCTACCGACTTCTTTCTTAACATATGTACTAACAGGTCATTTTCAAGCAAAGAATTTTATCATTAAAGCTGTGCAGGAGTATACTAAGATGAATTTTTGTATTCAAGTCATGGGGAAAGTTAACGCACACACATTTTTTAAAAAAAGAAAAAAAAGCAGGAGAATCAATGAGAGGTCGTTGCATTAGTTACAGCAGAAACAGAGACACTGAGAGAATGAATGAGATGTGAAAGGCACCATGGTAGTGGATCAGACAGACTGAATAGGATGTGGCAAAGAGAAGAGGGTTTCTGCATTTGAGAAATTCAGCCTTAGTTAAGCGGAGTAAAAACATTTGCATTTTCCAGTTCTTGGCTTCCACTAAAAGTAATTTGCCTCATTTTCTCTCTCTTACTTGAGAACATAAAATATAATTCTGCAACCTCATCTCAGAATTCTATCCAATATTTCCTTGAAGATTGCTCAGCTGCCAGCAGTTTGTTTTTATTGGAAGACTTCAGCATTGCTGAGATGGAAATGGCCAGTTTTGTATTCAGAATTTTTTATATGTAGGCTAACAAATCTAAAGCCATGTCTTCCACCCTTGATTTTATCAATGAAAAAAAAAGTGAGTATAGGATCTTGTTATTTATTGTTGAAATTTGCTATTATTCCAGGAAGTTTATACCCTATTAAGTTTATACCCTATTAAGTTTATACCCTGAGGATTCCAAGAAAACTATCAAATTTTATATTTATTGTAGGTTAGATTTCTATTGGGCAAATTATTTTAGACACTTTCCTTTAAAACAGACCACTTTAACCTAGATACTGAAGTAACATTTTGAGGGGAAGGGATGTTGGGAATCTAACTCAGGAGCCCACACATGGTAGGCACATACTGTACCACTGAGCCACATCTTAAATCCATCAGATTCTGTAATATTTTTAATCTAATCAGTTACAATAGTATCCTGAGGAGAATTGTGGAAAAATGTTATAAGGAGACTAACAGTACATTTCAGGCTCTTTCTTAGAGCAATATGTAGAGGTAGTCAAGTTCTATTTATGAGTTATTTACTGACTTTGGAGTCAGATGAACCAGACATCAAATTTTATACTTGACTCTTACTAATTGTGTTGTTCCAAGCAAGTTATCTGAGCCATGTAAAGAACCAGACATCAAATTTTATACTTGACTCTTACTAATTGTGTTGTTCCAAGCAGGTTATCTGAGCCATGTAAAGCTAAGTTTATCCTTTTATATGATAAAGATATAACTAACCACATAGGTTGTTTTGAGGATTAGATAGCATAAAGAAAATGTAGAATTTAGTCTAGAGTTGGACTCTAGATTAAATTAAAAACAGTTATTTTCAATGCATGGCAAGTGCCCAGCTGAATATAGGAAGAAAGTTAGTAAGCCACTGCCACAGATCAGAGTGAAAATATTTTAAAAGTATGAATGAGAGGGGATTAGAACTAGATGGCTTAATGGAGGTACTCTGGGCATAACAGACATATGCCTAGATGTTCAACAATAAATTAAATTTAAAAAGAAAGCAAAAAATCCTAGAAACAAATGAAAATGACAACCTGACCTACCAACATCTTCACAAACAGAATTGAAAGGGAGAGGGAGATTTATAGCAATAAAATCATACATTAAAATAAAAGAAAGAAAATGAAAGAAGGAAAGTAAAAAGAAAGATGTCAAATAAACAACCTAACAATACAATTCAAAGGCTTATAAAAGCAAACTAATTAAAAATTAGTATCAGAGAAAAAACAAATAAAATTGAAACTAAAGAGAAAAAAATATCTCCAAAACCAAAGATCAATGAAATGGGTTGTTTTTTCTTTTAGATTTTTAAAAAGGAAAAAATTTTATCTAGATCAGCTAAGGATGGAAGATCCAAATAAATATAATCAGACATGAGAAAGTAGACATTGCAAGAGATACTACAGAAATAAAAAAGATCAAAACAAACTACTATTAATAATTATATGCTTAAAAGATGGAAAAGTGTAAGAAGTGAGGAAATTCCTAAACCAAAATTGAATCAAGAAAAAATAGAAAATCTATACAGAACAATAATGGATAATAATACGGAAACTCTAGTTAGAATCTCCCACCTAAAAAAAATTCCAGAACATAGTGAATTTACAATCGAATTCCACAAAATATTTAAAGAAGAACCAATTTCAATTCTTCTTAAACTGTTCGAAAAAACTGAAATGGAAGAAATTCTGCCAATCTAATTTTATTAGGCCAGCATTTCCATGAAAACAAAACCAGGAAAAGCCATAACCACTGAAGAGCAAGTAAGCCTGCAAAAATGAAAAATGAAAGTGAACAACAGACCTATATCTCAAAACAGCCAAAGTGATCCTGAGCAAGAAAAAACATGAGAACAACAAAAATCAATGCATCATAATACCACACTTCAAACCATACTACAAAGTAATAGTAACTAAATTATCAGACCTACAGAGTAATGGAACAGAATAGAGTACCCAGAAATTAATCTCTACAGCTAACTGATTTTTGACAATGTTGTTAAAAATATACAGTGGAGAAAAT
This sequence comes from Urocitellus parryii, assembly GCF_045843805.1. Classification (NCBI taxonomy): domain Eukaryota; kingdom Metazoa; phylum Chordata; class Mammalia; order Rodentia; family Sciuridae; genus Urocitellus; species Urocitellus parryii. The sequence goes on from NC_135540.1 coordinate 35,344,493, forward strand.
ACAGTATCTTAAAAAATGATGTTGGCAAAATTGACTATGTATATGAAGATGAATAAAACTAGTTCGTTTCCTCTCACGCAAAAATTAAAATAAAATCAAATAAAAGTGCATGAAAAGCTTAAGAGTTAAATCTTAGTCCAAAAAGTTGTTATATGGAAACAGGAGAAACACTTCAAGAAATTGGTGTAGGCAATGACAATTTACATAGGACTCCAAGGCACAATCACCAACATAAAGAGACAGTATTATATCAAGTTAAGTAATTTCTGCACAACAACGAAAATAATCAACAGAATTAAGAGATACTTAGAGGAAGGGAGATAATACTTACAAAATACTTATCCAACAAGGAATTGATATTCAGAATTAAAAAAAAACTCATGAAAAGTACATGGAAATAAATCCTCCATTTCATTAATTATGGAAATGTAAATTAAAATCACTAGGGTATATTTAATCATACTATGACACTATGGTTAAAAGGGTATGGTTAAAAATGTTTAAATGCATTAAACATGCAAAAAATAAGTAATGCTGGCAAGAATGTGGAGAAAAGAGACTTTTTATACATTGTTAGTGGGAATGTACACTAAAACAGAAATTAGGAAAAATACTTGAGATTCCTAGAAAAGAGCTACTGAAAATAAAATCATTATCTGATACACCATTCCACTTATGGGTATTTATGCAAAGGAGATGAAATTATTATACCAAGAAGATACTTGCACTTCCATGTTTATTGGTTCACAATATTTAAAATGTGGAACCAACCTAAATGCTCACCAGTAGATGAATGGATAAAGAAAATTAGGTATATTTATACAATGAAAACCTCTTTAGCCATAAAACATACTTAAGTCCTACCAAACAAGGTAAAGACACTTTACAGATAAACTATAGACAAATATTCTTGATGAGGGTAGATGCAAAAATCTTTAATAAAATATTATCAAATAAAATTCTAAAACATAATAATCATTATGGTAATTATTATGGTTATCATATACAATAAGCAATTTGATTTCACTGCAAAGGTACAAGAAAGGTCAACATTCATAACTCAGGAAACACAATATACCACATTAAGAGAAATAAGACAAAAATAAGATGATTATTTCAATCCATGAAAAAGAAGACTTTGATAATATTTGACACCTATTCATGATAAAAACCTTGAAGGAATATGGGATAGAGAGGATTTACTGTAAAGGCTATATGTGACAAACCCAAACAAAAATCATTGAATGGAAAAAAAAAAACAAAGTAATTCTGTAAAGTCAGGAAAAAGTTAAGGATATCCACTTTCATAACTCCTATTCCATAAGTATTTGTATATGTAGCCAGAATATTTTTAACAAAGGAAATAAAGGTATATAAATAGGAATGAAAAAAATCAAATTATCCCAACTAGCAAGTGATTTGATCCTATACTTAGAACACCCTAAATTTTCCACCAGAAAATTTCTAGAATGGTTAAACACATTCAATAAAGTAGCATGATTCAAAGTAAACATACAAAATTAATATCTTTTATTCACCTTAATGATGACTATTGAGAAATAAGTAAAACACTTTTATTTACAATAGTTTCAAAAGAAATAAAATACCTTGAAATAAATCTAATTAAGGAAGTGAAAGACTTCTATACAAAAATTACAGAAACTGAAAGAAGAAATTGAAGAAAACTCTAAAAGATGGACAGAGCTCCTATGCTCAATAATAGAATTAATATTGTTAAAATTGCCATACTATCTGGAGTTATTTATAAATTGAATGCAATACTCATCAAAATATCAATGGTATTGTCTCAAAACTAGAATAAAAAATTATAAAATTAATACGGAAAAACAAAGACCCAGAATAGCCAAAGCAATTCTGAACAAACGACTAAAGCTGGAGCATTTAAGATACCTCATTTACATTACACTAGAAACATAATAACTAAAACAGCATCATACTGGCATAAAAAGACACACAGGCCAATGAAATAGGGTTGAAAAAAACAAAGACAAACTCACATAGGTACAATCATCTGAATCATGACAAAGATACCAAAAATATACATGAAATTTAAAAACTCCTATAACTTGAACAAAGTAAGAAAAAAAAGGAAAGATTCTAATGAAAATAGAAGGGACCCTAGTACAGAAGAAGGGGACAAGTGGGAGGGAGGAGGCGAGGAAAAAAAGAATGTACTAGGGAATGAAATTGAATAAATTATGTTATGTGCATGTATGAATATGTAATCTCATCATTATGTATAATTATAATGTACCAAGTTTTTACAAAAGCTTCTGCCCAACAAAAGAAACAAAAGTATGAAGAGAAATACAACAGTATGGTAGAAAACCTTTGCCAGCTATTCTTCATACAGAGGATTAATACTCAGAATATTATCCAAAATATTATCCAAGTTATCATGCAAAATCTCAACATTAAAACAGGAAATGTACCAACTAATAAATGGATAAGTGAACTAAACAGACACTTCTCAAGAAAAGACACAAATGGTTGGGAGTCACCCTGGTTCCAAATATGTCGCCAACCACACTTCTCTTCCAGTACTAACTTCCCCATCCCCCGAGACAGTGGCAGGAAGAACCGCCCAATGTTGAGCCCTGCTGACTCTCATGATCTTTACCCACCAATCAGAAAGCGCCCCATGCCAACTGTTAAACCGTCCCTGGCTCTATAAATGTGCAAAGCTGTTCCTCAATTCTCCAAATTCTCCAAAGAAGAGCCTTGTCCCTTGGTTCTTTCACAAACGGCCTAAAACTCTACAAAAATGTTCAAAATGTTTAGCCACCAGGGAAGAAAAAGTCAAAACCACATTGAGATTCCATCCTACTATTATCAGAATGGCAGTCATCAAGAATACAGATAAAAATGCTAGTGAGGTGGTGGGGTGTGTGTGTGTGGGGGTGGGGGACAAACTCTTACACTCTCTTGGTAGGAATGTAAATTAGTGCTACCAGTATGGAAATTGGTATGGAGTTTTTACTTAAGAAACTAAAAATAGAACTACTACATGACCCAGCTATCACTTCTTTATCCAAAAGAATTAAATTCAGCATACTTTATAGATATGTTAAGGACAGCACAAGTCACAATGTCCAATATATGGAATCAGTCTGGGTGTCCATCAAAAAATTAGTTGTATAGAAAGTGTGATATAAATGCACAATGAAGTTTCATTCGTCCATAAAGTACAATGAGATTATGCCATCTTCAGGAAAATAAATGAAAATGGAGAGCATCATATTAATCAAAATAAGCCCGCCTCAGACAGGCAAGCACCATATGTTTTCTCTCCTATATGGAACCTAATGGGAAAAGAAGGGAGGAAAAAAAGAAAATTATGAAAGTAGGAGAAATACTAATAGTGTAGATGAAGGGGCTCAGAGAAGTTAGAAGAGAAGGGGAGGTTAAGTGGAAGTATTAGTTATGAAATTGATCAAATTATATGCAAATACCTATATGCCATGATGAAATTAAAAATATGGATAATCAGTATGCACCAAATAAAAATAATTAAATGAGCCACACTAAGAACACATAAGTAGATGTTCACAGCAGTTTTTAATTCATAATATCCACAACCTAGAAGCATCTAAGATGTCTTCCATAGGTAAATGAATAAATTGTTGTATTCAAATAACAGAGTATTTTTTAGCTCTAAAATGAAATATTATTTAGCTGTAGTGATCCATGAAAATCTACAGAGGAAATTTCAGTCAAGCTCAAAGGTAACTTCAAAAGGGAAGCTCAAGAGGGTACACACAGAATGACTACAACTATATGACATCCTGATAAAGGAAAAAGTTTGGAGACAATAAAATTATCACAGTGGTCAGAGATTAGAAGAAGCGAAGAATGGATGGGTGAAGCAAAGAGGATTTCTAGTACAGTGAAACTATTCTGAATGATACTCTACTGGTGAATATATGTCATTACATCCTTGTTCAAACTCAAAGAATATGGAACACCAAGGCCAAACCCAAATGTAAAATATAGGCTTTGGGTTAGTCTGTGTCAATGTAGGTTCATCAGTTGTAACAAACACATGACTCTGGAGATGTTGGTAATAGGGGAAGCTATACATGTATTGGGAGGGAATATATAACATATCTGCACCTTCCTCTTAATTTTGCTATGAACCTGTATCTGCTCAAAAAAAACGAAGTCATAAATGAAATCCTATCATTTGTAGCAGCATAGATGAAGCTGAAGACCAGTAAGTGAAAAAAGTCAGACACAGCAAGACAAATAAATCATGTTCTTACTCATTTGGGGAACCTATTAAGCCAGTCTTGAAGAAAAAATGAAATGAACAGTGATCACTAGAGATTAAGAAATGCAGGGAGAAGAAAGAGTGAAAAAATTCAATAAGGATCAACCAAACAGAGAGGAGGAATCATTTCTGCTTCTTTAGAAAAGTAGGACAACTATTGGTAAAACAATCTATATTTCAAAATGACCATAAAAAACAGTATGAAAGTATCAAAACATAAAATAATAAATGTGAAGAAATGGAAATGCTTATTACACATGTATACATGTATTGTATTATCATAATGTACTCTATAAAAATATACAAATATTAAGTCTCAAAAGAAATGCCTCATGAGAATGAAAAACGAGTTCAATTTTGGCTATATTATGTTTTAATGTTAATGAATTATCTCAAAATAGATACCCAGGAATGTGATAAAAGGTACAGGGTAGGATGTTACAGTAACCACAGGTATACAGAGAAACACAGAGAAGCATAATGATAATAATAATTTTTTAAAAACCCTGGATTTACATATAGAAATTGATAAAGAAAAAGAGCATAACCAAGGGAGTGTCAAAATATTTCCCTGGCGAACTCTACATGTAATAATTAGAAAACAAAAATCACATTAATGAAATACCCAGACCTGCAGTGCAGTCATGCACACCTGTAATCTCATGAGTTCAAACCAGCTTCAGCAAAAAGCTAGGTGCTAAGTAACTCAGTGAGACCCTGTCTCTAAATAAAATACAAAATAGGGCTGGGGATGTGGCTCAGTGGTTGAGTGTCCAATCCTCCCTACCCCTCTACACAAAAATAGAAATACCCAGATCTCAGAAGAGAAAATCAGTGATTATCAATACATGAAAAGATGAGCCGGGCATGTTCAAGCATATGATCCCAGCAGCTCAGGAGACTAAATCAGGATGATTACAACTTCAAAGCTAGCCTTAGCAACGAAGTGAGGCCCTAAGCAACTTAGTGAGACACTGTCTCAAAACTTTTTAAAGATTAAAAGGACTGGGGATGTAGCTCAGTTGTTAAATGCTCCTGGGTTCAACCCCTAGTAACAACAACTACAACAAAGAGAGAGAGATGAAAAGATGATCAAGTATTTATAATACTTCCACAAGGGCAGTTATGGAAAGAAGTTTACATATTATTTATTCAGTTTAAAAGTAATTTTTGTTCTAAAGATTATAGATAATTTACAAATGATCTATATAATTATTTGGACAAAATTCAAGGTCAAAGATCATCACTTTGAATTAATTATCAAAGTAAGTAAACTGATACAATAAATGACGTGCATCAAAGCACATACTTTCTAACCTATTAATAATATTACAACTTCAGTATAATTTTGAAAACATTTTATTATAATATATGTTATCAAAAGTCAAAATAAGACATAAAACTAATAAAATATTTTCTTGTTATTATGATATTACAGTATCCAGATTTCCTTTTTTTAGAAGATATTTTGATTGTTTTTTAAAAAATAATATAAGTACTATGATTTAATTTGAATTTCAAGTGGAAAATCCAGTCTGGTGTCACCTTTACTGAAGCACTTACTCTTTAGATTTTGATATTATGTTGAAATTTGCTATCATCAGAATTGCAATAAAATCTTTTCAAGTACATTGGCTGTTATTGCCTGAAACATGTTGAATCCATAAACAAAAATTATTTTATAAGAATATTTAATAAATCTATATTTCTAACTCTTATCTTTTTCTTAGCTGACAATGTTAAAGAATTGTTCTCACAATTTGTAGATACATCAGAAAAAATAGGGTACTCAGAAAAGGGGGAAATCAAATTGTTCACTAACTCACATTACCTAAGTATTCAAAGGTCTTTCAAAAATTATTTTTTGCTTCTGAAGTAAGGATTTATGTTAGCCCATGTAGTACCTGATTGAAATCATAGGAGTCACTCCTAGTTGTTTCCAGAAATATGGGGATAAAACTTTTCCAAAACTTTTCAGGGCCTTCTAAAATAGAGTTCCAAATTTGCCAATACTATATTCTTCAGAATATAAGGTAACTTTAGTGGAACTACTTCCTGGAATTTTACCAGAAATATTTATTTATTTTATTGAACACACAGATATTCTTCCTCCTTCTTAAAATCCATTCCTTATTTGATTTCCCTTACAATATGTGTAACTGATGCTCTTTAACATATATCACTTGCTCCAACTGATTTTTATAACTCATTTTTAAACTGTCTAATAATATATAGAACAATCACTATTTGTAAGAAAATAATGGTATGTAAACTTCTCATTATAGATTGTTTTACCAATAGGGTATATACCATGATTACCCTTGTAAAAGTATTTTAAATTCTTGAGCATCTATTTGTCTCTTGACATTTTCTGATCTTGTTTTATATATCTTTCTGCATTTCTCTTTGGGGCTTGGTGTACTTTATTGACATGTCCTTTGAAATATTTCTTGATTTGAGATGTATCTTGTTTTGGTGTGTTGTGGTGTATTTACACTTTACATTTAGATGTTTGAAATTGGTGCACGCATGCATGTTGCTTTAATTTTTTTTTAAGAGAGAGAATTTTAATTTTTAGTTTTCGTTGGACACAACATCTTTGTTTGTCTGTGTTGCTGAGGATAGAACCCGAGCCGCATGCATGCCAGACGATCGTGCTACCACTTGAGCCACATCCCCAGCCCATGTTTTAATTCTTTATTTAGGTCTTCAAACCTGCTGCCTTAAGTTCTTACTATCAGCTCAACTCCTCTAAACGGACATACTTATAATTCTACTTACTACAGAAGATAAGGCAAGAGGGTGACATGTTTGAGGCAAGCTGTGGCAATTTAGTGAGACTCTACCTTAAGAATAAAAATGAATATAAAAGCTGGAGATACAGCTTAGTGGTATAGTGCTGCTGGGTTCAGTCCCCAGTATTGGGAGAAAAGAAAGAAGAATTGGGTCTGTTCAGTATGGTAGAACTCAGTGCATTTTACCTGAACAATGAATAAAATTTTTCAGTGTAGTCTTAACATTGGTGTTAATTAAATTCTACTTAAACCTGATATATTTAATGATCAAATTAAAAAATAAAATATGCTTTTTAAGTTTATATTTTCCTTCCTATATGCTGTGTTTTCCGATAACATTTTAAAATAAAACTGTTATTTTCTGCCATATAAAAACCAAAGAAAGATAAACTCATTTATAAGTATATGCCCTTGAAAAGCAAAGAAAGAGAATCTAGAATTTGTAACTTGTGTTTTGTAACTAAGGTAACTTTTTCACTCTACCATTAAATCGTCCATAGAAGATCAGGAAAGAAGGCATCAAATATGAAATGGATTTGGTTAGTACAATGGCATTTCTCTCTCTCCTTCTCTCACAAAATGAGATATTCTGGGCTTTAGTTTAAATATCAACTCCTTCCTATATTGTTGAGAGCTTTTATCAAGTGGTCTCAGTTTCATGCATATATATTTTATATTCTCTCTATATAAGTGGCATGTTACATAATATTTTTGAAAGTATATGTTGCTATTTTAAAACTATTTTAATTAAAATATGCTTCTTAAATAAATGATATGTACTTTTAAAATTAATGTCTTAAGGAAGTTATTAATATGCTTAAGTTATAAATGTATCAAATCATTAATTTAAAAAATACTATCCATGTGACAGATATTTGCACAAAAAGCATAGATAAACAATGGAAATTTTTTTTTAAAAAAACAAATATTTTAAGAATATATGTGAGTTATATTCAACTCTAGAACAAATGCAATACATTAAAAATTATATATAGTATAAATTTATTGGTAAATTATATTGACAGTGGAAAGTAATTCTGTTTGACAGAATTAAACGTCAGTAGACAAACATAAATATCTTTTGTATAAAAAAAATTTTAGTAAAGTCTTTTAAAAAAGAAAAAAAACAACACCTAATAGAAATATTAAATATCCACTTATTTCGATTCTGTAAACTACCAAATTGACCTTATCTTACAAAAGAGTTTACTATGTAAAGATAATAAAAATTTCACACTCAAAGACTTGCACTTCAGTTTTTAAATGCAAAGATTAAAGAAAATAATCTGTCAAACAAATGGGACTTAATTCAGTTAGGTCACTCTAATGCAAACTTCCATAAACATAATCAATTCAAAATTTAGTAAAATATATTAAAATTTGTAAAACAGTGAAATTTTAACTTTTTTTTAAATTAGGGAAACAGTTAAATAAATAGCTTTTAAATAAAATGGGCAAGGTATCTTGAGGTCTGTTGACAATTTGTTTGTGTTTGTTATATTTATCATCAATCCCTGTGCCTTCTAGAATCTCCCAGCTTTTAAAAAGAATCTTTTTCCTGGATTTCTATTTTTCAGGCTATTATACTAATTAGGTGTTAATGCCAAAACTATGACTGTACCCTTCTCTTTCTTTTATATTTCAAATAGGTTAAAATCTCTTATAATCTTAATTTCTAATAGATCTTATTTTCTAAATCTCTCTGAACTTAACTTTCTCTTCAAAACTATCAATATGAGGTCACTCTCTTGGGGAAAGGTATCCTGAGGCTGGGCTCACTCAGTGCATTGCCCAAACCAGGAAACAACAGAATCTGGATAGCTAAAGTACACCCCAAGAAACCAAAGGGCATGTCTGCTTATTCTTTCTTTGTGTTGATATGCAGAAAAGAACATTAGGAGAAAAATCCAAAGGTGTCTGCCAATTTTGCTGAGCTTTTCAAGAAATAGTCTTAGACTTGGAAGGCACAGTCTGGGAAATCTAAATTTGACAAAATTAATACTATGATCAGGAAATGAAAAATGATGGACTCACTAAAGGAGGCAAGAATAAAAAAGACTCTAAAGCTCCCAAAGCAAAATTTCCTGGGTTCTTCCTATTCTATTCAGAAATTTGCCCTCAGATTAAATCTACTTGTGGGATGTTGAATAAATTTAGGGAAAAGGAAAAGAAGTCCTGAATCAGCAAATGTAAGGAGAAATACAAGAAGGATGTTTAAAATTACATCTGAAAGAAAGTTTGATGATACAAAGGGTCCCACTAAAGTCCTTGGGAAAAGCTGGAAGAGGAAGATGAAGCAGACAGGTAGAAGGGCTGGGATTGTGGCTCAGCGGTAAAGCGCTTGTCTAGCACATGTGAGGCCCTGGGTTCAATTCTCAGCACCACATAAAAATAAATAAATAACATAAAGGTATCATTTCCAACCACTTCCAAAAAATAAAAAAAATTAAAATGTTAAACAAAAGAAAGAAAAGGATGAGATGGAGGAAGAGGAGAGAAGTACATAAAGAGGGGAGGAGGAGGAATGAAAAACTATCTTTTTGTGAATGTGCTATAGTAGCAAAGCCCTGTTATTAACACCTCTCTTATTTGGGACACACCTATTGCCTTCATTAGGTTTAATTACAAAATTGGATCATGGTCCTACTTTAGTCACAACTCTATATATTTCTCTGTCTTAGGTAAATATCCTTCTTTGCCAGTCAAATCTCTCCACAATATTGTCAGAGCAATTTTTGATTCACAGTTTCGTACTTATTCATTTTGTGGTCACAGTCTTTCAAAAAATTCTTAACGTTGACTGGATACTACCAATCAATTATCATGATATAAATGAATCCTTCTGCTACTAGCCACTATATCCAGGACAACAACACTGAAACCATTTTTATTTTTTATTGCAACACTCTCCTAGTTTGTTCATTTGTGAATAAAGATAGTCCTTCTACATGGTGCACTTTCTTTGGATATATTCCAAGACACCCTAATTTCTGAAGTCTCAAAAACTATCACAGTCTTTAGCCACCTTCTTTGAGTCTCTTGGGCACATGTTTACATCCTACTCATATTCTAAGTCACCTCATGCATCAGTAAAGCTCAGTTGGGAAAGAAAATGAACACTGGTTATTTCACTGAACACCTAAGAATAAGAATACGGTGATGTGCATGAATATTTTGAAATTGAATTAACTTAGTTAATTTGGGGGCTCACAGGTTCAGAGGTCTCAATCCATTTCAGAGGGCTCAAGAAAGAGGCTAAACATCATGAAAGAAGAATGTGGCAGAGGAAAGCAAGTCAGAAGCAGAAAGAGAAAGAGAGATGACTCTACTCATAGAGATAAAATATATGCCCTAAAGGCATCCCCCCAGTGACCATCTTCTCTGGTCACATCCTACCTACCTTCAGTTACTGTCCCTCAGGGAATGAATCCCTATTGGGGAATTAATGTACTGAATAGGTTAAGTCTTTCCTAAGCCATCATTTCACCTCTAAATCTTCTTGTATTTCCTTACACATTAGTTTATGCAGGACACATAATATTTAAACCATAACATTAGCTATGTGGACACAGCAATGTAGAAATATTCACCAGTCTAAAGACATTTCTAGTTGTCACAACTTGAAAGTGTTATTAGCACCTAATGGTTAGAGATCACAGATGCTGATAAATAATGCTTAAAACATGTGGCTTTCTTCTACACGGTGATTTGTCTAGGTTGCATGTGACCTAAAATGATAAAATAGGACTTGACTGCAAAAATAATAACCAAGAGTAAAGTCTCTTTCTCACTCTTTTTACCTTTATCCACAACTTTAATCTCTTTCCCTCTCTCTTCCTCCTTATCTCATCTCTCTTTCCCCATTTTCAACCCTGTGACTGAAAATGAAGAAGAAAGTCTATACTTGTGATTAATATCAATATTTTGCTTCTTCTTTTTCTGTTTTATTTTGTTTTGTTTGTTTTGGTAATAGGGATTGAAATCAAGGACACTTGACCACTAAGCCACATCCCTAGCCCTATTTTGTATTTTATTTAGAGACATGGTCTCACTGAGTGGCTTAGCACTTTGCTTTTGCTGAGGCTGTCTTTGAACTTGTGATCCTCCTACCTCAGCCTCCTGAGCCACTGGGATTACAGACATGCCCCACTATCCCTGGCTAATATCAACATTCTTTTTAAGATTTCAAGAGAAATAGTTTAAGGTAGAGTAAAATGATGGGCTGTTTCCAGGATTTAATGACTGAATTGAATTTTCTACAGAATATGAATGCCATAAGACTGACCATGTAAAATTTGTTCACTACATGGCACATAGCAAAGTATTTGACACATAAAAATATTAATTATTGTCTTCCTTTGTTTTCATGCCCGTCACAAAAAAATTAAGTAGCTTAAGAATTTTTCTTTGTCCATCATAAAGAAAATATATTGTTTAATATATATGTATATATGCATACATGCATATATAGATTCACTATTCACACACACATACACACAAACACATGGGGAAGAAAAAGAAAGCATGTCATGGAATAGTGAGAGTTTAAATACTGTAATATTATCTTTGCTTCTAGTGTTTACCGTGCTTCTTATATCACTTCATGATATATTTAAAGCATGCAGTATTTATTAATTTTTTGTTTAGCAATGTATTCAAAGTATCTAGAGTAAGAGATATGTGATATATATATCATATATATGATATATATCACACACACACACACACACACACACACACACACCACGGTGGGTATTCAGGTATTCAATAAATTCTTAATGGATACATAAGTATCACTTAACCTTTCCAAGTTACATTGCTGCTTTAAAATAAGGGTTAATAATATTTACCTATGGTTTCATTAGGATTCAATTTAATAAAGTAACACTAAGTAAAGTGTTGGATGCATTACAGATGCTTAATACATATTAATTCCTTTTCTGCTTTTATTTTCCAAACATTTTTCTAATGAAATAATGTCTGAGACAGCTGGATACTAATCAAATGTGCTAAATGGGTCAAATTCTCTTCATAATAAAAATAAGCTCAAACAGCATGATAGGCATGGGAAAGAATGATGCTTATTGATGACTTCAAAAGACCTTAATAAAATGTAGATTGTTTTAAATCAGTAACTTTATTTTAAAATAATTAGAATTTATTTTTTTTAAATAGCCATTGCTATAGGCTTAGTAAACAACCATCATGTGTACTTTATTATTCCAAGTCAAGAACAATTAAATGTGTAGCATACAAATATCTCACCATTCTTTTCAAACAGTGCACAATGTCCAACACATGAAGCAATAGAATTTATAAATATATTATAGTTTATGATTTTATAATTTTCATAATGAATTGAGAATGTAGTACAGGATTTATTTAATACAGTTCTACCTTAAATAATTAGGATATAAGGTACATAAATGATAGCTAATGAGTTCACACATTTTTGCAGTCTTGATAGTGAAAAATTTTCATAGACTTATTTAATGATGTAATATTTTCAAAATATAGAATAATTCCTGTGTTTATTTATAGAAAAAAAATCTTAATTTATGGATATATTAAAAAAAGAAAGTCCATGAGGTATGATTGGACTTATGATTTTTCAACTTTACAATGCTGGAAAAGTGATAAGCATTCAGTAGAAGTAGTACTTCAAGTTTTTCTCTTATCTCAGGTTATCAATATGTGGTCGATTACTCAGTCATGATTCTGGGCCATGACATTGAGTCCAGCTTCCAGTCAGTCACATCATCATGTGGGTCAACAACCAATACTTTATAGTATTCTGTGATGCCACTCTATGATGTTCGGGTGTTTAGATGTATCAAATATATTTTCAACTTAATCGTATTATCAGTTTATGATGAGTCTATCATGATGTAAACCCATCATGAATTGAGAAGCATCTGTATTTTACATTTTTATTATTGGCATTTTTAACTATTAGAAAACTGTAATGAATTTGCTAGTTGTCACAATTTTCAAAAAACAATGCAATAAAACCAACTGTTACCTAATATCATAATCCTACATGTTTCCATTTATAATAATCATAATGTCTCATAATATATTATGAGGTACACAATATTTAATTTTCTCTATTTTCAAGGAAAGAAACACGCTATGAAGTTTTGACCAAATGCTTCTCAAAGCCTTGATGTGCTGCAAGCAGATTTTCCATTTTCCAAACTAATTTGTTATTGAACATATGTGTGCTGAAGTTATGATGAGACAACAGGTTTGAGTCATAACTTCTGTCTCTATTAACGGTGTGACTTTGGATAGAGAACAAACATAACTATATCTTTGTTATCTCATTTGTAAAATGTGGAGAATTATAATGTCTGTCTCACAAGGTGTTTGTATGAAATCAATCACTTGCTTCTTGAAAAGCACACAGAAATATGTTTGGCATGAAATAATTGCACAATCATAAAAGCTATAATTATTATGATTAATATATCAAGAAAATAATAAAACTAACCTTTTAGTCACTTAGCTAGTATTGTTTGTACATTTTAGAATTGTAGTTTTTTGTAATGCTAAAGTAGCATGCTTAGTAGAAAAATGTTTGTTTAAATCTATAAGGTTCTTATAGCATATTTCAGTGACTTTAATAATACTGAAGGAACTTCTGGAGACCATCACAAAATTTCACATTTCCTCTTTTTGATTTGGCAAGTGCTGGACAAACTTATATCTATGCTATTTAACTTTTAGGTTCATTTATAACTCAGTAAATGTAAAGTGACACTTAGTATATGCATAGCCCTGGTGATGGTACTAGTGAATAAGACAAACAAAATGTATCATGGAATATCAAGAGTGACAGGAGAAAACCTAACTTCATCAGAAGATTAAAGTTAGATAAGAGATGAAGGAAGATGGAAAGAAACAGAATCCTGCTACATTTGCACATACAGTTGAGTATGAGTTTTAGAGTTTGAGAGAAACTGAAGAACAAAATAAATAAAGATTTTTCTTGTTTATTGTTTGACAATAATTGTTTATACAATATATGCAAATTTGTATACATAATATGTATGTAAATAATATTTTAATGATACAGGAAAGATGAGAGTGATTGAATACAAAAGAAAAACTAGAGCTCTGTTTTAGACAATGTTTATTTGGAATATGTGTAATAAATACATATAGAGGTAGTAAAAAGACAATTAAGAGGAATTTTGGAATCTACGTAAATATTGAAAATGAAAACAAATACATGGGTTCACCAGAATATTCTTACCTGTTTATAAGAGTCTGTTGATACGATATGAAAGATAACCATACTCATCCTTAGAATCAAAGAACATAGCCTACTTGGCTTTATATCAGGCACTTTCCACTGCCCTGGTCAGCTGGAGCCTGGGACAGCTAAATGGCCTCTTTGGAAAAATGATAGAATGGTCCTCATAAATATCTGTGTGCAGATGTTACCACAATGAACGATAGCAGTAAACACATCACACAGAAAAGTCCAAGAAACTCATTCTCAGTTTGTTCATTAGAGTAAGAGTAAAAATGAAAAAAAAATAGACATAAACAAGAAAGACATATTGTGATCAACTAATTATGACAAATTTTAAATAAGTCTGGCCTTCTCTACCTTCCATCCCTCCTTCTTTCATATTTTCCTACCTCCTTCTTCTCCTTTCTTTGCTTTCCTTATACTATCCTACCTTCTTATTTTATCAACACTATTATAAATATTTAATTGAGATACAGATAAGTTGATGCAAAAAATATAGAAAAAAAAGAGCTTCTACTTTGAAGTGGTTTATTATTCCACTTACAATAAGATCCAATAGATCAGGAATCATTGTACACACCGATTTCCTTTTTAAACGGTTCTTATTGTGTAATAGGTACAAACAATTGATTTCCTTTAAATATTACAAGAAGTTAGATTAATATATTACATCAAAATCAAAAATCATAAAAGCTTTCCTAAATTATCAGTAATTTCTTATGCAAAATATAAAATTAATTAACATATTTAAGCTTATGGAGAAATTAATTCTTAGATTTACCCACAAACATGAAAGCGAACTGATGAATATATTTAACTATTTTCTTTTCACATACTTTTAGAACTATTTGACTCAATTAAAATAAATAGATAAATTCTAAATACTTGCTAAAAGATATTAAGATACTAGATACTTATCTGTGCAATGTAAATATAATATCCATATATCCTCTACTCTTTTTTTAAAAATAGAACATTAAAATATTATTCATATTTTGAAGACTTTTCAATATCTCAATTATTATTATATATATTTTAATTCACTCTCTTACTTATTTGTAACTTATTGTTACAAATATGCTAGACAGTAATATGTTCTAATTTTGCATTTTTAATTATATAAAAAGAAATCATGCCACATGCATTATTCCACAATATTTTTGCTATTGTTCATCACTTTCACTCATTTACTTTTTGAATGTGTCTATAGTTCATTTTTATTTTAGTATAGTTTTTCAATTGTATGGTTGTATTATAATTTATTTGTTCATTGTGTTGCAAAATTACATTAGGATTGTTTTTAGGTACCTGTTGTTTGAATTAATAATTTTATTAGAAGCATTTCTGTATGTACTACTTAGTATATGGTAGGTGTTATTTCTGTAACATATATCTAGAGGTGGGACTGTTGTATTATTAGATATGAGTATATTTAAATTTATGAGATGGCAGAAATTTTCTAATGCTATTGTTAATTTAGCCTCCATCATCAATAAATATGACATATCTGTTATCTAATTCTCTCAAGCACTTGCTGTTATCAGACTATTTAACATGTCATACTACACTTAATGCTCTGTCTCTAAAGAGCAATACTATTAATATTCCAAAGAGTTAAAAATTTTATCTACATCTAATAATATATCCTCAGTTATTCAGGTAAACTGATTTATCTACACGAGATTTATGTTTTTAAAGATAATTTTCCTATTTTTTTCTTAGCATTGTTAAGGTATTTTTCGACTAGCTTTGTCTTTATTGTTGAGATAATAGTCTATTCAATAATTTCTGTTCGATTTCTGCTAATGTGTCTTGACTCTTTATATACATATATAGACAGAGAGATACATATAGATATGGAGAAATATATATATATATATATATATATATTATATATACATATATATTATTTTTTACACTATCTGTATTAAGGTAGATTTTTGTTTTCCCTTTTTGAGAGATTTTCAGGTATTCAAATATGATGATCCCTGCTTTTCCTAAATTCTGAAAAACTTTTGAGTCATTGTGTGTCTGAATATTATCTCTTCAGGTTCTTTATAATTTCCTTCTGCATTAATTCATTAGATCTTTGTTGAATTCTCTTACACTGTTTTTTTTTATCTCTCATAATCTTTCTATCAAAATTTCCATCTCTTTTTCTTCACTACATTCTGGATAAAAATTTAGGATATATGGTATTGGGGATGCAACCCAAGATCTTGTGCTTTATAGGTGAATGGTTTACACTAAGTTACATTCTCAGCCTTCTGTTGATGAATCTTGTTTTCAAGTGAGTTTAATCTGCCATTTAATCAATTTCATTAATTTTTGTATGTAATTATGGTGTGTATTTCATAATATATTTCATACAAATTAATTTTTTTCAGGCATGAGTTCACAATTGGGGAAGCTAGCTGATGAATGTAATTCATTATTCAAAGCAGATATAGTTGAATAATGATAAAACATTTTCCTGTTCATAATATAAATGCTAGTTTTTTAGTTAATTTTTAAATCTGCTTGGTTATTTTTAGGCTTTCATTCTTTCATCACATTTAATATTTTGTCCTTTATATGCATGATATTTCTTAAATTATGTTATATTTTCCATGATAATTTTCATATTATTTTATATTTCTTATTTGATTTTATATTTCTGCAGATATGATTACTTTGTCTTCTGCTTGTTCTCAGGTTCTCTTGTAAAAGTATGCAAAATATGATTCTTTTTTTCTTTCTGGTACTGGGTATTTAACCCACGGGTGCTCAACCACTAAGCCACATTTATTTATCGGTTAGGGCCTCTCTGTATTACTGAAGTTGACCTCAAACTTGCAATACTCCGGCTTTAGCCTCCTGAGCTGCTCAGATTGGAACCATGCACCACCACTCCTGGCTTCTTTTTTATTATTATTTATTTATTTTTAATTTGGGTAATATTTTATGAAACTCTTGTTTATTTTCTTTTTCTGTAGAACTACAATAGAACACAAAGAAAAAATTTATGCTGTTTGATATTTCCTGGTGTCTAGGAAGTGCCATCATCCCAAATCTCATTTTAAATAAAAGCAACTGTGAAGGTTTTCAGAGTGTGTATACATTGCACATTAGAGCTGAAATCTTAGTGATGTGAAAGTTAATAATTATTATTTTTAAGAATATCTTCTTCTTATGCTACCTACTGTCAAGATTAAGATAAACCATTTACTTGTGGCATCCTCTGATATGTATTTCTATTTCATCAAGGATAATACTCAGATCTATCAAACTCTCCCTTTTACATTAATTTTAGCTTAGCATAGTTGCAAATATAAAATCCTTATCACCAGGTTTGGTCAAAGATAGCATACAAATGGGTGCTTTCAGAGTTTGTTTGTTTTTTCTATTTTTGATTCCCACTATGAATCTTTTTTTGACCTATGAAGAGTTCCCTTTTTTTACCACTAAAATCATTGATTTACATAAATGTTTGGGTTTTATGTGTCATTATGTTTTTTATGCAGTTTTTATGGTATTTACTGCATCATTCAGCAACCACTTGAAGTGATTTTTTTCCTGTTTTAGAAAATATCTAACTATGCATCTTCTAATACTACTTCCCTGTTTATAAAACCAGAAATATTTTTTTTGCAAATTAAATACTTTAAATACTTTAATAAAACAACAAATATATTAGGCATAAATGAAAGTAAAAATGACTGTCTTATATCCTTGAGTGCCATATAGATTGTAAAAAGTGGACTTATATGAAAAAATGTTAAACATCTCTAGCAATTAGAGCAATGCAATTCAAAACTACTCAGATTTCATCTCACCCCTGTCAGAATGTCAGCTAATAGAATAGAAACAACAATAAGAGTTGGCGAGGATCTGGAGAAAAAGGCACACCCAAAGATTGCTGGTGAGACTGCAAACTGGTGCAGCCAATATGGAAAGCAGTATGGAGATTCCTTGGAAAGCTGGGAATGGAACCTCCATTTGCCTCAGCTATTCCACTCCTTGGTCTATACTCAAATGGCTTAAAAACATCATACTTCAAGGACACAGCCCCATCAATGTTTATAGCAGCACAATTCACAATAGCTAAACTGTGGAATCAACCTGGATACCCTTCAGTAGATAAATGGATAAAGAAAATGTGGTATATATACATAATGGGATATTACTCAGCAATAAAAGAGAATAAAATCGTGACATTTGCAGGTAAGTGGATGGAGTTAAAGAATATAATGCTAAGTGATGTTAGCCAATACCAAAAAACAAATGCCGAATGTTTTATCTGATATAAGGAGGGTGATTCATAGTGGTGTTGGGAGGAGGAGCATGGGAGAATTAGACGAACTCTAGGTGGGGGGGGAAGGGGAAAAGAGGGGGAATGGGGGTTAAAAAGATGGTAGAATGAGATGGATCTCATTACTCTAAGTACACATATGAAGACATGAATAGTGTGAAAATACTTTGTATACAACCAGAGATATGAAAAATTGTGCTCTATATGTATGAATTGTATTGCATTCTGCTGTCATATATAACAAATTAGAATAAAAACACTTAATAAATAAATAAAATTATTCTTCAGACTCCTATAATTCCCACCTACCCCCCCAAAAAAAAAGTGGGCTCTGATTTACTAAATAATCTGTCAACATATTTATAGTGATATTTCTGTAGGCAAATTTTATAGATGTATTTTGAATATTATACAGAGTATATATATATATATATATATATATATATATAATTTAAATAAAAATTTGCTTCCATTTTCTACATTATCATCTAGAGGAAATATTAAATTGGGCTTTATCAATGAAGAAGCATTAAGTAAGGAAGAAATCTTCAAGAGACATTTAGAGTAGCAGTGTGTGTCTTTGTACAATATTTATGTGAGGGCAATGATTATCAGTATTTGAGTAGCACTGTTGGGCAGCTAAATAATTCATATCTTAAAATAATTTCTTATTAAATAAAGTTTATGTTATATAGCAGTGCTTTAATTTGTTGTTTTATAAGGGTGCTAATATTCAAAACATCCATTTTACACTGATTTTAATATTTTTAAAAAGGTATTTATTTCTTTATATTTCTAATGATAGTATTTTGGCTTCCTTCTATATATTACCATAAAATGTGCATAATATTATTTTGCACCAGGAATCACATTTAGTATTTTTTATATTTACATTAAGAATTACAATGGTAGTATGTAAAATAGTATATTTTTACCAAGGAAATTGAAAAATTTTAACTTTCCTTAAAATAAATACTTAACTTTTGTACAGTTCACAATTTTTAAATACCTTTATTTTGGTTATATGTTTGAAAATAGTGAATATGTACATGGAGTGTGGTTTGAGGAGCTAAGAAGTTCAAACCCAAAACTGATTATATTTCAAATATTACTGAGGTTAGTTTTACTTTGAAAGCCTATATAATTTCTCCATTTCTATTTATTTGGTGGATTAAATAAACAACACTGTGGAGCAGGTGAGTATATGATCTACTGAGACAGATCAACAAGTATAATCTCATTGTATAATTTTATAGTGAAACAATCTTTTTTATTTATTTACATTTTGCATCCTTCTAAAACAAACTAGGATATCTAATAAATACAAATATATGTTTGCAAAATTAAGTAATAAAAATGATAAAATGAGGGTTGGAAATTTAAGAAAAAGGAAAGAATGTGAATTGTGAGTAGTGTATCTTATTAGTCAATACCAAAGTAGAAACAATTTTAGTGACAATGCAGTGTTCTGAAAAGATTACATTTAACCAATTTACATGACTATTCCAATGATTTAACTCTAAATAAAACAAAATGTTAAAAATAACAAATTCTAGGAACTTTTTTCCCATATAAAATTGCAGTTTGTCTTCCGTTCTCTCACAGGGATGTTTGCATTCCAAGCTGAAGTTACAGAGCTCAGAAATTTTGTTTTGACTTCTCCCCTATCACATTTGTATTTTAAATTTCCCATTTAGAATCTTTACTTAAATATTCAAAACCCCAAAACCAACTATGATTTTCTCCCTTTCCTGAACTTTCTCATATTCAGTCTTCCTAGATTAATGAATGACAATTTCTGAGATATAGAAATTTAGTATTGTCATTGATGTTACTCTTGCCCATTCTTTCCTTCTTCAGACCAGTAGCATATAATCTTTCAAATTATTTTCACAAAGCAAGAAATCCTCCATACTTCTACATTAGGTGACAGATGAAGATGATTTAAACAACCAGTGTTTGAAGTCATCCTCATCTGTCACCTAATGTTAGAGACTACTGTCCTAGCTTTATTCCTAGCCTCTTTGTTTTATTATCCTCAACTTGCAAAATATTCATCATGCAGGACCCAAGCAACATTCTATAATACAAACCTATTCATAGAACTTTCTCGTGCAAAACATTCCAGTGACTTTCTTTCACATAAAAGAATAAAATCCAGTCTGTTTACCAACATTTTTACACTAACTTTCTGCAAGACCTCACCTCTGCTGGCTCTCTGCTATCTCTATCCAACTACTCCTTCCTTAGGATTTCAGTCAAACAAGTTATTCCGAGAAAAACTTTTGCCTTCTGCTTTGAAGTTTGTTTTTCTGTATTGTCACATGATAGGCGCCTTTCATTTCATTCAATTTTCTGCTCTAATATCACTTGTACATGAAAAACAATCCAAGAACTAAAAACAAAACAAAAAATCTGCCTGCAACCCTGGAACACTTCTGTCGCAGTTTTTCTTACTTATATTGTGCCATCACCAGTGTATAGTTATCTATTTCCTTGTTATCTACTCTCTCTTACTAGAATGTTAGCTCTATAGTGACAAGACAAATGTCTCTTCCTCTTGACTCCCAATTTTGAATATAGTAATTTCTTGAATGTTAATTTTCATTAATACTTAAAGTCAATTTATAAACCATGTCACCTGGCTCTCTCTCAAGATCCTAATCAAATAAGGATAGTCCCTTTTTTTCATATACAGTCACATTCACACTTTCCATGGAGTATGTCCTTGATATCATTTTTGGATGAAGAAGTCTTTATGAAGTTTACCACACTAATTAATCACAAACCATGAATATTAAATGTAACAGAACATTGACTCTTACCTATCTATTTGTCTTCAAAAAATTAAATCCTTATACATTGTCTAACTTTAAAATAGTAAAGCTGCTCTGGAAAACAACTTGGCACTTCTAAAATAAATTAAATATATACTTTCCATGACCAAAGACACGCTTATTTGACATAATATAAACATCCCTAGGTATTTACTTGGAGAAATAGGAATATATATCTATCCAAAAGCATGCATACTAATGTTTATAACTGTTTTATTCTTATTGTTTAACTTTTTATTTCTTCCTCACCAAGTAGAAATGACCTAATTGATCTTCTTAAGGTGAATGAACAAACTGTGCAATACCCATTCAAGAGGACACCACCCAGCAATGAAAAGAAACACACTGTTGATATGTACACAAAGCAGATTAATCTCAGAGGAACCACGCTTAGTGAAAGAAGCCACTTTTATGCACCCCTATACTGTATGGTTCTACTCAAATGACATTCTAGAAAACACAAAATTGTAAGGACACAAATTAGATCATCAGCCATTGCCATTGGTTGAAAAGGGTAAGGGTGTGACCTAAATCACTATAGGGAATCTTTGGGAAGTTAAGGTACTCCTCTGTTTCTAGATAAAGATGATGTTATGATTTAATTTGAGGCATCCCAAAAAAGTTCATGTGTGAGACAATGCAAGAAAGTTTAGAGATAAAATGTTTGGGTTATGAAAACCTTAACCTAATCAATGCATTAATCCACTTGAATGGATTAACATGGTGATGACCATAAAGGTGCAGCTGGAGGAGGTAGGTCATCCCAGGCATGTCATTGGGTTTATCTTTTATCCCTGGTGAGTAGAGCTCTCTTTCTCCTTGTTGCCATGTTGTCACCTGCATTCCTTTGCCACACCCTTCTGTCTTGATGTTCTATCACATCTTTGGCCCAGAAAAATGGAGTTGACCATTTATGGACTGAGACCTCTGAAATGATGATCCACAAATGAACTTTTTCTCCTCTACATTATTCTTCCTAGTGTTTTTGGTCACAGTGGCAAAAACACTACCTAAAACAGAGGGTGTGTACACAAATTTATATATATACACACACACACACACACACACACACACACACATATATATACAAACGTATATATATATATATATACACATATATATACACACATATATATATACACATACATATGTGTGTATTTTTTTGGAGTGGATTCAGCAAAATTGGGGACATCAGATTCAATAGTATTTGGAAAAACATGCTATACTAATGACCTAGGGCACCATTTAATACAATAAATAACAAATGGAAACAAAATAGCCATATAAACAACTATCATTCTTATTCTTATTTAAATTGTAGAAATCACTATTTACTTAAGGTTGATTTTTCTTATTTTTAACAATTAAACTATAGTACATTTATTGCTATTTTTTCTTCTTAAGAGAGTCAGCATTGTCCTTTTATTGTAATACTAGGGTAAAATCAGTGCACATGCTGGGGTTTTCCACAAATAGCAAGAAAGGACCTGGGTCATTGCACTTTTGATGTGTTTTGTTTTTATGAAAGAAAACTGCTTTTTCTTGCATAGGCTTGTGTTTGCTGTTTGGCTACTCTGCAGTGAAAAGAGGGGTTGCATAGATAGCAGAGTTAGTCAGAAAAGTGTTTTTCCTCTATATATGAATTGTTCCTTGTCTCTGTTTCTCTGATTCTGAAGGTAGCAATTTCTAAAAGATTATTTAGAATTAACCCTCAAAGAGTATTTATTAACCTTGTTAACAGACATCCAGTGGATTTTATAATATGGCCTCAAACTAACATTTGATATAAGTTCCTAAATAGGTCAGATACTTTTCTTTTAATCAATTAAAATTCCTAAACATACACTGAACTTTACAGATGATCTAAATATTGGTTCAATATTTATTTTATTTTATTAAATGGTATTCAATCCTTCAGATTAAATAATATTCAATTATATAATTCTTCTTTTCTAGCTCTACTTTTCTCTGATCCTCTGGTCAAACCTTTTCCAGACTCTGTGAGTACCAGTAATATATTTTTTTCCTGTTATAAAACCTAAGCCAGCACTAATGGGCTTTAAGCTGATCACCCGTCTTATCTTAAATTGTTCCTCTTTAATTCAGGATTTTCTCAAATCACTACTGACCTAGTACTTGAAAACCACAAATCTCCAACTAATTCCTGACACAAAGGATTATTTGAAAACTTCATATGTTGTACCAAGAAAAATTGTAATACTTAGAAAATTGAAAAGATTCATAGAGCTTTGGCACCTCTTTCAGCTAAGAGATTTTCTTTCCTTATCTACTTTTTATACATTTTACTTTTGATTATTCTAGTAATATTACTTTAAAAATACAAAATAAATATTTAAATCCAATTATATTATTCACAAATCTGAAATAACTATAATAAACTCTTTGTTAAGGAAAAATAAAATTTAAGTGATGAATACAAATATTATATGTAGGATTTTCCAATTCAAATAGATTAAAATCTAAGTCAAATACAAATTATATTTAGAACATATTTCATCTCATTTTCTTCTTCTACACTACATTTACTTTTTATTTACAATGAAACAATCACTTAAACCACTTAAATTATCTTTCCAGTTGAGGATACAGCCATAGACTTCACACATAGTAGAGCAGGCGGTATTATCAAAATAATTTTTTGTCATACATATAGGAGGATTATTGCTAAAAATTTGGATTTATTTTAATTCCAAAAGATATTCCCTCTGCCTTGCCCATATATTAATATTATTTCATATATAAGCTTTATATATATCTGCATATATATATATGTTATATATACATATCTAATTTAAAATCAATTACAGCTATGTTTTTGTTTGTTTGTTTGCTTGGAAAGCACATAATATCCTGGGGACTATTTTTTTGCTTTGTAAACCACAAGATTACAATTTTGAAATCCACAGGTAAAAGCTTAAATAATTAATAATAATACTTAATCTCTAATCCATAAACTCTTCAAATCCCATTGAGACCCCATTGAGACTGTCAGTTAGGGCGTATTTTGTGTCAGATAAAATCAAGGACATTAAGTTGACCAAGTGTTATTCATTTAAATGCAGTCAGTAAGGAAACATTCTTTGGTGCCTAACATTAATAAAACAATGTTATAATAAGAATGTATAAATTATATCTTTTATCCATTGTTTTTCTTAATTATTCCCCATGTAATTTAAAATTCAAGTAAAATAAAGATGTGCCACTGTATTTACTGTAAGGAACAGAGCAAGGAAAATTGGCCCTCTGGCATAATGACAATAATTCACAATGACTAATCACTTGTCTAACAATCATAAGCTATAATTTAAGTTAATTTTATTTTAATATACTTAAAAACATAAAAGTTTCATGAAACTAGTGGGGTATCATGTGATGTTTTCAGAGACATGTACTTTGTATAATATTTAAATCTGGTTATCAGGAACCCATTCTAATAACTGAAATAAACTGATAGAAAAGTTAACATACATTGAAAATAGATGCTGGAAAATAAAGGGAGATATTAAGCTTGCTAAAGTCAGAGCTAGGAGCTTTAATGTCTGAGATTCTACATAAAGTTCTGTGATCACATTGCCAGTTCAGCAGGTGACCCAAAGACTGACAGAGTTTTCTCACAGTAATGAATGCATTATTCTATAATCTGCATCATAAATCTTATCCTTGCCTCTTGGAACATTTTATGAACAGGAAATTTTGAACATTTCAAAATATATTCAATGTTTTTCTATGAAATTATGCTTAGGGTTCTGAATATTATAAGTTATTTTCAATGCATAATTATTTAAATATTTTAATTACTCTTGTCATAAATAATTATGTTTTCTAAAAAGAGATTGTAGTAAGTGATGGGGGCATAGCTAAATTCTAGAACATTTGCCTAGTGTTTATGAGGCCCTGAGTTCCATCCCTAGCCCTCAGGAAAAAGAAAAAGAAAAATAGGTTGGAAAAATATGAAAGGAAAGACTAAAGGGAAGAATGACAAATTAGAAGCTACAGGCAAGGATTTTAGTTCAAACATTGTATTTACTAGATAAAGAATAAAGGACAAAGTTTGAGCTCTGTGACATTGCTGCTTCTATCTGTCTTATGTACAATGGTAGAGATATTTTGAGGATTAAATGAATTATTAGTCAGCTTTGCAGTATTATAATGACATACCAGAAGCAATTAGTTTATGAAAACTTTTTTTTATTATGGTTCTGAAGGACCCAGTCTATGACTGAGCAACCTCATTAAGTTGGCTCATTTATAGGAGCAACTGGTCAAGTAAATTGCTTAAATCAGGGACCAAGAAACAAAGAGTGATTACCAATGGAGGGGTTCCTACATTTCCCCTCTGGGGACACACCCCATTGATCTAAGAAACTCCCACTAGGATCTATCTCCTAAATGTTCTACCAATTCTTTGTATCAGTATCCTAAGACCAAGCTTCTAATACAGGGATAAAAATATTTGGGAGACATTAATTCAAATCATAGCCAATGAGGTAACATGTGAAAGGCAAGAGACCAGTACTGTGTGTAAACTAATCTATTTAATAACAAATTATTCCTTTCTTCTTTTCCTCTTCTATTTTCGATGCTCAATGGAATGAATGCAAAATACAGTGGAATTCAGGCTTTATTGAAATCTAAAGAACATAGAAACAATATAAATAATATAATTCACACAGTTGTTTGCTTAAAATTATAAACTGTAATTTAATCAAATTGAAGTTTAATTTCTGTGAAATACTTCCTATGTAAAACTTTGTGATTTAGAAATGAGGCAAATCTTTAAGTAAAATCAATAAGAGATATTTTCAATAAATGAATTATTTAAAAAGTTATTTAGACAATATTGTGTTCTTATCTAAATAAAAAATCCCTAAAGTACTCATTATGTCTCTACTTTTTGTTTTAAAATTACTTTGTGCTTGAGAGATGCTGTGATGAACAGAAATATAGTATCAAGTTAATCAGCTTTTCATTGCTGAAATCAAACTATCTGACAAGAATAACTTAAAGAAAGAAAAGTTTATTCAGGGCTCAGGGTTTCAGAGGTTCAGTCCATTATTGGCAGACTCCATTGTTCTAGGTCCAAGATTAGGTAGAACATCATTGTGGAAGGGTATGAAACAGAAAACTTTATCAGCTCATGATAGCCAAGAAGCACAGTGGAGAGCCAGGGACAAGTTATAGTCCAATGTCACACCTCCAGTGAACTACTTCCTGAGTACTCCAATTTCCAATAGTTACTACCCAGTACACCATTTAAATTATTAATCTATCAAATGAATTAATACACTGATGAGATTTTAGCTTATAACCTAAATATTTCACCTCTGAACATTCCTGAATTGCCTAAAACATGGGCTTTTGGAGGGACTCCTTATATAAAAAAAACATTAACAACTAGATGACAAATTAAAAAATATATATATTTTACAATAGGTAAATTTGCAGTTAAGTTAATGTTTCTTAAAGGCAAAAGTAAAGATAGAAATATCTTTCAGATAAATGAATAGATAACTCATTTTTCTTTCACTTTCTCTTTGTTTTTGTTTTGAGTCAAGAGTCTTGCTATGATGCTCTGGCTGGTCTTAAATTTTAGGCTCAAGTGAACCTCCTTGCCTCAGCTTCCCAAGTAACTGAGACTATAAGAATGTACCAGAAAGCCTAGCACTTTGTTCATTTTAAAATGTAAAATTGATATTTGTCTTGTCTTGACCTGATAAACATAATCTAATTAAGGTTCTCCAATTGAAAATTGAGAAAATTTGAAAGAAAGCTTTAGACAAAATATTCTGGTGAAAATCTTTTCCACTGATCACAACTTTAAATATTTCAATGATTTCTATGATTGAAAGAGTGACTAGAGTGGATGATTTAATGACTATTAACCAGACATTTCTCAATTGCCAGCTAATCCTCTAAATAAAAAATACTATCCTGCTTTTCTTTTCCTTTCTTGCTGTGAGTTTTATGTATGTACTGGGGATATGTTAAGTGTACTGCAGATGTGTTTATGTGTTATATCTGTATGTCTTCCTTTGGCAGAAAAACTTCAGTTTGGATTAATTGAATAGTCACAACTGCTGTTATTTGACTCAATTGTCATAATAGTACAAATGATGTTATTGGAAGGATGATATTTTTATTGAAAAGTAACCATATAACTGATAAGCTAGTACACTTAACCAATTCCTATTATTTTCCTTTAATCAATATTTTTTTTGAAAAAATCATAATATGTACTAGCTTTCAGGCTGGACATTGTTGAAGCAACTGAAAATATAAAAGCCCTTTCCTTAAGGAAATTACTATCTAGTTTGTGGATAGTGACAAGTAAATACATTTTGAAAATATTCTAGAGAGCAACTTCCTCTTTCATTATGCTGCACAAAAGGATCTTGTTAACTCAAAACTGAAAGAACACTGAAGTCTTCCTGGAAGACTTAATATCTCAAGTAAGATGAATGAGAGTTGCAGAGGGAAAGTTGTTAATAGACAAAGAAATTAAGAGGTCAGTTTGCAATATGTGTGGTGTTTAGAAAAAAAAGTTATTGTGTTCGTCAGCTTCCCACCACTAAAAATAAAATATCTAAGATGATTCACTCAAAAAGAGAAAAGGAGTCTTTTGGTTCATAGTTTAAGAGTGTCCAGTATGTAATTAAGCAGAACCATTACTTTTTTTTTTTTGAGAAAGAGAGAGAATTTTTTAATATTTATTTTTCAGTTTTCAGTGGACACAACATCTTTATTTTATTTTATGTGGTGCTGAGGATCGCATGCCAGGCGAGCATGTTATCGCTTGAACCACATCCCCAGCCCAGATCCATTACTTTTAGGTGTTTGATGGAGAGCCAGACAGCAATGGCAGAGAATGTGTGTCACAGAAAACCACTCACTTTGTGATTAGAAAGCAAAAGAGGAAGGGGCCAGAGTCTCACAATCTCCTTAAAAGTCATGCCCTAAATGACCTAAGTATCTCCATTAGGCCCCACTTCACCAAGGTCCAAATACCTCCAAAAAAATACCATCAGGAGATGATCTCTTTAACACATGGGACTTTGGGTAACATTCAATATCCAAACCACAGCAGTTTTATATAACATAATCCTCTTAAAGGTGATATAAACTAAGTCTGAGTAAACACCAAAATCTTCAGAGACTGCAAGTCTAGTACTTTCTACATAAATTCATATTCATGAGTATCTGAGGAAATTGATCTACATTAGAAGAAATTTATTTTATTTTAATAAATAAGAAGCATTAAGATAAATATCTTCTATATTATTCAACTATATTTAGGTACCCAAGGAGCCAGTATTTTTAATGTTATGAATAGACTGCAAAGCAGACAATAACAAAAGACATTTCCATATCCTCATTACCTTTATCTGTATCAGAAAGTCAACATTAATAATTCATTTATCAGAAAGCTCAGTACCTTCTGAAAGGTCCACCACCTTTGTAATATATTCAAGTGTTGTGTTTCTAGTACAAAGTGCATATGCTAAATTTGATATTGAAACACATCACATATATTTCTAAGCAGTTCAGGAATCTCTGGGCTCACAACACAAGTATCATCTCTGTATTATTGGGTCTTTTTATTTTCCATTTAATTGCTGCTCAGACTTTTTTGTAGTTTGCTATAAAATCTTTAAGCATCTTTAATTTTTTTAGATAAATCTTTTACGTAATTTCTATTATTTAGTCCTGTATTTTTCTAATATATTCATATGTAAAAGTAAAATCCAAAGATGAGAAATCTCATTTATTGATTGAATATTTACTCATTCTTGTCATTCTTCTTAGTTTGTATTTTCATGAATATAGTCATCATAAGTTTGAGTACTATAGATGCTATTCCACAGAAAAGTGTCCAGTAAGGACTACACCTATCATAAATCATTCTTTTTATAGGTGAAGACACTAAAGACCAGAAATAATAATACCATGTTGACAAATGAAAATCAAGTCTCATTTAGTTCCTGTGTGCTAATAACCACTCAAGTCTATTTTTTTATTCATCTTTACTTTTACTTATTAGAACACTGATTTCAGTGAATCCCAAAAGGAAGTGGTCAGTGTACTTCTCTAAACAGATGAAAGCATATGGCAGTTCCAAAATAAACTGGTATTCAACAAGCACATTTTTTTCCCTTCTAACTAAACTGTAATTCCCAGCCTCTTGAAGTTAGAGCCATGTGACTGAGTTCTGACCAATGCACTGTGGTAGAGTAATGTGGGAAACTTTAAGGTGGGTCTATTAAATTTTTCCATTCAGTGTTGAATGGAGAAGACCCATAGGACCTAAGATGCAGCAGAGGCCCAAGATGAAAGAAGTCTAGGTCTCTCAAAACAACAGAGACCTGTCTCTGTCTCTTTTTATGATTCCAGCTCAGTAATAAAGCCCAGAATAGCAAGATAGTGCTATTGAAGTCTTTTGGCTTGAGATGTACAGTCATTTGGCAACTATTTCTTTGTTTTGTGTATACTCATAAAAAGAATGACTCAAAAAGAGGAATAGAACTCTAATTTCTTTTATAGATCTTATATTTCACTCTTACATTTCAACTATCGTATCTTTAATTGAAGGGAAAAATAAGACAAAAAGAGGTGTGTAAACCACAAACAATGGAAAATAACCATTAATTTTAAATATATTTATTGATAGTACATATTTTCTTTACAAAACAAAGAACAGAATTTCTTTAGGTGTTATATCTATATGCAAAATACTATCTTTTCTCTTTTTCTTTATTTTAACCTTTTTCTCAAACCATTTCAGAAAGAGAATTGTGCCCATGTTACCAGAGAAATTATTATTTAAATTCTGATAATAATTATATTAGCAATTAGTTAATCCACTTCATTTTTAATGCTTATTACTAGGAACAGTGACAAAATAATTTACACACATTTCCTTTTCTATTCACAATTAGAAGTTTAAGTATTTCAGGTTTAACAAGGCTTTGAATAATAATTTATTATTATTCAAAATAATCATAATTATGAGCTGGAATCATAAAAAGAGGCAGAGAGAGATCAAATCATCACTGATTCTTAACTTTGTCTATCTAAAACATAAAAAATGAGAACAAAAATCCTAGCTTACATTAAATACAATAGTTCAGTGCTCTCACAATTGTACATCAGAATTTCATTGTATTTTAATAGTTTACATTGGCAATAATGAACGTATCAGCAGAATTTTTGACCAAAACCTCTCCTGAAATTCACAAAGGGTAAAAATCTTAAGTACCATATGAATTCAAGTTTGTTAGTCAAGTATTCTACTTTCTGTAACATAATTTCTAAATCCATTTGTCATGTAGAGAAGGTTTGTTTTGCCTCAGTATTTGGTTTTGTTGAAGATTATTTTAAAATAATGAAGTAAATACAGCTAGTTTTTGTATGCACTTGGACACAACAATTCATGGATCTACAATATTCAGAAAAAGAAAAATTTTCTTGTCACTGTTCCCTGATAATGCGGTACAACAGTTATTTATGTAGTATTTATATGATACTAGGTATTGTATGTGTGATTAAATTATATGTAAGGTAGGTTACATACAAGCACTGTGCCATTTTACATAAGGAATCTGAGTATTCATGGATTTTGGTATTCATTCTGGCATCAATAGCTCACAGGTTGAGAAATAAACTACATGTTTTCAAAATATTGTGATAAAGCCTTATCAAAAATGTAAAGAAACTCACTTTTGTATATATTTATTCCTATTTCTGCTGCATATGGTTACAATATAACCAGTTGAAAAATTTGATAGAGTCTTGTAAGTTAAATGACCTAATGACACAGTGCACCTTTACACAGTGATTTTCTGTATTAGCCTTTCTGTGATTTATACTGCTTGTCTTCTATAATAATAAGATTCTTATAAGAAGAAATTAAAAATGTTATTTCCATTTTAATGAATGCTATTATATTTTGTAATCTGATCTGATAATTTTAAAAGCCTTAACATATTAGAAAATCATTGCCAAAATAACACAGACTTTGATGAGAAAATTCCAGCTATCTGATATGGTGTTCAATTATGCAAGATTTACAAAATTAGTACATATTCATTTTTTTCTTTTTCCTCTGTATATATAGCATACTTTAAATCAGTTTAAATTAACTATATAAGAAAAAAAAAAAACAAGGAAATTCACATTACAATGCCTCTTGGGCATCCAGTGAGTACGTAGCAGGTGTACCTCTGGATCGATGATGTATTAAATGTTAGATGCAAAAGATAAATTACCCATGTTGGAATTATCAAAAATTCAAATTTGAATGGGTAATAATACTAAGTCTTTATGTCTCTTTTAACTGATAATGTGGAAAAAAATCTTTAAAATAACATCTATTCTTCAGTGTTGTTTTGAATAAAATGAAATTTAGTCCTTTGAGAATATGACCACCAATAATTTTTTCATTTTCTATTTAACTTTCAACTTACACCTGCTTTTGTGTAGTTACTTTTATAGTGTAATCCTCATCAAAATTGACTTTTCATTTTGTTATGCAGGGTAAAATTCACTAGAAATATTAGTTTAACTTTTAGATAACTCAAGGGGAATTCAATTTTGTCCAGTACACTATACTGCTAATTGTTCCTGTTTCGAAAACAAAGGTAAAATTTTGTAATTTGGTTTTATATTTTGTTGTTCTCCTCGGTTTATATTAACATAGAAACACCACAAAGCTTTTCTGTGCTAAAGAAAATTTAATTTTACTTTTTTCTATGTAAAAATATTGTAGCAGTCTATAGGTTCAAATACATATATACTGAATATATTTATCAATGTATTTTGAGCAGGTTGTCAAAATTGAGGCATTAACCCCCAAATTAATTCACAGTGTTTTATATGAGCACAATAATTCTCAAATCACATTATAATCTGATTTATTAAATTTCACATAGGTAAAATACATTAATTATATTTATGCACACTGAATCAAAATAGCTCTGAATATCATCATGACTTTTAGACCCTTTATTCTAAAAATTTAAGTTAACATTTGAAGGAGAATATTCTGACAGAGACTTTTTCAGTATTTCTTTTGGGAAAAGTTAATAGGAATCATATACCATTTAATATCATTATTTTATGCTTAATTTACCTTTTAATTAAAAGTATTATTAAAATATTTAAGTACACAGTTTTTAAATGTCTGCCATAATATTGTAATTGCTTGGTGCATATGTTCATATCTGTTTTTGCAATAAATAAATTTAAAAATATGTATTTTTAGGATGATGTAAGTCTGTGTTTTCCCATCATAGTTAAAATTTCTGTTTTAACACTTAGTCATATGGTAAAAAAGATGGATGTGTTCCTTGTACAGCCATTTACCATCTGGTTAAGCAAATACACTTAAGGATACTTTTACAATTGTGATCAAGTGACTAAAGATCTAAAAACAGAGTTTGAGCTCTAAAATGATGATTGTACAGCTGTAGCTGGCATCATTAGGGACCAATAAAATCTTTATGTTCTATTTGAATGGTGAGGACCTTTATCAAAGAGAAGCTCAAATGGCTAAATAACAAAGAAATGATCCATTTAGCAGTTGTTGTAAATTTAAGACAGATAATGGAACTTCTAAGTCATAATTAGCTTTTAACACCAGTAAGATTATTTTCAAGTTCTATATCCCATACTAATATTTTAAACTTGTCATCTTACCATAACTCTTTGATTGTTGTTTTGCTTCATTTTTCTAATGCTGTCATCAATTCAAACTAAAGCCATCACATCATCCTTAAGAACTAAACAACTGGAATTATCAGAATGCTTCATGCCATTTCCAATTAACAGAACAATAGAAAGAAAATCACTAAATGTTGCTTGTCTAAAAAAGAAAAAAAAAAGAGCAACCAATTGCTTTTTCCTTCTTATCAGGTAATTCAAAACTGTTTCTGAACATTGGATATTTATTTCTGTCTCTTGTTAACAGGATAATTCCTAAGTAGCTATATAAGTTCTATTAAAACAGAACAAATGAGCTCAGCACACTGCTGACTGATTTGCAGTATCAGCAGTAATCCCTCAGAAATCATCCTTAAGAATTTGCAGGGCTTTAAAATGATGTGAGCAGTTTTTATTAACAGGCATTTTTCCCCTTTCTCTAAAGATTCAATAATATCCCACAAAATACCTATGTTTTTTTCATAACAGGGATTGAACCCAGGTGTGCTAAGCCACAGCACCAATCCCTTTTTTTTTTTTATTTTGAGATAGGATTTTACTAAATTGCTTAGGGCCTGGCTAAGTTGTTGAGGTTAGCTTTGAACTTGTGATCATCCTGCCTCAGTCTCCAGAGCTGCTGGGATTATAGGTGCACCTGGACCAATAACCAGATATTTTAATTGTGTTCCAGACTGTCAGGTCAGTGCACAATTTTTCTTCTGCAAGCCTGAAGATCTGGAATTCTAGTCATTGTAAAAACACATGGGTGTGGTATCTATCATATTTCTCTAGGCAATATTATAAAATGATTGGACTTAGGGGATAGTATAGACTTCTATGTTTGTAATTTTAAATGTGGAGGGTATTACCATTCATGTAATTCAGTGTCCTGTCCAAGCATGAGGAACTGTAAATCTAAGGTGACACAGTAAGAGGTAGAATGTAAGTTAAAGAAAGACCGCTAATGCCAGAGTTTCATTTCCTGTCCACCACAATATATTATTGTTAGTACTAATATAGGAAAAACAAGCACAGATGTTTGCAAATTTTATATTCTGCAATTCCTTTAAGTTCAGGCTCATATAATTACAGAAACAACAATGTTCATTTTTGTGTGGTACTTGAAAAACTAAAAACCAATTAAGAAGAGTTTGTTTTGGTTACTTCTATGTATGGGTAATTGTTTTTCTTCCAAGATGTATTTGTGTAGACACCCCTGTATAGACACACATGAATTTGTGTACATATTTGTGCCATATCTCATATTATACATGAAAATTCCATAAGACAAGGAATTATTTTTTTCAAGAGTGTATGTTAGGGCTGGGGCTTTAGCTCAGTGGCAGAGCGCTTGCCTAGCATGCCTGAGGCACAGAGTTCGATCCTCAGCACCACATAAGAATAAACAAACAAAATAAAGGCATTCTGTCTACTTACAACTACAAAAAAAATTATAAAAAAAAGAATGTAGATTATTGGTAGTAAAGTTCTCTTGACTTTATCAGAATTTGTAGAAAGCAAATCAAGCTTACAGAAAAAAATTAAATAATAGCTAACATATACTTACTTTTTACAAGAATTATACTTTGTTAGAAAAAAAATTAGGGTATTCAATCAACACAACTCCCTGTAGGGTAGGCATTTTAGACTTTCATTTTTCCAATAAGAAAATTCAGAATTAAATTGATTAGATGTAGCTGAGAGTAGCAGGGACACACTGGATAAATGGATCTAATCTGCTTCCAGGGCCAATTCTTTTCACCACTTTATTGTGTTGTTTTCCATTATTATATTTCAAATTATACAATAAGCTATTCTTCCTGTTCTTTCTATCTTGCAAAAAACATCAGTTAATTAAACACTAGTATGTGATTCGTCCTTTTTTATTGGAGTCATATTTTTATGATTTACATTTAACTGATGAGCTCAATTAAATTACAAGACTTTCCACACTGTTAGTAAGTATTAGGAACAAAAATTATGCCCAATCTTGTAGCTTCTTGTGGGGAGGGAGGGAAAGGGTACGAGGACTGAACTCAGGAGCATACACTTAACCACTAAGTCACATGCCCAGCCCTATTTTTTTTTTTTTAATTTACAGATAGGATCTCACTGAGTTGCTTAGTTCCTTGCCTTTGCTGAGGCTAGCTTTGAATATGCAATCTCTGTCTCAGCCCTCAGCTTCCAGAGCCACTAGGATTACAGGCTTGGTACACAATGCCCTGCTCCAATTTTAAAATGTTAAGTCCAGAACTATTTCAACTAGGAAAAAAAAAGGAACTGAATGTATAATCAGATATCAGGAGCCATCCATGGTTTTGTTTGTGAAATATTTCTCCTAGTAGCCAAATGAGGAGATAGGTCTGACACTGCAAACTCCCTGTCAGGGATTGATCATAAAATGCAGGCACACCTCCCCCTCTAGCTCTGCCTTAAGATCCCACCTAGCACCTGAGATGGGTGTGACTCGCCCAGATGTCAATCAATCTGCTGACTACAAGATATCCTGAAGCAAGACTCCACTCTTTATCTCTTTCTGATGTCTCCAGCTGTAAAATAAAGGAAGCCTCTCAAGCTCTCTTTCCAGAACTCTCTTTTTTCAGCCTGGAAACTGACCCTTAAGGTCAAAGAGCCAACCCAACCACAATTTGAAAAATATGTCTGTGTTACGTGATTTTTCGTCGCCTTCTTAGTTTAATGTGGCAGTCAGCCTGTTTAAACCCAGTCTGTCTCATCTGTGCAGGTGGTGGCAGAGAATCAGATTTTTAAGGTGGACTTTGAGGTTTTGGGGATCATCCACTATGGTTCTATGAATAGCAGTGAATGTGATGTCATGCATGATATATAATAGCAAGTAGTGAAAAATAAAATAATAATTTCAATGTTTAAAAATTTACTTTAAAGTATACCTGACTGTGTTCTAGTCCCTGTGATAAATGTGTTTATTATATATCTAGTTAATGTGTTAGTCAGTTTTACATTATTCTAACAAAATACCTGAGATAATCAACTTAAAGGAGAAAAGTTATATTTTGGCTTACAGTTTGGAGGATTGAGTCCATTGACAGTTGACCAGTTGCTTTTGAGCCAGGGATAAGTATCTTGTGATAGGAGAGTTAGCTTACTCATGGCACTCAGGAGTTAAAGGCAGAAAAATGGATTCTATTATCTCCTTCAGGATCACAACCCTAATGACCTAAGGCCTCCCAATAGGCCCCACCTTTTGAAGTTTCTACTCTCTCCCAGTAGTGCTAGGCTGGAAAGAAGCCCATAACTTGGGCCTTTGGGGAGCATTCCAGATCCAAACTATAGCAGTGTTTAATCTTCATAAAAGATTATTAGGATAATTTTATATCTCAAAATACTTTTGCATGTTCTAGTCATTAACAAGAAAACTTGCTTCAAAGTGGCAGTATAGAAATGGCATCTGGAACTCCAGAGACCATGTTTTCTTTTTCATTGCAAACTAAAGTACCAAGTAGCATATCTACTGCTTTCTTTCTGTATCATTTTCCATTAGATACCTGAGGAAACTGAGCTTTATCAGTAACATAGAACAAGAGATTAATAGTTTTTTTTTAATTTCCACCTACGGTGGACATAGGCATACAGTGTTGGCACATAGTATCATTATATGTCTACAATAAAATATCAGGTGAATATTAATATTTTGATATGAAGTCAATACTTCTGAATTCTGTTTTTACACTCTGAAAACTGCTGCCAACAATCATCTTTTTTACCTTCATTGTTTTACTGCCTGAATGAACTATTTCATTTCTTAATTAATGATAAAAATGATAGATTACACATCAGAGTGAAACATAAATTTATTGTTTTATAGGTTAGAATGATTAATATTAGCACATTCTCATGCATTGAACTAACAATGCTCTATTTCCCAAAGTGATCATACTAACCTTGGTTGTCAGGTCATATTTTCTTAATTGACCTCTACCAATGTATTAATTTTTTAGATGGGAATTTTAATTTAAATGTTGGAGAAATGCCCCCTCACCATAAATTAGACAATGCTAAAGAAGATTAATGCAACTGGTCAAAGTTTCAATTGTGTTTTATGGAATATTAGATATTAGTTTTAATTCCTCAATAAATAACAATGATTATAATCTAAAAATGGAGTTCACATCTAATAATCCTACCCCTGAAGAAGCACATAACAAAAGAAATCTTTAATATCTTAAACCTGAACTATTAAATTGCTACAATTTAATAATCGGACATTTACATCTTTCTGCAGAAAGAATTATAAAAGTCCAAAATCTTGCGTTTCTATTTCTTTAAGCTCTTTGGAAAACAGGGAATTCACTTTTATGTTGAGATTCTACATTTTTAATTCAGTTATGAAAGTAAAAGTATTTAAAAATTGTTTAAAAATCTATCATATACACTATATGCAATGTACTGTTTTATTTTTTTCCTTTTGGTGATTAAGAATCCCATTAATATATTTTAACAAGCAAGTCTTTTCCAAAATACTAAATATTTGACATATTACTATTACATATCTTTAAAACAAGGAAGATCCCTGAGCAAATATCTGCCTGAAGGTAGAACTGATGCAGAGAAGACAACAGGAGATGGGGAGCACACACACACATAAGACATCATATAAGGTCCTGTATGCTAATCATAAGAGTTTTAGGTATATTCACCATCAAATCTACCAATTATGTTTGATTAAATTCTTTGGATATTTTGTCACTTACAATCTCAAATCTTCTGACAGGTATAGTCACACACTGTATTAAAAGGTAAAAAAAAAAAAAAAAAAGTCTTCTGTTGGTCTTAAAAAAAAATATCCTCTTCCTATCCATTCAGTAGATGGTGCTGATTTTCTGTATATCTAGTATATGTCAGATATTGTTCTAGGATTTGAAGATGCAGTGATGAAAACAAAATCAAAGAACATCCCTGATTTCATGCAATATTATTTGGTGTTAGTAATGGAAGGCGGGGGCAGAGAAAAACAGAAATATATTTCAACAAGTAAATAAACCAAAGACAAATAAATTCCTTCCAGTGTAGCCAAATATTTGTGATGAAACCAACAAAGTAGCCTTCACAAAACAGACTGTGTTTAGTGAACACATGGCCAGCAGTGGCCCTGAAATTCTGAATTCATGACTAGAAAAGGAAGGCTGTAGACTGTAGAACAGCTTAGAAAACCTTACCTTTAAACACTAGGTGAATGGTCATTCAATGTTGAAGACAGAAGACACAGTTTGCTTGTAGGAGAAAATAGTTTAGCAAATAAAGTACAAAGAGCAGAAGGAACAACAAAGAAAGGAACAAATAACTGAGCTTCTCAGTAAGAGTAGAAAAGCTGTAATAAGGACAGCAATATGTGAATATTATGTCATGGCAGAGGTGAGTGTGTGCAGCTTGAAACAAGAGAAGATTAAAACAGATCAAAGCAGAAAAATTCTGCAATTGTTTGGTCATGCTTAATTAGAAAACACCAAATCTATTTTTAAGAGAGTATTATACTGGTTAAGAATATGTTTATGGCCATATGCTTAAATTCTTTGGCAATGTCAATTGTTTATGGTCTGTGACTATTTTGCTAGGCTGTTTCTTATGTCTTTCTTTAAGACATTTAATGAGATTTTTCTAAGATTCAGATATTTATTCATCACATATTTACTGAGTCATTGCTTCAACTCTAGAGGTTGAGCATGAAGTGTCTATAAGAAAGACAATGACTGCGAGTTCAAATTTACATTTTTAATGTAAATTCATCAAAAATCAGGAGACAAATTTTTAGATGATATTTCTGGTAGTGGTAGGTATTTCTAAGGAAAATAGAGCAGGTGTTTTACGTAGGGAAGTCTGAAAGGAGAATATATCAGGGCTGAATGAAGTAAAGAGTAAGCCATGTGCTGACCTGGGAATCAGCCTTACTATCAGTGAGGGCCTTAGATAAGAATGAGCCTGTTTTAATATCTATGAAAAGTTGAAATTAAAAGATGTAAAAGCAACAGAACTAAAAATGTTTAGGCAAACTAGTGAGGGCAGAAAGGACTGAGAACATGGAGCAGTGATGAGAGAGTTATTGTCCAGATCAAATTAAGCTTTCTAAGTTGTGACTAAAATACTGAATTTAATTTTGGGTTATGAAATTCAAATTGACTATTTTGAGATAGTCAATAATCCTATTTGTCTTTTATAAATTTCACTTAAATCCCCTAAATGAATGGGTAATTTGGAATAAAAACAGAGGCCAGACTGAGTTTACATAAATTCAAACCTAAATCATAGTAAGTATATATGTGGAATATTTTGTATCTCATCTTTTTTTCTTGTTTGTATTTTTTATCTACATACCCTTTAATGTACATATCCTGATAAATTTAATTCAGTTCCACAAAATACTTACAAATTTAATGCTGTCACCAATTATGAACTATCTATTATAATGCTTTTTTAAAAACTTTTGAATTAGTTTTGTGCAGATGTATCTACCCAAAAGACTGTATGTAATCTGGTAAAATAGTCCATATTCAATTAAGTTCATTAAGCAAAAATGGATACTCCCCAGACATGATTCTAAGTATCACCTAAACCTTAGTTATACCATTTTTCTCTGCTATAGAAATGAAGAGAATTTTTTTTATTTTTAAGTTCAAAATGTCTTAAATTACTAGTCTAAAGAACATGCATTAAATTAAGAGATGAGGGCAAAATGGCTAAACTTGAATATAGAAGATCCTTACCTTTTTCTTAATCTTCATTAAATTTATGTTTGGTTTAAGTGAGGAGGAAAGGATTAAAGGATTATACTTTTAACACTTTTCTTTTTATCAATAATTTTGAAAAGAATATCTTTTTGGGGTAGACTTAATCAATGCCTACTCTCACATATACTCTCTTACATTTTGCTAATTTTCCCAGTACTAAGGTTTTGATAACTACTCTTGAATATTTGAGTGGTGAGATCTGTATAATCAGCACAATCAGGATACTCAGCCTAGAGAGACAATTGAAGGCAGATTGTATCAAACACCTTTTCAAGACTTTTGGTGATATTTCTTTAACAGGTGTTATAATTAAAGGGTGTCAAATTCCAAGCATTAGCATTTTTTTCATATTTTTCTTTTACTATTTTCTTCCTTTAGCCAGGTTATTAAGTCCTCTATAAGTCACTTTCTTCATTTTATGTGCCATCACTTTTAACAAATTTAAAAGGCACTATTGATGTTGCTGGCCCCAAGTGTTCTATTCAAATATAATTTTCATTTCCTTCTGGGCTAAAGAGATAATTTAAAAATCTTTTCCTAATCCACATCAAAAACCATTACACCTTTCTCCTGTAAAGATCAGAAAAATGAGAAATGCTTTTTGTATTCATTTCTACAAGTATTATTACATGAAGACACTCTCAATTTTTGTTCACCTCTACACCATTTTAAATATGGTTTATTAAAATGTCCTTATTACAGTTATATTGGAACTTAAACTGTGTATTGTCCAGAACTAAAGTCATGCAACATGAATCTTATGCATAATCCCCCAAGATTATATTTTAATTACTATTGAAAGTCAACCCAAGTACAGAAATCCCATTGAATTTTCCCCCAAGTTTGACAAACTTTTTTTTTTTTTAACTAAAACTCAGGGAGAATTTTTGGCACTTTAATTATAGATAATAAGTTTCTTTTTGGGAAATCATGTATGTATTTTTGGAAATGTTTATAACCTGCCTTTCTCCAAAAATATAGGATTCATAAACCAATTAATAATTGATTGAAAGTCAGACACTGCTTATCCTCTGTCACCTAAGCCCATACTCTGTTATTCTGTGCCCCCATTAATCTTCAAAATCTTCAGTTCTGGCTTAATCACGTGTAACAAAAGTTGAAATTAAAAGATGTAAAAGCAACAGAACTAAAAAAAAGTTTAGGCAAACTAGTGAGGAAAAGTATTAGGATCAAGGAAAAATTTTGAATATCCTAAAACATATTAAGAAGGCCCTATAGAGGAAATAATCTCATATTTCTGTATGAGATTCTGTATACTATATTCTGTATGCTAAAGCTTTTAACAAAATATTTTCTTTAATTTTCATTAGGAATTCAAGTTATTATTCTTTTCTTTTTTTAGTTACACATAACAAAAGAATTCATTTTTATATAATGATAAAAACATGGTACTTTGTTCTAATTCAGTCCATAGTATTTTCATTTCTCTACCATCCTCCTGGCCTTTGCTCCCTTACTTATCTCTACTCTGTTTACCTTTCTGCTACTTACTTCCTTTTTTTTTTTAATTAGTGCCTGTGGATGTACAGGATGGTAAAATTCATATCCAAATATGTACAAAGGAAAGATTGGCCAGAATCATTCCAGTCTCCCTATATCATTCCTCCTCCCTTCTTTTTTTTTCTCTTTTGTCTACTCCAGTGGTCTTTCTTCTATTCTTTCTTAATCTCCACAATTCTCTTATTTTGTATTAACCTCCACATATCAGAGAAAACATCTGATCTTTGGAAGTGGTTTATTTCACTTACCATGACATTCTCGAGTTTCATTCATTTTCCAGCAAATGTTATAAAGTCATTCTTCTTTATGAATGAGTAATCTTCCTTTGTGTGTGTGTGTATGTATATGTGTGTGTGTGTGTGTGTGTGTGTGTGTGTGTATGTATATATATATACATACACACACACACACACACACACACATCTGGATATATATTCCCTTTATCCACTAATCTGTTGAAGGGCTCTTAGGTTGGTCCCAAAGCTTGGCTACCATGAATTCTGCTGCTCTAAACATTGATGTGGGTGTGTCACTGTAGTATGCTGATTTTAAATACTTAGGACATTTATGAGGGACATTTAGCTGGTTCAAATGCTGGCTTCATTCCTAGTTTTTCTGAGGAATCTCCATACTACTTTTCAGAGTGGTTACTTCAGCTTGCAGTCCCACCAGTAATGTACAAGTAAACCTTTTTTGCCACATCATCACCAATGTTTATTGTTACTTGTATTCTTGATAATTGCCATTGTGACTGATGAAATCTCAATGTACTTTAAATTTGAATTTCTCTAATTGCTAGAGGCGTTGAACATTTTTTTCATATATTTGTTAGCCATTAATATTTATTTGTTTGAGAAATGCCTGTTTAATTCCTTTGCCAATTTATTGATTGGGTATTTCGTGTCTTTTGTTTGTTTGTTTTTTGTCTTTGGTGTTATGTTTTTGAGTTCTTTGCATATTCTGGATACGAACACCCCATCTGTGCTGCAGGTGGTAAATACTTTCTCCCATTCTGTAGGCTGACTCTCACACTCTCGATTCTTTCTTTCTTTCTCTCTCTCTCTCTCTCCTCTCTCTCTCTCTCTCTCTCTCTCTCTCTCTCTTTCTCTGATGCTACCC
Organism: Urocitellus parryii; assembly: GCF_045843805.1. NCBI lineage: Eukaryota > Metazoa > Chordata > Mammalia > Rodentia > Sciuridae > Urocitellus > Urocitellus parryii. Next base: position 35,387,084 of record NC_135540.1, read on the forward strand.
ATCTATTTTTTATTTTACTTCTTGCTTTTTAAGAGTTTTGTTAAGGAAGTCATTTCCTGAGCTGATATCTTGAACTGTTAGGCTAACATGTTTATCTAGCAGATTCAGGGGTTCTGTCTAATGCCTAGATAGGTGATCCAATTTGAAAAATGAATTTTTGCAGGGTCAAGCACAGGCGTTAAATTGCATTGTACTACATGTGGATTTCCAGTTTTCACAGCATTCTTTATTAAAAAGTTACCTTTATCTAATTCACATTTTTGGCACCTTTGTCTAGTATGAGATAACTGTATTTATGTGGGTTTGTCTTTGTCTTCTTTTCTACTCTGTTGGATTTCATGCCTGTTTTGGTGTCACTATTGTACTGTTTTTGTTGTTGTTGCTGTTTTGTTTTTTACTACAGCTCTGTAGTATAATTTGAAGTCCATTATTATGATGATGCTTCTTGCTCCACTTTTCTTGCTAAGGATTGCTTTGGTTATTCTGGGTCTCTTACTTTTCCAAATGTGTTTTATAGATGCTTTTTCTTTTTTCTTTTTTTTTTTATTGGTTGTTCACAACATTACAAAGCTCATGACATATCATATTTCATATATTAGATTGAAGTGGGTTATGAAGTGGGTTATAGATGCTTTTTCTACTTTTATGAAGAACATCATTGAAATTTTGATGAGAATTGCATTAAATTTGTATAGCAATTTTGGTAGCATGGTAATTTTGACAATATTAATTCTTCTTATCCGAGAACATGGGAGGTCTTTCCATCTTCTATGTCTTTTTCAATTCCTTTCTTTCTTGTTCTATAATTTTGATTATAAAGGTTGTTAGATTGACTTCCAAGATTTATATATATATATATATATATATATATATATATATATATATATATATATACATGCATTTATTTATTTTTGAGTCTGTTGTGAATGGATAGTTTTTCTAATTTCTTTTTCAGCAGACTCATTACTGGAGTAAAGTAAAGGAATTGATTTGTGGATTTTGATTTTGTTATCCTGTTAGTGTGCTGAATTCACTTATGAATTCACTCTAGAAATCTGGAGGAATTTTGCCCGGGGGGCGGAGGCTTCTAAATATAAGATCATGCCATTGACAAACAATTAATTTTTATTTTCCTTTTTGCATCCCTTTATTTTCCTTGTTTTCCCCAATTGCTCTGCCTAGGATTTCAAAGACTACATTGAATAGGAATAGTGAAAATGGGAATTCTCATTCTTGTTTTTAGAGGAAATGCTTTCAATTTTTCTCCATTCAGAATAATGTTTGCCTTTGGTCTGTCATCTATAGGCTTTACAGTGTTGAGGTAAGTTCCTTCTATCCATAGTTTTTCTAGTGTTGTAAACATGAATGGGTACTGTACTTTTGTCAAAAGCTTTTTTTCATTCATCTATTGAAATAAACATATGATTTAATTTAAAGATTCACAAATAAACAAAATTCTAAAGAATCCTGACACTTCCTAACTCATAGTCTTTTGCAGATAAATATTAATCTTAGTATGAAATTGCATGTGCAAACCATTAATGTGATGATTTTGTGTGTTAAAACACAGCTAAAGAGTCAAGAGAATAGTTTTTTAAAATGAATCACAATTTTACTCATTCAAATGCATTAGGATTGGATAATTAGAAATTGATGCTATATTCTCAATAATTCAACCATTATTAATAAGTACTGAGAATATGTTAAATATCCCATCCTCTTTTTCTCATAAAAATATTACTGAAGCTTGATTATATTTTAAATAATTTTATGCAAAGTAACACTGGTAGTGTTTAATTTACATAAAAATTCTGGTTTGTCTTTTTTATTTCTTTATTTATATTTAGGAGTAAGGACATTTTTGGTATTCAATAAGTACTTAGATCATAAAATGTACTTATGTACTCACAAAAACAAAAACAAAAAACTAACTACAATAATGCCCCATAAAATAAATTTCACTTCATAATAAAGTAAAAAATGTTATAATTTTCATTTTATAGAGAATTTTCATTTTATAGAGAATTTTCTTTCACACTATAGCTTTAAAATATTTTAAATAATACTTTATGAATAATTGTCAAAAAGACAATGTTGGTACATGATATTGTCTTTGAAGGGTAACAGGAAATATCTCTAATGCAATTTCATAGATAATAATAGGTGATACTTGGTTAGAAATAATGAAATGTTTTCTGCTTACCTAGACATTACCTAGTAATGTCACATCACTGATGTTCTGAGTTCAAGGAAAGGGACCTTAAATCACCTCTTACTTATGTGAATATAAAATTAATAAGCCACATATATATTGGAAGAAGATTGTAACCAAAATTTATCAATACATGTGCCTTGATTTAAACAAAATCTACAATTTCTTCTGTTGATGTGAACACCTCTGGGGATCCACAGTCAGGTAAGAATGAGAACATAACATCTGCTGCTGATACTTAAAGCTAAGGAAACCAAACATATTGTGTCATAAAGGACTCTGAGCATTCAAAATGCAATCCAGCACAAGATAAGGAAGAGAGGCCAGGATGGTGACAAGGATTTTTTCTGACCCAGGATGTGGCTGAGTTTGATGTTTCTTAGAGATCCAACTTTGGAGAGCGATGCTTTAGGCTAGGACTTTTGTATCTGAATTCTGAAGTTAGAACCCCACTTGTTCAAACCTCTGACAAATTATCAAAATAAAATATCCCAACTCCCAAGTCAGTATAAAAGATGTGCATTTTGTGATAGAAGAATGGAAAAGAGATACTTGAATGTCTTAGAGAAAAAACATATCCAAGTTTCTCTACCACATAACAGTAAACCAGCTAGAGTTAAGTTTTACAGATCCTCATGGACATCTCCAACAAAAACCATGCTTTCTTTTATCAAAAGTTAGTAGAAGTTAGAAAAGAAAATAAATCTCTAGGCAAATGGTAGCAGTATGTTCACAAGGACTGAGGTATTCAGGAGAAGTAGTTTGGTAAAAGGTTGACAGAGGTCGAAATAGCTAGATTGATCCAATCACTCTAATTTGATTGGAAATAAGGTTAGAACAAAGGCTGCTTTTTGTTCACTTAAAGTTGTTCCACCTAAACTTTTCTTGAAAAACAGGTCCAAAGATTTTGTTGTCAATGGGTTCATCTCTGGGCTTCCTTCCAAGTCACAGTGTAATGATTATTCTGCCAGGATTTGCTACAGTTTGGATCCTGAATGTCCTGCAGAGGCCCATTTGTTAAAGATTTGGTTCCCGGCCTGTGGCACTCTTGAGAGACAGTGGAACCTTGAAGGTAGGGCCTAGTGAAAGGAAGTTATGCCCTTAAAGGGGATAAAGAGACTTTGGCCCTTTCCCCTGCTTGTCTTCACTTCACTGTTTTCATGAACTAAGAAGCTCCCTCTTTCATACACTCCTGCCATGCTGTACTGCATTGCCACAGGCTCAAAATAACAGGGCCCAACCAACCACAGACTGAACCAAAGTAAACATTTTCTTTTATTATGCTTATTAGCTCAGGTATTTTGTCAGTGATAGGAAGCTAACACAGGTATATTGCTTTCAAATTTTAGAGAGCAATGAACTGGTCCTTGTTGGTGGGAAGAGACTAGGTGAGGGCAGCAAGTGCCATAATAACGGAGGCTCTGCCTCTAAACAGCAATGAAAAATATAGGAAAGCAAGTTTTATAATTATTTTCAATGACTTAGAGTCAAACACAGCAACCATTGCTAGTAAAATCATATGTAGATGTCTAGAAAATTTTGTATTTACTTATTTATTCAGTAACTATTCTGATGTTGAAATAATTAGAATTACATGGAATGGGCAAGACATGATATTTCTTTCATATATTTATAGACATGTTTAAATGAAACTCACTTCCATGCCTATTTGCTTCTTGTAGTTGTAGACACAGCAATGACAAATTTATAGAGGAGTTGGTGTGCATGTTTACTATGGCGTTAATGAACAAAGCTGTTGCTATGTCATAGACTAGCTATTTTTGAGCCATGAAGATTGTGCTAATGTGTCATGTAAATGTTCCCACTTGTTAAAATCTTTAAAGGCCAAAACATGTGCAATATTATGCAAGCATATTTTTCTCTAGGTTTGAAAGAAATTTTGACATAAATTTAATTAAACCCCCAAATCCAACTCTTATGTTTTGTAGACTGTCATCACAGCTAAATGCCATAGTTATTATCTTGAATCATGGAAAACACACCTAGTCAAACTTAGGCAATCTTTAATATTTCACTAATAGTGTGGTTCATATGAGCCTATAGACATTTTTGCAGCAAAACATTAAGTAATAATTATTTTATTTCCCTATATATGCAATTTTCACACATGATTCCATTTTGAAAATAAGTAAGTGGGAAGATATATAAACGAAATAATGGATTGAGATAGGAAATAAAACATCTCAAAGCTAGATCTCTACAGTTCCTATTTTGTGCTTCTTTCAAAGTAAATAAATATATAATGGCCACATAGCTACAAGGCAGATAAGCAGTTAGAAAAGTTTTTCCCCTTCTTAAAAAATTTACTTTAAGGAGATCCGGGCTGACTGATCAGCGCAGCCCGCCCCGCGGCTGCAGATGGCGGGGCACCACCGGGAAGCGAACAGAAAGCAGGGAGAAATGTGGCTGCGGATTCTGTGGAATCCTGCCAGCTGAGCCCCCACTGAGCCCTGGGCTGGGTTCGGGATTTCAGACAGGGAAGGAAGCGGTACAGTTCTATCCCCCACAATGGAAACTCCACCAAGGAAACCAGCAGCCACCATCTTGGAGAGCTGAAGTAACCACTGCCACTCTCCAACAGATTGCAACAATAAAACAGGTGCGTGTTACTCAGCTCATCTCCCATACAGCGGGGAATTCGCATAAAATCCTTCCTAGGCTTTCCCGGGGAGGGATTATTCAACTCCCCCTCCCATCATCGGCGAAAACGAAACCTGTCTAGCCAGCACTGGGGGAGGGGCAAGCGAAAGAAATCAAAACATTAGAGTGCCGGGGTTCCCAATAGACACCATCCACACCCAACAAACGGCAGGCCCCGAGTACAGTTTGAACTGCCAAGAGGCATCACTCAGGAGAAATCTGGTCTAGCAGGAGAAACCAGGACTAGCAGGAGAAACCAGGGGACTAGAGGCCAGGCCCTCACGACTGGGTGGCTGGAGACCGATCACCCGCCGGCAACAGTCCACCCACTGCCTGTGTGACTGGGCAGCTGGAGAACGCCCGCCCACTGCCCGAGTGACTGGGCGGCTGGAGACCGCCTGCCCACCGGCAACTGATCGCCCGCCGGCTGCCCACGCGACTGGGCGGCTGGAGACTGCCCGCCCGCCGGCGACTAACCGCGCAACTGGGCGGCTAGAGATCGCCAGCTCGCCAGCGACAGCCCACCAGCTGCCTGCGCGACTGGGCGGCTAGAGATCGCGCGCTCGCCAGCGGCCGGGAGCTGAAACCAACCAGAGACAGTCCAGTCCCACCCCCCCATTCAGACACCCTGGCAAGGAGCCTAGGGCCAGCCATAGCAGAGAGGTAACGTTACTGGAGCTTGGCCATCGGAATTCCTTCCCAGCGGAATCCACTTTAGTAGGCATAGTCTACCAACACAAAGGAGAGACAACAGAGATATACAAAACCAAAACAAATCTATAGAAGAGAGCAGAAACACAGCAATCAAATAGAGCTGGAAAGTAACGTGAACATCATGAAAAAAACAAGGGAAAAAAGGAGTACAAACAATGCAGGACAACTTAACTCTACAAGAGGACCTAGAATCATCAGAAACAGGGATAGGGAAAGAACTAAAGGCATACCTAACTCAAATGGAAAGGAATATTAGAGAAGACATGAGGCAGGAAGTCCAAGCAATAAAAGTATATTTTGAAAATGAATTAAACAAACAAATTCAAATGGCAAAGAACGAGCTTTATCAGGAGATAGAGATCTTAAAAAACAACAAATAGTAATCATAGAAATGCAGGAAACTATAAGCCACATTAAGAACTCAAACGAGAATATTTCAAGTAGACTAGATCAAGTAGAAGTCAGAACATCAGATAATGAAGACAAAGTTCATCAACTTGAAAAGAATATAGTCAACACAGAAAAGATGCTTAAATCCCACGAGCAATCTATTCAAGAGATTTGGAATGTCATAAAAAAAACAAATTTGAGAGTCATCGGGATAGAAGAAGGCATAGAGATGCAAACCAAAGGAATGGACAACATATTAAATGAAATAATTCTTGAAAACTTCCCAGAGATGAAAGATGGAATGGATTGCCAAATCCTGGAAGCCTACAGGACCCCAAACATTCAAAATCATAATAGACCAACTCCAAAACACATAATTATGAAGATAGCCAACATACAGAACAAGGAGAGAATATTAAAAGCTATGAGAGAAAGGAGGCAGATTACATTTAGGGATAAACCAATTAGGTTAACGACTGATTTTTCATCAGACTTTGAAAGCGAGAAGATCCTGGAACAATGTATTTCAAATGCTGAAAAATAATGGATTCCAACCAAGAATACTGTATCCAGCAAAATTAAGCTTCAGATTTGACAATGAAATTAAAATCTTCCACGATAAACAAAAGCTAAATGAATTCACAGCCAGAAAATCAGCACTGCAAAGCATTTTGAGCAAAATACTACAAGAAGAGGAATTGAAAAATAGTGCCCAAAACTAAAAGCGGGAGGTATCTCAGTAAAGGGGGAGGAAAGTAACCAAAAAGTAAAAACTAGCCAAACTAAAATAAATAAATAAATAAACATGATGGAAGTACAAATCATATTTCAATTGTAACCTTAAATGTTAATGGCCTAAACTCACCAATCAAGAGACACAGGCTAGTAACCTGGATCAAAAAAACAAATCCAACAATATGCTGCCTTCAGGAGACTCATATGATATGAAAAGACATACACAGGCTGAAGGTAAAAGGTTGGGAAAAATCATACCACTCACATGGCCCTCGGAAGCAAGCAGGAGTGGCCATACTCATATCGAATAAAATCAACTTCAAACCTTCAAGTTAATCAAAAGGGATAAAGAAGGACACTATATACTGTTAAAAGGAACCATCCCTCAACAAGACATAACAATTATCAATTTGTATGCACCAAACAATGGAGCTGCAACATTCATAAAACAAACTCTCCTCAAGTTCAAGAGTCAAATAGACTACAACACAATAATTATGGGTGACTTCAACACACCTCTCTCGACATTAGACAGATCCTCTAGACAAAAACTCAATAAAGAAACTATAGAACTCAACAGCACAATCAATAACTTAGACTTAAACGACATATACAGAATATATCAACCATCATCAAGTGGATACACGTTCTTCTCAGCAGCACATGGATCCTACTCAAAGATAGACCATATATTATGCCATAGGGCAACTCTTAGTAAATATAAAGGCGTGGAGATAATACCATGCACCATATCTGATCATAATGGAATGAAACTGGAAATCAATGATAAAAGAAGGAAGGAAAAATCCTACATCACATGGAAAATGAACAATATGCTACTGAATGATCAATGGGTTACAGAAGACATAAAGGAGGAAATCAAAAAATTCTTAGAGACAAATGACAATACAGACACAACATACCAGAATCTATGGGACACAATGAAAGCAGTTTTAAGAGGGAAATTCATTTCTTGGAGTTCTTTCCTCAAAAAAAGAAAAAACCAACAAATAAATGAACTCACACTATACTTCAAAAACCTAGAAAAGGAAGAGCAAAACAACAGCAAATGTAGTAGAAGACAAGAAATAATTAAAATTAAAGCAGAAATCAACGAAATTGAAACAAAGAAAACCATTGAAAAAATTGATAAAACTAAAAGTTGGTTCTTTAAAAAAATAAATAAGATCAACAGGCCCTTAGCCATGCTACCAAAGAGAAGAAGAGAGAGAACTCAAATTACTAACATACGGGATGAAAAGGCAATATCACAACAGACACTACAGAAATACAGAAGATAACTAGAAAGTATTTTGAAACCCTATATTCCAATAAAATAGACGATAGTGAAGATATCAATAAATTTCTTTCTTAAGTCATAAGATATGCCCAGATTGAATCAGGAAGACACACACAATTTAAACAGATCAATAACAAAGGAAGAAATAGAAGAAGCCATCAAAAGACTACCAACCAAAAAAAGCCCTGGACTGGATGGGTATACAGCAGAATTCTACAAAACCTTCAAAGAAGAATTAATACCAATACTTTCCAAGCTATTTCAAGAAATAGAAAAAGAAGGAGCTCTTCCAAATTCATTCTATGAGGCCAACATCACCCTGATCCCGAAACCAGACAAAGACACATCAATGAAAGAAAAATACAGACCAATATCTCTAATGAACTTGGATGCAAAAATTCTCAATAAAATCCTGGCGAATCGAATACAAAAGCATATCAAAAAAATTGTGCACCATGATCAAGTAGGATTCAACCCTGGGATGCAAGGCTGGTTCAATATATGGAAATCAATAAATGCTATTCATCACATCAATAGACTTAAGGACGAGAACCTTATGATCATCTCGATAGATGCAGAAAAAGCATTCGACAAAGTACAGCATCCCTTTATGTTCAAAACACTAGAAAAACTAGGGATAACAGGAACTTACCTCAACATTGTAAAAGCTATATATGCTAAACCTCAGGCTAGCTTCATCCTAAATGGAGAAAAACTGAAGGCATTCCCTCTAAAATCTGGAACAACACAGGGATGCCCTCTATCACCACTTCTATTCAATTTAGTTCTTGAAATACTAGCCAGAGCAATTAGACAGACAAAAGAAATTAAAGGCATAAATATAGGAAAAGAAGAACTTAAATTATCACTATTTGTGAATGACATGATAATATATTTAACAGACCCAAAAGGGTTTACAAAGAAACTGCTAAAGTTAGTAAATGAATTCAGCAAAGTGGCAGGATATAAAATCAACATGCATAAATCAAAGGCATTCCTGTATATCAGCAACAAAACTTATGAAATGGAAATGAGGAAAACCATTCCATTTACAATATCCTCAAAGAAAATAAGATACTTGGGAATCAACCTAACAAAAGAGGTGAAAGGTTTATACAATGAAAACTACAGAACCCTAAAGAGAGAGATGGAATAAGATCTTAGAAGATGGAAAAATGTATCCTGTTCATGGATAGGCAGAACTAACATCATCAAAATGGCGATATTATCCAAAGTTCTCTACAGGTTTTATTGCGATGCCAATTAAAATCCCAACGGCATTTCTTGTAGAAATAGATAAAGCAATCATGAAATTCATATGGAAAAACAAAAGACCCAGAATAGCAAAAACAATTCTAAACAGGAAGTGTGAATCTGGAGGTATAGCGATACCAGAGTTCAACCTGTACTACAAAGCAATAGTAACAAAAACAGCGTGGTATTGGTACCAAAACAGGCAGGTGGACCAATGGTACAAAATAGAGGACACAGAAACCAATCCACAAAATTACAACTTTCTTATATTTGATAAAGGGGCTAAAAGCATGCAATGGAGGAAGGATAGCATCTTCAACAAATGGTGCTGGGAAAATTGGAAATCCATATGCAACAAAATGAAACTGAATCCCTTTCTCTCGCCATGCACAAAAGTTAACTCAAAATGGATCAAGGAGCTAGATATCAAATCAGAGATACTGCGTCTGATAGAAGAAAAAGGTATTGTGTCCAACTGCAACTAAAAAATAAATATTAAAAAAATTTACTTTAGTCAGTCTCCCATACTAGACTAGGTTTTCTAAGTTTGTAAATACACATATGAACTTCAGCCTGTTGCATCATTACTGGTACCATCCTTACTTGAAAATTAGGGTGAATGAATGATTAGTCTCTCTCTACGTTCCTAGAGTATACTTAGTAAATTTGAAGACGTACATTCTTATTAAAAAGCACTGCTTACTTGTGTAGTATCAATGTGTAGTATCTGTCAAAGCTATAGGAATTCCAATGTATTATGAAAGGTATAATTAATTCCCTACACATTCCACATTGCTGCTTTCTTATGAAATTATGATAATTTCTTATGTTAATTATCTACCTTCTTGCTATATATGGTTCTCATAAATCAATTTTCCCTTCTTTTAATTTTGACAACATACATAGTAATAATATGCTGCTAATAGAAAAACTGAATGTCCACAAATAATCTCTGAATACAATGTGGCAATACATATATGAAAAAAATTTTCATTTATATAAAAGTGACATAGGTGTGTTTTGACATAGACTGATTTCAATGTCCCTGAATATCACAGGCAGATGCTAATCTAATCTAAGAGAATCAGATTCTTCTAAATGGGGGAAAAAACATTGGCTATTAATTTATTCATCAAGCTACTTATCCTTACCCAGTGGGAAAAAGTAAGAGCTGTATCATATTTTCATCCTTGAATAAAATGTTAGGAATGTGTCTGTCACACTATTAAGGAATCAATAAATGGTCATCAGTGAATAATTAAAATCATACTTGTTCATACATGGTATGCATATACATATATTTTATATATATATACATACATATATATATGTATATATGTATATATTACATGAGCCTGAAACTCTTTGACAAGCATGCAGCATTTTGAGCAGTATAAAATGAGTCAAACATATGTATTATTCTTCCTTTCAATTAATCACATTAATGCTCACTTAGAGTCATCAAATTCTCATGCATCTTTCTTAAGTTTTTAGAAAGAAGTTTTTCAATTTTTTGTGTACTTTTTTCATTTTTTAGAAAAAAAAAAAACGAACAAACATTTGAAGTCATTGTGGTGTAATCGCAGCAGTTTGGGAAGCCAAGGGAGGAGGATCTCACATTCAAAGCCAGCCACAGCAAGTTAGTGAGATCATGTCTCAAAATAAAAAAATAAAAATGTCTATCAATGTTGCTCAGTGGTTAAACACCTGTGGCTCAATTTCCAGTACTAAAAAAAGAAAAGAAAAGAAAAGAAAAAAACTCTGAACACTCATATTGATTAAATCATTCTATCACGACATGATTGGGAGTCAGATTAATTAAAAAACACAAAAATAAAACATGTTCAACTACAGAAATCTTTAGTAGAAAATAGTTTAGCTGCCTCAAAATTCCAATATTTACTTAACTAATTAGAGCTTTTTCCTGTTTCAATGTGTAACCTCAGCACAATGGCTTTTATCAAAAATATTGACTTTCATCCTATCCATGAAGGTAATGATAAAGTGATGTTTATTAGATATGTTTAAAGATAATTGCCCATCCATACCCTGATTTGGAATGTTAGGTGTCAAAAGCCCTAAATGGACTGAATTTGTATAATTTGTCAGTATGCTCACCTTTGTGAGTAACAATTATCCAGAGATAGAAATCCACAGGATGAAACACCTATTATAGACCTCTATACTTTCCAAATACCTAGGAGAGGTATGACCTGGCTTACTTATCAAAATGGATTCCTTTATTAATGATCATAACTAAGAGATACAGATGTAAACTGAATGCCAATCTTAGAAATTTATGCCAAGATATGTAACAATATTCAGGATGAAGAGATGGTTAGGGACGTCATTTTTTTCTACAGTGGTCCATCCATGGGTCACAAACTCCAAGAAATCCAATGGATGCCTGGAACCACAGATACTTTCAAACCCTGTATGCTGTGCTTTTTCTTATAATGCACACCTGCGGTAAAGTTTCATTAGGCACAGTGAAAAATTAACAACTAACAATAAAATAATTAAAAGAATACATTGTACTAAAAGTTGTACTAAAGTGATCTTTGTCTTCTCTCTCAAAATATCTTAAATATTTTTGTATTATTTTCATCCTTCTTGCACTGATGTGAGATGATAGACTGCCTATGTGATGAGATAAGGTGAGGTGAATGGGATAGGTACTGTGACATCAGTATAATTTTTTTTCTTTTTAATCCAATAACTGTCATCTTTCATTTAAAGAAATCTGTATGGGTTCTTTTTTGCATCTTGGAATTGCTAGCATCATTGTTCTTATGCTTTGGGGCATTTACTAAGTTAAATAAGCATTACTTGAACACAAGCTGCAATGCCTCTATCTTGATTTGATAGCTTGATGACAAATATGGCTACTAAGTGACTAATGGGTGAGTATAGTAGATACGGTGGGCAAAGGAATGATTCACCTAATGTCCAAAATAGAGCAGGATGGGGGAGATTTCATCATGCTACTCAAATAGGTGCTTGGTTTAAAACTTATGAATCATTATTTCTGGAATTTCCATTTAATATTTTCAGACTATGACTAAATGTATGTAAAAGTGGAATGGGAAACCACAAATAAGAGCGATACTACAAACTGCACCTGAAGATGCCCCCAGGGAGCTCTCTGTATACTAGAGTTGGTATCCATAATAAAGCAAATACAATATAATCCTACTCCCAGAGAGAGGTGGAAAATATGGCTTTGGACCCTCTCTTTATGTATATTTCTTTTTTCAAAGTATTAAAATCCCAGTTAAACCTAATTATCCACCTGCTCAATGCCTTGATGTAAGCAGCTAACTGTATTTGGAGAAAAAATATGCATATAAATAAAAGAATATCCTCACTTTACATTCACAAGCAGTGATATCATGTAATCCCTTAGCATTGTTGGAAATCCTACTATATGCTCTCTAGTCTTTTCTCCTTCCTTATTTATTGTTTCACAATATTTTCTCTCTCCTTAAAACTGTATCTTTATTGCAGCCAATGTTTCCTCCCTCACAAGCAAATGCATATACCTTCTCCGTAGAATAAAATTCTTCTAATGAGCTTTCTACAAGATGTCATTTTCCCAGCTCCTATTTTCTACTTTGTCCACTTTAACGAAAGTCAATTTTGACCTTAATATTTTCAAATCAACATTCATTTCCTAATCCTCAGTGTACTTGACTCCAGCAACACGTAATTCAGCTGATTATTGTCTTCTCCTTACTTTCATGTTCAACTTCTGTGCATTTATACTCTCTTGGTTTTCATGCCTTATCATTAGCAAGCATGCAATTATTTCCAGTGCTTGTTTTTCATCCTTTTTATGACCTTTGATGAACAAAGTACACCAGGGTTTTGCCCTCAGCTCTGCATTCTTCCAAGTCTACATGCAATCACTCTTTCATTCCAGCTGTAGAATTCCTCAACTTTCTGTTCCTTACTAATACACATGATTCTTAATGCTATAATTCATAACTCTTTATGTCCCCTGATCCTAGTTCTCCCTTGATGTCCAGATTCATATCCACTTGTACAAGTGGTATTTTCTTTCACTTGCCTAAAAGACATTCGGTTTTAAGTAACCTTAAGTGTGCTTGTATACTCATATATAGTCTTTTAAAATATATTTATAAATGTGTGAGGCCCAATGTTTCACATTTCAGTAAATGTACCCTCAAATTATCTTAGCTAATTTCTTTAGTTACTAAGAATTCCATATTCAATCCATAGTAAATTTTGTCAGGGTAGCCTAACAACTTTTACCACTAGCACTCTCATCATTTTGATTGAAATTACCAAGTTTTTCTCCCCATTCTTTAATTCTTAAATACTAGGATATTTCCAAAATTTTGCCCATTGGCTCCTATATCACACAATAACAATTAAAATGAATAAAACTCACCAAGGAAGACTTATCTGGGACCTAACTAAAGCTAAATCAATAGGAAGGAATCTTTGGCAAAAAGTATTCTTGTTTGAATTGAACATGAAATGACAAATTATATTTGGTTATGATTATTATTAATGCATATTGACTGTGGATTATTGAAATTATTATGAATTTTGGAAGGCATTATTGAATTATGGTACAAATAAGTGGAAAATTTCCACTTAAGATCTCTATCAATAGCAGGGAGCAGTGGTAAACACCTGTAATCCCAGTGGTTAGGGAGGCTGAGGTAGGAAGATCACCAGTTCAAAGCCAGCCTCAGCCAAAGTGAGGTGCTAAGCAACTGGGTGAGACCCTGTCTCTAAATAAAATACAAAAAAATAGGGCTGGGGATGTGGCTCAGTGGTTGAGTGCTCCTGAGATCAATTCCTAGTACCCCCCTGTCAACAACAACAAAAAAGAAAATATCTATCTATAACATAAACTTTTATGCCTAGGCTGATCCGTATATGTTTTGTTCTTCAGTTTTTCAAACTATAATCTAATAATAGTTCAATACTATTTTAGATGTTGTGGAGGTTGGCTCACAATGGTCTGGAACACAAACATTTATGTGCTATTTCCAAGAGGAAAATGTGTTGAAAAATGTAATCATAGCTCATATCCAAATTTCAGGGGGGTATTCATTAGAAATTCATATATTGATTAGAGGAACACATAGAAAAATTCCTTAAAATTGTTACCACATAAGAGGAGACGTGATATGTAATATCTGAATATCTTCCTGAATGCACAGTTCTCAATAAATTGTGTAACAATGGGAGTAGTAAATATTTACATGTAGATGATATGGAGACTTAAACTAAAACAAACTACATATTACTGATTTAAATTAATTTAAATTCTTATTAATTGGCTTGAAGATATCATGTTTATTATGCTTAGCCAGAAGTAAAAAAAGCAACACTGCTAATTATCCATCCTGTTTTAATCATGCTAGAAAGTGCCCAGTTTCTTTTATTCACCATGATTCTATGCAAGTATTATTTTCACATAACTATCTGGAGGATAATATGCAAATATTTTCATTTTTCCCACTTGAGTGTTAAATTTTTCACTAGTAAATTTTCAAATACTCTCTGAAATATCTATGAGTGGTCTTCAAAAATATTTTTAAAAGAAATATAATTAATACAAACCAATTTATAAATTCATTTTCTAGAACAGTTTTCTGCAATTACATATGCTAAGTATGATAAATAAAAAGTTTTCATCATTTGTTTTTCTACAAAAATATGGAAGAGGAAAAATAAATAACAAGGAAAAGTAATAGTGTTAGAAAAGCTTCTTTACTCTTCAATGTTTTATGAAGTTATAGACATATCATATTTAGCATTTGAAAATATGATACTGAGAAAATGAACATGATAAGTGAAGTTGTCAGTGAGAGGTAATGAATGATACAATATTTAAATAGCCTTAAGGTAGAAGAAAAGTTATTTGAACTAATAAAATGATACTTATTGTCATTTTTTAAAATATTGTGTTCATAAATATTAATGGAAAATTTACACATCCATAGAAAACATGAAATAAAATGGTAAGCTCAAATATAAACTCTACAACTCAAAATTGGGAAAATTATTTAGTATGCCAATGTAGAAATACAAAATTAGCCATTCAGACATTTGAAAGTTAAATCTAATTTCTCTGTGAAAAATAGAATAGCTTGACAGTAACTGAACACAGTAAATTCCTAACTTCTGCCATTATTCTGAGACGAGAAAGAATGATATGGTGGCAAAATGACGTTATATAGATCTAATAGATATTATATTTATAAGAAAAGCTATAATCCATGAGAAATATAATAAAAAATAAAACTTTAAGAAGTCAATATCAAATATATTTTCAAATTATTATTTATTTTAAATATATTTATCCAAACTCAGAAACTCGACTACCACCAATTATTATAATCTGGCCTGAAATTCAGTCCCATAATATTATGATCAGAGGTAAGGCTATTACTTAATTTATACCTAGAAAAAATAGGTATGACTTCAGATTTAAGCTTAAAATTTTATTAAACCTGAAATTTTATTAAATGTACACTTATTGAAGTTCCAGTCTTAAATCCAATAATTGTCTGTTATTGCATTATTTAATTGGCCAAGAACTGTGCTAAATGCATAATTTAATTGCTACAAATACCACAGAGGGCATGGTGACAGACTAAAGCAGATATATTTGGGGCATGTACATACTAAATGAGAAGCTTGAAACAACTCTAAGTTCCTATCCCAGTTCGGAATTAACTTTTTGTGACAATGCTGAAAAAAACATTTTTAAAAAGCTGAGGCTTATTGCCTTCTTTACAGTATAGTGGCTTTATTTTTATAACTACTGATGTGATTATAATGCCTAGTTTGTTATTATTATTATTACTAGTCCTCTTCCTCTCCCTTTCTCCTTCTCCTTGATTCCTCTGCTCCCTTCTCACTCTGCTCAAACTTTTTTGTGTTAGTGGTGCTAGGGATTCAATCCAGGGCCTCATGCTTGGAAGACAAGGGTTCCACCATGGATCCATATCCCAAGCTCTGGTTATATTATTTATACATATACTTAGTAACCCTAAATAAGTAATAATTCAGCCAAAGAATAATAACCTCATATCATTTTCATAATCTGTATATCTATTATCTACTACATATTTGCAAATGGTAGGTAAACATACAAAACATCTAAATTTTAGCAAATTCTTTGCAATGTTCTTAAAAATCAGATGAGGGAAATATTTGGTATGATGTTAATAATAACTGGTGAATAAACAAATGTATGTATTATAATGATCCCTAAAGCATATCAGATAATGGGTACTTTGTAGCATTCTGAAGTTCACATTTTGATTAGTGAGGAGAAAAGCAACAAAACTCTTTGATTAATTCCTTAATTTTGGATGGATCTCTGTTAACTTTTTCTGAATTTGGTGACATGAAATTAATTGAGTTGTGTTTCATTTTTAAAATTACTGTGAAAATTTTTATTGAAATTGATGAGTGGTGAATGAATTCAGAGAAACTGTAGCCTTCTGAGTGCTTATATTCTGACCTGGAAAACCACATTTATCATTGTCTCACATTGACTGAGGGTTAACTTCACTATCATCCTGCAGTTTCAGTTTATTAATACAGGTTAAAAAAAAAGACAGAGAAAATGAGCAAATTAAAATCTGGGGATCATTTTTCAAAGCTTATATATTTATTCAGACTTATTTTTCTTGAAATTGTATGGAAGTCTATTTAAACATAAAAAAAATACACATCTTTACCAAGATGTCCTTTTAAAACAAAAAAGCAACCTAAAAGTACACATGGATTAGTACATATTTACTGATATATTTTGAAATGTCAGTTTTCTAGCCTAAGTTTTCAAGCCTAAATTCTATAATTCTCTTTTAAAAATATCAGGTTAAAGAAGCAATTAAAAAGTGAAATACAAATGACTCTTAAGATCATACCAAGGAAAAAGGAAACAATGTCTAAACTCATTTAAAGAATGTGCAAATAGCTTTAAGAACCATATTCCTAAAGTTGTTATTGTTCATGATGCACGTTAAGTGCACAGAACATTTGCCTTGATGACAGTTTTATTCTCAGCATAGTATATGGCAAAAGGGTTTCTGTTCAATTGACTTTCTCATAAAAAGTTTAATTCCCTCTTCATTTTATCATAGGTTAGAGCTTGAGTTATTTTTTTTAATCCAGCTTACATGTACACACTGCATAAGTAAATTTTGTTTTGTTTGACAGACTGACCTGGTGTCAGAGTGAGAGGAAATAGTGCTTGCTGTAAGTGCTGATGTGAATTGCAGGGGTTAGGAATCCTTTCAGAAACGACTTTGAGGTGAAATTCTCTTGTCACAAAAAATACATAGCTAGGCAGCATATAAGAATGGAATGTTTTATATTATGTTGAATATTGTCACAAAGTATTTGATGCCACAGTATTCTATATCATATTGTACCCAGGTATTTCATGATCACTCAAATATGAATGGAAATTAATTCAAAAAATATTATGTCCCAGCTGCATTATATGTTTTATGTAAATCTACAAATCATAAATCACTAAAGAAAATGCTTATTAAATTCATGTATACATTTAAAAGTCAATAATGGCCAATGCTGTAATTGATAGGCATTTTAGCATGTAACGTAAATAGCAGGAAGAAGATTTATGAATATAGGTTACATATATAATATTTCATTATACAGATAGATGCTTTAAACCTGGAGTTAAAATCTTAAAACAATGAATCACTACTTATGGGTATATAATCTATTTAAATAATTTTACATATAAATACAAAACATATGTCTGATAAATTCAATATAGGAAACAAATAGGACTTACCTTAAATTGCAAATAAGTAATGGATGATACAGATTTTACCTTCTTTAAACAGTTTTAAGTGTTTTCTAATATTTTTTCCAGTACCTTTCACTAGTTGTTTTTAAATTTTGGGATAATTATAGATGTATATGCATTTTTAAGAAATAATACACATTCCATGAACCCTTGGACAAGTTTCTTCCAATGATAATATTTGCAACATTATAGTACTATATTACAAGCAGAATATTGACTTTGGTTCTATCCATTTTATTTACATTCATTTGTATGTTTGTGTTTGTGTGTTTAATTCTATTCAATTTTACCACACAGATCCATCCCAGTGGTCAAAACAATAGTCAAGAGAATATAGATGAATAAATATCTGGTAATATTATTAAAGTAGATTTTATTGAATCTTAAGGTACCAGCAATTTTTTTAATGTGGGTATCAACAAACTTTCTGGAGATCAATTAAAAATTACTTAGGCTTTATGTGCCAAAATAAATTGATTACAACTACAGTATTGAACTATCCTTTTGCAAAACTACTAAACAAATGGATGTGGCTTTGTTCCAGTACAGTTTTATTAAAAACAAAATAGCTCATAACATGATTTGGCTCTTTTTCTTGACCTTCCATTTAAGGTTTTTACAGTCTTTTTTAGTCATGAAGTAGCAATTTTTTTTTTCTATTTGGCTTGTTTTCATTTGTTTTGTTTTTCTATTGAAAAACTATGTAATTAAATACAAGGTTTTGTAGTTCTCGAATTTAAAGATTTTTCTTTTTCAATTGGACCATTATGGGAAGCAACAAGTGAAGTTCCATAATCACAAAATTAATTTTAGTCATCACAACAATCCTAGGATTTCAGTTATACAGAATGCTCTACATCATAAACTTGGTAAAATACATACTAATAAGACAGTTAATTCACTTTGTTCTATAGTTTTTACTTCTCTTCTGCTGAAGTAAAGTTATTTTATGAGTTAACTATTTTTTAGGCAAATAATCAAAACAAAGAGAAAATCCATGGCTTCTGAGAACTGCTAAACTTTGATAAATTAATCAGATAATATAAATCACATTTATATTATCTATGATGAGATAATAATACTATCTATGATGAGAATGCATATTAAAGAAATACAGATCTAATAAATATGCTTAATATATGTCTGAAGTAAAAAATGTTTCAAATACTTTTTTTATGAAGGAGACTTATGAGAAAGATAATCTATCTTACATCATCTCTTTCAAGCTGATTTAGATATATTGAGTGACCTCATGCTTACTGTATCCTTCTGTAAAACTCTTAGCATACTGCATTGTTTTCCAAGATGATATTTAATATCATATGTGTCTGTATAATGGAGGTCATCAGGTAAACAAAACATTAACTTGAAATGATTCTGAGTTAACATATTACATTATTATATTATTATATTATCATATATCATTTGCTGATTTTATATCACATTTCAAAACAGTAATATAATTTCCACTGTACCATCTGAGGTCAAAATCACAGAAAAATATTTTTCTATGAACACCAAAGTACAATGTTAATAGAACCAATTTAAGATTTTTAAGTTTTTGTAAAATAGACTTTATCCAAAAGGGTAATGAACAAAGACTAAAGTTGTTGCTATTGATTTGGCAAAAGAAGTGAATGTAGTATGATGACATTTTCTATATGCACATTTAAGTTGCACAAAGAATACTATGTGCTTTCTTATGTTTGACTCCTAGTTACCATACTAAGGTGTACTATATCATGTATTATTTGAAAAGTCTTATCATTTTTTAACCTTTATTTTACTTATTTATTTGTATGTGGTACTGAGGATCAAACCCAGGGCCTCACCTGTTCGAGGCAAGCTATCCACCAATGAGCTATAACCCTAGCCCTAATCATATCATTTTTATTACCTTAAAATTCATAGTCTATTCTACCATGATCAAAAAAAAAAAAAGAAAAAAACCCAAAGTAGTGTTTATTTTATCTTAACAAATGTGTAATGAAGTGCAATAGCATATTTCAGCCATAAATTTTAGTTAAGAATAAAAGTATCACATAATCTTTCAACGCAGGCACATTCTGAAAAACTGGAACTTATAACCAACCAAAGATTAGGAATCAAGTTGACCATTACAATTTTTAGAAGGAGGAAGTTCTTTACATTTAATTCTAAAATTTCATTCTGGATCATAATTATTAGCATAAAATATTTTCTCCAGAATAAAATAAAACAAACAATGAATTTCTTTATAAGTAAATAAATGTTAAATATATTTGATGATTTATTATATAGCATGTTAAAATAACATATCAAATTACTAATTTAGAAATATCTTTCAATAAAACGATAATTTCAATAAATACTAATCCCTAAAATTTTTAACTATTGTCATCTCAGTTTCACTAATTGAGTTTAGTATGATTTCTTCATACTTATTTTAGTGGGAAATTGCAGATTCCATAAAATTTGAATTATTTGGTACAAACTGAAAGTATCACTTTTAATGAGGGAAAAAAATGAGATGTTATCACAGCATGGCTTGGCATTCATTATTCCCTCAATTCCACTCCAGGTGCTTTTCATTGGGTGGATTTAACTGTAGACTGAATTGGCCACCTTGGGTCCCTAACATAACTCCATGATTGGGAAGCCATATGGTGCAATGCTGAAAGCTATATTAAATTGTGAGTCATATTTTGGCCAGCTTTATTCTCATAATTTAGTATCAGAACTGTTTCCATGTAAATTTCTACACACTGCTGCTTATCAGCATAATTAAGCTAACTTTTTCTTTTCCCTATTTATATCTTGCTGATATAAAAACATACTAGAGTTTAAGCAAAAGTGACTTGTAGAGGCTAGGAAAGAAATAGGTGAACTTAAGGTTCACCGGTATTTACCTTTAAAGAAGCAGTCTTCATTGTGAACAATGGTAATCTTTTGCTTTTTCAGG
The DNA here is from genome assembly GCF_045843805.1 of Urocitellus parryii. Lineage (NCBI taxonomy): Eukaryota > Metazoa > Chordata > Mammalia > Rodentia > Sciuridae > Urocitellus > Urocitellus parryii. The sequence continues at coordinate 35,408,124 of NC_135540.1, forward strand.
CAAGCAGCTCTGTGTACCTCACAGTGGTTTTCATAGAATTCTCCATCAGATCCACACACAGGTTTGTAGTGCCGTTTGCAAAGGTCCATGCAGGCACATTCTGCTTGCCCTGTCTGTCTGCTGATCACACAGTGCCTTCCCAAGCCACAGTACTTATTTTCACAAGATCCAAAAGGGCCATCCTGAATCAGAAATCCTAAAGATAAAGAATAGAAAACCATTAGTTTCCTATGTTCAAATAATCTGTGCATTTCAATGTATCAAAAAGAAAATGTGTTCCAATATAATTTCAATATTATCTGTTGCACTGTAGTTTCAAAGAGGCTTATATCAAAACACAGAGATGAACTTTTACAAAATGCTCTCAGCCTTCCTTCACACCTCCTTTGCTTGAACCCTGTTCCCTCTTCTCAGAGTACCATCATGTGTAAAGCTTTAAACTATCTCCCTACATGATGGCACCATAATGATTAACAGATTCTGATCAAGATTAAAATACAATCTCACAACCTGTCAATCTCAGGATGTTGGTGGGCACCTAACACATCTGTCACTCACTTTCCTGTAAAATAGGGATAATAAGAATGTATTGTATTGTTATGAGGATTAAAGGCCTTGGTGTGTGTGTGTGTGTGTATGTGTGTGTGTGTGTGTATATATATATATATATACATATATATATATACATATATTTCTATTTAGTGTTAATGTCATTTCCTCTTTCAGAAAATAATTTTTATAATACAAACATGAAGGGAAACATTTTTTTCACCTTTATTTCTTTATTTAGTTTTATGTGGTGCTGAGTATTGAACCCAGTCTCACACATGCACGTCAAGTGCTCTACCACTGAGCTACAACCCCAGGACCAAAAAACAAATTTTGAAGATCAGCTTTAGTTTCATTTTTACAAATGAAGCCCACACATTAAATTTATTTTCATATTGATACATGCATGTACTCCCAAATAAGTTTTTATTGCACATCTAATTTCACAGAACAGTGGCTGTAGAATATCTGCATATTCACAAAAGCACAATTTGATCAAACTACTCACTAATACCCCCCATTCCTACCTTCCTCTCCCCCTATAATCTTTTCCCTTTCAGCTAATGGCCCCTCATTTACTTTCACGGTGATCCCTTTTCCCTCTGTTCTTTTTCCCTGTGGCTTCCACATATGAGGGAAAACATGATAATTTTCTGAGTCTAACTTATTTCACTCAAAATTATAATCTCCAGTCCCATGCATTTTCTTGCAAATGGCATAATTTTGTTTTTCTATATAGCTGAATAAAACTCTATTGTGTATATACACCATATATTCTTTATCTACTCATTTGTAGGCTGATTTTATAACTTGGATATTGTGAATTTTGCTCAATAAACACAGGTATGTATGTATCTATAAAGTGTGTTGACTATAATTCTTCTGGATAAATATCAGGAAGAGGTGTATCATATCATAAGTATACTTTTAACTTTTTTAAGGAACCTCCCATACCAATTTTTATATAATATGTTGAATTAAATTATATCCCCACCAAAAGTGTAAAAGGGTTTGTTTTGCCTAGCACTCTCTCAAATATTTATTCTTAATTTTTTCTTTTATATTTTTATGGTACTATGGAGCCCTTTTTATTTTATTTTTGAGACAGGATCTTGATAAGTTCTAAGTTTCTTGCTAAATTACGGAGGCTGGCCTTCAACTTTCAATCCTCCTGCTTCAGCTCCGGAGTGGTTCAGAGCATAGGGGTATGCCACTGAACCTGGTGGGAATTTGTAGTGTTGATGCTTTCTATTTACACTGGAGTAAGTTATCATGAGATTTTTATCTTTGATTCTACCTATGTGGTGTATTACTTTTATTTATTTGTGAATATTAAATGATTCTTGTATTCCAGGAATAAAACCAACAAGATCATGGTATATGGCCTTAGTGTATGGTTGAATTCAATTTGCTATTTTTATTGAGCATGCTTGCAGCTATGTTCATCAATGATTTTTGGTCTGTAATTTTCTTTCATTGAAGGATAATTATCCAGTTTTGGTATCACAGTGATAAACACTTCATTGAATCTCTTCTGAAGTTTTCTCTCCCTATCAATTTTCCAGAATAAATTGATGAGTACTTGTATGAGTTCTTCTTTATATATCTGATAAATTTTGCTATGAAACCATCTGATCCTTCATTACAGGTCTGTTAAGGTTTTCTGTATCATCTTAGATCAGTTTTGGTAGCTTGTATGTGCCTAGAAATTTGCCCATTTTTTCTATATTTAATAATTTATTAAAATATCCCATTAGTGATTATTTTATTATTTTGAGTTGTGTTACTCTTTCTTTTGTTAGTATGGATAAAAGGTTTCAATTATTATTTATTTTTTCAAAGAACCAACTCTTTGCTTCATTTATCCTTTGTATTATTCATTTGTTTCTATTTTTTTAATTTAAGGTTATAATTTTTAAAACTTCTTTCTTTTACTAGGTTTTGAATTGGTTTGTTTTTGCTTTTGCAAGATCTTATGATCTACCACTAGGCTGTTTGTTTGAGATTCATTCATTCTTTCTTTGCTTCTTTCTTTTTCTCTTTCTTTCTCTCTTTCTTTCTTTCATATAGGCACTCACAGATCTAAAGTTCTCTCTTAGAATTGCCTTCCCTGTTCCCAGATATTCTGGAATGATGTGTTTCCATTTCCATTTGATTCTAAGAGTTTTTAAATTGCTCTTAATTTCTTCAATGTTCTACTTATTGATCAAAGGTGTGTTGTTCAGTCTATGTATTTATACAATTTCAGTAGTTTTGTTGTTGATGTTCATTTCTAATTTATTTACATTGTGGTTGAAAATAATGCAAGATATTTTGTATCTTCTAATAGTTGTTTTATGAACTAATCTTATGATCAATTTGTAGTAATGCCCAGGAGAAAATGAAAAGAATGTTTATTTAGTTGTTATTGGATAAAATATTCTGTAGATGTCTGTTAAGTCTAATTGATCTATTGTGTAGATTAAATTTGATGTGTCTTTGTTGACTTTTTACCTGGATGATCTGTTAATGATATTGGTATACAGAAGTGTTACATTGGGTTTTATCAATCCATCTATATCTAGTAATATTTGTTTTATATAATTTAGTGCACCAACATTTGGAGTATAAACATCTACATCTTTTTGTTGGATTGTTCTCTACCAATATTGAACAATTTTCTTTGTCCCTTCTTACAATTTTTTCAACTATTTTTTACCTTCATTTTATTTGCTTATTCATTTATTTATTTTTTTATGTGGTGCTGAGGATCAAACACAGTGTCTCATACATGCAAGGCAAGGACAATACCACAGAGTCACAACCTCAGCCCTTATTCTTACTAATTTGAGTTCAAATTATGCTTTACTGATATGAAAGTGATTCATCCTATTTGTTTTTGGATTCTATTTGCAGGGCATGTCATTTTCTTTTCTCTTACATTGTGTTTGTGAATGTCTTTGCTTTGAGGTATATTTCTTGGAAACAACTAACAATTGATTTTGGATTTTGAAAATCCAATCTGCTAATTTAGATTTTTTAATTGGAAAATTAAGACCATTTACATTCAGTGTTATTATATATAGGTATGTTATTTCCTGCCATTTTGTTGTATCTACATTTTTTGAAGAAGTCCGAGTTCTTATTTGCTTAATTATTCTTCTAATTTGATTTATTCTTTACCATGGTCTCTCTTAAGTATTTTTATCTTTCTCTTTAGTGTACATGATTTCTTTCAGTATACTTTGCAGTGCTGGCTTTGTTTTCATGAATTCCTTTGGATTATGTTTATTTTGAAAGGGTTTTATTCCTTCTTTGATTCTTAAGGATAACTTTATTGGGTACAGTAAATGAGGTTGGCAACTATTTCTTTTAGGACTTGAAATAGATTATTTTGTGCCTTCTGGACTTTTAGAGCTCTGTTAAGAAATCTACTGTCATTCACATTGATGTGCTTTGATAAGTGAGTTGGCAATTCTCTCAAAATTTCTGCTCGTATTTTAAAAAAAAAATCTCTTTATTGAAATTTTCTTTTATATTCTCCACTTTCTTCCTTAGTCTATTTCTTACTTCTTATTTTAGTTCATTTGTAATTTTAAAAATTAACTTTTTAAATTCATTTTACATTATTTCCTCTACTTTGATATTCCTGGGTTTAGTTATTGGAGTATTAAGGATGTTTGGATGTGTCTTATGACATTGTTTTTTCATGTTTCCTATATTTCTATGTTGATATTTGCATACCTGTTAGGATGGCTATATCCTTTATTATTTTGTGATGTTCTTTTATGAGCTGCTGTTTTCTTTACTATGTGCACCAGACTGAAGATATATCTCTATGTCAAAACACTCAACATGATTCTGGTACTATGATTAATTCCCAGAATTATCACAGTTAGAGGAGATAATAATAATCACTAACTGCAACCACTTCAGAATAAATAGCATAAAAACAAACCATAAAAAACTTATTGTTAATCTTTACCACTCTCAAGTCTGAAATTGAAAAGGAAGTAATGCTTTAGAGAGGGCTGGAAAATTAGGTATTAAAGGAAGTACAATAACTGTTAAAATATATAGTACATAAAAAGAAATAAAAAAGAAGTGTCAAGGAAAAAGTTGTAGGGGACAAGAGAAAAAAGTAGATAATGCAGGAAGAAAAAAAGGCAAAACAGGAGAGAGCCTAAAAGTGAGCCTAAGGAAAAAAAGAAAAGAAAAATCCAATTAATTTATTAAGATATTAAAAATGCATAAAATTGGAATAGTATATGCAGTATCAAATGATGGGCAAAACTGCCAAATCAACACAGAAGAAAATACCAGTTTAAATATATATATATCACTACTTTTAAACTATTTCTTGCTGAACTTTTAAACTATTCCTTGCTGTACCATTTGGAATGTAGAGATGTATTTTTTATTGAGTATTCCATATTTGCAATACACCAGGTTTTGCAATACACAGTAAATACTCATATCTCCTTAGTTTGTTTTCTGTGTTTCTCTGGGTATGCAGATAGCAACCACACCAGCCATTTCCAAGCTGGATTGGAGAGCTGTATATTTAAGTTCTGTCCCCTAGGTTAGCTTGCTATTTCAGAAACTGTGCTGAACTTGTGTCTTAACATCTAAGCAGGTTAAGTTCCCTGGTGAGAATCTACGTTGCTCTTGTCATTTCTTGGTGTGTCCAGGATCCTAAGAGTGATTTTGAGGGTCAAAGGAAATGCCCTAATTATCTGAGGTCTATCAATCAAATCTCTCCCTAGTTGGTAAGAAGTCTTTTGTGGCTGCCTATAAAATTTCTGGGAAGAACTATGAAGACATATGTGAGCCTGTCTGGGTAGATTTCGGGTTGCAGAGTGTATGACAATCCACAATAGAGACATGCCAGTCAGGCTGAACAGGCACAAGGCATTTTATAATTGGAGTATATGGTGATGGCCTACAGCAGGGGCACTTCATATGATCCTGTGTCTGGGACGTTCAGCTAGTGCACATGTTGGAGCATTAGCTGGGTCATGAAATAATGGCTCACAGCAGAGGCATGAAACATTATTATGAAACAGTGTCCCACATCAGAATTGTGCTCTACTACCAAGGTGCCACACTCTTCCTCTCAGTATTCTACTTTCTGGTCTGCTCTATCCTAGTACTATTGTCAGTGGTTAGGGACATGGCGAAAGCTTGTTACAGCAGTTACAGCAGTCTCATTACACAGACTACTCAGAGGGTATACTTCAGAGAAATTCCCCAAACTCTTTTCTGTTTTCTATTCCAGCAACACAAATTTCCAAGTACCTCCAAGTCTCTGATAGTATAATATTTTGTTCCGTCTATTCTCTCGGTCACCCTCCTCTCTAATATGCTATTATTTCACTGCTTTAATTCAAAAGTGTTGATAAATTGAGATTTGTTACCTACCTCTACTCCAACATCTCGATCTCTCTCCAAATCAAATTTAAATTAGCAAAATTAAAATTACATGGGAAAGGCCAACATCATTTGTAGCATGGTTTTTAAAAAAGCAAATTTAAAGTGAAAATCAGAATAATTCTAGAAAACATTTTTTAAATATTTGCATTTTTAATATAATATTCTATTTTTTGTGAAGCATTCCATAAAATTTGAAATAAAAATATAATTTATTGAATACCTTTATTATTATTTTAATTAACTAATAATACCTCATTTAAATGTGTAATAAATTTGGAAAAACATAATTAAATCAGTAGTCCCTGAACCTTGGCATGAATTAGAATAGTGAAAAGATGTTAACAAAACACCAATCAACACACCCCACCCTAGAGTTTCTTATCAGTCAGATCTGTGGTGCAGTCCAGAGTGTATATTTCCAACATGGCCCTAGGTGATAGAGATACTGCTACTTCTGGTACCACATTTTAGGGCCACTGATAATTATAAATTATAATCTTAATTTTTAACCAAAATAAACAGAAGACTAAGAAAAAGACTAGCTAAATAATTATGAAATGCTTTTAAGTGGCAAAGATAAAAAAAAAACAATGCTGTGATCAAAACAAGCATAATAATGCAAATCTTTGGAAGTCTTAGGAAAAAGGTATAGAAAAATTACCACAGTGATTAATTTTATTGATATGGTATAGAACAAGTTTTTATTTGGTTCCCTTTAACTTTGTAAAGTTCAATATGTTAAATTAAATTAGCAGGGGGCCAATAACCTGAGATTGTCTCCATACTTCATGAGCCTAAGTAACAAAATGCAACCTAATTTGGTACATGAATTAGCCAAAACCAAATCATGAGTACATTTTTTTGAAACAAATGTTAGATTTCAGCCAATTATATACAGGCAAGCTTCAGCAAATCAGAAACACCCAACAGATCAAACTATGTCCAATTAAGACAAATGCATCCTAATATCATGCCCAAATAAAATACATTTCTCACTGTAGCCAATCAAAGAATCTCTCTACCTTGTTTTTGCAGTTGGCCTATGAAAACTCATTGCTGCTAGTGTGGTGGAACACCCCTGTAATTCCAGCAGCTCCAGACGCTGACACAGGAGAATGGCAAGTTCAAACCAGTTTTAGCAATTTAGCCAGGCCCTAAGCAACTTAGGGAGACCCTATTTCAAAATTTTAATTAAAAAAAAGGGGGGGCTGGGGGTGTGGGTAAGTGGTTAATCAACCCTGGGTTCAATTCCTGGTTTTAAAAAAAAATCATCATTAATATTGATAGACCAAACTCTCTGAACATCATTTTGAGTGCAGCCCAATTCATGGATTGTTCTTTGCCCAAATAATAAAGAATGCATTTAATTGGACTTAAATTTTTCTTTTATCAATTATACTACATAAAAAAGGAAGGTCCAAAATTTCTAGGCAACTCTGACTAGAATATAAGAATTGATTTGAATGTACAAAATATTTTTTTTGTTCTTAAAGCAGTACTTCAGCAAATTGTCAATGTAATGTTTACAGAATCAAAAATGCTACTGCCATTTAAACACAGAAATTTGACTCACAGATATTTTCTATAATTGTATTTCTTACATTTCTTATTATTTTAAAGAAACAGGTTAATATTTGCCAAGAGAGTGTTTTATTTTTTCTCTTATTATGAAGGAATAAACTCAGATTTATTGAGAGAATCTGGTCATTTTACATTTTAGTCAGAAATTAAGGTAGCTTTCTGAATCAGTACAGTTTCCCTGACTTTGTAGAAATGCTCTACTATAAATTCTATATCATCCACTATTTCTATGTTGGTGTGAATTTTTCATTTTTTTAAAATTTTTCTTCTCTTAAATTCTTCCTTAAAAATCCTGTACTCTAGTTGAGAGGTCTGTATTAAGATATTGGTTATAATGTAGAAGTTAATTAAGAATTTTACATAAGCTAGAAGCTGTGTGTTGCATATAGCTGCTACAATTAAAGGAAATTTAATTAATTCATATTCCACCAAAAAGAAATCTCATATTATGTAAATGAATAGCTAGAACATATCCTTTCTGACACTAATTAACCATGACTAATGCTGAACTTAAGTTTCAGCTGAGATTAAATCAATTTAATCTGATCAACATGTCAAAGATTTTTTTTAAAGTACATTCAGTCAGATAGCATACTAAATGAATTTTAATCAAGAACTTATAGTCTGCCATTTTACAGCTTGATAAAATAGCATTTTTTTCCAAAAATGGGCTATGCATTTAATAAGTACATCAGCTTAAAATTTCTGTGCCTTCCAAGCATTACAAAAATTGCTCAAACCAATTTCAAACAAAGCTGAAACATTAAGTGATTAAAAGCATAAAATCAAAAAGTAAAATAATTCTACATTATTCTAAAGATGGTCTTTACAAATTCTCAGTCACAAAGCAATTGTCTTTAAAGCATATCTATATTTATATCTGTCATCTAAATCTATGTATATAGAAGATAAATTTGATCAGGTACTTAACATTCAGTGGATCTAAATGGAAGTAAACTGTTAAAAATAAAACTGTTTTAATGGGTAAGGTGCTATATTAGTTGCTATGGGATACATAAAAAGAGAGGTCTTTGACAACTTCTTCAAAAGGCTTGCAAAGGAAATGAGAAAGAACATCAGCATGCCCAAATAGAGAGAGAAGGATGTAGAAGTGTATTTGAGGGCATGAAGTAGATTGATATGAATAACAGCAGGTAAAACCTTGAAGACATTGTATCACATCACAGTTGAGTTTGTTCTCACAGAATGCCAGTTCAGAAGGCTGATTTGTTGATAAAACAACCCTTGGAATAAAGACTGATACTACATTTAGAAGGATAATAGCTGGAAGAAGGAGAAATCAGGTTCTGATTAGCTAACTACCTTTAATTGTTATTGTGGAATATAAACATAATTTAATTTATAGTGTCAAGTTATTTGAGGTGTTCTTTCCTGAAAATGTATTATGTTCAAATATAAAATCTAGGCCGCCCACCCTGCAGTTCCCCTATGCACTGGAGATGATGACCTCCATTGCTGGACATATGAGCGCCATTTCTTGGGACATTTCTTTCTCTGCTGTCCTTAGGCCTCATAAAGAGTGTTTGCCACAGACATGTTAGGACATGCTGGGACTAAGTAAGTTGCTGGCCATAAGGAATAGCAGCCATCTGCATGCTTGCTTAGTCACATCTGGTTGCAATTGATAAGGAGCTGTAAGGGACACTAGCCATAGGCACACTTAACAATGACTGGTTACAATCGATAGGGAGCACAGCTGCATGGATGTGTGCAAAGTACATGTCCTGTTAAGATTACATCATCTCACTGGACAGAAGCAATGGTCATTGACTTAATAAATATAACCACCAATCACCAAGGTACACCCACCAACTTGGAACTATATTTAAATCACTCGTCCTGCCACAACAATGAGCCTGCTCAAAGACATCAGTGAGACTGCCTGCTTTGCTGTCCATCCCCAAATGGATTCCACCATTTCCTGATGTCCAGCACTCTGCTGGAGAGAACCACTGGACAACAACAATGTCTGCTCTTTGGCTAAGAAAAGTCGCATAGCATCAGAGGTATTTGGAGGCTTGAGTAGCCCTAGGGTTGTATGATTTGTGTGTAGTGTTTAATTGCCCTAGGATTGTGTGATTTGCTTGTAGTGTTAATTAGTATGAATTAAATACTAGTTGGGCTTCTCCAGCAACCCAACACTTTTTGCATTAATTGTTTATATGTGATGATTGGTATGATCAAATATACAATTGCATTTAAAGACAATCCACCGCCAAGTAATTATTAATAGTGCTGCTGGCAATAGGCCTGTTGCTTCTATACACTTGACAAACATACAGTATTCTGGCTCTTCTCATACAAAATTGACTTTTAGTACCAGTTCCTCCTACCATGCTCCTGCTGCCACTCAGCACACACCCTTTTTTAAAGGTACAGCTGTTGCCAAAGGAGAGTTCAAAGAGCTAAGCCTTGATGACTTTAATTCACAGAACATTTTAATTATGTACATACTGAACTCCTTCTCTGTCATTTCATCTGCTGTGCTGGCCATAGATTCTAATAATGTGGTATCTTGATTTGTTTGAGGCACTTTCTTTCCTTGTCTTTTCATATTGCTCATGTGTCTTCCTATCTAGCTCTGTGGATCAGAGGCATTACCGCTTCTACCCATAGGCTTATCACGCCTCTGCAGGGTTCCAGTACCTCTTCATTGAGCGGAAGAATAATATTAACAGATCCCAATATAAACAAAATACCACCTAAAAACAAATAGTTGTTATTAAGACATTTACAGTTTGGTCACAAAGTACAGAAATGGCGAATTTAATTACTGTCTACAATATAATCAGTAGGTTTGTAAAAGGGCTTACAGTTTCTGATGGTGGACAAATAACTAGGAGTGAGGTATAGGAAGATATGCTGAGGAGGTATGAGATGAGTATGATATTTTAGGAAGTGTGAAAGAGAAATCTCAAGAAGGTGGTTAGTATCAGGAGAATAGAGATGTAGTAATTTTGGGTAGACAATAAGAGGGATGATAGTAGAATACATAAAACACACACACATATATATATATGAAGAAAAAAATTTTAAAAATGTTAAAATAGTAAAAATTGGAGAGGAAAAACAAAAAAAATACGACACTGTAATATACTATTCAATCGTCTCAGTTCTCACTAGCCTAATTTATGCAAAGTGCTTGGTTTCACATATGTTGGGGGATATGAGGGAGAGAGAATAAAGAGGGAAAAGAATGAAAAAAAATCTCAAAAGAAGAAACAAAGATTGTTTTGATTGGAGATCAATATCTTTCCTACTTCCCTTCTCATCAAATAGGTGGGGTTGTCTGTTCTTAGTTGGCATCTCGACCCTCAGGACGTTCAAGGTTACCAGGGTGTAAAGGTAGGTCTTGAATGCAGGGTCCCGGGAAGTGGGTATGGCACCTGTCTATCCCATTGGGAGATTGCACCTCAAGATCTCCTTTGGGGTCTGCTCCTGTGATGTGGGTGCTGGGTCTTAATCTCATCATCTCATCTGTAGACCTCATAGTTTCTTACCTCTGAATTAGTCTCTAAAATGTTTCTCCCTCACCCTGTCACTTTCTACTTGCTAATCAGGAATCTTTCTCTCCATGGGTCTTGTGTGTTGCATTCTGGTGGCTGTGCACCTGTTGTGGAGGGCCATTTTGAATTGTGGAGGGCAGTCACTCTGCCAAGTTAGCATCTGCTGGGGCTTGGGGGGAATTAGAAAACTATGGGTACCTGGCTATCTACTGTTCCAAACTGGTAGTTGCCCCAACTAAAGATGGTGATAGAGATTGAGGCAGCTGCTTTCAGTGATGAGGTGTCCATTCGGATGGGGGCAACCACGTGATGGCATTGTGCAATGTGTTCAGAGATGAGCTCTGTGACATGAGTGTTGTGGCTCTTGGCTTTCTTCAGAGCCTGTGATGCCCCTACGGCAGGTTAAGGAACTTCGGCAGTAGCTGCAGAGTCTCAAGATGGAGGTGACCTGGGGAGCCCCAAGTTGGTAGATGGGGGTCCATACAGGAGTAATAGCTGGAGTTCCTGTGCGAGGGTGGAGGCTGAGTGTCCTTGGTAGGAGCAGCATCTGGGAATTCTGCACCCATGCTGATGCCAATGGTCCCACTAAGGAACCCAGGAGACCTGCCTGGGTGAGTAGTCAGTAATTGGGAGTCCTTTTCTAATGCTGAGGTCTGGGGCCTCACACAGCATGGAGGCCGTGATTCCTGCGCAGGATCAGCTGTGGAGGGTCCTCTATCACTGTCGGCAAAGCATTATTCCCCCTAGTCGAGACCTGGGTAACAGAGCTACACAGAATGCTACCTTCTTCTGACTCAACACCTTGCTTGGATCCAGCCCAGCCTTGATGACTTTAACAGGAAATACTTGGTGCTTTTCTTCTACCCTGTGGAATTCACCTTCCTGTGCCCTACAGAAGTCTTTGCTTTCAGTGTCAAAGCCAATGAGTTTCACAATGTGAACTGTGAAGTGGTTGCAGTTTCTGTGTACTCCCACCAGAGCCACCTTGCCTTGATGGATATGCAGCGGAAGCTCTACTGTTTGTGCCATATGAACATTGCACTCTTTTCGGATTTAACCTAACAAATTTCTTGAGACTACAGTGTGCTTTTTGAAAGTGCTGGTCTTGCACTCAGAGGTCTATTCATAATTGACTCCCATGGAGTCATCAAGCATCTGAGTAACAAAGATCTGCCTGTAGGCCAGAGCATGGAAGAGAACCTCTGTCTAGTGAAGGCATTCCAGTTTGTGGAAACTCATGGAGAAGTCTGCCCAGCAAACTGGACACAAGACTCCCCTATAATCAATACAACTCCAACAGCTTCCAAAGAGTACTTCGAGAAGATAAGTCCACAGATAATCCCCTGTGCCCCTGCAGCTTCTCATGTCAGAAAAGAACTACAGCTGGAAACTTTTAAGCATTTAAAAATAATTATATATAAAAGGCAAGTCTAATTAAGCTTGTATCTATACATTTTACTCTAAATGTTTTGTTTCTGTAACACTGGCTAAGATATTCTAACAGTAATTGCTAATGTCAGGATTCATTAAGAACATCGTGATGGGTAGGAAGTTTCCATAAAAGGCCTGGTTCTCTGTTTCTTAGATCATATCTTCAGTGTATAAAGGAAATATAGTTTCTTAGCCTTACTTGAATCTTTGTCTGTACATAAGTAGTATAACAAGCACTGAGAGTCTCTGATCAAAGATCCTGAAAATTTCTTCTTGAATTTCTTCATATTAAACTGCTTTTTAATAAGGAAACATAGATCATAGTTTTACATTATTAATCTCAGCAGTCCAAGTTAACTCTCAAAATGTATGTGTAAGTAATAGAAAGAAATATGAATCACATTATTTAAAAAAATAACAGCAGAGTGAATTAACTGATCATGTACAATCCCTATATTTACCATGTACATAGTTATTTTACTCTTTAGCTGAATTGATATCTAGATTTATTTGTTTTGTTTGTTTATTTTTGTTTTTGTTTTTGGTAGTGCTGGGGATCAAATCCAGCAGCTCACGCATGACAGGCAGGTGCTTTACCACTAAGCCACATGCCCAGTGTTATTCCTATATCTATATCCATGAGGTGTAATTGTAAAGGATATATATTGAATTATTAAATTCAGGAATTTTTTTGAAATTATTGTAATTATTTGCTTTCTTGTAGTGCCCAGTGTAAAATGTATCATAATAAATAACATTTGAAAATATTAAAAAAGAGCAAACATAAAATGTGAGTATGTGAACTTCAGTATGTTAAAAAGAACAAGAGATTTATAGAACAGATTTAAATCTTTGCCCTATCATTGTATATCTATCTGATATCAGCCAGGCTATGATCTCTTTGAGCCTGATATTCTAGTGGTAAATAAGAGATAACTAACATATTATGTTTAGATTTTATTTTATCAAAATAACCCATTTATTTAAAGATGCTTAATAAAATATCAGATGAAAGGTAATGTCTGGAAGTACACTGAATAAATTTTCTTTAGAAGGCTTACCATGAATGCTTCATCTGCATTATATATGTATAATTATCTAATTTATATATTCTAGAAATGGCCTCAGCTATATATAATGAGAAGTTATTTTGACTTAGATTTTCTAAAGGTTTTTTTTTCTCCATAAGATGATCTTGTTTCATTTTAGGAGTGTCAGTATGGCAAACACAAATGAAATTTTTGGCAAATTAATTAAAATGTCAGGCCTCAGTTTCCTCAACTAACTAGAATATTACTAGTTCAATATTCTAGAAAAATTTTAGAAAATGGCACTCACACTTTTTTGATAATTATTATTTAAACTTTATTATTTATTATTATTTAACTTATTTAAATTATTTAAATTATCATTATTATGGACTTAGTACAATATTATCTAGAAATCAATGAAGTAAATAAATAACTGCATTCACAGGTCTATTTTTTAAAAATCTGTTGGAAATATACTTAGAGAGGTTTTGGAAGAATGTGTATTTCCAAATAGCATCCCTAAAATTTTGAAGAGCATCCATTGTATAAGAATTTTTCTTCTCTCAGCTTAAACAAAAGGAGAAAAAATAATTTTGGAAAAGAAAAACATGTTCACATTTGTTTAATTATACATTTTGATTTCAAATTATGCATAATATTTGGTGACAGTTTGTTACCCACATATGGAAAAATTGTAAATCCAAAATACAATTTTTGTTGCACACTGTAAACTTTAACAAAATGCTTCCAGGCCCCACAGATTTCATGGCAAGTGGCAACTCAAGTAAACACTGGAATGCTCACAGAAGATTGAGCACAATATGATCTTTTCATGACCTTTAATGATTGGGATCTGTGTTTCCTGCTGCTACTTTGTGAAATTGGTCAAAACAAGTCATCCAGGCTGTAAGTTTGTTCTGTGCATCACTACTGAAAAACAATCCATTTGAGCAGTCATATCATCTGTAGTTCAGCTGATCTGGACTTCTCTTTCATATCTTATTATACACAGTTCATTGGATCCTCATATAATTTTATAATATGATTTTTTTAAAGTAAAAATGAAAGATAAATACATAAAAAGCTAAAGATTCAGGTAAATAGCATTCACCCAAATTATAGTTTCTGTACAATGTCAATGAATGTTTTCCAGGTGAATTTTTTAACATTTTTTTTAGTTGTAGTTGAACACAATATTTTTATTTATTTTTATGTGATGCTGAGGATCGAACCCAGTGCCTCACATGTGCGAGGTAAGTACTCTACCACTGAGCCCCATCCCCAGCCCCAGGTGGATAATTTTTGATGTCACATTTCAAGAAGTTAGATGACTTTGAAATCAGTTATTAACATGGTAACAGATTTTTTTAAAATTATGTTCTCAACTGAAGAAGAAATGATGTGAAAATTTCCTGTAATGATAGCACAACAGTAATAGATGATGATCAAATCCCAACTCAGTTTTTAATCCTGATTACAAAGCCTACAAAAGTTACACTTAACTATTAATTTTTCCTTCTGAATCCTATCTATAAGCCATAATTTTTCTTATTGCCTATCTATGTTCCATTGAGAACACAGGACCACCCTCACCATCAGCATCCTGCAACAAGGTTGTCTGTTGATAATCCATGAAGCAACAATCCACATCATTAGTCATCATCATTGATAAGCTTAACTCTGTCCTATTAATCCCTATGTAAAGAATCTCAATAATAAGGAAACAGGGTGCAGAGGCAGGGAAGGTGACAGAGTGGCTCCTTTGTCCAAGTGGTCACATTTATTTATATCAATAGGTTACATTAGGTTATTAGTACCATAACCACATTATTGTTTAAGGTATCAGTAAAGTTGCTTATTCTGCAGTTAAATTTCACAGTTACAATATGCAATGTTAGGAGCTGTATGCAGTTCTCAAGAAAGTCCATTGCCAGG
The DNA here is from genome assembly GCF_045843805.1 of Urocitellus parryii. Taxonomy (NCBI): domain Eukaryota; kingdom Metazoa; phylum Chordata; class Mammalia; order Rodentia; family Sciuridae; genus Urocitellus; species Urocitellus parryii. The sequence goes on from NC_135540.1 coordinate 35,423,590, forward strand.
CAGGCAGCTCCAGGAGCACCTGAGCTTGATGAAACATTGTAGTTACATAAAAAAACAAGTTCTTCTAATTCTCAGGAGCTATGTGCCTGCAATCAAGGTTGCAGCTTGATGAGGATCTAACACAGAGGCATCTCAGGGCATTGCCATACCAGCTAGACAAAGCACATAAATTAGCTATATTATTAGATCTTGAGAGAGATTACAGGGCATTCTAAGGGTGGGTAACAGGGAGTTTTCTCACCAGAGGAACACTTCCTTGTACATTTCCATGGTCAGAATCACTAAATTTCTACTTGTGTTCCCTACAGCCCTTTGCAAACCCCTGTTTTTTTTTAAAATGTCTCTATTGTTTTGTCTTTCCAAAATATGACATAGTTGAAATTATATAGTAAGTAGTCTCCTGAAATTCACTTTTTATTTAATGATATTTAAACTTTCTTCATATTTAGTGATGGTTTCATATCTCTTCTTTCACTGATGATTATTATCCCATTGCATGTATTACTACAGTTTATTTCTACATTCATCCATTGAAGGACATCTGGGTTTCTTCCAAGTGTTTGCATTATAAATAAAACTGTTATGAATGCTGATATGTAGATTTTTGTGTAGATTTACAGTTTTAACTTATTTAGGAAAATAACAAGGAATAGTACTATTAGATAAGATGGTAAGAGTACATTCAGTTTTCAAGGAAACTGTTTAACTTTCTTCCAAAGTGGCTATGTCAGATTTGAAATTCCACCAGCAATAAATGAGAAGTCTTTTTGCTTTACATAATAACCAGTATTTGGTGTCATTAGTATATGGTACTTCCACCGCACAAATACATATTAGTGCATCTGGGTGTTTTAATTTGCAAATGTTTGCACAAAATGGTAAGCAACCTTTTTGTATAATTATTTAACATCCTTATATCTTCTTTGGTGAGGTTTGTGTTCAGGATTTTTGAACATTTTTGAATTCATGTTTTTTGTTGATATAGCATCTTTTCCTATTTATGATATTTTGATTTCTGTTTACATTGGGTAATGATTAACTCAGGATAATTAGCATATCCACCACCTTGACCTTTTATCATTTCTTTATGGGGAGTACATTTAAAATCTCCTAATTTGAGCTGCATAATGCATCATTGCTAATTATATTCACAGAATATATTATATTCAACAGAATACCACAACTCATTTCTTCTGTCTACTATCAGAGAGAACATTTAGTCTTTGGTGTTTGGGGATTGGCTTACTTCACTTAGCATAATATTCTCCCATTCCATCCATTTATCTGGAAATGCCATAATTTCATTCTCTTTAATGCTGAGTAATATTACATTGTGTATACATATTATAGTTTCTTTATCCATTCATCTATTGAGGGCATCTAGGTTGGTTTCACAGTTTAGCTATTGTGAATCGAGTTGCTATAAACATTGATTTGGCTGTATCACTATAGTATGCTTATTTTAAGTGGGTATAGACTGAGAAGTGGAATAGCTGGTTCAAATGATGGTTCCATTCCAAGTTTTCTAAGGAATCTTCATACTGCTTTTCAGAGTGGTTACACCAATTTGTAGTGGCACCAGCCGATTAACCAAACTTTCCTTCTCTTTTTTTTATCATTGTAGAGTTTTTAAGACATTGGGTATTTGGGGTCCTTTATCATATAGTTCTTTTCCTTATATGTTCTGCTAATATACCACTTGTCTTCTCAATCTTCTGACAGTGTCTTTTGCAGAGAAACTTTTGAATTTTAATGACGTCCAAGCTATTAATTTTTTCTATCATGCGTTTTACCATTTTTGTAACCAACATGTCATCATTATAGAAAGGCCATGCAAACGTTCCCCTATATTATCTTCTAAGAGTTTTATAGTTTTATATTTAAACTTAGATCTAATTAGAATTTTAAATTAAATCTATATTGATTTTAAATTTAATCCATTTGAGTTAATTTTTGTGAAAGATATGAGATCTGTGTCTAGATTCTTTTGTTTTCTCTTTTTTCCCCCCCTACATGTGGTTGTCCAATGTTCCAACACCAGTTTTAGAACACAATATCCTCTCTCACAAGATAATTGTTGAACTTGATGGATATGTTTTAGTATTCTATGTATTTTTTTAATTAGTATTTTTTGTCTATTCTTTCTCAGGTACGCAGTGCCTTGAATACTATAGCTCCATAATCAGAGTCAATGATCATTTCACTCTTCTACTTTGAATTTTTCTTTCATATTGTGTTGGTTATTTTTAGTATTTTTCCTCTGTATAAGTTTTTTAAAAGGTACCTATATTATTTTATTGGTGCTGGGGATAAAACCCAGGTCCCTGGGCATGCTAGGCGCACACTCTACCACTGAGCTACAGCCCAGCCTATATAACCATTAGAATCAGGTTTTCAGTATTTATAAAATGACTTTTTATTAGGAAATGTTTGCTTTGATCAGATCGTATGTCAAATGTTGATACTTTGAAATGACTGAAAATTGCAGCATACTTAATGGAAACATTCAATTATAATTTTAAATATTACTATTGGAGATGTAAGAAGAATTGTGTGTCTGTGGTGTGTGTGTGTGTGTTGTGTATACTTTAAACTTGAAAATTATTGCTTACAGAAAATCTTATGAAAATTCCAATACATAAATTGAAGTCAAAGAGCCACCATGTGGATTACAGCAACGGTGAAAGTCTCAGATACATTTCTCTTCATCCTGGTGGCTCAGCAAGAGGAAAGGGGAAGAATTTCCACAGAACACAAATTAACTGATATCTCATTTTCCCCTCTAAAAATGTATGAATTCTGATATGTGGCTGGAAACTCTAACTCAAGCTTTTCTTTATACCTAATGTTTTAGAAACAACTTCAGGGTTAGGAGCCATATCTAGAATAGCTGTCATAGTGTCATTTATTGGGAAGGTCATTTAATGTCTCAGTTGTTCTGACCTTGAGTCTGAACCAGTTATTTAATGATTAATGTGCAACAAAAGGGACTGTTTGTAGCATTTGCCAGTTTCTGTGGTGTAAAATATTCCCACAGTATCCAATTTCAAGCTATAACCAAGACATCACCGAATCTGTATTTTAAAAAGAGATGCCCAATTGGATCTCATAAACCAGTACAACTCAGCTTCATAAGCCTCAATGATTGCCAAATCGCTGTCCCCCAACTTTCTATAGTTGAATTAAAGAACTGATTATTTTACTAATTTCTGCAACTAACCTCAAGTATATGCTGTTGGTCAAAGAAAGATGATTAATTTCCTAATTATAGCTGAAGCTTGAGCCTTCCATATTCTTGTATAGGTGAATTTTAAGATTTTAATTTTACTTCTTTTTGAAGCTCTTTTTTTCTTTTGAGGGTTTCAACTAATGTTAAGTAGGGCTGTTTGATACAGCAAGGCATAGGTAAAAAGATTGTCCTCAGGTTTGGAACACATAACTTATTTGATACAACTCTGATTCCTAGTCACATGGTCATATAAGTTCTTTGTGTGTGAAAAAAAATAGGATGCAAACCACTCTCTCTATTCTCATATTTTTTTTTTTCCTACCCTCTGCCTCACCTCTCCAACAGCTGTGGTTTAAATCCACCTCAAATCTAATTTCTCCAGAAACTTGTTTATCCCCTGAATCCTTTCAATCCCCCTAGCTTAGGTGCTGAGGATAATTGCAGGCTTTCTTTATTTTGGTTTCCATGCTCTTACACTTCTTCCCTGGAGAAAAAGCCATAGAGTCATACACTGCTTGAATTGGACAAAGGCTAATGGGAAAATAATAAAATATCACCTCAAAAGCATTCTGTCACTATTATAAATAAAAAGGACCTAGAATCTAACAAGAATCCCAGAAGGCAATCTAAAAATAAAGGCCGGCACTGGATAGGAGTTAGCTATGTGTCTGAGAGAAGCATAAAAGGATATTTTAAAGCAAAGATGCTAATATATAGGCAGGTTGATTAGATGTTGCCTAGTGTGCAGATTGGGGCTGAGATTGTTAGAAGATGTTGTTTGAGAATTTGAAAGAGGATGGTAGTAGATAGCTTTGCACTGTATGTTAAGGCTCTGTCCTTGAGACAGTGGCAGCTGATATTTAGTAGTTTGAAGAAGGAGTCTCTGGATAGAAAAGAAGCTATGAATTAGGAATTTAGCTGCTCTGATTTACTTGAAAATAGTGTGTGTCAGAGCAAGGGCAGCTATAGGAAGCCAATTTACAGAGTAATGTAGTATTAGTTAAAGAAAAGAGGGTAACTTTCCATTGAAGAAAGGTAGTTAGGAATGGTTATAAGAAAAGATAATTTTGAGAATGACTTTGTAAGCAGTTAAGAGAATTCTCTTTTTTTTTTCAGCACATATTAAATGTACAAATTAATGGATTTCTTTTTGACATTTATGTACCTGCATAATATGAATTGATCATGTCCACCCTCCCTTCCACCCTCTCACCTTCCCATTAACACTTCACCTTCTTCCCAGTCTCTGATAGACAAGGAAATATAAAAGTCATTATGAAAATCTTATTTTCACATATTAATATGAATAAAAAGATGATCAACAATTCTAAGTTCTTGAAATACAGAGAAAGAGAGTGACATATATGAGCCTTAAAACTTAGGTATGCTTTTAAACACCATGTTATATGCTTTTCTTTCAGTAGGAGATTAGCTTTTCGGTACCTACTGTGACAGATAAGTCATTTCTTAAAAGGGATGACATTTTGAAATAGCCATTTTTAGTGCAAGGATGATAAATAGTTGACTCTAGATTAAAATTACATAGCCAAAGGGATAATACAAATATCTTTAATTGTGTCAACATACAAAGTAGTGTTATTTTTCAGTAAAACTAAGCATCTTAAAGAAAAGAGTGGAGATTATGTAACTACCCAAAATAATGGTTTTATTATCATTGGTGTGGTAGAAAAACTGGATGAAAAGCAGAACTCAAAAAAACAAAGTCCTGAAAAGAATTGTAGTACAAGCTGGATAAGCAGAAAATGCTAAATTCTCTTCTGGTAAGTCAGTTTCGTGACTTTAAGGTCATTTGCACAAGAATTAAGTCCAATATGTAATTTTTAGCTGAAATGTCAATCTATTGTGATGGTTTCTCAAATACTAATAATGTAATTTATAATAATCCTAATAATAATTTATAATAATGCATATATATATATATATTTGCCAAGATCTCTACACCTAAAAAATTATTTTAATCATCTTTTAATTGATAGCTTTGAAACTTACCTGACTTTCCCATATGTCTAAAAATTAAGCTCTACATGACATATAGTCTATATTTCTTAAAGGTAATTATCCTAATAAGAAATATAATTATAAAATTAGAAATTTCATATATGTTTATGTTTGAATACTGCAGTAAGACCATAGCCTCCTAGGTCTAATTTCTAGGTCTTTTTGGTCTTAACAATGTATCTCTGTTCTATAGTCCGATGTCTTTTATTTCTCCCCATATTACTGTGCTTACGATTTTGAACTTTCCAATAAACCAAGTTGATATCTCCTACTGTTCCATAACTATGATGTCTGTGTATTTGGAATCTTCATTCATCTACAAAGCTAAAGAAATATTTTCAAATTCACCACATAATAAAAAATAAAACATTTTGGAGAGGGGAAGGAGGGAATGGAAAGACAGCAGAATAAAATAGACATTATTATTGCTGTGGGTATATACGTGACCACATGACCAATGTACTTCTGCAACCTGTACACTCAGAGAAATGAGAAATTATATCCCATCTGATTCAAATGTGTGATATGTCAAGATCATTGCACTGTCATGTATAACTAATCAAAACAAATAAAAATTTAAAAAAACAGAAAAAAATAAATAAAACATTTTCAGTTATTTTTAAAGATTACTATGTCAACCTATTAGTTTATTAAATACTTTTCTTATTTTGATTGTGGTTCTTCTTCTCATCACTGGCTTTCAGTCATATTCAAATTAGTGATAAATTCTCTACAAGTCTTAAATTGAAACAAAATATAAAGAAGTCATCTTTTATACATGCTTAAATTTGCTACTCTCTGTATAATTTTATATCCTGCCTAATTATCTTAAATAAGGAAATATCTATTTTATTATCTAGTTCACATTGCTGGAAGACATGCCTGGCAATTTAGGTTTATTTACAATTAGAAGAAAGTATTACATGGTCTGGCACCTCCATATATCTGCATAACTTTTCATTCCAGGCATGCCTCAGAATATGCCTTTTAAAAAGAAGAGACACAGGATCTGGCTGGACTGCCATTGTACAATGGGTCTAACTTGATAACTATCCTTGTTTTTTTATTCTGCCCATATTCTTCTTGGAGCATGTAGAGGTTTGCTATTGAAGTTTCTAGAGAAAAATTATTACTTGGAGCTCTGAAAAGAATACTAAGATGCACATCATGTGCTTAAGAATATTATATTGTACTATTAACATGAGATAATTAAAACAAACATTTCATGAGTTAAACAATTGTCACATGAAAGATACAAAATTATATGAAATTTTGGAGGAGGGAAGGGAAAGAGATAAAACTTTCTAATAAAAGTCAGTTTTGATCAGGGATATTAAAGAACATGGTTAGGATTTTGAAAGTTAAAATTTGAGTAGAAAAAAGAACATGGAAAGACAGAAGGGCAATACTCTTTGTCCCTAAAACTCAACTCTTGTATCATGTTTATATTACCTAGTTTCAGGGTAAAAATTCCATAAGTTGATAAGATGATCCTTACAATTGTCCCAATAAAGGAAAGTTAGATCTCTTCTTGGTTTATTTTTGTTATCAATGACCATGTATATTTTAATTGCATTTGCAGCAAAAAAAAAAATATATATATATATATATATATATTTCTTTTTCTATGTAGTTAGCCTTTTGAGTAAAAGCACTGAAGTAGAAAAGAATAAGAAAACAGATCTCCAAACTAAGTCTCCCTTCTAAAAATAATTACCATTTATGTATACTGACTAAAGCATTTCTCTAAGCATTTTATATCATTCAATCAGTATAGCGATCCTACAAGTGCTATTCATTTTCAGTTATTCCATTTGACCTCTAGGGCTGTATGTCGAGGGGCATCTCCCAATCACCAGACTTAGGTATCTAAAAGTTAGGTATCTTGGTAAGACTGTTCACAGAACTGTTCCAGAGAAGGTAAATAATTTTTCCAAGCTATTGGGTATCATTTTTCCCACACCTTTGCATAGGGGTTCCTTGCTTCTAATTCATCAGTTTTTGCCCTATATTGGTTAACCCATTTTCAACTTTAATCAAATGAGGCTCAAATAAAGGATTTTCTTCTCTTAATGGTAATCAATAGCATAAATCTACACATTCTTCAAAGTTTTATGAAAAACAGGCTTTAGGTGCCTTCCCTTATTTTTTATTAAGATAAAAAAATAAAACAATGGGAATTAACTTTATTTAATATAAAACTTCCTCCCCCAAAATAGTTTTGTGTCTTAGAGAAATTTAGAAAGTGATGAATGTTCTTATACATATATTTACATATACACATAATATAAATATGTGTTTGAAGCTATGATTTTCTCTTCATTGAACTTCTAGTTTACAATGATATATAGAAGACATGAATACCATTTTGTTTGTTTGTTAAGCACTTCAAAACTGCTATAGGGCTGGGCTCAGTGGTAGTGCACCCATCTGGCATGTGTGAAGCATTGGGTTCAATACTCAGCACCATATAAAAATAAATAAAATAAAATAATTGTGTCCATCTAAAACTAAAAAAAAATAAAAATCCTTTAATAAAAAGCACTACAAAGCAAGGGGTTTTTTTAATGATGTATAAAAGAATAAAGACAACTGAAGAAGTGATCACAAAAAACTATTTGAAAGCATATGGACAGTGGGAATGGACTTAGCGGTTCTGAGACAACTGAATTCCAAGGTTGTGATAGGTCAAGAAGAAAATGTATTTACTGAGCAGATTCTCCAAAAAGATACATTAATTATCCATTATCTTAGGACATGAGTGTGATGGTTATTAATAACATACATACAGAAGCCTTGTTTGGTAAGTCACTAAATTTTTAGGTTCCCACTCCTGCATAACATAGGTGAAAGACTGGAGGTATATGGACTCAGGACACAGACCACGCCAAATTTGAACACTGAGTGCTAAAGGCAGTGAAGATCAGCTTTCTATCCAGTGAGAGGTCCACCCAGTACATTGTACCCAGCACCCCATCAGAATGTCAGCAGCCTTTGGGCACTTGCTTGAAAGACTTTTCTCTGAGGAATTTTTGACATAATGTTGTGAATTATCTAAAAAGAATAATATCATGTCATCCATCTTTAGGGAAGCTCACAAGATGAAAATTATTCATTGCTCAGAAATTATAAGTCATAGTTTTGTTCTCCCTCTCTTACTCAGGAGCAGAAAGCCAACATGAATTAGTCATTTGAGCAAATTCTGTAGCAGGAAGATAAGACAAATGAAAACAAAGAAATATTAACAATGAAAATGTTACCAAGAAAAGAGAAAAAAAATACTGTTAAAAAACCCCAAACCTGTAATTTTTATCCTGCCAGAAATGAGAGAATAGCTAAACTCTGAAATAAAAAAATAAAATCCTGAAATTACTTTGTTAAAACCTGAATGTGCTACTTGAATTTAAAAGTATAATAATTAAATTAAAACAAAAAAGAAGCCTAGATAATAAAGAAAACTCATAGAAAATGAATAGAAAAATGATAGCAAATAAAGAGAAAATTTAGAACAACATAGATATCACTTACAGAATTCCTAAGTCCAAATAATAGAAGGTCCAGATGGAGAAGGAAGAAAAAACAGATGGTAGGAAATAATTAATAAAATTATTAAAATATTTCCCAGAACTGAAGGACGTGAATTGCCAAATTTAGAGAGATCAACCAGCACTCCATAAAATGAATTATAATAGACTCATACCATGACATATTGTGAAATTTTAAAATATTGAAGGCAAAGAAAATTTTCTCCAACCTTCCAGAAAGAAAAATACAACGTTCAGTCACACAAAATAGATTAGGAATTAGAATTGCTTCTGACTTCTCAGCAGCAACAGAAAAGCAAGAGGGCCATAAATCAGAACAGCATTCTAAAGGAAAAATATCTAGATGTGAACTTCCCATCCCAAGCCCTGCTGCTGTGTAAGGTAGGGCACTTATTTCTCACCCTACAGATATTTATGCTTTCACTTGCTCTTAAGAAATGGAGGCAGGCAATAATAAACTTATAAACAAAGAATTTAAACTTTTTTCTTCACATATGTCTTCAGTACTTTTTAGTGCCTGGTTCATAGTGCACCCTTAAGGTTCCCTACCTATTGTGAAATTCCTGGACTTAAAAATATTCAAATATGGAGATTTCTCTGATACCATCTCAGGTCCCTTAAAACATGCTCAGTCTTTTTCTACTTTCTAATCTTTATAAAGTTCTTGCCTTACACATCTTCCCATGTAATAGAATTCCCTTTTTATCTTTCCTTTATACACTGCGTTTCGTTTCTTTAATACTAAAGTAGATCCTCTTTCACCACCACCACTACCCATTAAAGTCAAAGTTCTGCACTTTGGCAGAACTGTGTCTTTCCTACATAACATGTGAGGAAAATTGTGATTATACAGCTATTTGTTTTAATATTTGTTTAATACTAATGTTTCAAAGAACTGTGTTCCATAAGAAAAGAGATGTTGTCTTTTTGTAAGGGTAATTGTCCTCATGATTTAGTACCATCACTATTCAATCTTGGTAATTGAATAAGTAAATCTTTAATATGCTAGTTGATAATTTATACAAGAATTTTTAAAATGTACCACCAAATTGTTCAACAAAATACTTTAAAGATTTTATGCATTTATAGATATATGTATATACCTATAGTTTTAATATATAATATATATATACAGTTTTGATATTTATATATGTAAACATATATGGATAAATATTATATAAATGAAGAAATATTCATCAAAATATTCTTTTTAAAGTCCATAAATTGGATTGGGGTGCCTCAGATATTTGGGCATAAAATTAGTTTGCATGACACAGTTTCTTTAGAGTTGAAATAGCTGGAGAATAGCTACTCAGTGAGATTCATGATTGAGGGAATGTACAGAGGCTCAATATTGAACAATCAGAGACTTAGACCCAGAGAGACTCATTACCAATATGGAGAATAAGAAAAAAAAATGTATAGGTCTAAACTTATAACCTTGGCTTGTACCAGGGCAAGTCAGTGGGGAAGTATCACACCAAGGGAGAAAAAGAGATATAACTTACAAAATTATTACAGAAACAGTAGCAAAGGGAAAAGATAGTCTAAATTTAGCTGAATCTGGAAATGCATAGTGTGCATCTGTGTGAGAAGGAATCAGATTTTCTCAAACTATAAGCAGAGCAGCAGGGAGCCATCTCTGGTAGGTTCCTAAGCCTTATTCCCTAAGTCTAAACAATAGGGAAACATAATTCCTTGCAACTCATCTTTATTTTCCCTGGATATTGCAGCAAAGTGTACTACAGAGGAATGTCCTGGTAGTAAACCATCTGAATAATTTATATAGTAATATTGCTGCCTGTCTAAAGTAAGCAAAACCCACTGGCCTGCAAAAGGAATGGAAGAGGACCGCCTCACCGAAAAGGTGTATGGTGCGTTTCCCTTTGCCCTGAAGATTCCTGGGTGCACACGAAGACCCCTGCCCACATCTAACAGGGTTTGTTCATCTGGGAAGGAAATGTCCCAACACAAATTTCTCTGCAATATGAGGGGACTTGCAAGGTATAGGCCAGACATGTAAATTTTTATACAAATCAAGGGAGGTTGAACAAAATACTTTTGAATGATGGGTCAACCATTGCAGAAATTAAGGAGGAAATAAAAAAATCAATTAGAATTAAATGAATATCAAAATACTGACACGCTACAAATGCAGTGATAAGAAGAAATAAAAAATAGAAATCTTAAATAAAAACCTAGAGATGCATCTTAAAGAACAAAGTATCCTAACTAGTAGAAAACAACAAAATGATAAACATTAGACTTGAAAATAAAACAGAGATTAAAAGAATAGGAAAGATCAATGAAACATAGTTTCAATCATCAATCTGGGTAAAACCCTAGGCAAGCTAATCAAAAGATAGAAAGATAATATCCAAATTAATAAATTAGAGATTAAAATGAGAACAAAAGACACAACTAAAACTCAGATGACTTTTAAGGACTATTTTGAAAATTTATATTCCAGGAAAATAGAAAATCTGAAGAAATGCCCAAATTTGTAGACATATATAATATTTAACCTAACAAAACTGAATTAAGAGGTGATATAAAACCTAAAAAGAACAACAACAACAATGAAATAGAGAAGTAGTAACTAAAAGCCTCCTGTGTGGACTCTCTCTTGTCCAGCGTGGAGGTCCACGATACAGGGTAGAGGAGAGTGTGGCTGCAGAGTCACTATTCAAGACCTCCAGAGAGGAAGCTGAAAGCAGGTCTAATTTTATTGCGCAGTTATCATGTATATAAAGTCAAGTAATAGCTAAGCAGATTAGAGTCAGCCACCAATACAGTTTTTGGCCAAGTATTCTTGCAGCCACCAATCAAGGAGTGGATCATAGAGCAAGTGCTGGGACCACAACACGTGGCCTCATGTTCAGGGCTGTGCCTACAGGGTAAGTGGTTTGCCAGTCACATGCCTAGCACTAAGGGAGTGCTTTACCCCTGATGCCCGTAATGTATGCCATGTATGCAGTATTCCATGCACTCTTCCCCACAGCCTCCCAACAAAGAAAAGTCAGACCCTAGTGATTCACAGCTGAACTGTACCAGAGTTTTCAATAGAAATAAAGATTAATACTCCTCGAATTATTCTTTAAAATTGAAAGGGAGGGAATGCTTCCAAACACATGCAGTGGAGCCTGGCCTTGTAATACCAAAACTAGATAATGATACTTAAAGTAAAGAAAATTACAAGGCATTATTCTCAATGATCATATATACAAAAATCCTTAACAAAATATTAGAAAATAAAATTTAAGTACACATTTAAAAAATTAAACTGACGTAAAATTGGTTTCATTCCTGGAATGCAAGGATGATTCTAATATCCAAATCAGTAAATGTAATATTACCCATAAATAGAACCAAAGATAAAAAGTCACATAATATTCTCAATAGATGTAGAAAAGGCCTTTCAGAAAATGTTATGGTTTATACATAAGCTCTCTGCCTCAAAATGTCATGTATTAGGCAATGCAGGAACATTCAAAGGTGAAATGATTAGATTATGAGAGCTGTAACCTCATAATTGCTTCAATTCATTTAATGGATTAATTGTTTGAATGGATAACTGCGTGGTTACAGTAAGCAAGTGAGACATGGTTGGAGGAAGAAGATCATTGGGAATGTGCCCTTGGGATTATATGTTGTGGGATTATGTGTTATCTCTTATTCTTTGCATGCATGCCCTCTTTCTCCTGCCTTCCATCCCCTTGTCCCCTTCCTAACTGTCATGAGCTGAGGAACTTTTCCTTGGTAGGACCTTCCACTATGCTGTTCTGCCTCACTTCACGTCCAGAGCAGTGGAAGCTACAAATAATGGATTTAACCTCTGATATTGTGAGCACTAATAAGCTTTTTATCTTCAAATATTTTCAAATATTTTGGTCACAGCAATGAAATGCTGGCTAACAAATCTTCACCTCTTCATTATGAAAACTCTGAAGCACTATGAACGGAAAGACCTTATCTTAACATCATAAAGGATACATCTGACCCAAATCACATCCAATATCATACTGCATGAGAAATAACTGAAAGCATTTCCAATAAAATAAAAACAAAAATTCCACTTTCACTATTCCCATTTAATATAGTACCTGAAATTTTAGCTATAGCTATTACACAAGAGAAAAATGAAATGATACAAATAGGAAAAGAAGAAGTCAAATTGTCACTATCTGCAGATGATGTTATCCTATACTTATGGAAAAAAATGTTCTAAAAGTTCCAACAGAAAGATTTGATAAATTAAGCAAAATAACATGATGCAAAATCCATATACAAAAATCAATAGCTTTCCTATCTATCAATAATTAATTGCTGACATTAGATAGAGCACTAATTTCCAGGATATATAAAGAATTCAAAAACCTTAACATGAATAAAATAAATATCCCAATCAATAAATGGGCTAAGCAACTAAACTGACACTTCTCAGAAGAAGACATACAATCAATCAACAAATATATGAAAAAAATATTTAACTTCTTTAGTAATAAGAGGAATGCATATCAAAACTACTCTAGAATATAATATCACTCCAGTCAGAATGGCAATTATCAAACATACAAGCAATAATAAGTCTGGCAAGGATGCACCAAAAAAGGTAACTCATACATTGCTGGTGGCACTGCAAATTTGTGTAACCACTCTGGAAAGCAGTATGGTGATTCCTTAGAAAACCTGGAATGGAACCACCATTTGACACAGCTATCCCACTCCTTAGTCTATACCCAAAGGACTTAAAATCAGCATACTATAATAACACAGCCACATCAATGTTTATAGAAGCTCAATTCACAATATCTAAACTGTGAAACCAATCTAGATGCCCTTCAATAGATAAATGGAAAAAATAAACTGTGATATGTATACACAATGAAATATTATTCAATGTTAAAAGAGAATAAAAATTATGGCATTTGCAGGTAAATGGATGGATTTGGAGAATATTATGCTATGTGAAGTTAACCAATCCCCAAAAAACAAAAGCTAAATGTTCTCTCTGATAAGTGGATGCTGATCCATAATGGGGGAGGGGACATGGGAAGAATGGAGAAACTTTGGGCACAGGGGAGGGAGTAAAAGGAAGGGGGCAGGAGGGAAGTAAGGAGGGTGGAATAAGATGGACATCGTTACACTAGGTACATATATGACTGCACATGTGGTGCAACTGTACGTCATGTATAACCAGAGAAATGAAATGTTGTACCCCATTTGTGTGCAGTGATCCAAAATGCAATCTGCTGTCATATATACCTAATTAGAACAAGTAAATTAATTTTTTAAAAATCTGGAAAATAATCACATTCAAAATAGCTTAAAATGAGATACATAGGAATAAATCTAAATAAGAGAATTCTGAAGAAAGAAAATGGAAACACTTCCCATGTTGATTAATACTATTGTCAATTACCAAATTTTTGGCCATATTACCAAAATTAGCCTATAGATTCCACGCACTCCTCATCAAAATACCAATATTATTATTCATAGAACTGGAAAAAATAATCTAAGAAATCATATTGTGAAACCAATAGCCCCAAACCAAAGAAATCCTGAACAAAAGTAGCAACACTAGAGGCATCACAATACCAGATTTAATATTATGCTATAAACCATAAAGCTAAAAGAACATGGTACTTGCCTAAAAACAGACACACGAACCAATAGAACAGAATAGAAGACACACACAAAAACTCACACAACTACAGTCATCTGATTCTTGAAATAGGTGCTAAAAACAAACATTGGAGAAAAGACAGCTTTTTTAACAAGTTGTACTGGGAAAATTGGGTAACCATATGAAAATCAAGATATAGAGAGAAAATCTTGGCCAACTACTCCTCTAATAGAAGACTAGTATATAGCATATATAAAGAACTCAGAAACCTAAATATAGAAAAAGGTAGCCCTATCAATGAATGAAAAAATTAAATGAACAAACACTTTTACAAAGAATTACAAATGCCCAAGAGCTATATTAAAAAAAATGTTTTAGATCTTTAGCCATCCATAAAATGCAAATAAAAACTACATGGAGATTCCACCTCCCTACATTAAAAATGGCAAGCATCAAGAATGCACACTTCAAAAAATGCTAGTGAATATATAGGGAGAAAGAAACTTTTATAAACTACTAGTGGAAATGTAAATTAGTGCACAACCATGTAAATAAGTATGGAGGTTCTTCAAAGACTTAAAAATAGACTTACCATATAATCAAGGTATACCAACTCCTTGGTATTTATTCAAAAGAATTAAAGTCAATTTACTTTAGAGATACATATGTACCCATATACCCATATTAACTGAAGTACAATTCATGTATTCATTTATGGTATCACCTGAGGTGTGTATTAACAGATGATTAGAGAAATAAAATGCTAATACACACACGTATATACATGTATTTATATATATATATATATGTACATTTATGTATATATAAATATATGATGGTGTTTTATTTAGCTTCTTCAGAGGAATAAAATCATGCTATTTGCAGGAAAACACATGAAACTGTAGACCATATGTTGAACAAAAAGTCATTCTGAGAGAGGAAATCTTTGCATGTTTTCTTCTCATATAAAAAATCTAGAAGGAAAAAAACTAGCAAATAAAAACCAGACTCCATGAAATTAGAAGGGAGACCAGTAGGACAAGGGAAGTGCATCAGCTGAAGTGAGGAATGCAGGTACAGAAGGTACTGTGGTGTGAAGTATTTAAAATTATGCTTTTATGTTAACACAAATAGGCCACAAATAAGATTCATCTTTATGTACAACCTGCACAAATAAAAAATACCACTTTAAAAAATAAAATCCCACAAGTTGAACATATTTTTTTCCTGTGAGAATTTTACATAGGAAAATGTATGATAAGAAATGCTATTTTGTGTATAATGATCAATCAAAATATAATAGCACTGGGATGTTAGAAAAGTAACATATCCCATACTGAAAATTTATAAATTGCTTAAATCAAATATGGTTTACAGAAATATTACATAACAAAAGAAATGCTGTAATGTATATAAAATATCAAATTTATTTCCCTGATTTCCATTTTGTCTCAGAATTTTGGTTATAAGACCTTTTAGTAATTTAATCCTTATGAGTCAGCTTTATCTTTGTTTTAAACTCTTCTCTACAGGAAATAGTTTATCCTTACATCTTAGTATTTTTTTAATTGGTGATATAAGATATAGAATAGGTTTTCTAGTGTTAATTTTAATTAACTAAATGGTTAAATATTTATATTTGCTTCTTCATTTCTCAACTAAGGGATAAATTGGCAACATAAAACATATTTAGATGATATTTATAGAGAAAGAGAATGGCAAATAGCATAATATTTAAATTCCAGGTTTTAATTGATATAATTAGTTATATCATCTAAGAATTTCAAAGAGAATTAAGGGTATAATTTAAGTATTATAGTTTATTAAGTACTATGCTTTTTTATATTACAATAGAAAAACTGTGGGTTAGGTCAATAATAAGGAGGATACATTTAAATTAAACTTATGACATTATAAAAAAATACAAAAATATATTTTTATGTATTACAGTGAAACAGGAAGCAAGAATATTAATGAATTCTTCAAGTGAATATAAACATTAATTATTTTTTCTTTTTTTGTATGGGGGATAGAACCCTGAGCCCTGTGCATGCTAAACATGTGCAATATGTCCGAGTTATACCTCCAGCCCCTATTGAAGTGAATATTTTCATTGCTACTATAGCACTATAACTTTAAACCATATTGGAAATATTTGTGACTATGAAACTCTTTGTACTATAGGTACAGTACTTTTTACAAGATATAGCTTTCTGATTTCAATCTCAAGATTCAATCTGTTTTAGGGTTAAACAAGCAATGATTTCAGTAGGCTTTCTTCTTAACAACCATTAGTTGATTCTTACCTACTTTTCATCTGGACTTATTAATAATAAACATCTTTCCTTGGGCATAAAAATGAACTTGTAAGAAATACTGTATAAGAAGTGTTCAATGACTCTTTATTTCCTATCAAATGGAGCCACTCTCTCCAAAATGCAGAAAGAATTACTATACTTTTCCATTTCATAAGGAACCAAATTCAACACTTCCTGTACAGTATTTCTTGCTGCCATTTTAAAGAGTTTGACTGAATTTGACAGGAAAAAAAATGTCATTCTGGATCAAGAACTAATTTGAGAAAAGCAGTGAATCATATGCATGATAAAGCTATGCACAAAGTACTGTCAGCAATAGGAGTGGACTAGGTAGATCAACAGACAAGTTTCACTTCAGAAAAACAAAACAACAAAAAAAGAAATGAACATAAATTGTCAAAATCTACTTTATATAAACTAAGAGAATGTTTAATTTTAAAAAAGTAACTTAAAATGGTAGGAGTACTTTGGTGCATTTATAGTTGTCCCTGTTCTTTTTTCTATTCCCATTTCACTGGTAGTGGTGAAGATGTCAGTCAATGTTTCCAGAAATGATAACTCTGAACATTACAAAATTGAAATGGAAAATTTACTAGAGGCTCTCAAAAGTAGGTGTTAGTAAAATAAAGAAATAATGAAATAACTTGAAATTAGATCAAATTAAATCATATAGTCTAATAAGAATATTTGAATATAAGTTGGTAACTAAATAAAAATGATGCTTATAATACTTTTGGGACACCATCAAATATACCACATATAGGTAATAGTACTTTTCAAAATCTAAGATAAGGGAAGAGGGGGAGAAAACGTTTGAAGAAATAGTAACCAAAATCTTCCAATATTTGATACCATTCATGAATTTGTTTATACAAGGAACTCCAAGAGAGACAAAAGGATTTCACATGGAAACAAATTATAATTGAAAGGCAAATTTGAAAGACCAAAAAAAACCTTAAGAGAAAGAATTTCATCAAAATAGAAGGAAAATCATTAGAGCAGAGAAAGAAAATTGACTAGGACGAAGAAGGGACAGGAAAGAGAAGAAAAGTGAAATGAATCTGACTGAACTTTTGTATGTCCATGCATGGATGTGGCATGTTGGGTCCCAGTATCACTTTACCCACAGTACACTAATTAAAAAAGAGAGAAAGAAAAAGAAAAGGGAAATAAACTGTAAATGGATTGAAGAAAGATCAGAGGAGTGAGGCAGGGGTTGAGGGGAGTACTGGGTACTGATTGGAGTGTCTTGTGTTCTACGCTTGTGTTCCATGCTTTTGAATTATGTCAGGGTGCAGCCTGGTGTTTTATGTAAATAAAAAGAATAAATAAAAAGATTCTAAACATTAAAAATAAAGAAAATTAAAATCAACAGGGAAGAACGGACTTTTCTTATAAAAGATATTCTCAATAAGAATTTCATTTGATTTCCAAATAGATGCCATGAACATCAGAAGGCAATGGAACCATAAGATTAAAGTGTTGAAACAAAAATTATGTCAATAAAAAGTCTAAATTAGATGATGGTATCTTTTAAAAATGAAAGAGAAATTAAAATATTCCCAGATAAAAGCTGTGGAAATTCAGTACTAGCAGACCTATCTTACAGAAGGTGCTAAGGGGAGTTGTCCTTATGATATCAACAAAAAGACATTTGACAATAATCCAAAATTACATGAAGAAAAATAAATAAATAAAACAGGGATAAAGGTA
This sequence comes from Urocitellus parryii, assembly GCF_045843805.1. NCBI lineage: Eukaryota > Metazoa > Chordata > Mammalia > Rodentia > Sciuridae > Urocitellus > Urocitellus parryii. The sequence continues at coordinate 35,442,043 of NC_135540.1, forward strand.
ACTATGCTTGTAAATATAAAGCCAGTAAGTACTGTTGTCTTTACAGCTCATATATTATATGATCTATTTTTATATATGGCTTAAGAAAAAGCCGTACCCAATAATCATACACACCACACACACACACACACACACACACACACACACACACACTTAGGATGTAATCCATGAAAGTAATAACAAAAGAGGAAAGATGGAACTCTAATGATAATGTTTTGCACACTTTTAAATGGATAGTGATATCAATTCAAATCAATTACTCTAAATTTAAGAGGTTGAGATGTAGGGGTTTAATTTTAAAAAACTTAACACCAAAACAAAATGAATAAGCCAATCAATAAATGTGCTAAGGAACTGAACAGACTTTTCATAGAAAAAATACAATCTATCAACAAATATATGAAAAAATGTTTAACATCTCTAGCAATTAGAGATATGCAAATCAAAACTACTATAAAATTTTATTTCATTTTAGCCAGAATAACAATTATCAAGAATATAAGCAACAATAAATATTGGTGGAAATAAATGTGGAGGGAAAAGTACACTCATACAGCTGGTAGAACTGCAAATTGGTGCAACCACTTTGGAAATCAGTATGGAAATTCCTCAGAAAACTTGGAATGAAACCACCACTTGACCCAACCACCCCACTCCTTGGTTTTACCAAAGGGACTTAAAAAATCAGCATACTACAAATGACACAGTCACATCATTGTTTATAGCAGCTTAATTTACAATTGATAAACTATGGAATCAACCTAGGTGCATTAAAATGGATGAATGGATAAAGAAAATGTGGTATATATACAAAATGGAATATTACTCAGCCTTAAAGAAATATATAGAAGAATGGAATTATGGCATTTTCAGGTAAATAGGTGGATCTGGAGAATATCATGCTAAGTGAAATAAGTCAATCCCAAAACTCAAGGCCAAATGTTTTCTATGATATGTGGGTGGATGCTAATTCACAAAAAGCGGGTAGAGATTTAGGGAAGAAATGAGGTACTTTGGATTAGACAGATGGGAGTGAATGGAGGAGACGGGGTATGAGGGGAGGGAAGGTAGTAGAATGAATCAGACATTATGACCCTATGTGCATATATAATTACACGACTGGTAAAATTATACTCCATTTATGTATGATATATCAAAATGTGTTTACTGTCATGTATAACTATTTAGAAAAAAATTTAAAAGTACAAGATGTTTATTTTAATAATGATAGGAACCATTATGAAAATAATTAAAAATAAAACTTAGGAAATTAGAAAAAATCAAAATGGTGGAAAATAAAAATGAGTTCAACAAACTATTTAAAGAAATTTATACATGTGGAAAACATCAGAAAAAAATGAAAAAATGCATCCCTCTTTATCTTTTATTACTTTAAATTTAAATAGATCATAAAAAGAGACTTAAAAATGGCAAGTGAAAGATTGTGATCCATTTGTGTACTATGAATTGAAGAGCATTCTAATGTCATGTATAACTGATTATAACAAATTAAAAATGGTTAAGATAGGTAATGCAAATATAAATGCAGTCTATGAAAAGCTTAATTTAAGTTAAAAACACAAAGAGGCTGAAAGTGAAAAGGTACAAAATATTCTATGTTAATAGTAATCAAAAAGATATGGTATAGATAATATTATTGAGAAAAATAGACAAAATCTAAAATTATTATGAGAGATAAAGGAAGACATTACATAGTAATAAAAAGCTAAAGCCAACATGTAAGAATTACAAACATTTGTGAATCAAACTTCAAAGGCCTAAGACATACAGCAAATTTTAGAGAATTAAAAAAAAGTAAATTTCTTCAACAATAGTTGTAATACTTCACATTGAATAATGAAAAAAATTGACATAAGGTAAATAATGAAATAAACGACTTAGAAAACCCTGTAAACCTAATAGATCTAATATACATACATATATAAGAAATTATTTACACCAAATAGAACATGCCTTTTATGAATGTGCATGTAATCTTTTTCATAATACATTGTCTTTTAGGATACTGGGCAAGTTTCAATATATTAAAAATTTGAAATGTCCAAAGTATCTTTTCTAATCAAACTGGAATAAAACTAGATAAATGTAACAGAAAGAAAACTGGACTATTCACAAACATGTATAATCTTAACAAAACATTCTTAAACAACATATAGGTAAAAGAAGAAATAAAAAATGAAGTTAGGAAATATTTTGAGGCAAGTTAAAATAAAAATATACTGAAATTGATAAACTGTTGAGAAAACGAACAGCCAGAGTAGAAATGTATAGTTGTAAATACCTAAAAAAAAGGAAGATTTCAAAACAATAACCTTCCTATATAACTTAAGTAACTAGAAGAGGAAGAACAAAATAAACTGGAGGCAGCATATGGAGGAAAATAATAAAGATTAGAGCAGAGTAAAGTAACAATAAGAATAGATAATAGTAAAACAATTGAGAAAAATCAAATAAAAGTAGTTTTTTATTAACCCAATTGGCAAATAATAACTTAATTTTACCAAAAGAAGAAGAAAAAATGAATTCATTAAATTCAAGTGTTATAGTGGTGTCATTATTACAGTTTTACTGAGATTGAATCAGCATTGAAAACCTTCATAACAAAAAGGAGACAAGGACTTTATGAACTGAATATGAGAGAAAGAGTTTTTAATATATATATTTTTTATTTTTCAGTTTTGGTGGACACACATCTTTATTTTATTTTATGTGGTGCTGAGGATGGAACCCAGCACCCGGCCCATGCCAGGCAAGCGTGCTACTGCTTGAGCCACATCCCCAACTCCATATTTTTAACTTATTCTTTGAACATACTCTTATCTCATTCTTTGAAGCCAACATTACTCTAATACAAAGTACATAAAATACAACACAAAACTGAAAACTATAGATATACCAATGAATATTAGTCAAAACATTCTAATTCTTTTTGCTGAGATTAGGGGGAAGCATTTCCTAAGATAAGAAAATTCATTTTTAGTATTTATATTCAACACAACATTGGAAGTTCTGGACAGAACACTTGTGTGAGGGGACAAATAAGAGGCACACAAATTGGAAAGAAAGAAGAATCCTCATTCACATAATTCTTATTTGCATATGGCATGATATTATGTAGTAAAATGCTAAAAATCCCATGGAAAAATAAACTTGAACTAATTGAGCTGAATTGCAGGATATTATATCACCATAGAAAAATCTATTACATATTTTCAAACTGGAAAGCAGAAACCAAAATAGAAAATGATTTTTTTAAAAATTACATTTATAATAATATGAAAAGAATAAAATACCTGTGAATCAATTTAACATAAAATTATAAATCCTGTACAATGAAAACTACAACACATTGTAAAAATAATTTGAATGGCCTTTAGAAGTAAAAAGATATCATGTTCATGAATTTGAAGTGCAAATACTGTTAAGACTGCAATACTATCCAATTCCATTATGGCTATCTTTATTTTCTTATATTTTTATATTTTGGAAGCACGTTTATGGATAGTGTAGTTGTAATTATTTTAAAGGTTTTCTGGTTATTTTTGTAGTTGTAGCATACTATGGTTAATTTTGGATTTGTTTTTATTTATTCTGTTCAAGTTACTTTAAAGGGATAGATTTATTTAAAGGGATAGATATTTTTTAAACCCAGAAAATTATCAATTAGTCAAGTTGTGCTGATGATTATTTTAAAACATTGATTTTTTTAAATCTGGAAAATTGTCAATTAGTTCTCTAGGGATTACTGTTTCTATTGCATTTACAAAAGTTCTATAATTTTTTTGATTTTTTTTCCTCAAAACCTCTATATTTAAATTTTATGTAAATTACATTTTTTTCCCTTTCCATAAATCCTCAGACAGATGTCTGACTTTCTTTTTCAACTGCCTTGGGTTAATTGGTGAAATTTTTCTAGTTCTCTTTTAAAAGGCAGATAAACAACTAAAATCTGTGTCCCTGGAGGGTTCTGACTTTTACTTTCCAATCTCCTGAACACTAAATTACTCCTTTCTTGGAAATGCCATTGCTCAGCCTTCAAATTCTACCAGATATTAAACTGTTAGGTTCACTACTTTTAGTTTGTGTTTACTTCTCAAAATGTACACATTTATATCTAGAATTTTCTTGTTGACAAAATGCAGTCTACCATTGTGCAAAATTATAAAATTTTAATTTTGATTATCATTATACCAGTATAACCAAACAAAAAATGCTAGTAGTCTCTGTTGGCTTCAGATTCATGTTGAAATATTTTGCTAGTACAAACAAAACAAAACAAAAACTCTACTTAAAAATTATAATTAAAAATTGGAAGGCAATTTAAAAGGTTAACTGTTAATTGTCTCAGGTTATTTCATGATAATAAAATAGTGAAGAGTAATCTATTACCTGATAATTGGCCAATTAGACCTAAAGTAATTAATTTAACTAAATTAATTTATTTAATATAAACAAGACAACATTATGTTACAGCATGCAATAATGGTAAGAAGCATATACTTGTAGACTTGCCTAAGCAATGAAGTCTCCATGCACACCTTAGGTTAGGGTTCAGAGATATTCAGAATAACTATACATGTGCAGTTGCCTGGAAGATGGTGCAGGGAAAGAAACCTCTGGTCCCCTTCCCACATATCTTGTCCTGTGCATCTCTTCTCCTGTGGCCTTTGTAAAATTAATAACAACTAATAAATGCATTTCCCTGGGTTTTGTGAGCTACTCTAGCATATTAATCAACCCTAATTATGGGGATGTTTGAATTCCAATTTACAGCCAGTTGGTCACAAACACAAATAAAACAACCTGTGGCTTTCATGAGGCACCTGATAGGGGTAGTGGTTTTCAGGACTGAGTCCTCCACATGTGGCATCTGAAAAGGTAGACAATGTTAGAAGTAATTTGATTAGAGGATACACAGATGGTTTCCATTGCAGAATTAAGTGCTTGCTTCTGGAAGGGAAAAAATACACACACTCGGGTGTCACAGAAGTGATCGGTGTTGAATCTATAGTAGGATAAATAATCTGAGTTTGTTTCTTCTACATAAGTGTAGAGTTGATTATTGTGGTGTGAGATCAGAAGGAAAAATTATTTTTCCTGTATGGGGAAAACTGATATTTTCCACAATCTGACACACTTTAATATCTTTTGGAGGAAGATATATATATATTTCATTTTATACATAATATAACATAACCTATATAATATTGCTCACATTCAAACAATTAAGTGGACAGAAATTACAGTAGAGAAAATTACTTAAAGTGAAAAAATGTTTACTTTTGATATTTTAATTGAGAAACAATAAATATAGCAAAAAGGAACGCCATAGCAAAATGAACCAGTGGGGAACTGGATAACAAAGCGAAGAGGTCATGCAATTTTAACTGTTGACTTCCACACATAGACTGTGTCTCCAGTGCCAACAAACTATTTTATTTTTTAAAATATTTTACCTTTAATATTATAATATGGACATGTATCTTCCATGTGTTTAATAAAATATTTTGATATATAATCTGTTTTTCAACTCCTAAATCATCAGATTTTAATTTTAAATTACTTTTTATAACCAATGATACTGGAGTATGGAAAGTAAAAGTTTTTTTTTTTTTTTTTTTTTGTTTCTTAGTTTACCAAGGGGGACTAAGCAAAGAAGGAAACAAGAGTGTCTGTAGAAGGTAGATATTTCCTCTAGAAATGATAGAGGAAATTCCTAAACACTCAGGGGGCATTCTTCTGAGGTGTTAATTTTATCTGCGAGTATTTTGTTTTATATTTAATGATTTTGTTGTTGTTGTTAAAAAAAATTCTGCAAAAACTGAGGAAATCTGAATAGTAATGAATGGCAATCTTCTGCTTTTTTTAAAAAGACAAACAATATCTACATGTAGATCTAAATATGTCCTAATGGAATCCACACAAGATCAAACAATAGAATTCTATCTAAATCTTTAGTTGCTTCTAACTAGGGAGAAGTCTACCCATAGCTCTTTCTTTTTTTCCCAATTCATAAAGTACAAATGAGAAATTAAGAAACCCTTAAGGAGAATGGCACAAAATTCTTAAAGTTTGAGGTCAGAAAAATATAATAAAATTAAGGATTCTAAAGAAAAAGAGTACTCTGAATATTCTCTAAAATAATTTATCATAAATATCCATAATCTGATTTTAATTTTTAAATTTCTCTAATCAACTTCCTGTTTTTAACAATGCTACCAATATTTTGTATGTATTAGGATTGAATAATTTAGAGCATATATTCTCATAAAAAATGTAACCTTCTTGTTTATAGTTTCTTTATCAACTCACAGTATAATCCTTCCTATGTGTTATACAGTAAACCATATGCCAAATTCCTTTGTCTGAATAATTATGTGAGTCTAATTTGTTTATTACTTAACTTTTTAACAAGGGCTATTTCTAAATTGCATGGTCTCTAATTTCATTAGCTGACGTGTGAACTTTGAGTTATAAGTGACTAATTTTTTAAATATGAATTGATATCCTTCTCTTACCTACTTCTATTCATATGGCTTCAAAAGAGAAACCTTTAGCAAAATTATTAACTATTACATGACTTAATCAATCTTATCATATGTTTTTCATTTCCTTAAGTCACAAATATATTCTCTTAAAAGTTGTTATGCTTTTTAAAATTGAGTTATCTAACACAAGATATTGCCTAATTAGATATATTTTGACAAAAGCAGACCATTAGTTTATATAAGTCACTTATATATCTTACAGTATATTTTCAACTCAATAATTCTTTGTAACAATTTAATAATTTTAAGATCAGGCAATTTAAATGAGTAGGATCCATTCTTCAATTTGTGATTTTATTTTCATTCAATACTGAAAACAATAGTAATTGTAAATCCAAAAGAGTGAAAAAAACCCTCAGAGCATATGTATTATGTATGTATTAGCATACTTTTTTCAAAACAGAAAGTAGTCAGTGTCATTTTATTGACTAAAATGTTAGTGGTTTCGTATGCACATCAATGAAAATGAGAAAATGTTTAGTCTATACTTTTCACATTCTATTAGAAATACATTTGAATTTTGAACTCTGTATTTAATGAAATCTTAAAGAGTATCAAACCTAGCATTATTGGTGACTCACTCTGTCTCTGAGAATATTCACACATACTACCAATTTCAAGTGTGTACTCTCTCTGGATAATAAATATTTTGCTCTGCTACTCATGCTGACATGTTCTTTAAGTCTTTTCTGTGGCATGGTCGAGAACCTGGAGGATCCTAGTCAAGATCTCCTCTGTTTCTGGAGACCTCCTCGGACCCCTGTACTATGACATCTTCTTTATTGGAGCCATGCAGGAGGTAAATTTCAGACAACAGACTCCAGGTTGCAACAATTTCATGTTAAGATGATGGCAATGCAAGGATTCCAATCCATCCCAACTACTGACACTAGTCTCTCTATGAACCCATTACATCATACAGGCTAAAACATTAAATCACAAGAGCTAGACATAACACCCTATTCAAGCTTTAAGCACCTATTCCTTACAAGTGATAGATAAACTATATATAGATGGACTATCCATCTTCTAGGAACCCATGGGTATCAATGATCTGAAGACCTATGTATGAGGGGGTAAAATAGGCATTTAGTGATACAGAAAGAACATTGAGTCTCAAAAGACAAATGCTTACAAACTGCTGTAATGTAAAACAAACAACTTATGCACAACCCAGCCCAATCCTTGCATTACAGTCCTTGCCTGCAGCTTGCCCATTGGGTGATGAAAAAGCAACAAACCATAAGATAACGGTGAGGTATCTGGAGGAATTCGTTCTTTAGGGACCATGCACATTAGAGACTTTAGTGAATGAGAAAGGACCTGCCCTCATTATAATAGTAAAATGCACAATCCTATATGGAAATTTACAATGCTAATTAGACATGTAATATAAGAAATGGCATGATAAGATCATGGGAAGACAATGGGAAAGTAAAGGTTGCATAGTCCTGCCTGCTTCCATCTTCTGCCCAATAGCTATTGCTCCTTCTAAAAGTTAAAACCACAGACCAAGTTGAGGCAACTCCCTCTCTCTGAGATCACCTGCATCCCCATTCTCAAGTGGGTACTTTCCTTTTATACATATTTTTTGTTTTGCTACTCATATAAAACAAAAATGTAGCATTGTTGCTTAAAAACAAACAGTAGGTTTATCCTATTTTACTGTTTTTGTCTTTTTTAAAAATATAAGGTGATCTAATCTATAGAACATAATTTAAAAACAGTAGATGACTTTTCACAAAGGCCTTCAAGTAACAGCATGCATAATGTGATTATAGCTGATTGACTGGAGGGAGTCATATCCAAACTCTATTAGGTTATTATCTATAATTTGGAGGTGAAAGGAAGAGACTATTTAATAGTTCCTGTGTGTTGTTCAGGAATTCTGATACGTAGAATAGAGAATGTAGGATAATTAGTGTTTCCATATGGAGAAAAATTTCTGCTAAGAGAATAGTGAGAAAGAAATTCCTATCTGCATTTCCAAAGACTCCAGGTGTCTTGGTTCCAGTCCCTGCCTGCAGAGTAGACACAGTTCTACACCATACCTTTTACTGGCTTTATAAGACAAGTTAGATGCTAAATTCTGTTGCCATTGTTACTTAGAAAAGTTTGAGTTGATTTATGTTCTTGGAAATACAATTATAAATAAACAAAAGATATTAACACAATTATGGAAAATTCTTTTTATCATAGACATGTGTACCATTAAGTTCAGCAGAGCAACAGGAACATAGGATAAAGAAAAAGAAATTATTTAAACCCCATTCAATATATATAATAAATGTGGAATTGTGTATCTCACACATACACGCGCGCACACACAGTACTTAAAGAATAATGGTGAAGAGAGAGTGAGAGAGAGAGAGAGGGAGAGAGAGAGAATTTTAATATTTATTTTTTTTTTTTAGTTCTCGGCGGACACAAAATCTTTGTATGTGGTGCTGAGGATTGAACCCGGGCCCCACGCATGCCAGGTGAGCGTGCTACCACTTGAGCCACATCCCCAGCCCCAAATGTATTTTTTCTTATGCAGAGAAGAGCAGACTTAATTTTACAAATAATATGTAAATGAAAAATATCAATATACCTTAGAAATAGATTACACATACTTAAAGTGCATAAATATATACAAAAATGAATATACATATATATTCTTGTACATATTATAAAAACTAGAGTTTATTATCAAAACTAGAATTAAATATGCAATGTCAGATTTTTATTAAAATGTTTAGTTCATCATAAACAACTATGCAAATAAAATTATATGTCTAATAATTCTTATTAAAAAAGAAAAAATATAATGTGGAAATGTTCATGGCCTTTCTGAAACTTTCTTTACTCCTTAAAAATGAGATTGTGTGTTTACTGGCATTTGTGAGGAAGAAAAGTGTAATTAATCTAGAATTTAATAAATGCTACTGCAAGAAAGAAGGAGAGAAAAGCCACATAGTGTAGTTACGTGTAAGACATCAGGCCTCGGTATATGTAAGACATTTGCACAAAAGCATTTTAAGGATGCAGTTCATTAATAAAAATTGAGAACTGAATAGAGAGGTTTTCAGTGCTGTCAGTGTAGTTTATTAACCAACCTAGTATTTTTTTTCCTTGCTAAAGATCAAGTTCTGAGCCTCATACATGCTAGGCAATTGCTATACTACTGAGCTACATCATCAACCCATAAAAAGTGTGTTAATAAGACTGATTTTACTTGTAACAGATGGGAACCACACATAAACTAGTCATATACAAAACAGAGTATCTCATAATTGTAACTCAAATTCTAGGGTTGATTCTGTTCTTAGGCATGTCTTTTTTCTCTGGGGCTCATCACTGTCATCATGAATGTGTTTTGGATATATTTTTACTCTCAAAACTGTTTCCTTACTGTTGGTGCCCCCCTTCCCTCTTTTTCTCAATAGTTTTTCTACCCACTGTGATGATTCCAGCTTACTCCAGACTTACATGGAAGTTTATCTGAAAAGAGGATATACTGGTGTAAGGTAGTAGTTAGTTACGAGCAATGGAATACAAACCCATGATGTAGTAATGTCACAGTGTTTCTTTAAAATTGCCTTTAAGACAAAGAGTTGAGTTACTTGATTAGGAAAACAATAAGTATGCCAATCCTGAGAATAAACACCTAGAAACAAAGGGAACCAATTAAGAGATATGTCAAGAAGGAAAGATGTATAGAGCTAAATCCTGAAGGTTCTACTGAAATTGTAAAGTTAGAATTTATGATCATAGGTTTCTCAATGTTTATCAGAATGGAAATTGATGTAGTATTACAGGCACACTATGATACAGTTTGCAGTTCATTGACCCCAGGATTGACTTATAGATAAAACCTTCTGCATGGGATGATTTCCATGACATTTCCAGAAATAGGGTCAAAATCTTCCCAACCTGATGTGAAGGAAGAGTTAAACATCAAACTGGTGAAAAATTGGTGAAGACTGCAAAAGGTAGACCCCAGTACTTCTGGCAAACATAACACTGTAATAAATTTGGAAGTAGCATTAATTTTCCTTTGTTGTTCTCTGCCTGGAGATGATCCTCTCTCTCTTTCTTTCTTGAGAGCTATTTGCTTAAGACTTATTTTCACTTATAATAAAATTCTCTTGCTTGGCTTTTTGTTTTTGACACTAAATTTTATGCCTTTAGGGTACAAGAACCAAGGCTTGGAGCTTTCACTTCAAATTTGCACATGACACTGGGATATGGCTCTTCAAAATTTCTAATTAGCACATAAAATAAAGACAATAGTAAGCTGGGCCAGAGTTTGGGGACATTATGAGGCTTTACTGTTTCTTGAGCGATATGGGATAGGAAATAAAGAGAAGTGAAAATGAAGGGATACAGTGATATTTTAGGAAGGCAGATTGATTTCTCATGTCATCTGGGGTTTTAGCTTTTCTCTAAACATATGTTTGGGGATGTAATAGATTTGGATTTGTATATTTTGACTTATATTGTTAGGTTGGTTTGAGTTAGAATTTATATAATAGCAAATCCATAGATTGCTATTATTCAGTTCTGACATTCATATATCCACCAAAGAAGTAGCATTCAAAACAAGATTAAAGGGGCTGGGGATGTGGCTCAAGCGGTAGCGCGCTCGCCTGGCATGCGTGCGGCCCGGGTTCGATCCTCAGCACCACATACCAACAAAGATGTTGTGTCCGCGGAGAACTAAAAAATAAATATTAAAAATTCTCTCTCTCTCTCTCTCTCTCTCTCTCTCTCTCTCTCTCTTAAAAAAAAAAAACATTTTAAAAAAAAACAAGATTAAAATATTTTCATTACCACATTAAATTCAATTCAGGCTTTTTTGTTAATATACAATCTCAACTTCCCACCTCAGAGTTCAGTGCCATATTAAATCCTATCAGGGCACAGTACGTCCTGACTACAGTGCTCTTTGGGACCTGTAGAAATATATTATTGTAGTTCCCCTTATCAACTCCACAAGATAAATTTCAAGACCTGTAGTGGATGCTTGAACCTTTGGATAGTACCAAATATTACATATACTATTTTTCCTATACTTACTTACATATGATAAAGCTTAACTTATAAATTAGGCATCAAGATTAGAAAAGAAATAAACTTCATGTCAAAGGAGATGTTATAATATATAATATTATTATTTTCCTCATACCATGAGTGTCATGAAGTTTTATTTTTTTCAAATGTGGAGGTAAAATACCAACAAATCAAATAAGCATAAGACTCTCAAAGTCATAATCAAGCCCTGGTTTCTACCCCCATAAAAAAAATTGTACATGGGGCTGGGATTGTGGCTCAGTGGTAGAGCACTCTTCTAGCATGTGAGAGGCCCTGGGGTTGATCCTCAGCACCACATAAAAATTTAAAAAAAAATAAAGATATTGGAAAAAAAAAACTTGTACCTGTCCTATACTTCTGAGTAAATGAAATCAATCATATAGAATGTTCTCTTTGTTTCTGAACTATTTGTATTCACCATGTTTCTGACAATTATTCATGATATGAATGACAACATTTTTCAATATTTGCTTACCTATTCTGCTTTTAATGGTACTTAAATCATTTCCTGCTTGGGCCTAATATGTGAATAAGGCTGCTCTGAACATTCATGGACAAATATTTTTATGGGAATTTGTTTTATTTCTATTGGGTTAGTACTTCAGAAGAGAATTTCTGGGTCATAGATTTTGTAGTGTGGATCTGGAATGTCCCCCAAAGACCCTATTTCAAAGACTTAGTCCTCAGTTTGGGGCTTGTGGAGGGTAGAGGGAACCATTAATGGGACCTTGTGGAATGTCTTCCGGTAGCTACCTTAAAAGAGATTGCAAGAAACTAATTTCTCTCCCTTGCTCCCTTTCTTTCTTTCTTTCACTTCCAAGGCTATGATATGAGCAGCTCCTTCCCCATCATGATATCCTCCTCACCACGGGCCAAAAACAACAAATTGTTGTTGATCATGGACTGAAATACCCAACACTGTGAATTAAAAAGTCATCTTTTTTTAGTTGAGCATGTCAATATTTTGTTGTAGTAATGAACAGTTAACACAATAAAATAAACCCATGCTTAATTTTATAAAAGTCTACCAAACTGTTATTGAAAGCCACTCCTTTTGTTACACTCCAACATGTGAGTTCCACATACATCACAGCTAAATTTTGTTTTTATCATCTCTTTTGATTTGAGGCACTCTGCTGGGTATACTTCCTCTGGTATTTCATTGTGTTCATTTTATTTTATCAAATAATAATTATAAACATCACTTAATGTTCTTAGATATTCATATTCTCATTTTCAATGTTTCAGTTCTGTTTAAGTGGTTTGTCCATATTTATATGACAATCAATCTATACTGATTTTTATAAGTTCTTCACATGCTTCTTTGTATGTGTGTGTGTGTTGTCGTATTCTGTGGCTTGACTGTTCCTATTAATTTCCTTAGTAGAGACTTTGGATAAGCAGAAATGTTATTTTATGAAGTTATATTGTTTCTTTATGGACAATGTGTTTTTATGCGCTTTGTGCTTTTTTGTGTGTTCTACAGATGCTGATATGGTGAAGCTATTTTCATACAGTTTTCCTCTGAGGCTTTAATGTTCTAACATTTATATTTAGGACTATGAGTTGAAGCATAGATGTTCTCCCCCCACCACCATGATGATATTCTTCTCCAGAGACCTTTTTTAAATATATTTTCTTTCACTATGTTACTGAGCTGGAGCATTCACCTAAATTGCATATGTGTAAGATTACTTTTATATCCATTATCATATTTCCTACATAAGTGCCTATTTTATTGATTACCATGATTGTATTTTGTTTTGGAATTAGATACTTTGAGGGTTATATCATTTTCTCCATTTTGTTTTTTTCAAAATAGATTTGATCATTATAGGTTTGTTGAATTTTCACATTTTTAGAATCATTAAAATTTCCACATTGAAAAAATGTCTTCTGTAATTCTGATTGGAATTCATTTAAACTTATACATTAATTGCAACAAATCAGCATCATCACAACATTGAGCTTTCTAATTCATTAATAGTTATGCCCCTGCATCAATTTATATTTTATAGAGATAGGTTTTTAACAACTTTTGTTAGATTATATTTCATTTAGTTATTTTATGTTACAACTATTTTCAATGCTATTTTATCTTATGTTTTTTAATTGAGAAAAATAGAGTTTGATTAAGATTTTTATTTCTTCATTTTTCTTTTTTTGTAATTTTTTTGAACTATAGATTGAACCCAGCATCACTTAATCACTCAGCTACATATTCAGCCCATTTCATTTTTATTTTGAGATAGAGTCTCCCTAACTTGCCTAGGGCCATGATAAATTGCTGAGACTGGCTTTGAACTTCCCATCCTCCTGCGCCAGCTTCCTGAGTTGCTGGGATTACAGGTGTGCCACACTGTGCCAAATTTTTAGGATTTTATCTAAAATAATTATGCTTCATTCTGTCCAACTTTTTATTGTTATGCATTTTAGCAATTTTTATAATGAGAGTCTTCTAGAAATTATTTTTCAGCTTTTATCCATCGAAAAGTGTTGTTTAATTGTAATTTACAATTTTTGAGGGACATTTTTGCTGTATATTATATTCTCAGTGGACCGTTATATAATTGTATTTTCATTTATTAATATTTGTTTGCATTGTAAAGATCTCATTCCTTCTTTTTCTGACTTACATCTTTTGATAAAAAAGAGCTGTTTTTGTATTGGCTTTTATTATACCTTTTGGCTACTTTCTCTGAGAGCTTATACTGTTTTCCTGTTGATGCTGTGACTAATTGCAATAAAATTTGGTCAACTAAAATGACAAATTCGATATTTACAATTCTGAAAATTGGAAGTACAAAATGGTTTTATTGGGATAAAATCCAGACCATGGAAAGGCTGGCTCCTTCTGAATTCACTAGGGGAGATTGTTTCCTCATCTTTTGTACCTTCTAGAAAATTCCTGAATTCCTTGGCTTATGGCTTCTCTGTATACAAAATCAGTAACATGACATCTTCAAATATCCCTCTTCTCTGCTCTCTGCTTTCATTGTTTACCTCTCTGATGGTCATTCTTTTATTTTCCTCTTTCCTTTATAGAAACTTTTGTGATTATATTGGGCTCATCCAAATGATCCAGGAGACTCTCTTCATTTCCACATCCCTTATTTACTCACATCTGGAAAGTTTATTTTGCCAGGTAAGGAAACATATTCATAGATTCTGGGGATTCACATAGAAATATCATTTTAAAGCTGTTTATTCAATCTACCAAAGTTTATTAAAGTTTTCTCTTTTGATTTTCTTCAGATTTATTTTAAGTATTGGTATGTGGCTTTAGTTATTTCTTTTTCTTTCTACATAGGGTTTGTTGAACAACTTGTGTCTAAAGGGTAACACTTTACCACGATGTGGAAATCTTTTCAATTATGTCTTTAGTTATTTTTCCTACTTCAATCTTTTTTTTTTTTCTCCTTCGTGGATTTCAATTTCTACGTGTTGGAAACTATTCTGCAGAGAGCAAATGTATTTTTTCCAATTATTATTATTTGTTATTTTCTTCATGTGTTTTCTTCAGTCATTTTTATTTATCAGTATTCAATCTCACTGATTTTTCCTTTCCTGTATCCATTTTTATTAAAATCCCAAGTTGAAACTTTGTTATAACATTTACATTTGGATTTTTAAAAATATTGAGTCTTAATTCCTCTTCTGATCACTCAAGTTGTTTCTTCTGTATCACTTAATATATTTTTTACAGATATTATAAATTATTTGTTAAACATCCACAACATTTCTACATTTGCTTCTATTAATGGTTTTGATTTATATTTTAAGATTTCGTATGTCTCATAATTCCATGAAATTCATGAATGAAAGAATGAGAAAAATACTATTACGTTCACAAAAATCACATATCCATTCTTGAATTGACATAATAATGTGAGTTTCTGACTCCAGAGAGTTGCTGGTGAGCTAGTTTTAAGACTGTTGCTTTGGTTGGGGTGATTTTAGTACTGATGAGGCACATTCCTTTTAGCTGCATTAGGATATTACTATTAAGGATACTTGAAATATATATTATATTTGCTTTACAGCACAGCAGCTAAAATCTGTACCATGGATTAAATAACTCTGCTAATTGAGTTTCTGAGGAATTTTTAATTCACTATCCTCTCCCATTTCTGGCTTCATGCAACATAGGTTCCCCTTTTGCCATGCTGCCCTGAACCCACCATTGAGGGTCTGCAATCTAGCATTTAGTGAATGCCTGGAAAATCTTGTGAACATATTCCTCACAACTTTCCCATCCTGCCACCCTCTTTTGGCTGCAGTTCTTCAAACCCTGGGAAGGTATGATTTGATTCATAGATATCTTTCTCAGTCATCTGTTCTTGGCCTTAATAACAGCCATACCTGATATTTACTAAGGATCCAAAAGTTTACTTGTAACAGGTTTATATTAATTGGTCTGCCAACCTTCAGCATTTAGAAGCTTTGGATTCAAGTTAATGGAGCTCTAGAATGTCTCAATTTTATTCCTCTCAAATATCCTGCCCTGTGATTTGTTCTTAGTGTACTCCAATTTTCTCCTTGGATTTCTCTCTCCCCACACTCCTGCTCCATCCTTTAGTTCTGCAATAGAAACTTAGGAAAGGGATGGCAGAATGATGCACTTACTTAGACATCAGGGCCTTTCAAGACTCTAAAACATACAGGATTCAGTGGCACTCACCTATAATCCGAGATATTAAGGTGGCTGATGCATAAGGGTCAGGAACTTGAGGTCAGCCTCAGTAACTAAGATAATTTCAAAAGGCGGGAAAAAAGGAAGAGAGTGGGAAGGACTGGGGACTTATTTCAGTGAGAAAATGCCCTGGTTTTTATCCTCAGTATCAAAGAAAGGAAGAAAGAAAGAAAGAAAGAAAGCTCTAAAACAATAAGCTAGATAACACTTTGTCATTATTATAACTACGGATTATTAATAGTACAACCAGATTCACAGATTCCTATATACTTGAAATATATAACCTACAAGTATCATCATGTAATTGAAATATTATAAATAAAAAATACAAACCCCTTGATAAAACAGTGATTAAAAATAACTTTTGAACTTCCATAACTTTCCTATGCTCATATATGAATATACAACCAGTGTAACTTCACATCTTGTACAACCACAAGAAGAAGATCTTAATTACAATGTTATACTCCATGAATGCATAATATGTCAAAATATACTCTACTGTCATGTGCACCTAAAAAGAAATAAAAAATAAGTTTTGAATATAAGAAAGCTTTGTAGAAATATAACTTGACAAGGGCTGGAGTTGTGGCTCAGTGGTAGAGCACTTGCCTAGCACGTGCATGGCCCTGGGTTTGATCCTCAACACCACATAAAAAAAATAAAGTATTGTGTCCAACTACAACTAATAAATAAATATTTAAAAAGAAATATAACTTGACAAGTAACAAAGGGAGTTAAGTAGTAAAATTATGGATCTTCCCTATTAATGTGACACCAGGAGTCTTACTAGCTTTGACCAGACTCTTAGGTGTTCTGTTTTTGACAGAAAAGATTTTTGACATTTGTCAGACAGGATCAATAATTCTATTTTTTACTTTATTGAAAAACTTGCCTCAGGGGAACTCTAGAATGAAAGTAAGAGAGAAGATAAAACTCTGGACAGGGAAAAGAAAGAGCATAGAATGTAATGCAGTGTTTTCAGGTGATCACTATAAACCAATTTGAATTCAGTGAAAAACAGTTTAATTCATTATAAACTAAGAAAGAAAAAAAAATACCACAGAGTACTTTTAGCCAAATCCTCAAAATGTAACAGAGCCCCTTCTAAATGGAAAGTCCTGAACGGGCTTTTATTCCTTCCATTTTCTAGTAAAAGTTATTTTTAACTTTTGGTTTTTCTCATACTGAGAGTGCAAACTGAGGAACTAACCCAAAGCTGAGGCCTATGTCAGCAAGTACCAGAAAACTGGAATTGTACCATATTCTCTAGGTAGCACAACCTAAGCAAATCTACATTCTATATTTCTGGCTTTTGTTTCTATAAATTATAACTGTTCTGTAAGGCTAGGGAAATAGGATTGCTACCTTCACAATTTTGGCCAGACTGTCATTAAATTTGCTTTTCCTTTTTACATCATTTGTTTATTTCTTATGTGGACAGGCAACTGAATCTAGACTACCCACATTCCCCAGATTTGCTTCAGGTAACAAACATATATCTTGAAACTTCTAGTTAAACTTTGATTTAGGCACTACTTAGTGACTTAGAAATCATAAGAAATAATCTCTTCTTTAGGTTTACAGCATTTTTATGCAGCAAAGTAATGCCACCCTGCTTTGAAAGTTCTGGGTGGCATTACTTTGCTGCATAAAGTTAATATCTTACTTTAAATTTTTAAACACTATTTTAATTAGATTTGTTCATGTATTTAGCAAATACATAAGGAGTGTCCAAACATGGTACTAGAACAAGGAATAAAATTATGATGAACATGTTTATCGGTGCTTTTAATGCCTATCAGACTAGGTGAGAGAAATCTCACTATTAACTACTTCTAAAAAATCCGAATACATAACTCAAATTTAGCCATCATGGTCACAATAATTTTAAGAGTATCATTTTATTCTTAAAAACATAAAGTTTATCATTCAAACCAATCTGAAGATACAAAAATGATGATGGGTTTATAGAGAACTAAGCATACATTAAATGATATGACCATTTACAATTGGCCCAAGGCAAAGTTTCTTATCATCTTGAATACAAGACACAATTCTTAGAAATGTTTTAGACATTTATGTGCCTGAAGGCCCTGAAGATAGATAGCTGGATCAAAGGATTATTTTAGTTCCATTTCTCCAGTTAACAGTAAATTATTATCACAGGCAATCTAAGGGCCTTTAGAGCATAATTTTAAAATATGGCTATTTTCTCTCTATTCCAGCATTGGTATGCCAATCTGCAAAATAATATGTGAATCTGTGGATTTAATTCAAGCATAGTACTTGAAGAATTTCAAGAAAGTAATATGAGTCTGCTCATTAACTCATGTGAATCTTAGTAGATAAGATAAAGATAAAATTATATATAAACATGTATAGATACTGAAACTTTTAAAGTTATATATTTAAAATTTAACTCTACATTCCATTGAGTTGTGAGAAAACTATGCTTAAGTAATTTGAAATAAATATGAAATACTAGAAAACATATTTTATGAGCATTTATTTTATACATGTAGAAGATTTATAGTAGTGTATATAAGTTTTATATGATTGAATGTAAATTCACTTCATAGATTATTTGCATATCTCATACTGTTTACATAATTTTCAAAAGTAAATAGTATGTCTTGTTAAAATTAAAAAAACACAATAATATTTTCATCATTTTAACAAAACTATACAGTTGTAATACTGAGCATTGATGGGTGGGTTATTGTATCATGAATTTAAAGAATGAACTCCACAGACACAAAAGTGAGAGCAAAGCAATAGGACTTATTAGAGTAGTAGAAGGAAAGCAGAGCTCCCCAAAAGGGAGGGGTTCCAAGAGAAGGGTGACAGTGGTTATCTACTGTCTAGGTTTTTTTTTAATTAGGTATATATATGACAGCAGAATGTATTTTGATTCATTGTACACAATTGTAGCACTTTACATTTCTATGGTTGTATACTGATTGTAGCATTACACCATATGTGCAGTCATACATGTACCTAGGGTACTAATGTCCATCTCATTCCACCATCTTTCCTACCCCCAGTTCCCCTCTCCGCCCCTCTCGCCCCTTGCCATATCAAAGTTTCAAAGTTTCTTCATTGTGCCTATACCCCCCCACCCGATTATGGATCAGTATACACTTATCATAGAGAACATTCAGCCTTTGTTTTGTGGGGGGGATTGGCTTACTTTGCTTAGCATGATATTTTCCAGCTCCATCCCCTGTAAATGCCATAATTTTATTCTCTTTTAATGCTGAGTAATATTCCATTGTGTGTGTGTGTGTGTGTGTATCACAATTTCTTTATCTATTAATCTCTTGGAGGGTATCTAGGTTGGTTTCACAGTTTAGCTATTGTGAATTGAGCTGCTATAAACATTGATATAGCTGTATCATATAGAATGCTAATTTTAAGTCCTTTGGGTAAATACCAAGGAGTGGATAGCTGGGTCAAATGGTGATTCCATTCCAAGTTTTCTAAGTAATCTCCATAGTGCTTTCCAGATTGGTCTAACAATGAAAACTATAGAACACTAAAGAAAGATATTGAGGAACACTTCCCATGCTCTTGGATAAACAAAATTAGTATTATCAAAATGGCCATCCAACCCAAAGTGTCATTTCTTACAGAAATAGAAAAATAATCATGATTCATTTGAAAAGATAGGAGACCCAGAATAGACAAAGCAATCCTTAGCAAGAGTGAAACAATACCAGACCCCAACCTACACTAAAAAGCTACAGTAACAAAAACAACATGGTATTGGCACCAAAATAGACTTGTAGACCAATAGTACAGAATAGAAGACACAGAGACAAATCCACATAAATACAGTTATCTCATACTAGACAAAGGCACCAAAAACATACATTGGAGAAAAGATAGTCTCTTCAAAAAATGGTGCTGGGAAAATGAAAATAAACCCCTATCTCTCACCATGAAGAAAACTCAATTCAAGGTGGATCAAGGACCTAGGAATTAGACTAGAGATCCTGTGCCTATTAGAGAAAAAAAGTAGGCTTAAATCTTCATCACATCATATTAGGCCATGACTTCCTTAATAAGACTCCTAAAGCACAAGAAATAAAATCAAGAATTAATAAATGGGATGGACTCAAACTAAAAAGCTTCTTCTCAGCAAAAGAAACAATCAGGGAGGTGAATAAAGAACCTACAGAATGGGAGCAAATTTTTATCACATGAGAGCACTAATCTCCAGGATATATAAAGAAATGAAAAGACTTAACACCAAAAAAAAAAAAAGAAACAACCCAATCAATAAATGGACAGACACTTCTCAGAAGATATACATTCAATCAACAAATGTATGAAAAAAATGTTCAACATCTCTAGTATAGAGAAATGTAAATCCAAACGACTCTAAGATTTCATCTCATGCCAGTCAGAATGACAGTTATCAAGAATACAGACAACACTAAATGTTGGTGAGAATGTGGGGAAAAAGGCACATGCATTCATTGCTGGTGGAACTGCAAATTGCCTAGGGGTTTTTAAAGGATATCTATCTAATGGTCCAGAGCAAGTGACTGATGGGGTGAGGGAACTTAGCATGAACCAATCAAGCTCTTTAAGCTCCTAGATTAATAAGACAATCAGAAGTACATAAGTTTAATGTGTATTAAAAGATGAAAGTGTCAAAAAATACATTGCATAATTTTTCTAGGAGTATAGGTAAATATTAAAATAACATTTAAAATGAAAAAATGTTTCTGTCCATTCATCTGTTCAAAACATATATCACATGTTGGAGTATATATGTAAAGTATGTACGTATTTGTGAATAATATATGTGTTTGAATGTTTGTGTATAAAATATATCTCTACATTCCATCTATCACCTATATACTTATCTCTAATATATCATATGCTATATACCTAATTTCTAGTTAGCCTGATTTGTTGTTACTCACTTCCATTCTCACTGTATTTATCTACACCAAACATGTTTTACATGTATCTCCTAGAGCCAAAAGTCAAAAAAATCAGATTATCCTATCCTTTAAAATATGACTCAAATGTCATAAAAAACAATAACAAAAAAGCATAAATTGAAGATGTCAATACTAAAGTGAAATTAAAGGTCATATGTTAAAAGGAAAAATTCAATGATAAATTTTTAATATACAATGAAAACAATAATGATAAAATTCAAGAATCAAATTTAATTGAAAATGCAAGTATTTTAAAAAATAGTCACAAATTTTAATATTTACAAGAATTTTATGCCATGTTGATATAAAATTATTTGAATAATATAAATGAGTCAAATTATGAAATATATAAATTTCCATAGCCAATAAATTTACTTGAAAAATAAGCAAGTTATATGTATAAATAACTTCTCAGAAGAATCACAGGTAAATTGAAAAATGCTGAAATTCTCTAATATAGGCACATAAAACATGAATTCTGATTTTTCTCCTTTTGGGTTGATTAAAATTTCAGAATGGTAAAAATTAAACATTGAAGAAAATGTATTTAAAAGAAAATCTCAAATATTGATTTGATAACGCACATTTAATTTAAAAGTTTTTATTAGGTGATATAGAACTTTTAGATGCATAAAGTCAAAAACTAAGCATATTTTTAAAAATCTACTGGCAAAAATATAGCTCAGCTAATTAACATAGCAATAATTATAACAGTGTGAATTTTAGTAGTGAAAAATATTTATGAAAAGTAAATTATTTATGTAAACTATTTAGGTGATAATAAAAATAACATTTATATACTGATTTGAATAATGTAAAGATATCTTTTGCTTGTAAAACAACATTATTTTTTAACTCTGAAATATATGTTTGGACTTTATTGGATGAAGCTTTTTTCAATTTTAACTCTGAAAAATATAATTTATATTTTCTTATGTATATGTTGTATCTACTGTATATCACCATACCTTAAAGTTTAATGTAAACTAAATATCAAACTCTTGAATAAATATATTATTTTTACATTTTGTATTATGGTTGTAATACTTCTCCAATATCATTCTCAAAGTAAGTGTGTAGTATGTTTCATCAATCTTTTTCTTTGCTTCTCCCATTGGAAGTGAGTTGTCCTCTCCAATTTTTAATTTTCTTAGCTAATGTTAAAAGTCAGGATGCAATTAGAAACTTGAAAAGTTCTACCTCTTTTGTTATTCTTGCTTCTTAATAAATGTTAATGTGCCCATTTATTACTTCTCTCATGCAATATGAGAGAAGCATGCAATATACTCAGAATAGCCAAGGGAAGGGATGAAAGAGACATGTGGAGAGAGCAAGGCCATTCTAGACCAGCCAAGTAGATTAAGTCCTTCATATTAAATAAAATATATGAGATGAGCATTATGTGAATTTTCATTCTCAATATTCTTTGAAATTTTAACAGCTTTATTGTATAAATGATACACAATTTTTTACACATCTTTAAAGGTATAACTAAATATTTCACAATATTCAATTTTGTACATTGTAAAGTTAACAATTTAAAATTTTATTGTTGATATATATATGTATCTTTATTTTTCTGGTCTTAGGGATTATTAAATTTTATGGATATGTTAGTTTATAGTTTTATCAAATGTGAAAGCTTTTTTTCTTTCTATGTCTCCTTACATTTTCAGGGTCCCAATAGCAAATATCATCTGCTCACATCTCAATAATCCTTTTTTCTTTTAACTGTTATTTCTCTTTATGTTTCATTTTAGATAGTTTTTATTATGTGTATTTAATATTAGAAATTATTTTTACTTATGTAGTGTCTAATCTGCTGTTAATCTATTATTTTTTTTAATATCAGACTTTGTGGCTTCCAATTTTAGTGGTTCAGCTTGCATTTTAGGTGAATTTTCTATGTTTATAACTAAAATATTAAATCTTTCCTTAAGTACTTTGAACATATAAAATAAGTTTTTTGTCTACTACTTCTATCATGTTTGTCATGTCTAGATTCATTTTAATTAATTGGTCTTTCTTTTAATTTTGTGTTTTATTCCTGATTCTTTGCATGTCTTGTGAAATTTGACTGGATAGAAAGCATTGTGAATTTTACCTTCTGGGCACTTAATATATTTGCATCTCTATTAAATACTGTTTACATTTTTCTGGGATGTGATTAAGTTACTGAGAAACTATTTTTTAAATTTTGTTAACAGAGATCAGAATAGTGTTTAATCAACTGCTAAAATTTGTCCTTCTACTGAGGCAAGACTCTCATGAACTCTAACAATTTTCTCCTTGAATTGTGAAATTTTACACTCTTGATGGAACTATTTCTAGTTCTCTATGCGCTGCAATGATTTTTCCTCCCCGTATTTCAGATTGTTCCCTCCCTGCGCAGATGAATTTCTCACTTGCTTCTAATCACCCTGACTTCATGTTAAGTCAGTGATTGTAGAGGAAAAGATTGCTATAACTTAGAGTAAGACTTGAGGAAGAACTTCTGCAGATGTCCTTAATTTTTCTGTTATGAAATTCTCTCCTTTCCAATACTTTGTTCTTTGAACACTGTCTATCTAAGCCTCCTTAGAATCTGAGTCCTAACTGTTCAATTGAGAAAGACAGATGGACTCTCCCTAATATCCCACACCCTATGTGATAGTCTGAACAATTCCCAGCCAATGTCCTGTGGCAAGCAAAGGTGTCACAATTATGGTTTCCATCTCTCAGGTATCACTGTCCTTCCTTCCCTGATACCTAATGTCTTAAAAAAATGTTTTCATACATATTGTCTTAATTTTTAACTGTTTCAGTAAGAGCAGAAATTCTTTCCCTGTAAATATATGTGGGATGGAAATGCAAGTCTTTCAAGAGCTTGAATTTTTATTATTATAAAACAATTATTTTTTACAATGAGACAAAAATATTTACCATATGAAGATCGGCAAAACCTTATAACTTTCAAAGTAACATAAACATTTCATCTATTCTAAGATGAAAGTTTTTCTATTTAAACTTTTAATAATTAATGTAATATTTTAATATTTGGAATTTTATTTTTAATGAAAATAAAGCCCTATAACTAATGTAATTTCAAATTCTGTATAATTTATTACCTCCAATAATTGCATATATTGCAGGAAAATAGTTCCTAATGACTTAATGTGTAATGGCTGCATTTTCATGTTAAAATATACAGACCTCTTACATAAAAGGAGTTCTAATAACAGTAAATTGAGATGGTAATAATGTTAATTATGGCTAAGGATCAGTTATGTTTTCAAATTGATGTATTTTAAGAGTATCAGTAATTTTAACCATATTAACAAAAAGTAACATATGTGTGGGAAATGCCATATAATTAGACTAGAGATATTTCTTGGTATCCAAATGCTTTTGGAGATTGTTATTAATAATGTTTCTGCCCTCCAGAGTTTCAAGCTTTACAATTTATTGGGTGAGAATTTGTTATCTGAGGAAGCTAATTCAGAGGTGTGCTATTGAATTACCCTTTAACACAAACAGTAATTCACTAAGTGGTGTCTTGATTGCCAAGAAGAATGAAGTATGCCTTAAATATACATCCAGGGAGTAGTTTAAATAGAAGCTCAGTTCTGACTTGTTGATGGCTCATACTAGCAGAGCAAATATTTGAACATTTTCCCAGCACCAAACTAAAACCACATTGAAATACCCATTCAAAAAATTTAAGTAGAAATACATTTATTGAGTATTTACAATATTATTTTTAAAAGAATGGAAATTAAATTTTCACTGAGCCTATTGTTTGTTTTTTTGTTTTGTAAAGGTAAAATTTCTAAGCTGATTCTAAGCTGCAAAAGTCTGAGTTAAAGTGTAAAAGACCGGGCATTGTAAAGCTTCTAAATGGCAAGGCCTGGGCTAAAAAGTAAAGACTAGGTATTGTTAAAATTCTTCTGCTATCCCTGGAACCTGTAATCTCTGTAAAGTTGTTAGGACAATGCTGGAACTGCCCAGTAAATATTTCCACTGACTTTCTGGTTGTTTAATAGCTAAGGGTTCTGAGTTGCTTGGCATGTAGGCATTGCAGGACCTAAACCAATCAGTTTGAATGTGTACCCCACTTAGGAGCACCAATCACCCCTGTCCAATCTGTTCCCGCCAATGTATGCACTAATCCTAACTCAGGGTTGTTGTTCAATTTTCCCGCGCCTCATGATGATTTGTTCTGATGTATGCAAAGCCCCCCACCCTCTCCAAAAAGTGTACTTAAGCTCCACCTGACCTCTGCTCTGGGCTCTGGGCTGCTCTCCCTCCTTGAGTGAGCACAGAGTCCCAGCGCGCTGGAATGGATCCTCAATAAATCCCCTTTTGCCAATTGCATGGAGTCAGTCTCTTGGGCGGTCTCTCCCTCCGACGTTTCGCTGGACCCCCCTTACAATTTTCCTATTTATTTGTATGCTAAAAATGTTCCAGTTGAGAAACATGGAATTTTAATACAATTGTAACCAATGAAATTTTAAATATATCCCCAAATTAATGAAAACATATGTCCATCAATAATAATGTATTTCAAATTTCTTAATTGTTGTTATGTACACCAATTCTTGCTATTTATTTTAAAATAATAATGAATTCCCTAAACATTCTGCTTAGCACACACAAGCTTGATGGCAATAAATCAGTAAGGAGATCCAGAGATAAATAAAATAATTTAAAAAATATCTGATAGAAATGGAAAAAACTTAGTTAAAATTTAAGAGTGACAACAGTCATAATCTATGATGAAGATAAATCAAGGAATATCATGAGTTCATTTGTAGTCTACTTGAAAATTTTAAATTTAGTCTTCTTTAAATGTCCATCTCATTAAGTATAATAGCATGGTGAATGATTTTTCATTTATGGTCTTTTGACTATTTATGCCTTTTAATTATTCTCTTTTGTTTTCATATTTAAGAAAGCAGCAAACAAATGGATAATTGTAGTGGTAAGGATATAATTTGAATGTGTCCCCCCAATTTTTATGTACTGGAAGCTAAGTCCTCAGGTTGGCAATGTTAAATTAGATACTGAGAACCTTAACAGATAAGCCCTCCTGGGAGTTGTGCCTTTAGACGGTATTAACATAGTTCTTGTAGGATCTAATCATATTCTGGCTTCCTGTCCCACCATGTAATCTCTCCCTCTTGCACTTCTACCATAATGTTATGCAGCTAGGCTGGCCCTGTCCAGAGTAAGAATTTTGATGTTTGGAATTACAGCCTCCCAAACTGTAAACTAATAAAATTATTTTCCTTATTAAACTATCTAGTCCCAGCTATTTTGTTATAGTAATGAAAAAAAATAACAAATAACTTTGGTATAATTCAGCTTGCATATATAAATGACACTATTGCATAGTAATGAACTTAATTTTTGTATTTGATCTAAAAGAGGTAGTTAGGAATGAAATAATATGCTAAACATTTCACATTATTCTGAAAAGGGTGATGTGAAATGACTGCCTTTTTATGTTAACATATACAGACCACTTACATAAAAGAAGTTCTAATAACAGTACGTTGAGATGTTACTAATTTTAATAATAATTAATGGTAAATTAATTAATTAATATTAATTAATTAATTAATGGTAATCTAAGGCATACTTCTTTGTTTTTGGCAATCAAGACACCACTTAGTGAATTACTGTTTGTATTAAAGGGTAATTCAATAGCACACCTGTGAATGAGCTTCCTCAGATAACCAATTCTCACTATTTTTTATATATATATAAATAATATTAATAATATTAATAATATTAGACAGCTAATATTATATATATATATATTAGACATCACTTCATATTAAATTGAAATTATCTTAAATTTAGGCAGTATTCCTTTTTGAAAAAGTGATCCTGCAAGACTAGCACAATATTAACTGCTCCAAAGTTGGAATTTTGTTTTCAATTAGCTTCTGTGGTTGATGTTGTAAAACATAGTTAATTCCTAAATATTTAGAAGAAAGTTTGCTCTTCTACTAACTTAAAGTAACAACTATATCACATGACCCAATCTATGACAATAAAATTATCCTAAAGCAGACATTGAAATTAGAAAATGTGTTTGTCACAACCTGAACAATCTGTTATTTTAAACAAATTAATTAGTTTTACATCTCTAATTTAACATGCATTTTAC
Organism: Urocitellus parryii; assembly: GCF_045843805.1. Taxonomy (NCBI): domain Eukaryota; kingdom Metazoa; phylum Chordata; class Mammalia; order Rodentia; family Sciuridae; genus Urocitellus; species Urocitellus parryii. The sequence continues at coordinate 35,469,493 of NC_135540.1, forward strand.
TTGTAACAAATATATAATATGGTGTCTATTATGAATGTATTTACATATAAAATGTTTATTGAAGTAGTATATCAAACTCTCAGAAAAAAATAAATATGAGTAAATTCAGATAAAACATGTAAATATTTTTGTACCCTATTCTCAAATACAATAATTCTATGACATTATACAAAAGATTCATTTTAGAAAAGGTAGAGTGTAATATTTGATTTTGTACAAAAAAAAATATTCCTAAAGAGATCTTAAGCTCCTTAAGAGTAGAGACTTGGTTGTCTTTTTTAATAATTTGACTTGGAGCCTAGCATAGTTCTCAGTGTTTAATTATTTAGATATAAATTGGAAAGTCTTCTATGCGTATTACGCTAACCAGGACTGTGTTCTTTCTGTCATCTAATAAATCACTTTTATTTTAACCTTTTAGGACAGTCTAATTTATGTTTTCTTATGAATTCAAGAGTATAATTGTCTATATTGTTCATTTAAGAATTGAGTTGTCTGTGTTGTATAACATCTCCTATTACTACCATTAGTGTTTATGAGTCATTTAATAACCTAGCTTGATGCCCTTTTCTTTAAGTTCCTCTAAGGCAGGAATAAGAATTAAATTTACTCTTGTTGCCGAGACAGCTTATGAACCTAGCTTTTAATGCTGTTTAAGACACTATTCAAATAATCACTAATTGAAGTTCCAGGCATGGACCTGAAAACCAAAGAACTTTCATTTCTTAAGGCAGTTTAAGGACTCCTTTAATTCATTTTCCTTATCAGAAATATTAACGTAAAAATTTTATGTTCTAAAGTTATGACTTAGAGTTTAGAATCCATGTTATTCTTTTTTCTCAACCAGCTATTATTACAGTTCAGTCTAGATTTGAAATTATGTCTTTCTAAGAAATAATTAAAATGCCATCAAAAGACAACCTACTTAATTTTACCTAAATTTATATATATATTTTTAATTAATCAGTATAGAATGTCTACTCACTCCTCTAAAAGCTGAATCATACTGACCAAATACATACTTTTATATAAAGATAAATGTAATTAATAAGCATTGATTGATTATACACATAATTATGGCAATGATGTATATTTTATAGCTATTTTAGATAGATATCAAAAAGCTACTTAAATTTTTTTAGAAGCCAGGAAAGGAAGATTTTAATTTAAAATAATATTTCTACCTTCTTTTCTCAATTAGAATAATATATAAAGTAGTATATAACATAATATACCTTATGTAATATTAATGGTATATAATAACTATGTATTATATACAGTATATATTATTACATACTATAAATAGCATCTTTTATATGCACATATATCTAAATGCTGGGAAGGGTATTGAGTAAAAAAATCTTAAATATTATTAGAATAGCTATTACTAAGAATAATTTGGAAGTTTCTTAAAAAATTGAAAATGAGTGTACCCTTTAATACAGCAATTCACTTCTGGTTATTTATCTAAAGCAAATAAAATCAGAATACAAAAACTGATAACTGTACACCCATGTTTATTGCAACACTATTCAAAATAGCTAAGAAATGGAACCAACCGAGGATCCTGTCAACAGATGAATAAAGAAAATAGTGTATATATGCAAAATCTTTGGGGCTAGAATCAAATATGAATTCTAGCCATGTCACTTGTTGGCTTTATTTTATTTAGCACTAATTTTCTACTAATGTAGAGGAATATAATATCATCTCACATATTTGCTATGATTTAAATGAAATTGTTTAAGTAAAATTTGTGAATAACACTGGACAAAACAAAAATATAACACAGGAAACTTATTTTTCTTCCTTTTTTTGTATTTGAATTTAAAATATATCTGAAATAGTGATTCCCTTTGTTCCAGAGAGTTCATATATACTTACCCTCAAGACACAATAGGGTTGTTTATTAAAATAACACATTTTTGAAATTTCTCATATATTGTATGTCCTTGCAAGAAGATTACTTTTAAGAAGTTGATTTTGAATTTTTAAAAATATAAATCAAGGCAATTAAAGTATTCTCAACTACTTTCCTCAATTTCAAGGTTATTTATTGTGAATAATGTTTTCCTGAAATACTAGTGTAACCTTGGTTCCTCCTCTGGTAATTTAATTCTCCTCTAAAGCATTTCCAATTTAAAGAGACCCAAGAACCTTTTGAAAGAGAGCTAAATCAGCACATGTGACTGAACACTCAGATAAATAAAGAAAATCATAACATAAAATATATGAATTTTTATGCTGTTTGATTCTATGAACTTTTAACATGTCTGGTCTTTTGTGAGAATTTGATTCTATTTAGTAAAGAGTTTCTAAAATTTACTTTTTTCACAAAGTTTGTCCAATTACTGTTGCTTTCAACATAATGCACATACTTATTATTACCAATAAGCGACTACACTATGTTGAACCAACTCAAAAGGAATTTTTTCTGCTGATGCTTGATGTATGTTTATACTTATAGTATACATACACACACACACATACACACACATAATACACTGAGCAATGACTTAATTTCTGAACCTACTAAAACACTTTGGAAAATGTTATAGTAGTGATATTATTAGGGTACTTGAATTTAGTAATAGATCTCCATGAATTCTGAATTATATATGGATTTATATTACTGGGACAAAGGATTTCAGGAAACATTGCAAACAATAGTTTTCAGTAATACATTTTTTCTTTGTCTTTTTTTATTTAAATTCTATGGATGATAAATATAGGTATTCACATTTACAATGACTTATGACTCTCCTGAATTTGAATGTGACCCTGAAATATCATGGCTATTAAATAAAAGACACTAAACTGAAGATGGTTTTTATTGTAATTTGAAGACTTTCTCTGAGAGTATGTTCTGGATTAGCAGTCATCTGACTGACGTGGAAAATTTAAAGACAGATTTTACTTCTAGCAGAAAATGACATCTTCACCCTTCAGCTCACTGATACTGTTTTTTGATTTTTTAATTAGCAATCAGTTTGTCAAATTCTGCATTAGATTCTACATAGCTTGGCAGAAGCTCCTTAAACATGTTTTACAAGTTGCATGTAACTACATTATATAGAAGGATACGAAGTTTTAATAAAATACTAGAGAGTAGTTGTTTATTATTTACCTCAGAAAATCTTGGAAATTTGCAAGGAGTAAAATGTGAGATTTAATAACATTAAAGCCTATTTGAAAACCTACCTTTCTCTTTTCTTCTTCTGTTAACCAAGGAAAATCATTTGTCAGATTTTTGGTTAGTTTGCTGTACTATTGTATGAAAACAAGTAATATTTAATTTATAATGTTTGCTTCATTCTTAGTCTATAAATATTAATTACTTCCTATGTTTGCCTTCTAGGACACAGCATGATAGTAATAGAAATTTGTGAACAATGATTCTTGGCTTCTATTTGTAACAGTTACATTTTAGAATAAAAATGCTTCCTAATTTTATAGCCCACATGGTCGTGACTCCATAGACTTTTTTCCCCTGAGCACTGAGAAGTGTAGAATAATTTCTTTGTAATAAATAAGACCTTCATTAATTGTTGAATCATTGTTTCATGACTTTGCTTTATTCTAGAATAAGGTAATGCTCACTTAAGTAAAAGTAAAACTTTCAGGGTTGATCTAAAAACATTAAGATTTCCTCAAAGCCTATCACAACTAAAACATTATTAATTGTTTTGAATATTTTTCCTAAAAATAATTTATAAATGGAAATAGTAATGTTCTTTTATACCTTTGTATATCTGAATATCATCTACATCTCTAGTGGGCCCACTCTCCTTATACTTAATTTTAACTTTTGTTCAGAATGCATGATTCCATTTAAAATGTATCTTTAATCTCAGGCACATGACCACCTTCCACACACACTTCTAAGTGCCCCAAATTCTTAGGATTAGATAATTTCGGGAAGCCTAATATGCCTTTGATATTTAGATCATATAGAAACCCCATTTTATAATAAGCTCACAAGAAATTCAGAGTTTTAACATCTTACAATGTGAGATTTCAATACATGTATATATTTTATGACGTTTTAATGCAAGCTAAACATATCTGTCTTTCATAAAAATTCATCATTTCTCTATGACAAAAATTTAAATCCATCAGAAAGTGATAACTTGCTTAAAGTTGCTTCATAACTTGCTTATAGTTGACCATAATGCTCATAAGCTCCTTGTTCTTTCTGTATTCAGTTAAGGTATTTAGGGAGGAGAATGATAAGCTTATCATTTTCTGTTGGTGAACCCATTATGAGTATATTTAGAAATTCAACTTTAATACCTTAGAAATTGTTTTTCTTTTTACCACTTATCAGTAGACTGTGGATTATCTGTCACATGTAATAACTTTTCCATATACTTGGTTTATTAAATAAAATATTTTTGAATAGCCAGGAAAGATAAATGGTATGTTCAACAACTGGGATGTAAGATATTATATTATTCATGTGCATATGTGTACATTTCTAATTTTGTGTGAAAATATTTGTGTGTGTTAATGAAGCTTTAGAGAAATTTTGTAGTAGGAAATAGAGCTATAGTAAGAAAACAACATTTATTTTGATCCATACTCAATTTTCATACATCAGTATAAAAAGGCGGGTGAGATTGTATAAACTTAAATTCAGGTGCTGAAACACTGACAACACTGAAGTGTAGTCCTTTGAACCATGCCTATGTTTGTAGCTGGGTCTTTGCACAGGTAATTAAATTTAAAGGAAGCCACTGAGGTGAACCCTAACACAATATGACTGTTATTTTTGTACAAAGAAATTTGAATGAAATGAAGACCAGAAAAAAGTGTGAAGACACAGAAAGAAAATGGTTGTTTATGAACTGTGAGAAAATAAATTACTATTGATAAGCCCATCCAGTATCAGTTATGACCGCTTCATTAATCTTATACCCAGGATGCTACTAGTTTAGTTATAGCCAACTTGATAAATTTCTCAACGTAATAAAATTTACTCAGTTGTTTTCTATTTTCCTCTAGCCTTTACTCTACACACAGAATCAGTTACCAGCTAAGTATCAAGAGTTCAAAAGGTCATTTTTGAACAAATGGAAACTGCTCTCTAAGAATCAATAATATCAATCCACAATAGAGCAGAGTGTGTTCTAGTATTCTTCTTTACAATTCTTTCTGAATAATCTGATTAGACTAAAATCTTTAAATGTATAAGAATATAAATATATAGTATTTTATAGACAAATGTTCTTGACTTTTAATGCAGTTTGTAAGTTTCTAAATAGAATATTGATTCTTCTATAAGTGACACAGATAAACTATTTTAAAATCAAAACTATTGATTTGAGTAATCATTCCACAATTTTTAATTTTTATGAAAAAGATTTCAAACAATGTTAACTAATTTAATGATTTGGGGTTTATATTTCACATAGATTAAACTTCTCTTTCATAGAACTACAACACTACAGCATTGCTTACATGTGAAAATTGTTGTAAAGTTGTGTTTAAATTTATTCTGTCTGAGATAGTCACTAGTTACATTCATCTGAAAATTTTCCAGGATGGGGTGACAACCATTGAAGCAAATTTGATATATTCTTATGGTTTACTGTTGGAAATCTCCACATTCCATAAGGAATTCCTTTTAATACAACTTTTGAATATTTATTGAGCTAGAAACAAAGCAATAGATTGTCTCTACATACCTTAAAGAAAACCAACAGTTTCCTCAACAAAAACAAACAACAAAAATTAAACCAAAGCCCAAAACAATAGAGATAAATAAAAGATGATAAAAATGATAGTAAGGAGACAAAAAAAAAAGAGTAAATACAAGGAAATGAAAAAAAAAATGGGGGGAAGGGATAAGTGAAAGGAGTAGGGGAAAAAAAACCCAAATCCTTACAAAGTAACTTTGCAAGTTTTTACTTGTTAAATGATATAAAGATTTGAATATACTTAATGTTACTTTTTTGTACTGTACAGAAAAAGGGTACATAAAAAAAGTGTTTTAAAATTAAGAGAAAACAGGGAGAAGAGATGGTAGAGTAGAGGAAGGGTCTGATTTCCTATTCCTATTGCTCCATGTTTTGGGATTCCAGCAAGGAGAATATTGCTTTCCAGTAAGGTGGATGACAGAAGGGATACACCAAAATTCAATATAATAATTAAGATTCAAAGAAATTTGAGCACTTTGAACATAGGTTAGAATCTATCCAGTATGTCTAACAGCACCAGTTTACCATAGAGGGAAGGTGTGACACAGTCAGAAAGAGAGACAAAATCTATAAAAAATGCTTGACACAGGGAAATCTATGAAGAGTCAGTCTGAACATAAATGATACAGAGGCAGCATGGCAAAATAATCTGTACAAAATTGTTCCATTCTCAGCTAAAGAGTGGAGAGCTGATGCAGGGAACCACCAGAAGCTTTCTTTGGCAGAAGGCTGGGAATCCATAACAAGCATTAGCTAACTGTCCTTGCACACAGCTGCCTTGAGATCTAAAGTCCAACTAGTGGGGCAGGATTAAGGCAAGCCACAAGCAGGTGTTTGAAATGTGTGCCATGTCTTTCTGCTGGTGAGCAGAGAGCTGAGGTAAGAAGTCCTCTTGAAATGGCTAGGCAGCAGCTTTCTAGAGCAGGAGCTTGGGAGTTCATAATAATAATTGGTTGACTGTCCTTGCATATACCCACCATAAGGTCTAGAGTCCACCTGATGGGATATAACTGAGGTGGACACAGAAGGGATTGCAATCAGGAAAACTCAGGTCCAGGATACAGAGGGCAGTGATTCTCGCCTTCCCTTTAGGTTTAGTGGTTTGAAGGATTAGCTGGAAAGAACACAGAAACTGGACAGACAGATACATTTTCTTTCAGCATCTGCTCCTCAGTAGAAGCCAATTGTGGGTAGTGAAGTGTGTGAGAACAGGGGAAATTTGGTTGCTTTGCCCAAAGAATGAAGTTCTAAAGATGCCCCTGAGATCCAGACACCCAGTAGAGTTTAGCATCTTCCCAAAAATTAGGTGTTTGGAATTACTCTCTCTAGAGCAGATATCTTGCAACAAAACTCCAAAGAGCAAATCACAACAAAATAGTTTATATCTAGTCTAGCCTGCGACCCACACTGGCTTCATGAAAGAAAGTTCGAACCGTGAGAAAACGCTAGGGAGTTTTAAATTAAAGAGACTAATTACCTTTAAAACCAGCTCCAGGATGGCTCCTCCCAGCTCCAGCCTCAAGCCACCATTTGCGGTAGCTAGGTTTACTGAAAAGGCTAAGGAGAGAGAGAGAATAGGCCAGGGAGTGGGCTTTTATTGGGGAACAAAAAATTCCAGGGAAATCCTGTCCATTGAAGAGAAGGAGGGGCAGCATCTCAAGGTCAGGGGCGACGATTGGGTGTTCAGGGCAGTGGCCAGACAGGCCTCCAGACGGACAAGCCCTGGGACCTGGAGAAGGGTGGGGAAAGCTCTGACACAGCTGTGTCTAAGCGCCTGTCACCCAGCCAGGGAGGTAACTCAAATCATGTGCTAGGATGGCCTCCCACAATCTAGAACTGTATTTCAACCACAAAAAGGAATACATCTATCTAGTTTTCAGGGAAATAACTCCAATTATCTCTTCTTCTTTTTATACCTACCTGAAACTGGTGAGAAAGGAACTTGAGAGCTATTACAACCAGCTTTGGTTCCAAGCCACTCCAGCTGGAAGCTTAATGAAAACTAAATGAAAGAACATGAATCTTAACAACCTTTAGATCTTGTGCTCTCTAAGGGGTAACCATAAGAAATAAAAAGTAGGATGGTATGGTATAGGCATCGAACATCCATTTTTGTCCTCTATTTTTACCACCTCAATGGAAAAAAAAAATCTGTAAAAGATCCCTTGTTACAAAATGCAGGATCTCTTGATGTATAGGTACATTCAGTATGTAAAAACTGGAATGGAATTAGATATTCCATAATGGTTACTTGCTGGTTACTTCAGTATGGAATTAGATATTCCATAATGGTTACTTGCTGGTCTCTCTATGTCAGTTTTCTTCAAATTTTCTTGCTCATGTGTCCCCTACAATAAATATAAAAATCTAAGTACCCCTCATATACTAAAAAATTATGTCAATATTAGTTTAAATAGTTACAGAAACACAATTTCTAGCATATTATAATATTCACATTTATAAATAGGAACTATTTCACTGTATTATTAAATATAATGGAATCTAAATACCAAAATAATTTTATACCCACTAAGGTTGGATAGAAGAAATAAAAAAAAATGATAGGTGGAAATGAAATTAAAGGAAAGACAAGGAAAATCTAACTTTAATCTGAAAACCCTGTGCTAAAGTTCTTCCTACCATCACTCTCAAAGCCAGTATTCCTCCCACACCTGTCATTCACCAAGCCACTTCTCTCTCCTAGGACTCTCACTCTCAAATTTTGGGGAAATTTTCAAATATTTCCTCACAATATTAAAGCTATTGGAAGTTTAGACATTTCTGAAAATTGTCCTGTGCCCTGTTAATGAGTCTACTAATATACACATTTTTAGAATAGATTGAGCAAGAAGAAATAGGAAACTTACACTTCCCCCAGAAACCTACAATATAGGGTACTTTTCCAATGTTTCTATTTATCAGATCATGGAGAGACATCAACCAAAAGATCCTGAGAACTGCCAGTCCACTATTAACCAATGTCAGCCCATATACACTCTGGTGCTCACTCTTCACCAGTTTTCCTTTTAAAAAAGAGCCTTAGTACTCAAAAAGTGTCTCACACTCTTGAGATAGTCTGCATTCTTCCTTGAATGGGTATTCTTTGAATTCCTAAATAAATCTTAGTGCCTCCACATCTGACACATCAAGAATGTCTTCTCTACAGCACATGCCAAGGACCCTATAGTCTTGAGTTGAGGAAGCCCCCCTCCAGCATCTCCTCAGTACTTGCCGGTGACACTGACAGTTTTAGTTATTTTTTTCACTGCTATGACTGAAAAACCTGACCAGCACATCTGTAGAGAGAAAAATTTGAGGGCTCACAGTATTAAGTTCTTAGTAGATAGAAGGCTGGCTCCATTCCTCAGGGCTCCCAGTGAGGTGGAACATCATGGTGGGAGAGTGTGGCAAAGGGAAGCAGCTCAGATGGTGATCAGGAAGGAGAGAGTGAGATCTCTGCTCGCCAAATATAAATGTATGCCTCAAAGTCACAATGCCCTACCTCCTCCAGCTGCACCTATTTACCTTCAATTACCACACAATTAATTCCATCAGGTGATTAATTCACTGATTGGGTTAAGACTCTCATAAACCAATCATTTATCCTCCAAACCTTCTTGCATTTTCTCACACAGGAGCTTTTGGGGGAAACCGCACATCCAAAAAAAAAAAAAAATCCACTACTACCTATTTCAAAAATACATGGACACGCTTTCCCATGACTAGACATTTTAAACAATATATTGCTTCTTTGAAGCTTTTCCATTCCTTTTCCTCACAACTTTGACCCTAAGGTAATACAAAGTTATATTTGAAAACACTTTATTGATGAACTTATATTGGTCTGGGCACAAATATATTTTGAAACCATAAATTTTAGAGGACACAATTTATTTATTTTGTAAATATGAAACTATAAGTATTAAATTATTTCTATCTATTATATATTTTAACAGCTATTAGTTGTATATGGTTTATTAGAAATATAACCATTTCAAGTTTTTAAAAAATAAAATGCTTATTTATTTTTTTATTTTATATATATTGTAGTTATTAAAGATAAAGACTTTGGTGTGTTTCTGATTCTGTTAGATATCCTGATCCTTCACCTGCTAAGTGTGTAATGAGAGTAATTAATTTATTATGCTACACATTAGTTTTGTCTTTGAAAATATATTGTTCTGAAAGTTAAATAATATACAAGCAAAGCTCAATGTCTGACAAAAATGTTAGAAAAATATTTTTTTAGGAAGAAATGTGCCTTCTGTATCAGTTAAGTAAAATTAAATGCATTTATACTATTAAACATAATCTCTGAAAGCAATGTCATCCTTATTATTCACATAAGTTAATAAAAGAAATAAAAATCTATAGAATTGAAAGCAGTATATTTGAAATCTAATAAGTACACTGCTCGATCCACAGGGAAAGATAGGAAATGCCATTTTCTTAACAGAAGAGAAGTAGAACAATCATCCTCCACTTAAGATTTAAACTGTCCGTTTGGGAAGAAGATATTTTAAAATTACTGGCAATGTGGGGCTTAGAAGGGACTCAGAGACATTCTAAACAACAGCATTCTAACCCAGCAATCATTCCATGGATACTTGAACACCTGTGTGACACACAACCCCTACACTATCTGACAAGACTGACTCAAGAACTTCTGCTATGCAAAGCTTATTTGGTTTAAATAGAGGTAAATATGTTTACTTTAGCTTCTAATTATCCATGCTATGGACTTTAAGGTAGAAATTCCTGTTTTCACAAAAGAAAAAAGACTTTAAATAAGCAATTATAATTATCTTGACTCCCACCAACCGTAACACACCTGTGCAAGCATGCACACAAACACACACACACACACACACACACACACACACATGCACACTTCCAAGAGGCTTTCCATATTTTAAGAGAAATTTCCAAATGTAATGGACTCATTATCTTGCTGTTAGTCTTTTTTAACACATTGACTGGACTACTCTGAATATTTTGGCATTCTATTATTTTGAGGGGATTTCAGGCCCTACCTATGTATGAAAAATTATTTCATGCATGTTTGATTTGGCACAGTTCAGCTACCAGTTCATGTCTTTTGCCATACAACCTACTACATATGGGTAAGTGAGCTGAACTTCAATAATTCACTCTTTCCTTTTTCTATATCTCTTATATATTTTGCCCCCTCAAATGTTAGAAATAACACATTATTTCTGGTTATACTAAACTAGTTTGTAGGAAATTGACATACTTCAGGTTACAAAATATTTATGTAGTTTAACACCTATTGGTACATGAATGTTTATGCCACCTCAAACTTCATTATAAAATCTACCAGCCAATCATATGGTATTAGGAGGTTGAGCTTTTGATATGTAATTGGGTCATGAGGACAGAGCTCTCATGAGTGGGATCAATGCAATTAAAAAAGAGAACTGTAATGTATTTCGCTGTCATATATAAATTTTAAAAAATTAATAAAAAATAATAAAATAAATAAATAAATAAAAGATATTCAAGAGAGAGAGAGAGAGAGAGAGAGAGAGAGAGAGAGAGAGAGAACTGAGAACTCAGAGCTTCCTTGACCCTTCCACCACATATGGACAGTTAGAAGGTCCTGCCTATGAATGAGAAAGTGTACGCACCATGCCAGACCATAAATCTGTAAGTGACTTTATCTTGGACTTCTCAGCCTCCATAGCTGTGACAAATAAATTTTTTATTTATAAGTTTCCCAGTTAATATTTTGTTATAAGACCCAAGTCAAATCTCCTAGAAATGCATAATATAATCAAATTTGATTTTCATTTTGCAATTTATAAAGAAACAACACAGAGTGACAAATGTCCAAATATCATTATTTTTGCTTTTACTTTGAAAAAACATAAATTTTATAAGAAATAGCTTAATGCATTGCAATACTGTTTATCATTGGAAGACACAGGTTAGAATCTTAACTAAGAAAAGAATAACTCAGTTTGTAAAGAATAAAAGAATAATATATACGCAGGGAACATATTTCAAGACAACAGGCAATTCTATGATAAGAAATGATAAAGATGTGAAAGAGGAAGGAATTGACCAAGATACACAGTTGATAGATATTTGTGAAGTAAAAGAAGCCATGAAAGTTTGAAAAAATAATGATCCATATAGCACTCAAAGTACTTCTCTGTTCTAACAAAAGCTTTCATTAGAGTAGTGCTGAGTCAACCAAGCAGAATGTAGACTAAATGATAATACTTAAGATTATGTTTATGGTTTGAAGGGAAATGTACTGAGAAGGGCAAAGGAGAGAACAAAAATAATAGGTTCCCATACCCATAGCAATAAACAGACAAACAATAAAAGAGGAACCTCTCATATCTGGCTATGATTTTCATCATTGTAGAGAAATTAAAAGTAAAAAATAAGACTAGATATATGTAGGCAGGAATCTGATCATAGAATTATGTAAAATGATTAAAAGTAGATAAAAAGAACACATAGTGATCAAAATATCAATTTAGGTATTTTGTTTTAGGAGAAATCAAGTTATTACTCTTCTCACCGAGTAGCAAATTAGACTAGCAGGAAGGAAAATACAGTGGTATAAAATATTTCTCAAGAATAATTTAAAAAAACAAAATATTCTAGTATTTTATGAATCTAAAATACAAGGGAGTAGATGATACACTTTTGTTTCCTGTGCACCTAAGGAAAGTAGAAACCACTAATATTGATGCATCCTAGGATGCTGAAGACAAATAGAAGAAAGAACATAGTCTCAAGATGAGTCAGGACTTATTTTTTGCAGGAATTGATTGAAGACACCAATCTTTAAAAAGTAGGACAAATGTATAAAATTTCGAAATGACAATTATGCAAGAAAAATAGGAGGAGAATTAGGAAAGACATATTGTGTATTTGAAAAAAATGCGATTAGTTTATTTTTATTGTAGTTTAGAATTTCATGCAGAGACTGAGGTGAGGTTGGTGGAACCAATTATTATTTTTGATGCTAAAACATGAAAATGTGGTTTGATGCAGATTCACCTGACTTTTTCCTTGAGGGAAATTATGTAATTTTTCAGGTCTTTTGTTTAAGAATACATACAATAATAGATGTTTTCCAGAGGGAAAGTGTAAACTTAAAGGTGACTTTCCACTATTAAAATAGTTCAGAAGGAGATAATAAAGATAAAACAACCTCGTGTTAGCAACAATAAGAAATGGATTTTAGAAAACCAAAGATTCAAAGTCACAAACTGTATTATATATTTAGCATATTTATCGTTAAGTATATCAGTAATATTATTGTTCAGGATTTGAAGGTACCTACTGCAGTATAGAACATCTCGAGTCTGAATATCAATGAGAGTTTAAATCTAGAAAGAAAAGAGCAATGGAGACCAAGATAGATTTGTGAACTGTACTTAATTTTTTAAATAAAAGACTGATATTAGAACATGTAATGTTCTAATATTATTAGAGCACATTATATCATATTGAGGAAATAAAATTTAAGAAGACTTAATTCACTTAAAATTATAAGTTTTCGGGAAAGTGGTGTCCAGACTGAACTAAGCAGGGGAAAAAATAAAAAGCAAAATATTGCCCTATGGAGAAGGCAGCCATATAATGGAAAATGTAGATTTTCTATCCAGCATAAAATTCTCTGAGGCTAGAATATTGATCAGGAAATTTTCTAAAATGTGTAAAAGTTTAATCCTTCTTTAAGGAAAAGGCCATTATAAACAGAAGATTAGAAATAAAATCCCCATGGCAAAGTATAAGATTATGCAGAATATAGTCTCTGAAATGCAGCAAGAATAATATGATTTCAATAGACAGTTAGAAATTAATTTGTATTCTAAGCAACTGTGGATGTATCAGTTATATTTGAACAATGAAATTCAAGTGAATCATGCAGAAATTAGAGTTAATACCTACTATGAATTCTATTTCATTTGTGTACTTTCTGGCAGTGATGTAATTACATAAAAGCAGAGCAGGCTCATCATTAAGAAATGTTTTCCATCTGAGTCTATAGATTATTTTACTAGGAAACAATAATTATTTCTTCATAATGTATATGTCCTTTACTGCCATATCAAAATAGTCTTGGTAAATATTAATGATTATGTATATTAATAGTTAATTCATATAAAATGACTCAGATGATGAGATTCCACAGGATATGTGGACACCAGTTCTCAAATCAGATTTCTGATAGCAGATCATCAGTCACCTCCAATAGTGTAATATTACATTGAATCATGTGTAATTGCCCTTTTTAATAGGTTAAAAGCTGAAATACCAGAACTTTTATATAGTTCTACTTAAATATCAGAAAATTAATTTTGCAAATTCCATATTAGGACTTAATTTTTATCAATTCAGACACATTTCATTAACTCTTAGGGTGAAATAACATACACATATAAACTATACTCACAATTCCTCCCTGTAACAAACCTATAGACTCCCTGATGGTACACAAAGTTCTCTTTCTTTCTTTAAGAAGTAGATCTATTTCTAGGCATTACAATTATGATGGAATACAGTATTCCATACTATGTATGGAATAAAAATTGTAATTTCCTCAAGATTCCTAGAAAAAAATATTTTAAAATAATATGGGTTTCCTCTTTAAAAGTATAAATTTCTTTAGCTTAAATGTCAAAACACAAAGGGATGAATTAGGTGTATCAATAGATCCCCCTAGTTTTGGCTATATTGACACTTTAATTCAAACATGCCATCACCCCAATAAACAATAACATAAACAAATATCTATTTCATGTTGGTAAATACTAACATTTTCCTCTAGTCAATTGCTGAATATTCTGAAAATCATTTTTCTACTCCTACTTTATTCCATCCACTTACAAGTCAATCATACTTTCTAATTATCTAAAAAAGTATTAATTTATTTGGATCATAAATAACTATACTAAGTCAAAACTACTGTGTGCACATGTTCTATGATGGGTCTTAATGACCTCTGCATTCTGGTATTCACTCACTTACATTATTCTTCTAGCCCATTTCTCTACTTGATTCTGGAAAGAAACTGTGACTTGCTTCTTAACAACAAAATGTAGAAAATGCAATGGGAAATGATTACACTTTTACATGTCCTTCCAACTCTTCCTGTTGTTGGCTTTACTGAGGAAAGCACCCATGAGCTGTTGTATGGAGAGTCCAAATGGAAGAAAAGTAAGGATAGCATTTGGCCAAAACCCAGCAAAGAACCAAGACCTTCATTAGAACAAAAGTAAGAAACTCAGGAAATTCTGCACAAATCAGTAAGCATGTGAGGACATGGATAGATCTTTCCCAAGGTGAGGTTTTGGGGAATCTCCAGCCATAGTTGACATCTTGCACATGAGAGATCTTAAGGAGAGCCCAGTTAAACTTGGACTGTCTTTGACTTGTGGAATCAGTTACATATAATGTACTTCATTTTAAGTGTCCATGTTTATGGTAAATTGTCACTGGAAATAATAATACAGTCATTATCATTCTTTCATGGAACACTACTCTTAGTATTACCTCCTCTGGCACTATCTAAAACCTTCTCCATAGTTCAATCATGGTTCATTCAAAATACAAACTTAACCATATCCATTCTATCTGTTTCCACCTTTAGGTGACTAAAAATCCTTCCCTGAATGGCTTTTTATTGATTCTAAGGAACTGGTATTTTCCTGATCTGACTTGAGAACCTTGATGGAACAGTTACAACTACAACTAAGAAGTGTGATTAGGGCATATTTTAATAGTGTCAAATGAAGTTATGATGTCTGTAAAAAATTACTGTGCTCTATGATAGCCCCATTTTGTTAAATATTTTTATCACAAGTGTAAGAGAAATTAATAGTGATATTCATTTAACTTACAGATAGTACAAATTAAGGGGGATAGTTAACACATGGAAAGTGTTTCAAAATATTGGAAAATTGAAATAAAACCGTACTTTAGTTTCTTTATTAGTAGTATGCATTTCTTCTCTACCATTATAAACATTATAGTTATATATAACCCTATAAGTTATAAACCAAATAATACAGTTAATTTGTGGAAAGAATTTTGTCACATACATATTACAGTGTATAAGTGTTAAATGTATAATTCAGTCCAATGAGAGTACCCCCACCTTACTGAGGAAAGACCTCATAATGTTGATGAGTGTGGAGAAATCTTAGAGTTTTGTTTACACTGAAACCCACTATCTAGCATGGAACAATGAAAGGTGAGAGGCAAATGAACATCACTTAACAATTGCTTGTGAGCATCTAATCTCTGTCCACATTCATTTCAATTGGAAAACCCCGAATATAATGCTTTTATTTGTCTGAGATAAAGATAGCAGATTTTGAAAAAGGGAAAATTTGTATTAATATTTCTTTCTTTGTTCATTATCTCAAATCATGAAGATTTTTTTCTTGATGATCTTTGTGTATGAGTGATGAATTCAAAATACACATAGTAGCTAGTATGAGAAGAATGGGATAAACTCTTCCTTCCAACTGATAAACACCAACATTCTTTGTGTAGAACCTAAGCATGAGTAATTATATTTTAAATGTTCATCAGGTGATGTTAAGGTACAATCAGGTTTGAGAAATGTAGGAGTCTAGCCAACTCCAGGAAGGTACGGAACCCAACAAGAAAGTCTTCCACATACATGAGCACTGCAAATTTATACAACACAAGGTTTATTAAATTAAAACTTTATTACTATGAAGATAACCAATTTTCTCTGAAATAAACACCACCATTGTTATTTTCCATAGGAATTATTGCATGAGCTCTCTCTTGTCCAGCAAGGAGGTCCACGGAACATGGTAGAGGAGCATGTGGCTGCAGAGTCACTAATCAAGACCTCTGGAGACCAAGCAGGAAGCAGGTCTGATTTTATTGCACAGTTACCATATATATATACTCAGGCAGTAGCTAAGCAGATTATAGGCAGCCACCAATACAATTTCTTACTAATTCTCCTTGCAGCGACCAATAAAGGAGCAGGCAGTGGAGTAAGCTCCAGGACTACAACACATGACCTCATGCCCAGGGCTGTGCCTACAGGGTAAGTAGCCTGCTGCTCATGCACCTAGCACAAGGAGAGTGGCCTGCCACTCTAACACCCTTAATGTATGCCACGTATGCAGTACTCCATGCACTTGTCCCCACAGATTATTATGAATTTCCTCATTTTATTTATTTATTCAAAAAAGAACAGGTATAAAGTAATGAGAAGAAAACTAATTGGTATGAGGCCGGCATTTCATGGCATATTATTAAAAACTATAAAAATATATTAAAAATAGGATATGCTAGAACAAAATTTTCTTATTTATACATGAAAAAAGCATGTATTATGCTTGCTATTATAGTTTGGATATGAGATATCACCCAAAATTCTTATTAATGCAGGAATATTCCTTTCCAACCACTTGTGTGGCTAAAAATCCTTCCCTGAATGGCTTTTCATTGATTATGAGGAACTGATGTTTTCCTCATCTGACCTGAGAAACATTTAGAGAATAAACAGTATTAGTTTAATTGAGAAACGGATTATAGGAGAAATGAAAAATTTCAAAGATTTTTCTAGAATCCAATGGGAATAGTGATACAACATACCCAAAATCTCCAGTACAGACTGAAGTCAGTAACAAGTGGAAAGATTTTAGTATTAAATGTTCACATTAAGAGAGAAAGAGAGTGAGATCCCAAATAAAGAATCTAATTGATCTATCTCAAGGCCCCTTTAAATCAACAACAAACTAATTTGAAACCCAATAGAGGAGAGGACAGTAAATAATTAAGATTAGAGCTGAAAATTTTGAAATAGAGAATAAAGACCAATACATTACCAATAATACCTTTTGTGAAGAAGTAAAAGGATTAGATTATAAGAGCTCTGACCTAATTAGCTCTAAACTTATTACCATCTAGTTTGAATGGACTAGTGGTAATTGTAGACAGGTGGGGGATATGGCTGGAAGAGGTGGATCATTGGGTATATTTTCAGTAAGTATTATTCTTTCTGCAGCCACTTCCTCTTCTCTTCTCTCATTCTCTGATTCTAGACCCCACCACAAGCAGCTTTCCTGTACTAAGTGTTTTACCCATGATGTGCTACCTTACCTTGGGCATAGATCAAAGGATTCAGTCATTTGCAGACTGAAACTTCTGAAACCATGACTCCCAAATAATCTTTCCCTCCTCTAAGTTGATATTTTTTTAATATTTGTTTTTTAGTTGTACATAATACCTTTATTTTGTTCATTTATTTTTATGTGGTGTCAGGATTGAACCCAGGGCCTCGCACATGCCAGGCGAGGACTCTACTGCTGAGTCACAACCCCAGCCCCTAAGTTGATCTTGACAAGTATATTGATCACAGTAACTCAAAAGCTAAAATACTTGTGAGATTCAGAAAGAGAAAAGTTATAGGTATACTTGAAACAATGGAACTCCAAATTTAAAATACTTTAAATAGTTAATTTTATATTTATATTACTGCAAATTTAAAAGTAAATTGCTTTAAGAAAATTTTAACTGGAAAAGATTGGTTTCATTAAGTTGTTTTAAGTGCATAAATGGATTGAAAGGAGGTAATGTGAATGTTAATTCAATTATAAGTAAACCTATTATCTCTTTATAATCAGCCAACTAGAATTGGACTTACCAAAGGATTCATTGCTACAATATTCTATATCAATCTCTGTGTCAATACAGTAATCAACAATTTATGATTCTTATACAGTTGTTCACATTATCACAAGGGATTACCAAACAAAATTTGCAAGTTTCATTTAGCCTGTCATAAAAATACAGAATCCATTTATTACTTGTATCACTAAAGTGACAATATTAAAATGATGTTAATAGTATTGGCCTTTCCACCCTCATTTAAATTGTAAAAACCCAAGGACAACTAGTATGCTTGGTTGATGTATTTTATGTGTAACAGTCATTGAAAATAATGGCTAAGTGTTCTTGTTAATTATACAAAAATCATGATAATTTTCTATAACTAAAATATCTCATTTAAGTAAATGTCAATATTTAATACTCTAATAAATTTATATTCATATACTGTATCACTATCTTCAGAACTTATTGATTATAAAATATTAATACTTTCTAAAATGTTAAACTTTTTCAGCACTTATGTCTATTTAGAGATACTTCTTTATTATCTAAATATTCACATTAAGCTGATTGATATGATTTATTTTCATCCTTAAAATGATGCTATTCATTATGTTAGTTAGCTTTCTATTACCATTGTATATACTTGAAATAATTCAACTTAGAAAAGGTTTATCTTGGGTTATAATTTTAGAGGGTTTTGTGCATGATATATTGGCCCTATTGCTTTGGGCCTGTGTTGTCACATCATGGGAGAGGTATGTGTGGCAGAGGCCCATTCACCTCATGAATGGATCGTAAAGAGAGGAAAGGGTTAGAATCCCTTTATTCCCTTTAAATGACCTAAAAATGTCACACTAGGCCCCATATTTTTTAAAGTTTCCAACACCTTTCAATAGAACCAAGCTGAAATCAAGTCCTTCACACATGGGCCTTTGAGAAATATTTCAGATGCAAATTAATTATTCATGGTGTCTTATTACTCACAATTCAAGAATAGTTTTATATTTTATTATATTTTCCCTATCTACCATCTATCTATATAACCATTTAAAAGTAAGATGCATATGTCATGAGATGTCAACCTAAAAATATTCAGGATGGATCTTCTAAGAATAAGGATGGTCTATACAACACAACATTTTAATACTATATAAAATTAACATTAACTTAGCAATTTTATCTAAT
Organism: Urocitellus parryii; assembly: GCF_045843805.1. Taxonomy (NCBI): domain Eukaryota; kingdom Metazoa; phylum Chordata; class Mammalia; order Rodentia; family Sciuridae; genus Urocitellus; species Urocitellus parryii. The sequence continues at coordinate 35,489,028 of NC_135540.1, forward strand.
AGTTTGAATGTAAGTTTTTCAGTTTATCAACAGTGTTTTTTTTTTAATTATAGAATCCAATTGAACTTCACATATGGAATTTATCTATTACAACACATCTTATAGAATAGTACCTCTGTCTGTAAGGGAATGTTTTGTGGGGTAAATAAATCACTTGTCTTCTAGAATAGTCTAAAAGACTAGACTAAACCTTGTGGCTCGATTTGGCCAATGGGATATCTGGGGATGAGATGAAAACAGTGGCTTGAAATTTCCTTGGCCAGTTTGACTTATTCTTTTGCACAAGTGCCTTTCACTATGAAAATACTGTAACATGGAAAATGGCTGGCCTTAGGAGAATGAGAAACACATGAGATTGATCTGAACCCAACTTACAACCTGGACTAAATGACAATCTCAGTTAAGCCACAGATAATGTAAAGAAAAAAAATGAATGTTAATTGTGTATGCCATAATATAAGATTATAAGATAGCATGAGATTGGGTGAAATGTACACCAATGACTTTTAGTTTGTTTACTAATTACTTTGGGGCTAGCAAATATAATGATTTTTAAATTTACCTTTTCCTTTATATTAGTTTGCCTTTTAAAAATCAATCTCTCTTTCTCTCTCTCTCTCCCTTCTCCCCTCTTTCCTTATGCTTGTGAGTCACTATTGAATAATGTTTATTTGTATTCAATATGTTTAAAGCTATTTCTAGCATTATTCTTTCAGGGATGGACCCATAACATTGGTCATTATGATCTTTTAACATAATGCTATTATCTTGGAGCATTTTCATTGATTTCTGTAAAAAGAGCATTTATTCTGTAATAGCAGCATAATATTTAATGCTCTTTGGATACAGGCCTTTTTGGAGGATAAAGCTAATATCTAAGTTGTATGCATGCATGTATATACAGAGAGTTTTAGGCAATGATAAACCACATGTGCCACAGTGGTCCCCTAAGGTTATAAGGGAACTAAAATATCTCTATCACTTAGTGACCCTGTAGTGATCTAAATGCCATGACACAACACACATTGACCACATATCTTTGTTTATGGTGGTGTAAACAAACCTACTGATCTGCAGTTCATATAAAAGTAGAGCACATATAATTACAATATATAATACTTGATGATGATAATAATAATAATAAATGATGGTGTGATGGTTTATGTATTTACTATACTACATCTTTTGTCCTTATTTTAGTGTACATCTTTCTACTTACAAAGGTTTTACTACAGAACAGTATGTCATGTTATACTACCAGCAGCCTCCTACATGCGTTTACTATGTCACCTGATTTGCCTTCATGAATTTATCAAATTATTGATCTACAACATCTAGGTTTGTGCATCATGCATTATGTTTACACAACAATGAAATACTCTGCAGATGCATTTTTCAGAATGTATCTCTACCAATAAGCAGCATATGACTACAGATAGATAGATTAATTGACAAATAATTATAAAAAATACATACAAATTGATATATTAAATTTGTGATCTTATAGAGATGTCTCCAATGCAAATTCAACACTATGCATTTTTTTGTACAAAGACCAAAAAATTTTCTATAAAAATATACCAAGAAAGAAGAAAGAAAAAGGAAAATGGAGATAGTTTAACAAACTATTTGAAAAAAAAATTCTGAATAAATTGCCAAGACACAGATGGATTTAAAAAAAAACATTTTGAAAGAAGAAGCAGCTGCTTAAGACAGAAGAACAAATGACAAGTTATATTCAGAGCACCTGTTCTTTTGTTTTTCGTATGCCTAATCATAGGAGTTTGCTTTTATTTGTTCTCCCAATTGTTGTTTTCTTTGCTTCTTGAAATTCCCTCTATGAATTTTCATTTTTCTTTTCTTCTTTTTCTTCATATAATTGTTAGTATTTTGCCTATTATTTTTTATCTGTATCATTTGGAAATTATAGGAAAGTGGGTGGTTTTGGGTATATTTATCCTTGAAATTGATCAATAAATTTATCTATTAAAAAGTACAAATTTCTTCTCTTAAAATCCAGAAATACAAATGGAATTAAATAATAAGAAGGAAATACTTGCATTGTTTCCAGTAATTTTTGGAAACTTAGCACACATAAATCCTTTGCTTTTTTATGTGAAAAGCAAAATAATAAGATAATTGTAATACTAATAAAAATAATCACTATAAACCATTATGGATATTACAAACTTATATTTTCTGAAAACTTTGAGCAGGAAAAGATTTGATAACAAAACCAACTAAATCCCATGTGCTACCTCCTTACTAAAACACAGATACAAAATCCTGGCTTCCTCAATTGAAATGCAATATCATGCACAGCAAACATTCTATACCAGAAGTTAGATCCATTAAAAGATAATGAAAATGCTTTGCTATTATAATGATGATCATGCATTTTATACTAAGTTTACAATAAGAAAGCAGAGTAGTGAAAATACCTCCAGGGATTCTCTAACAAACTCTTTGACTTTTGATGTGCTGTAATCAAAAATATAAAACTATTGCAATATAATGACATTGTTTAATTCAGGATTACTTATTTAATTATGGAGGTGTGGATAACTGGTATATAATAATGTTTGCCATATATTTTTTTTTCTTTAAATAAGTCTTATAAGTATATTTTAACCTTACAACACATGATTAACTTATCTTGAATTTTTTTTATAGCAAATATATCTGAATTTTATGTGTCTGGTTCTTGAATTTAGTCCTCAACTTGAAATTTTAGTCATTAAGCACATGTTTTCCTTGTTAAACTTTATTTCAGGGCATTTATTGTAAATATTAAATCAAAATAATGGATGTTACAAACTTCTAAAATTAATAATTCCTTCATATGTGTAAATTGTACCTGTATATAATAATTGTGAACTTAATTGATTTACATAGAAATCTACAGATACCATAAATTTCATCCCAGTTTTCTTCAGTTGGCAATTGATAAATTTGGAATAAGTTATGATTAAGAATTATAAAATCTTCAGTAAATCTAGTTTATTAGTTCTGATTTATTTCTCCTTGATTTGTGAACTTTTAGAGTCAAATTTTAATTCATTTATTTATTATGATACAAAAATGTATACTGGCTATATTCAGTAATTAGTTTAAGCTTGGTTCTACACAAAGAATGAGAAAACAATGTGGTAAAGATATACAGCCAGGAAGAATTGAACTACATTATTATAATTATTATGATGCTTATGGCTTTAGAGTATACTGAAGATCAAATCTGAGCCACAGTGGATTAACTGAAGTGTAGGCTATGATTTTCAAGTATTACTCATACCTTTATAAATGACTATAGACACAACAACAATAAATTGAGACTAGACCTGGTCAATCAGGTTTAGGATGCCATTTTATGATAATGAGCTGCACAGAAGGAACTTGCCCAAGTGATTGTTCACTGGAAAATGCTGTGATCCACCCTCTTTCCAACAGTATTTATGGGTTGTTGAAACCCAAATTCTAAAAATGTCTTTTCAAGGATAAAGAGGCACTTAGCAATACGAAATGGGAAGCTTCCATATGTATAACTGCCTTTTATTTTGCAACACACAGTTCCTGACAAGAGCAAAGTTGGGCTTCAAAAACTTTCTCCTTCTCTACTTCTGTGTCTTGCTAAATTGGCCACTTTACACATTCCTGGTCATATTACCCCATGTAGGAGAAAATCATCCATATATTTGCAAAGGACTGCCTCTTTTGAGCAGTTTTTGAATATGTGAATAATATTTTAACAATATGTGAATTAACATGTTATATGGAAGTATAGTGTTCATTTAAAAGCACAGCAATTATGTTCTTTGGTAATATCCTTCTTTGGTTCGTTTTGATGAAAAATTAAGAAAAGTTTGTAAAAGAAACTGTCATTTACTTTATTTATTGATTTATTAAAACATTTAGTAATATTGTTTTAAATTTAAGAAATTTAAGATTTTAGTAATGCTTATAATACATTAACTATTTTTTAACATTAGATAATATTATAGGTTAAACTTAATTAACATGAAAATATATTTTTTTCTAAGTTTTAGAAGCTTTTATAGTTTTTATAGTATCATTGAAACCTAACTGAGCACTTTGTTAATCTTCAAAGAGAGAGATATAAAAAAGGTATTACTATAGGAAGTGATAAGTTTTTCAAAGGAATTGAGAAACATTCCCATTTTTGTACACATTACACAGAAAAATTTGGACAGAATAGGAAAAATACTTCAAGTAGTAGAATGGAGAAAGACAAATCTTAAGGAAACCATCTATCATTACATCAATTATAAGTGATATATTAGAAAGTGATGAATAATTTTTAAGTCATAGGCAAGTATGTATAAAATCTGCTTTTTTCTTTTTTTATGACTTTCATTCAAGCAAGTAGCAAGCAAAGCCTACTTGTCCCAATCAACTTTTGAGGCAGATGAGATAGAAAAATTTTCTGCAAAATTTTTTCCTTCCTGCTTTCTGGTTCCAAGTATATAAAGTACTGAAAGTAGTTAAGTATAAGAATGAGAATTAGAACTCATGAGAGCCAAGGACTTGTGATATTTCTTGCTAACCAAACATAATAGTGATTTTGAACTATAAATTATGAGAACAAATTTTTAAAGCACATCTGTGATGTGAGATTCATATTTGCTATTTCAGCATTAATGTGAAATATGTATTTTCTGTTACAGTTTTAAAGATCTATGCACTGTATGAAAATAACAAAGGGCTGATTAAAATAGAACCCAAGATACTCATTTATATTTGATAAAACATGAGACATATCTTATCAATGTATGTTTTCCACTATCACAGATTTCACCAAGATAGCCTTGAGGTATGCAAGTCTTTTTAAAAAAAAATCTTCTTAAAAATCACATAGCACAAAACTATGTGATTAGGATTAAATTATACTATCATTGTTTTGTGTCCTGTAGATATGATCATTGTATTTCTTTGTTTCTAACTGGCCCTCTGTTGAGTTTTTAATAATGCCACAAAGAAATTCCATGTCTGTCCATACTACATTACACTATTGACCTATAGAAAACTTTCTACAAAATTATTTTATATGAAATCATTGTTGTGTTACCTTCTATTTTTATTCAAGATAGTATCCCAGCCATATTTCTTTAAGTGCTTTCTTGTGTAATATATTCCTCCTCGTCTTTTCATAATATAGTTTATAATGGCAATACTAAGTACAATATTTTAAAAATTATAAATGTATTTTAATTTATATTTTATATTCTATATCATGCTACTTTAAATTTCATTTCTTTCTACATTTAAAAAATATTCATAGCCAAAAATACCAGGAAACTTTTTTCTATTCCAGAAACATGTAACATGAGAGCAATTGTAATTAATTTGAATTACATTCTTTCACATTGGTCTGCTATAGAACTTTACTTTTTATTTTTTTTTGCTGTAAGTTTTTCTTCATTAGGTTTCACTTAACTTTTTGCAAAGTTTATATATAGCTTACTTATATTACAAAGACCTTATTAGCATCTACTAAATGAATGCTAAACATTTATTTACTTTTTCTCCTGTTTTATGAAAAAAACTTGACAAGAAGAAATAATCAAGCTATATTCTACTGTTATGTATAAGAACCAAGAAAGTAAAAAATAAGGAATAAAAATGTAGTAGAAATAATCTTACTTATAAGTCTGATTTATATGCTTTTAATGCATTAGTTTTAATGCATTAATTTTTTAATTAACTTTAGTTCCCCAATCCTCAGTCATTTCCAAAGAATTATAGTCACACTAATAACAGTCAATGTATACTTCTTTTAACATCTAAGAATGAGATAAAAATATTTGTAATTGTGTTTTAAATTATAACAGAAGTTCTGAAAATGTGGCTGTATGTTAGAATGATCAAGTCAATTGTTAGTAATCTAGATTCCTTGGATAGCATTGAACTTCTATGATAGACATTAATGACTCCAGTATTTGTTTTCTGACATTCCTGCTCAAATATCAGCTGAAATTAAAAGATCAGACTTAATTAACATTTGATGCCATAGATTGATCATGGCTTTGAAAAATAAATTATAAAAATATTATATTTGAAAATTAATAGTTGTGAAATTGACTTTGATAAACTATGGAAGGACTAGAATACAGAATTGTTATGCTGTGCTTTGAAACAAAGCGATTCTCTTCCCTAGACCTGCAGTAATTCTAAGATAGACACATTCCCTAAAATTCCCACTCCTGCCATAATCTGACATTTTTCTACCTCTAGTTTTACCCTTATACAATTCATTAGTGCTCATGTAGACAAAGTTTTTAAAATAATCCCAGTTTTTTTCAAATATAGTGATATCTTACTCTGTCACAGTTCATGAGGTTTTGCTGTGTTGATTATTGTTTTGTTTTTGGTATATTTTTAGCAAAAACACTACAATAACTCAAAATATGTATCACTTTTAGTGAATTTTCAGAGACAGTTAATACGGGAATGAGGGAGGGTATATAGAACAGAGAGAGGAAACTTTTCAACTAGGGAAAGCTCATAACTTAAAACAAAACAAAAAAAGTACTATATAAAAAGAAATATAGTGAGATTACCAAGCTCAAGACAGGAGGTTAGACTCAGGAAAAATATTCCAAAGTCTGTGAATCTAGCAAATTTTAAGCACCAGGCTAAAAGTTCTCAGTGAACGATAAGATCCATACCTGAGCATACCTTCAATTAAAATGATGCCTGGGCTGGAGAGCTGTTACTGTTAACTTGGCGGACCAATCACAAAGAGACAGACTACCAAATCTTTTTTTTTGTATTTATGTTTTATTTGTGCACTAAAATTATACATAATAGTGGGATTCATTGGGATACATTGATACATGCTCATAACACAATTTGCTTCATTTCATTCCCCAATACTTCCCCTTGTCCTCTCCTCCTTCTTGACCCAATCTCCTTCCTTTAACCTACTGCTCTCCCTTCTATTTATTTATTTTTTAAATTGTGCACTCTAATTATACCTAAAAATGGGATTCATCATGTTATATTCATACGTGCACATAGCGTAATTTGGTCTATTTCATTCCCCAGTGCCTTCTCTTTTGCTTTCTTTCTACCCACTCTTTGGTTCCTTTTGCTAGCTACTGTTCTCCCCTCTATTTTTGTGAGATTCCCTCTTGTATTCCCTTTGAGGCTCTAACTTCCATATATGAGAGAAAAAAAATTGATCAGACTACCGAATCTTAACAGAATTTAGGTTTTTACCTAGTTAAACTTCTTTATTTTTCATACTTGGACAAGTTAAATATGATCTTAAAGAGGTGGAAAAGTTTGACCTCAAAGTAATTAGCAAGATTTATTTGCTTATTTAACCTGCAAACCACAAAACATGACGGTTCAAATGCAAAAGACAGAGAACCAAGCGAGCAAGGGCATTTCTATTGTTTTTTAAGTGTGGGGACCCAGGCTGCATGAACACGCCTTTAAGTCCTGATGCCCTGGGGTCCTGAACAATTATTATTTTCTTCAGAAACTTGGATGTTACCCCAGATGGTATAACAAGGTGTGGCTCCATGTGTAGGGGTCATCCACTGGGGTTGAGTTACACTCACCTGTTCATTTGTAATATTACCCCTTGTGCCTTTTTTGGATAGAATGTTCTAAGAAACAGCATTCCCCCAAATAAAAGCCCACTTCTGAACATGCTTGCTCTCTCTCTCTCTTGTCAGCCTCTGGTGTGACCTTCTCTTGCCCCCTTTCAGGAAGCCTGAGGCTGGGAGACAGGAGCCATCCTGAACCTCATATTAAAGGTTATTTGTGTCTATGTGGTATTTTGCGTCACCCCAAATTCACACTAGTGACCGCGGCAGAAGGGGTGGCATTTAAACTAATAGAAAAACTGAAAATAGAAGATGGGTAATTAAAAAAAAAAGCTGTTACAGGACAAAGTAACAACAAAAGAATAAAATATATAAAGGAATTATAGTAATTAGCAGTCGATACTTCTCAAAGATATTCTAAAGCTTTAAGCATAAAAAACAAAAAACTTCTGAAGAAAGCATAGCTTGGAAATTAACAGTTAAAAACTACCACATTACAATTTTCATTTGAAGCTGGTTGAATCCTATTAAAACATCAGAAACCCTCAAGAAAGATGAACTCCTTCATTGCATATATACTAGAGATTAAGTGAATTCAGGAATATGATGAAAATTTGAAAATTTATTTATACACACAATCCAACATTTTTTAAGGAAAGAAGTTATTTCTTAGATGTTTTAATTTTTTTCCTGGTAATTTATTTTAAATTAAAAAATTTAAAATGCTAAGTCAGTTTAATTTAAAGTTGCAGTAGAACTAATTCTAATAATGAAACAACCCTTTTACAGAAAGTCTTTGAATCATTAGAGGATTTTCAGATAATTTCTTGTGAATGCAAACAAGATAATCATAGAAGTGCATATATCAAGTAGCCCTTTCTTCAAACACTAGTGGTCATGCATATTCAACAGAATGCAAATATTGACTTTTCTGATAGCAAGAGAAGCAGATTGAAAAAGTGTCTGATGGGAAACTATAATCATTTTGTGGAATGTAGCAATGACCTCCATGCCCCCTATGCCAAGTGTGTTTTCTACTTGAATCTCTGATTCTGCTAAGCTTTAAACTGTTTCCCAAACTTAAGATATAAAATTGACATATGGGAAAGGGCAATCTCTGCCAGTACAATAAGGCTGGGAAGAAATACACAGGCACCTGTATCTCATAATGCTACTGAGGAGATTCAACTCAACAAAGCCTAAGGTTGCAATTGACTTCTCAAAAAGACAAACTAGCACATGGAAAACTTCCTTCCTTGGCTGACCTTTCTCGAAGTGTTGGAGGGAGAATAGGAAAGTTAAGCCAATTGCCTACCAAATATTGTAATCAATATGTCCCAGAAATTCAACACTCAATTTATGTTTAATTATTTTTATTTTAAGGAAGAAAATATCTTAATTCCTTCCAATAAAAGTATCATTAAAAATATTATGACTTACAGAAGATGTTTTCCTTCCATAACCATAAAATTTACATGATTCCAATGATTGCTGAAGCATAGTTATTGAATGAAAGCTACTTATTAAATTATGGAAGTTATGTGATCAAAGTTACTTATTATATTATCAAATACATTAGCTAGAGTGAAAGATGTGAATGCAGTCTCAAAAGAGCATACACTGCATGATTCTATTTATATGATACTCTGCAAAAGTATAGGAACAGAGATTAAAAGAGTGTTTAGTAGAGGTTGAATGGGAGCACTTGCTTGTAAAGAATAAGCATCAAGGACAATATTTAGGTGATGGATCTGTCCAGTACCTTGATTGTGGTGAATACAGGATGTTTTACAGGTCTAAAACTGACAAAAAATGTGCATGTGTGTAGATAAACACAGATATATAATTACATATCAGTTCATTATGTTGGTAGTGATTACAAAAGTGTGAATACATTGCCAAAACTCACAAAATATTTTCAATGCAGTTATACCTTAGTGAATTTCTTAAAATTATGTCAAATAAACTTAGATATACAGGAAACAACTTAGGGAAGAATTTTCCAATATTTGCAATTAGGTTCAAAACAAAAAAAATCCAGTACTCTGATGACAAGATGAAATCCAGCTTCTACATAGTCTGGTGACTTTGTTGAAACTGGCAATGCTAGGTCCTTGTTTAGTCAACTCCACTTTTGAAATTGAGACTGAAACCATTCTTAAACCTATTTCTATGTGATCTTCCTCATATCATAAGATGAGAATGATATAAAACTCCATATTAAATGTCTTCTTCCTGTAACATTCTTGAAAAGAAACGGAATCAATTTTGGCTTTCTGTAAGTATTTCCTCTGCATGTTCAAATAATATTGCAAATGTTATAATCTCATGAATAAAAAATGCTAATATGAATTTTAAGCACTTTCAAATATAAATGAACTATTTAGTAATACTACTTTTAAAGAATAACATGATAAAATAATAAATTATGATAACATAGCTGAAATGTAATAAGTTATAGCAATTACTTTTCTTATAAAGTCAACGTAGGATAGTATAATGAGACATACAACTGGATATGAAAATCTTTAGGTTAATAAGAAAAGAGATGTTACACTGAAAGACTATTTGGAATTTATCTTATTGCTCAGTCTTATTCTCTTTTGGTGTAAATATATTCAGTTTAATTTCTTATGAAGTCTCTTTAGTTTAAATTTTCCTGAAACAACCCACTTCTGAAGTCTTTCCAGTAAATAAGTGAGATTCAGTGCATAAAGTTTCAAAGTAAACCATAGCTACTTAATGATTACTCTCTTTACTTAGGTGCTAGGTGTGCATGTCCAAACTTGCTGTCTTCACTCACCTGAGGATTAAAATATAGCAGCCACTAAAAGGATGTTAACAATGGAATCCCAGAAGTAAGTGAATAGAAATAGACTTCATTTAAAAGAAATATTCTCTAGACACAAACCAAATCCCAGCACTAATTTCCTAACAAAATTTATTACATTGTTATTGATTCAGAAACATCATCAAGATGTAAAAAAAGTGAAAGGACTGTTAAGATATTCATACTGGAAATACCATGTTCTAATTTTACATAATTTTGTATTTAATTTTAGAGTAAATTAATTTAGATAATTTAATGTTTTCTCTAACACCTTCTAAATAATCAGTGTCATTTTATACTCTGCATCTGATTTTACACGTGGGATAATTCAACTCTGGAAAGCAATAAATGAGCTCCCACAGAACTGGGGAATACCAAAGTCATGAAACCATTCTGGTTCCTACAGCATCAACCATCCCCAACTGAGTATCTCCTTTCTCTCACGTCATCAGTTCAATATTTCTTCTGAAAAGTAATGAATTGGAGGAACATCCTAGTGAATTCTATCTAATGTTTTAGTATCAAAATACAAGTCTTCATATTATTACATTATTCAAAATTATTCTTCAAAGACAAATTACATACTAAACAATACTTCATAGACAGGGTGTGCAGCAATGATCAAGAAGGAAGAAATCCCTGCCCTCAGGTCACATTTTAGTTAGAGAGGAACCAAACAACGAGATAAATGAAAAAAAAAATTGTTAGATGATAAAAGTGATGTGGTAAGAAAGCACGGGTAGAGGATGGGAAGTCTTACAAGAATGGGAGGTTTTAAATATAGATAGGAGAGTCAGAATATATCTAGTTAGGTCATAAATATATATGAATATGTACATAAATAAATGATTATATAGTTTTATATATGGTTTTAAGCTACAAATAGTTTTATTCTGATAAAAATACAGACTATTATATTTGTACATTAAACAATTATGATGTTTTCAAAGAGAATATTTAAAAATTTATTGTCAAAAATGTGAGTGACAAAATCTCAACAAGTGTCAGAGAGCAACAATATTTCATTAATTTCAAATTTTAAGACTTTTTAAATTAGCATATTCATCTTAAGTCATGAAGTTAAATGCTAACATATAAGCCTGCTTCATAAAGAATGGCAAACAAGAAAATAATTTTGTGAATTCAAATTTACCAAGATAGTGTAAATAAGTACCTTTAAGGTATTATTAAATAAAATAAAATGTGAACATCTAATTGTTAAGGAAAATATTTAAAATAAAATATTATGCTCTAAATTTTATATTGTTGTTGCTATGCAAGTGTACTTTTAAACAAATGTCACTTTGTTTTATTTGTAAAAAGTTTTACCTTTTAGGGTATATGTTTAAATTTTCTCCAATCCCAATATTCAAATATATTATCTAAAATGATTACCTAGACATGGTGTTAGATCTTCTATTTTTTTAAAATATTAATTCTGACTCCGTTAATACATTTTTATTTTTGTTAGGTAAAATATTGTAATTTTTAGTTCTGTGGGAATTACACTATTTTTAAATATTCTATTTAAGGGATAGGATTTTGTGAACTTACTCCACTATATGTTTATTACCATAATGTGATATAACTAGATAAAACTTCCAGTAAGCTACATAAACCACAGAAGGCATTAAAAAAATCACTGACACAGAAATGATAATATTTGAAGAGAGGGCAAAGCTAATCACACTTATTGATCATTATATATTGTATACATACATCAAATTATAGCATGTATATATACATTTAATCATTGTCTATTAAAATAGTAAAAATAAATATTTAAAATCATCTAATCTTAAAAAATATATATTCTATTTATTGTAGCCATATTCATTTTATGGAAACTTTTTAACTATTATAAATATTAACATAATTGCATAAGTTACTGGGTTTCACAGTGGCATTTCTGTACTGCATATATTGAACTTTGATCATGTCTACCTTTCCTCCCTTGTCTTACTGTTCCTCTTCTGCCCTCCCTAATCCTCCTCAAAATCCCTAATATTCATCTTCTAAATTCAGGTCATCACCTCTCTTCCTTTTTACTTTCCATGTAATGAAAGAAAACATATGATACTTGTCTTTCTGTGTCTGAATTATTTTGCTTACCATGATATCTTCTAGTTCCACCTATTTTCCTGCAAATGACATGGTTTTGTTCTTCATTATGTCTGAATCATACTTCATTGTGCATATGTGCCATATTTTCTTTATCCATTTATCAACTAGCACCTAAACTGATTCCATGTCTTGATTATTGTGAATACTGCCCCAATATATGTGCATGTAGATATCTCTTTTGCATGTTGACTTCATTTCCTTCAGAAGTGGTGTAGCTAGCTTGTATGATAATTCTACTTTTAGCTTTTTGAGAAATCTCCATGAGGTTAGTTATTGACAGTGGATGTGTTAATTTACATTAAAAACATAGGGGGGAGAATAAGATATCACCTGACAGATCAAATGTAAAGCTAATGAGAAGTACTTGAGAAAAACTCTCAGAAAGAAACAACCTACAGTTAAATTGACACCATTGGCAACCACAATAACTGAAAACTTTCAGCTTAGTCTCTGAAATAATTCAAGTGACCTGTTATATTACCCTGTCAATAATCAGTAACAATAATCTGCTATGACTGTGATGCTGTATGCTGCCATTAGTAAAGGCCTGAATAAACAATACCAATCATACAGAAAGAATAAATATGGGCTGAAAATATTGGTTAAATGGTAGACAAAGATGATTTTAGAAATGTTTTGGATAATATCATGACAAAAAGCCTAGCTATTTTAATTTTTATAGTACTACAAAATTAATATAAAGTGTTTTAAAAGAAACTTCAGAGTATATGTTTTCTATAGTTTACAAAAAGAACAGATAGCATTTATTGATTGAGTTAGAGAGTCCTATTAAAATTATATCCAAGACCAAGTTATCAATAACAAGTTGTTATTACATCTCAAATCCTTAGATATATTCAAATTTTAATACAGATTATCTACAAAGACATAAATTTATTACTCCCACATTAAAAGAAATATAAAGCTAGCTATCTAAGAGAAAGATAGAGCTTTGATCGTGTCTATCTTTCCTCCCTTGTCCTACTGTTCCTGTAAAGAAAGAATATATGACTATGGGGAAAAATACCATGCCAGGTGAACCAAAAGTCACAAAATACTTGTTATATTTAATAACAAGAAAATAAACAAACTCTTTAAAATGAAGTTAAACATTGGAAATGGAATATTAATCTAATCTGGTAATATACATTTATACCATTAACAAAAAATTATTTTAATATTATCTCATTTTGTATATAGCAATTCCAATTTTGAATGAACTATGTACAATTAACACTTCATGGTACCATTAATATATTTGTATTCACCAGCAAACAAGTAGTCTAAAACTGTTCAATAAGAGAATCACCCTGGGCTTAGGTTGTAACTTATTGGTAGAGCATTTGCCTAACATGTGTGAGGCACTGGATTCCATCTTCAGCACCACATAAAAATGAATAAATAAAATAAAGGATTGTATCCATCTGAAGCTAAAAAAAAAGTTTTAAAAAAGAGAATCACTCTCTTCTGGAAAAATTACAATTCGTTATGTATGCACAAATAATGATTTGAATAAGACTCTTTATAATCTAGCTGAATTAGTACCATGATAGCCAATAAATTTCATTCACGCCTCACTCTTATCTTAATTTTATAAATGAAATAACTTAAATATAATCCATATTTCATAAAGAAATATTCTACATAAAACTCTGTGAAAGGCATACTTTCTGCCACGCTTCCTTTGACAGTTCACAAGAAAACCATCAAAGTGAGCTCTACTCTACTCAAAAGTTGGAAAATACTTGAGAGGTCAAATGACCCTCTGATTTCCCAAGTAAAACACAGTAGATTTTAAAACACTAGTAGCTATTTTTGCTGAATTCTACAGGCATCATAAGGTCAGCCTGTACTAAAGGATTGAAGATTGAAATTGATTTTGATGAGTTGATCTGATATATTGGATTTGAAGTTCTTTTACTTAAGGGCTATCAGGAGAACAGATGTCAAGGGGTTTGGCTTTTAGAAACATCAGCCAAAATCTGTGCTTACACTCATGCCTGCCAGGCACAAAGACACAGATATCCAAGAGGTTAAAATGTTCATGCTTTAAAACTGAAGAGTTAATTTTTTTTAACCACTTATAGTCTTAAAAGAATTTAAAATGCTAGACTTCCTGCATATGCGATTATTTCTTCAAACTCATGCAAAATAAAATAACTAGGCCAAGATAGTATTCTTGAATAATTATGCAAAATCAAATCTGAATATTGAATAACCTCTCTAATCTCATGGGAAGATTGAGAAATTGTGTCACTAAAAGAAATGCTATTGTCCTCCCCAAGAAGGTCATAATTATAAACTATCCTATTAGGATTTTGACATTTAAAATAAGAACCACAGGTCTTAGCACAAAATAAGGAAACAACAAAGGCAGGGTTTAGGGGGCAGGCAAAGGAGAACAATGTGTGTATTCTTTAATGACTTTGTTGCAAAGTAAAAGAATCTGTGGTTTCTTTTTTGTTTCTATTTTTCTTTAAAATCCTATGCTTGATTGGAGGTATCATTTCGAATGGGGTGTTGGTTTAAAGAAATATAAGAAGGGCCTGCTTATTCCTTAGGGAAAGTTTTTTAAATTATGAAGATATTCCTAAAGTTTACAAAATTGCAATATATAGTTAAATCTACCTTTTATTTTCTCAAAAATATAGAACTATTTTAAGTTAGAAATTCAACATTTTTATGATCACATACACACAACTCTAGAAATACACCAAAGAGATTTTTATTTCATGCGCACCCTCTAAAACTTCTGAGAATATCTTTCCCATTGCATAGCTATAACTAGTACCCTAACATAAAAGTACTAAGTATCAAAATAATTTGGGCAGAAGAGACTTACTTTAAAATCAGGAAAATTCTTCCTCCAAAGCAGGACTGGCTATGGTTAATTTCTGCTGTTATTACAGGCTACTGATTGACCAGCCTTCTCCAGTAAATCTTTCCTGAATTCATTCACAGAACTGAAACTCCTCCTTGCTGTGTTCATATGTATCTTATCACATCCTATTTACTGTTTAATTATAGTTGTTAATTTTAGCCTAACTATGGGATTATATGTACCTTTTTCACAATCTTATCAGTTGAACAAACGCAAAATTAAATGTATAGCTAGTTTGCCTCAGGCTATGTTTCATAGTAGTCAAATAGGGGGATAACAGTTTTTAGTTCCCATACTTCTAAATAGACTCTGATAGAATCAGAAAATAACTTCAATTTACTATATAGACCCAAATATAGTAAATTTATGTGAAACTTTTTCTTTATAATATCATGTAACTTCTATTAAACTTCTAATCATACTGTATTGGCTGTGCTGGCAATCAGCTATCACATTTATTTTTATTTTTCTGTGTTTCCATGGCTCTCAACTCTGACTTTATTCCCATAGATCTTGTTATCAGAAGTTATTAGCAGGGGTCATTCCTTATTTTGCTCTTTTCAAATTGTTTATATCTATTAGAGTTTCTGGCAAGGAATAATAATATATTCCATTTATACTGACATTTACTGTGTGCCAGATGTTCTATGAGCTTTATTCATCCCCAAACCCAGCAACACTACGAGGCAGTTTTTTGGCTTTACCATTGAAGAGATGGGCAGTTAAGAGGTAATACAGCAACCTTTCCAGATTC
The DNA here is from genome assembly GCF_045843805.1 of Urocitellus parryii. Taxonomy (NCBI): domain Eukaryota; kingdom Metazoa; phylum Chordata; class Mammalia; order Rodentia; family Sciuridae; genus Urocitellus; species Urocitellus parryii. The sequence continues at coordinate 35,505,188 of NC_135540.1, forward strand.
ATCCTGCATGCCTGGCTTTGAAGTTTGAATTCTCAATCACTATGTTACATTACCTTAGCAGAGTTGACACTAAATAAAAAATGCTTAAATGAATAATGGAAGAGAATACAGGCAGGAAGAAATACAATAAGAAATAAAAGAAAGGAAAAAGAGTGAGGCTGACAGGCAGAAAAAAAAAGGTAAAAAAGAGAGATTAATATTTTACTTACAATGTATAACATGATAAAAATAGAATAAATAGCATTACTATTCATAGAATTACCCATTTAATATTATTGTGTGTAAATATATGTGTATAACAGGTGGCATAACTGCATTAGCTTTAGGATATTAAAATTAGGATATTAAAATGTTGAATGAATTATGTATATGCAAATTGTGTGTTTTGTTCTTTTAAAATCTTATGTGAATAAAAAGGTTTTTTATGTTTTGGTTTGTTTCTATTGTATTCCCTCTCCTCATAAAATTTATGGCTATAGGTAGTTCAAGTGTTATTGTTATTTTCTAGCAAATGAGGATGCTCTTGAATGCATGAAGTGAGTCTTCCAAAAACAGTTAAGTAGCAGAATCAAGGAAGGTAGTTTTGGACTATATCAAAAGTCAAGAAAAATTTATTGTTGTTACCCTTTTTCTACCACTTAATATCTGTAGTTCTGGACAAGTTAAATGAGCTCTCCACACCTTGTCTTTTTTGTCTAAAAGGATGGATTCTACTATATATTTTTTTTAAAACTGCAAGCCAATGTATTAAATTTCAGTATTCTCCATATTTATTAATGTGGATAATAAGCAGCACAACCCCAAATATAAAACATTGCACTTGTATTCTTCCATTTAAATCTTTACCCTTTTGTGTTGCCCACCATAAAAAATTGCCACCAAGATTCTCTGTTTAGAAACTCAAGAGTAGGGTTGGAAGTGAGGCTCAATCTAGCATGCACCATGCCTTGAGTTTAAGCCCCATCACCACAAAAACAAATTGAAAAAGCAAACAAAGAAAAAATGCAGCATGGTTAATAAAGAGTTATTTTTTATTCCATTGCTCTCATTCTTCCTATCTAAACTATTATACACTATAAACATTACAATTGTTGCTACTGTCATACCTACTGCTATAACTCAAGCATAATCATCATGGCTTCCTTGGACCTCATTCTTTAACTTCTTTTTCACTCACAATGATCCAGCCACACTTGTCTCCTTTCCAATTTTTGAATACATATTGACCTACGAGTTTTTGCTCTTGCCATTCAATCTGACAGCACCTTCTTTCAAGTGATTAGCATTAGGTCTACTTACACATTATTACATCAGGTGAGTATCATCAGAGTATATTCTTTAAGTATCACATATTTTATTTTCTCAACAACTTTTATTAAATACATCTTTGTCTGTATAGGACATATATCACAATTTGAAGTAAACTTGTTTATTTGGGTGATTTTAAAGTTATTTCATTACACTATAAAATAGCACTTAGAAAAGTAGTAATAGTAATCATTATTTCTCCAGTGATTAAAACTGTGCCTTACACACCATAAGAATCCAGTAAACACTACTGGTTTCCACACTAGCTTCAATGCTGTGTTCTAAACTGTTCTCCATGATTATGTTCCAGTCCTATTTCTACACACACACTAACGGTGTTCTTTCAAACCACATTCCACTCTCCATCTTAATATCATTGAACTGTATTCTATTATCCTTATATTTAAAAAAATTACTTAAAATAGCCCATAGTTATTTTAAAACAATTAAAACAACCTATTTTTTGGTAAGAAACACTGCTATTTAATAATGGATTGTTATTTGATTAAGGACAATTTAATAGAAAAGATATCTTTTTAAAACTGCTCAATTTGGATGAAGTATATAACTCACACCATTCTGTTGAGGTAGTGACAAAATAATTCTGATTTGATATTTATTTTCTGTATAAACAAATATAATTGCTGTGATCTTTGCTCATATTATTCAGGAATAAACAATGAATTATTAAATACAATTTTTATTTGTGTTCCAGGAAATAGATACTGTTACCCAAAGCACAATGGACTAGATAGAAAATTGTTGGGCTCTGATCTCCCTTCACATAAATGTCTTTTGGTCATCCTTGATTTGAATATTTAGTATGGAATACGAGTTGCTAATTCCTTCAGCTTGATTTACATAGTCCTCCTCTAGGACAATAATTTGCTTTATGGTATTTTAAATTAAACAGGGTTGTTTCTCAAGAAGTTATTGAAATGCAAGAATGTGTCTCTTCCATTTAGTTTGCATAAAGATGTTTCATTTTGTAGAGAAATTAAATTGAAATTAATATAAATATATAAATAAATAGGGGGAGTTTTGAAAGATCCAATTTACTATAAAAAGTTTCAATATTACATACATATAAGCTACTGGTTAGTTATTGATATGTTTTTACTCAGCAAAGGCTTCTTAGAAATGACATTCCTTTAAAAGTAATCAGAACTGACAGCCTGGTCCACCTTTTATGATAATATGGCATGCAGCCTTGTTAATCTGACCCATTGAAATAAATGAAAAATGTACTAGTGCCCCAGTATAATTGTTGGCAGCAGCATTTTAGCAGGCTTTAATTTGCACTTCACTGTAATATCTCTGCTCAACTCTGATATAAATGTTAACCAGAGCTGGCACTATTAATAGCATGCTTGGATATGGGGCAGGGGCAAAGGAGTGTACTTGGAGTGAACCAGAACATGACCTTAATTGTTAATGAAATGCAGTAGTTCTATGAAAAGGCAAAAGCACAAAATGAATACAATACAGTAATTGTTTCAGAAGAAATCTGCATATTGCAAAAAGCTTCAATTATAAAATATGCCACCCAAAAAAGCATTCCTTGAGTTCATTTTTCAAGGTTATATAAGCTCTGATTGCCCTTTGTATTACTAGTTGACAATATAAGAGACAATAATACATCTTAATATATAATTAATAACATTTAAAAACAGTAACTCATAGACTTGAAGCTAATAGATGGCAAAAATAAAAATAATAAAACTGCTGTACACAGAAAATAAGGATTACTATTTATTCCCACTTATTCTGTGCATGCATAAAGAATTCAACATCATTTAATGTTTTCTGTTTCTATCTATGTATATTATATAAATAATCTTTCAACTCAGTAAACTTCTGACCAGTTTTCTACAAATTAACTGTAGCTGTGGCAGCCAATAAAGATGAAAAGTAGCCTGTAATTGTTGGTGCTTTGTTTTGATATGCAAATTTAACCTGTTTCTTAGTCTATTTTTTTTTGTTTTAGTTTTAAGAAGTGGAACATATTACAGCTTTCCACAATTTTTCTATTCCTTTGCTAGTACAGAATATAAACATAAGTGGAATTTCTAAATGATTTCTCAATGCTTTGTTCCTACTTTTAGGTTAATTTGCTTTTTATAGAGTTCAAGATACTGAGCTTAAGAGTTCAAGAGACAACACTATTTCAAAATAAAAGGGTTGTATCATGCAATATATCTCAAACTGTTTTTCCATTTCTAGTGTATGGGTATATCTATAAAGTTACAAATTTATCACAGAACGTTGAGGGAGTGAGATAGAAAAAAGTTTATAAAAAAAGAAAAATAGCATGTAAGTTCATTTATATTTTTTTACAAATGATACATAACTATGCATTATTTTTAAGATCAGAAAAGTTGAATACAATGTATAGTCCTGCATAATAATATGATTAGCATGCTAGGGAGAAAAACAGTTCACATACTCTACAGTTCACCCATTTACAGTGGATGATTCAATGCTTTTTGCTATAATCACAGGTTGTAGAATCATCAACATAACCTAATTTAAGAACATTTTTTATTTACCACAAAATGGAAACCATAAACCCACTAGCAGCCACTCTCCATGCATTTGCCTATTCCTGACATCTCATATAAATCCAATTTTATAACATCCAGCCTGTTGTGTCTGTCTGGTTTCTTTCATTTAGTGTAATGTTTTTAAGGTTTGTCTATATTGCCATATACATCAGTACTTTGTTTCCTTTTTATTGAAGAATAATATTGTATTGTATTAATGTACCAAATGTGTTCATCTATTTGCCTGTTAATGAACAATTAGATTTCCATTTTTTCTTATTAATAATGTTGATATGATCATTTGTTCAAAAGTTGTGTATGTGTGTTAGTGGGAAATAAACCCAGTGCACTGTACCACTGAGCTAAATCTCCAGTCCTTTTTGGTTATTTTTGAGACAAGTTCTCACAAAGTTATGAGACTTGTAATTGAAATCCTCTTCCTGCATCTCAATCAGTGGGACTATGGTGTAAACCAGTTATGTAAAAGGTTTTATGTGGACATGTGTTTATTCTTTGGGGTATATACCTAAGAGTCGAATAATTGATTCATGTGGAAATTCTGTGTAAACCTTATTATATTTTGATAGATGTTCTCTAGCAAGAATAAATAAGTAAGTAAGTAAATAAATAAATAAACAAAACAACAATCTCAGCTATACTAAAGTAGTTTATAGATAACCTCAGAAAGGCAGAACAAGTCTGTTTTGCTGGAAGAGAGTTATAGTGGTAAAAAGTAGGGTTCAATGATGCCTGGAGATTGGTTTTTAGAGTTGGAGAGCTCTCGAACCAGATATTTAGTGCTACTCTATTGCTTAAGCATTACTATCTATTCATCATCAAGCTATGACTTGCATTCCAGAATAAGCGCTTCCTTAAATTGGCTCATAGCCTGAGACCAGATTTTCCAAAGCAAAGAATAGAACATATGGTTTAACATAAGCCCTAACAGTGGGACAGAATATTTTGCACAAATATATTTAAAATTTTGAAGACATACTCCTTTTGTGTTTCCAGAAAGGAAACACAGGTTCAGGTTTCTCGAAGAACTTATTCTTATCATTTTACTATTTTAACTCTTAGACTTGGCTTATATTATACCATTTACTTAGATTTTGTGTCTCTTCTAAAAGCACTTTCCAAACTTTGCCCATTTATCAAGTTCTATACCAAATCTTATTATTTCAAAAGACACTTGCTATTTATTATTCCTCTCAAGTTTTGTTTGTTATCATATTTTTCACACCATGTATTTTTGACTTATCCAATAGATCATTTGTTTCTAGAAGACAGTTAATAAATTTATGATTTTATCTCGTTGGTATGGTTAGGTGAGTACTTTCTATCTACTTTGATGTTCACTAAGTGCTTAGCATTCTAAATCCCTATATGACGGGCTGTTTTTAAGGTCAAAGCCAAGGAGATATTCTTATTCTCTTTAGTTCACAACTGAAATTGATATACAACTCTTACAAGCCCTCCATTGCTGTAATCCTTAGACTGCAGCAGATTGAGGTAAAACATAAAGTCTCATAATCACCTTTCAGGTGCTGGAAATGAAAAATATGATTTATCCTTTGGAATGTGTCACTTACAGAAATCTTGATGATTTTTGATTTAAAAAAAATACTGGATTTCATAATTATTGTTCTTACTCTTCAGGTTATTAGAATTTGATTCTCTTATCTTGACTTAATCTTAGATATCTAAACTGAATATATAAATTCCAGAAAATTGGATTATTAGTGAAAAGAGAAATATGAAACCATGTAAAAATGAAATAGTGGAACACAAATTTTAATTTAATCATATCTCAAAACATTCCAATTGCTAAAATTAAAAAAATAAGCAAATAGTACTAAGCTTGTGAGTTGTAATTCTAATCTGTTAATGAATTTTGGTAGAAAATTTTGGTAGAAAATTCATTACTTTCAATACTTACAAAAGTCATAGAAAACTTTATTTTACAGCTTTTAGTTAAATTATACCAGAAGAAATTTATAATTCAATTCATGACAAGTAAATATCAAAGATCTGAGGGCTTAAAAATATTAAATTGCAGGAGGTATGTAGACTTTTTTTTCCCAATCATGATTTTTACTTGTTTTTTTTCCTATATATTTTATTAGACTTTTTAAAATCTGATAACATTATAGATTTTAGTCATTTAAATATAGCTTCTCAGAATAACTTCAGAAATGTTTATTAACGTTTAAACATTCCCCAAGATCATGTTAATAGTCAGTCCATTCACCCAAGCTTCTGGGAATGACTGTTGAAAATCGGAGCCTGGAGATACATAGAGGAAAAGTCTTCCTCCCTAATGTTTCCATCCATGCGAAGGAACTCTATTTCTTTCCATTTGTCTGCTCTCTTCATTCTTCCTTATGGAAAGACAAGAGTTAGCTGTGAGTTATAACTGGAATTAAAAAAAAAACAACTTGTAAACTTGTATCACTCTTCTTAGTTTCTTTGTTTTCTTGATGTTTATTCTCTGCTCTTGATGACTTTGGTTTTGTAGGCTGGAATTCTTGCACATGGTTTGATTTCACACACCAGAAACCAAGATTCTAGCCAGGCTGATGGCACACACTTGTAATCCCAGAGTTCAGGTGGTTGAGGCAGGAGGATCCTGAGTTCAATGCCAGCCTCAGCAATGCCTAAATGCTAAGTAACTCTGTGAGACCCTGTCTCTAAATAAAATAGAGCTGGGGATGTGGCTCAATGATTGAGTGCCCCTGCATTCAATAAGATTCTGTGTTTGTTTGATTTTATAAAGATTTAAAATATTTTATTTAAATAAAACTTAAATGAATTTTAGGTTATCAACAGCTTTAAATCAAGTATGGATGAGTTTGATTTTTTTTCTTCTTCCTTACTTTGGCTGTCATTGAAGATTTTGAAGGACCTATAGACAATTTCTTTTAAAGATATTAAAGACATGCTTGCAAAACCTAGACCATAACAGTGATGCACTGACTTTGACAAAGGTACTGGAAATCCTAAATTAAAGCAAAGTAGAAGCTACAAGGACCTGAGAAACCAAAATGTTCTGTATGTGGGCAACAACAGCCATGGCACACCCTCAAAGCCCTCATGGACCTTAGCAAAGGGGTGGGTCTTGAAGGCCTGAGGAAAACAGGATCTTAGAATTTAGTCTGTTGGCAACTTGATGTGTACTATGCTCAGTGCACATGGGAGGGCAGTCAGAACCTCAGTAGATGTTGCCAATGGGCTGTAGAGAGCATAGTCATCCAGTTTTCCTCAAACAAGAGTTCCTTTGCAGGAAAAAGAGAATCTCCTTATATGTCTACCATTTAGACTTTAAAGAGCAGAACAGTTATTTGCTAGTTTCACTGTACCTTACAACCTTGACTGCAAGGAATTAATTTTATACTTCAAGGCATGTTGCATAATATTACTAAGAGTCTGTTGGTTTTTTTTTATTAATTTGGTCTAGCTTAGATTTGATGCTTCAAATTTCACTTTGCCTTATGACATAAAGAAGAAATGGTAAGACAAGTATTTTGATGTCATAGAGCTAATATAAATACTTAAGATATAAAAACAATATGTTAATTTTAGTTGATAATGTTACATTCTGTGAGCTACTCAGGAATTCTCTGTTCCTTGAGAGAATGCGTTAGATATATTTGTGGAGTGGAAACCATGAAAGCAAGTGTAGCAAAAAAGAAGCATAAAACAAGAAGGCAGATGGGATGATGATAGATTGAGTTCATATTGCAGTTAGAAAAGCTATCTTCTGAGTGGAATTATTCAAGCCAAGAATCTGAAGGTGCACAAGATTTGTTAAGTCAATGGAAGTAATTCACAGAATCAGGATACATTCACTCAAAAATCTTCAAAAACATATATCTGGACAAAAACATAAAGATGGTGAAAGGGACAAGGTAGTTAGTTAGATCCAGGAGAGAGCTAACTTCTTACATGAGAGAGAAGGAAAGAGAACATAAGCAGATCATCAACAGATTTTCAAAACAGGAAAGAGGAAGAGTAGGAAAGCAAACCCTACAAGTAATATTGTATTATTGTATTAAAAAATAAGAAGCCAGTTAGAAATACCATCTAAGGCATTCAAAATCTGAGGAAGGACAGTAATGTGAAAAACTCATGGCAGACTTTTTGACCTTACTAGATTCCTAGTGCAAAGTGTAAAGCACTATTAACTCACTTAATTTAGGAAACATCTTTGATTGGTATTAAAATCAAAATAGTGATATTAAAATCAAAATCAAAACCCCTTCTCCAGGAGGTATAATGCATAGATTTCAACAAGTCTATAGCAACAAGGCAATATTAATGAGCTATTGTGGTAAGGATACTAAATTTTAGCCCACAAGAAAGCACAGAGGGCTGGTTCACTAAAACAGAGACACATTTGGTGCAGCATTGCTGTGGCAAAATCACAGGACTAAAGATACAAGGGAAGGATGCTGGACTGAGTTTCAGTTATCAACCTACGTCTGCCTGATTGCTTTTCTTCCTGATTGAATAACTAAAATAATAGCTTCATTGTTTGCTGAATCATGCAGCTGAATCAGAGTTGTCACTGCACCAAAGCAATCCTTGGTAAATTCTTGTTTCCTGATTTGTATAAGCATGCCCCAGTAACATGACACACTACACCACACATAACACATTGAGGCACAAATACAACTCAGCATGTATCCAGGAAGTATTTCATAAGCATTTAGTACTTTTGGAGGGTGATGGGTGAATTCAGATAGCTTGGTAATCATCAAGGGTGAGGATCAGGTTAGTAGAACACTGCTCCTGTGGTTCTCCACATCCTCTTCCTCTCTATTTTATTCTTTCCATTTCATTTCCTGGGTTTGGACTCACCATAATAACACATAAGTTTTACCAAAAGCTTTACTTTTAAAGGAAATTCAGTTCAGATGGGAAATTAAAAGATGTTTAATATTTAAACTAAGATTGGACTAAGTTGTTATTGTAGATTTCTCAGCTTCAAAAAGAAGGAGGTTTTGTCTCACTGTCTGAGACAAAAGGCAACATTTACCAAGATTCCTTTTCTCCCAATACAATAACATTGGTGCCATTAATTAACCTCTTTGTTGGGAACGATCTGGTTGAGATTACTTTCAAAAAGCTCATGGATATGGGCAAGTGGCATAGACTAACTGGCATCCCAGAGTGGCTGGGGATTTTTACTTTATGATCTCATTATCTTCAAGAGCTTGAGTTTCTGTTAGTCTTTATCAAAACTGCATCCTAGTTTGTGAAACTATAATTCTAAGTAGGATAACTTGCTTTTGGTTCTGGAAATGAGCTTCTTTTCCAAATTTATCTGATAAAAGACAGATGGTAATAATCTTTGGACTTTTGAAAGAGAGACACACTAAACTTGGTATTGTTCTCATTCAAATTCTGAGTTCGTAAGAGAGCCATGTCAAGTCCATGGAAAACAGCTGCCTGGGCTGCAGCTGCTAAAGAAAGCAATGTTACAACTAGGCTCTAACACTCTCTAGGGCTCATGCTGAGCAGAGAGGAAATGAGGAAAATTTTATTTTCTTTGGACTTAACAGGGTTAGAAAATTGATTTTTTGATTTTTTTTAGTTTTAATTCCTTTGGACTTTAGTGTCTCTGGATTTCAATGTACATGGGGATTTACAGAGATTAAATTTCTTTAATGGCTTCCCAAGGCTTCAAATAAAAATCAGCTTCATAATTCTATTTGCGATATCTCTGTGTTCTTGGCATTTTTTAGTATCTTCATAATGTTATATAATCTTAATATGGAACTTTGGATAAAATGTACTTCACAACATAGCTCAGCACAATTTGGGAAGTGAGAGAATTTGGAGTGGTTTTCAGATTTAGAGGGGTAATCTTAAAGTTATTTTTGACATATTTTGGCACCTTTTAGAGACAAAAAGAAATACTAACCATAAGTAATACACTAGTAAAACTGCTTGATATTTGTGAATTTACAAAGTTCTATAGCCATTCTGATAATTTCTGAGGAGGATGAGTACTCTGATGACTGAACATTGGCTTAACTGTTTATTTAAAGGTATAAAAGTAAGGTCTAGAAAACTTGAATGGAGAAAGTGGAAGTTCCATCTGCTTTTATTCTACAAAATTGTCCCTTAGAGTCAATCTTTGCAAATGTGGCTGCATGTGTGTTCCACTGTGCAAGTCCAATCTGCTGCAATTGAGATCATAGGAACCATGGTGTGCACACCACAGAACAGATGGGCTGAATGCTGTCATCACATAGAGTTATCAGCCAGTTTGTACCCTCCAGAATAACCAAACAGCCAAATTCTACAAATCTACCTGACCTTGATTTTGTTTTTCAGATTAATTATCTGAAAAACTGAGCTTTAAAATGAAAACATTTTCCTTTAAATGTGATTCTCTAATACTTTCAAGTTCTATTGGATTTCAATGGAAATATTGTAATACTTATCTGTTACCCAAGAGATGACCCTGTAAATAGGTACTGTGTTAGATTTGCAAAAGTGGCTCTATAACTCAAAGGAGGGTTGTGCAAGGCATTTTTATACCTTTATTTTATTTATTTTTATGTGATGCTGAGCATTAAACCCACTGCCTCACTTGTAGGAGGCAATTGCTATGCCACTGAGCCACAACCCCAGCCCCACAAGGTATTTTTTAAAAGTAATTTAAATCATTCAACTGGAAAGCATATGATTTTCTGAACCTTTTATGATTTGTTTGCTTTCTTACTTCTAGCACACTGGCTACTAATTCAGTGCAATAGGATTAGTGGAGGATGGGCACAGTGAGAGCTATAAAATATGTTAGTGTAACAACAATATGTGTCACTTTTTCTTAGTATGTAATGTTTGATAACAAATTTGTTAAAGTCAAGATTTTCAAAATGTGTTCTAATCTCAAACAAGCCATTGTTTGTTTGTTTTCTGAATTGCAATCCTTTTTATTAAGCTTCCATGAAGGCTGCTTATTGTATTTTCTTAAATCTTATTTTCCAACTCAGTATGCCTTCTACAACCATATTGACTGGGGCTGTTATGAAGGCTCCTTGATTTAGTGAATTCCTTCCACCCATCCTTTCGTTGACTCCTCCTGTCAAGGAAAGCAATTCCTGGGGCAAAAAAATAAAAGGCTGTTTCTTACTCTTTTCTCAATTTTACTCAGGGTAATTAGACCCCAGAATTCCCTAATCACCTTGAGCCTACTTGTAGGACCAGGACACGTTGCATCCCAGGACAGATACTGTTGCTCTTTTCTTTTTAATTTTCACAAAAAGTAAAAGTCTAGAAAGGAGTAGTGGTTATATATAGAAAAGAGCAAGTCAAGGTATGTGGGCTTTGGAGTATTTTATTTGCATTATTGGTTCAGGCACCAAAAAACTTTGGAGTTTGGGCTGCTTAAAACGTGAATTAAACAAGACCATACAAGTTAGTATGGATAGGTTGAGCCAAGCTTCATAGAGTTCACATTGTTAAAATATGTTTTTCCCATTTAATTTTCAAAAGTCATATTGATTGATAACCTTGTAGTTTAATTGGTGATAATATAAATTTATAGATAATTTCTTATTTTGCTACATATGTGGTTAAGAGAAATTAACAATTCTCTAACTGCTGGTAATATTTAAGTATATCATAAAAATAAAAAGTACATTTAGGTTAGTTTCCTCTTTACCAATGTTGATACTAAAACCTACTTAATGTGTATATTCTTCTGTGTATGTGTGTATGTATATATGTGGACTTATTTCCATGTATAGTGTCCAGGAGTTTCACATTTTTTAGTTAAAAAAAATTAAACTATAACTCAATGCTATCTGACACTCAGTGTTCCCTCTTAAGTTCCACAAAACTAAAAAAAAAAAAAAAAAAAAAAAATGCTCTGCCTAAATAAGACCGAAATCAGTTCCCATTATTCTGGACTCCACAGTTAATACTTTTGAACCAAAGAGATACCAGTTTTCCTTTCTTTCATTTCATTTTAGACAGATCTGTATTACTAACAGTCCTTGTCAGTGTTATATAGAATAAAATTTTAATGATAAAACACCAAAAAGGTAAACAATTTGTTGAAAATCTAAGTTGTCCACACATTATTTATTGTATGACTAAAATAATGAATCCATTGATTATCCACATACCTCTATCCTAATCAAAGATTTAACCTCCCATTGTGGGTTCTGTAGCACTGTCATAGTATTACAAAAATCATTTGGGCTTGCAAATTTGACATAGCTTTTCAGCCATTTAAAAAAAAAAAAAATCTTTGTCCCTGTATCTGAAATTTGGTAGCTTTGTGTCATTTGAAACACAATTTTCCTAAATTGGGGAAAAAGAAAGTTTGGTAATCAATGTATAATCTGAAAATCTTCTTATGAAATTAAAAGTTTGCACTGATCACAAAGTATATATGCTACTCAGTAAGATTCAGCTAAACATAACACATGATCCAGATGCCAATTTACTTTTTAAATTCTTTTTTTTTTCACAACACCTTTATTTATTTATTTTTATGTGGTGCTAAGGATCGAACCCAGGGCCTTTCATGTGTTAGGGGAGTGCTCTACTGCTGAGCCACAACCATAGCCCCACTTTTTAAATTCTTAATGAAAAATATGTTTCCTGATTTTCAAACTGCAGCTCTTGAAAATAAATATAAATGGTAAAAATGACATAAATGCAGATAGTTGATCACAGACAATGCCATGATATTTCTCCTAGATTATACATTCTAAAAAATGACTGGAAGTATTTTTGCTAGTGTTTAAACATAGATTACTGTGAAAAATGATTAATTCTGATAAAAAAAATATAGCACACCTCTACTTTGAAACAATCTAAGTAATTTTATAGTGGGTTATGTTAAATATTTTTGTATTACAGAATACTAACATTTTGTACTTGAGTATATCTTCTTGTATTATTCACCAACTGCTCAAAATATTCTCTGAATAACTTATGAAAAAGGCACTTGCCAGAAGATAGGGTGTTTAGAGAAATTTTAAAACAATATTTATCTTGATTTTAAACATAAACTGGGTGTATCTTTATGTGAGTGGGCATACACACACACACACACACACACACACACACACACACTTAAGTATATTAACTAGTAGCTTTCAAACGGTGGAAAATGATTTAATTTCATGCCTTTGCATATTTGTGTATAAATGTAAGATATATACAAATATATTTAATGAATTTCATTTCTATATAATCTTATATAAATTATCAAGCTCATCCTCTAATTTGACTATAACAAAAGATTATAAATGAAAAACTTATGGGAAATAAAAATACATGATTTACCCATTCTTCTCCATTTGAATAAATAGAACTACACCATCATTTTTTTTATTAAGAAAGTTATGGGATAGAGGTCCTATGGATAAATTGTACATAAAATTAAGCAACTTGGTATTATTGAGTAAAACAAATTCAAGGTAAATCTGTTTAGTCAAAATTAGATCCAATGTTTAGAAAATTAGGAGATTAAATTCAGTGCTACAAATGATATTCATGCTGAAAGGCAACCCTTTCCTTACTACAGATATCTGCCTACTGCCATCCACAGAAATGCTTAATATAGTAATTGAATGATTCCTAAATCTTAGTTCACATGTCAAGTCACTCAGTAAATGGCACTATCATTTAAAATAATAGCTATTAATTGTGAACTGAAATTGATTCAAATATTTATCTATTATATAGTTATAAACAATCTTCACAATAGTTAAAATGAGAGCTATTGGTTGTGCCTAATTTAAAAAAAAAAAAAGTTAAGAGTTAAACTAATGGGACAATTTGCCTATGACCAGACAATGCCTAATCCAGGTACATAGTGAGTAAAAGATATAAAATTTCCATTAGACAAGAGGAATAAGATCAAAGAGATTTATTGTAAATCAAAGGAGCTGTCATTAATAATGATGTACTGTATTATTGAAAAATTTCAGAGAGTGAATGTTAAATGTTCTCACCACAAAAATGGTAACTATGAGCTGGGCCCAGTGGTGCACACTTATAATACCAGCAGCTTGGGAGGCTGAGGCAGAAGGATGATAAGTTCAAAGCTAGCCTCAACAAAAGTGAGGTGCTAAGCAACTTATTGAGACCTTGTCTCTGAATAAAATACAGAATAGAGCTGGGGATGTGGCTCAGTGGTTAGGTCCCTCTGAATTAAAGCCCCAGTATCCCAAATCATCATCACCATCATCATCATCATCATCATCACCATCACCCCCGGTATCAATAATAATAATAATAATAACTATGTGAAATAATGCATATATTAGCTTGTTTTAGTCATTGTACAATGTAAACATACTTCAAAGCATTTTATTGCACATGAAGAATTCAATTTTATCTATTTTTAAAGGAAAAACCAGTTTTTAACCCAAGATGATTGGGTCTTCATCACTTGGCATTATTATTTGACTCTGCTTAACTGCTTATAGTAGAATAAAGTTAGTTCTCATTTATTAAAATTTTAAAAACTCAGAAAACAACAAAATCAAGCAAACATAGAAGAGCTTTAAACGTTATATTTTTTCAATAAATATTTATCACAGACTCTTTATTAATTAAACAAAATAACTACTGCCTTACTCAGTTAGCACATGACACTTCTTTTCATATTTTAAGTTAATTTTTGCTACATAAATTTATATTAAAGCACTAAAATTACCCTTTATTTAAATTACAGAGAAGTTGTATTTTTTGTTTTATAGGAAAATTTTAATTTGGTTTCCCATATGATACTGTTTAGCCTGTCTATATTCTTAATTTGCTATGGAAGCATAAATTCTTTTATTTTGATTCTGACATTTAAATAACTAACTTAAAGTCTCAAAAAATTTTAAAACATTTTAAGCAGCATATCTTATATGTTTTCTGGTCATAATGCAATAACACTAGAAATCAATAATAAGGAAAAGTTGAAAACTATACCAGTAGATGAAAATTAATATTCTTCTGAACAATCAGTGGATCAATGAATTAAAACAGAAATTAAAAAAAGAAAAACCTTGAAGAAAATGATATAGGAAAGACAACACAACAAAAGCTACAGGATACAGCAAAAACAGTACCAACAAGGAAATGTATAGCAATGATGTCTATAGCAGAAAAGTATAAAAATGTAAAATAAACAATCCATCACTGGAACTCAAGGAAATATAAGTAAATAAACTGAACACAAAATTAGTAAAAGGAAAGAAATAATAAACATAAGAGCAGAATAAATGAAACCCGACTAATAAAAATAATACAAAAGATCAATTAAATAATCAATTGTGTTTTGTGGCAAAGATAAATAAAAATGACAAAATCAGACTAAGTAAGATGGGGAGAAGACCCATTTACATAAGATCAGAGATGAAAACAAAAAAAAACAGGCATTACAACTAGCACCACACAAAGACATAAAGTCATAAAAGACTATTGTGAGAAAATATAGTCCAACAAGAAGAAATGAACATATTCCTAGACACATACACCTTACTAAGGTTAAATTACAAATACATAGAAAACATAAACAGACTAATAAAATAAACCAAATTCAATCAATAATATCAAAGCAAAGTACAGGACCAGATGGCTTCACGGCTGAATTATACCAAACATTTGAACAAATACCAATTCTTCTCAAATTATTAAAAAAAAAAAAGAAAGAAAGAAATTCACAGACAAGCTATCAGCATTACCCTGATATAAAAACCAGACAGTGACACAAAAACAAAAAATAAAACCAAACAAAAAAGTCATAAGACAATATCCTTGGTGATCATACATGCAAAAATCCTTAATAATATGATATAATCCAACACTATGCATATTAAAAAGATGATTCATCCTGATCAAGTGGAATTCATCCAGCAATACAGTGATGTTCTGATATACACAAAACATTAAATGTGACAAACAACTTCAAAAGAATGAAGTGCAGGGCTGGGGATGTGGCTCAAGCAGTAGCACGGTTGCCTGGCATGCATGTGGCCCGGGTTCGATCCTCAGCACCACATACAAACAAAACTGTTGTGTCCGCTGATAACTAAAAAATAAATATTAAAAAATTCTCTCTCTCTCTCTCTCTCTCTCTCCCTCTCTCCCTCTCTCTCTCTCCCTCTCTCTTTAAAAAAAAAGAATGAAGTGCAAAATCCATATATGTAACCATCTTAATAGATGAAAATCATCATTTGATACAACTCAACGTTTTTCATGACTAAAACTGTAAATAAATTATATATTGTTGTAGTTTGGATCTACAATGTTCCCCAATATGTTAATGACTTGGTACGCAATGCAGCAATGTTTAGAGGTGAGGCTTTGGGGAAATTTTTGTAGAATTAGGGCTCTGACCTCCTCAGTGGATTAATTCACTGATGAATTAATTCATTTATAACTGAATGGGAGGTGATGGAAACTTGGAATGGGAGCTGGCTGAACAGAATAGATCTTTGGGGTTGTGCCCATGGGGACAATGTCTTCTCCCCAGCCTCATCCCCCCTCTTTCTTTCTCTTTCTCTCTTCTTCTCTCATTCTTTATCTCTCCTTTCTCTTTCTCTCCCTCTTTATCTCTCCCTCTTTATCTCTCCCTCTTTATCTCTCTTTATCTCTTTCTCTCTTACTCTCTGCTTCCTGTCTTCCATGAAGTGAAAAGATTTGTTCTACCAAACCCTTTGGCTATGATGTTTCTGCCTTGCCACAGTCCGGATGGCAGTGGAGCCTGTTGACCATAGATTGAAACATTCAAAACTGTTAACCAAAATAAATCCTCCTCTCTGCTCATTTCTCAGGCATTTTATCACAGTGATACATAACTAACTAACACAGGTGCAGAATAAAAATACCTTGACATAAAAATGGCCAAATTTAACAGCCCACAGCTAACATCATAATAAATGGGAAAAAGCTGAAGGCTTTCCCTCTAAGATCTTGAGCAAGCCTTTGGTCATTTTTATTCAATATAGAACTGGAAGTTTAAGTCAGAATAATTAGCCAAGAGAAATAAATTAAAAAGAAATCTAAACTGAAACAGGAAGTCAAATTGTCACTCTCTCCAGAAAACATGACCTTATATATGGAAAACATCAAAGGCTTTATCAAAGAACTATTAGAAGTAATAAATTCAGGCATATGGGAAGGAGGCACAGAATGAAGAGGCTTTGCTTGCAGGTCACTAGACGGAGCTCTGGACAAAGCACAAGGACTCCCCAGCACCCCCACCTCACCAAATACCCTATGCGGGAAACAGACAGACTCCATCTTGGAAAACCTTACTTACCATCAATCGGTGGGCGTGGCTACCAGCACAGTTCTGTGGCTGATCAGGTACCCGGTTTCCAACTCCCCCACCCCCAGGTGTGATAACTCAAAATTTTTCTCACAAGCTTTTGGGGGGTGTAGCTATCAACGCAGAACAGCAACTGTATAGGCACCTGGTTTCCATCTCAGAGACTAAGAGTAGGGAGGCTCCAGGTGGAAGTTCAAGTCCTCTCACACTGGCTACCTCCACTACCCTGAACCCAGAGACTCAAACGAGGAATAGATAACGACACCTACTGGAAGGAAAAAAAAAGAATTCTGAGAGACTTTTTTTCTTTCTTTTGTTTCTCTCTCTTCTCTCATCCTTTCATCTATTCAACTCTACCCTTCCCCCTCTGGTCCTCACAACCACAACATATGTGAAACCAAAAACTTTGCATGAAATAGGACTTTAACAACTGAATCACCAGAATAATATAATATAGGGGAATTGCATATGCCCCACCTCCCCCACTTTTTTTCTTCTTATTTTCATTCCCTCTCTCTCTTTTTTTCTTTCTTTCCTTGTTATTTCTTTTCTTTCTTCCTCCCTCTATCCCACTTTCAACCCCCTAACTTTTACTATTTATACATAGGGTAATTCTCTAAATACAGATAGGAGTTTGAATTTATACATTCTTCCATAAATTACCCCTGTCTATTAGTTAAGAGTTCTCCTCCAAAGTTGCTAAGCTAGATTAACCCCATACCCTTGCTCCTTTCTCCCTTAACATAACATCCTATGTCAGAACTTCAATTCTCTGTTCGCCAACAGAAATGGTACGCCTTTTATGAAACTAATGACTATATTTTAAATAATAATTGAAGCCAACATCTGTAGATATAGAGTCTAACTATAAATGTATTAATAATGAAAACTTGCATATAGATGATGTACTATTGATATTGGGAACTTTTAACATTGTCTTTCTCCAAAAAAGAGATATTTTGGAATTATACAAGAGCAATATAAATATATAGGGGGAAAAACATTAACATAACAGTTACACATACCTGGAAAGAAATGTGAGCAGTATGAAAAGACAAGGAAAGAAAGGACCAAAAACAATGCAGGTCAATTCAACATTAGACGAGGTAACATCTGCAGCAGAAGGAATGTCAGTTAAAGATTTCAGGATATACATGCTTCAGATGATCTGGAGTCTCAAGGAAGACATTATACAGCAAATTCAGACAATGAAAGATCACTTTGACAATGAATTGCATAAACAAATCCAAGAAACAAAAGATCAACTCTACAGGGAGATAGAGGTTATAAAAAAAAATCCTGGAAATAGAGGAAATAATAAACCAAATTAAAAACTCAAATGAGAGTATTACCAGCAGAGTAGAACACTTAGAAGAAAGAACATCAGATAACATAGACAAAGTATATCAACTTGTAAAGAATGTAGACAGCTTAGTGAGACTGATAAGAAACCACAAGCAGAAAATCCAAGAAATATGGGATAGCATAAAAAGACCAAATTTAAGAATTATTGGGATACAGGAGGGTATAGAGGTCCAAACCAAAGGAATGAGCAATCTGTTTAATGAAATAATATTAGAAAATTTCCCAGACTTGAAGAATGATACAGAAGTCCAAATCCTAGAAGCCTACAGGATGCCAAATGTGCAAATCACAAGACATCCACACCAAGACACATTACAATGAAGATGCCCAACATACAGAATAAGGAGAGAATTTTAAAAGCCACAAGAGAAAGAAAGCAGATTACATTTAGGGGTAAAGCAATAAGGTTAATGGCTGATCTTTCAACACAGACTGTGAGAGCTAGAAGATCCTGGAACAACATATTTCAAATGCTGAAAGATAATGGGTTCCAACCAAGAATCTTGTATCCAACAAAATTAAGCTTCAGGATTGAAGATGAAATAAAAACCTTCCATGATAAACAAAAGTTAAAAGAATTTGCAGCTAGAAAACCAGCACTTCAAAACATCCTTGGGAAAACATTACATGAAGAGGAAATAAAAAATAACAATGAAAACCAACAGTGGGAAATAGTACAGTGAAGGAAAAATCTAATCAAAGAGGAAACACAAATCATGTTAAATAACAAAAATAAACAAATATGGCTGGAAGTACAAACCATACCTCAATAGTAACCCTAAATGTTAATGGCTTAAACTCACCCATCAAAAGACATAGGCTAGTAGACTGTATTTAAAAAAAGATCCTACAATATGCTGCCTACAGGAGATTCATCTGATAGAAAAAGACATATATAGACTGAAGGTGAAAGTTTGGGAAAAATAATACCAATCACATGGACCTCGGAAGCAAGCAAGGGTGTCCATACTCATATCAAATAAAATAGACTTCAGCCAAAGTTAATCAAAAGGGATAAAGAAGGACACTACATACTGCTCAAGGGAACCATACACCACCAAGACATAACAATCATTAAGATATATGTCCCAAACAATGGTGCAACTCTGTTCATCAAACAAACACTTCTCAAGTTCAAGAGTTAAATAGACCACAACACAATAATCATGGGTGATTTTACACACCTCTCTCACTACTGGACAGATCTTCCAAACAAAAGTTGGATAAATAAACTATAGAACTCAATAACACAATTAATAACTTAGATGTAATTGACATAAATAGAATATACCACCCAACATCAAGCAGATACACTTTTTTCTCAGCAGCACATGGATTATTCTCAAAAATAGACCATATATTATGTCACAGGGCAACTCTTAGCAAATACAAAGGAGTACAGATACTACCATGCATTTTATTTGATCATAATGGAATGAAATTGGAAATCAATGATAAAATAAAGAAGAAAAATTCCTACATCACATGGAGAATGAACAATATGCTACTGAATGAACAAGGGTTACATAAGACATTAAAGAGGAAATTAAAAAAATTCTTATAAGTTAATGAAAATTCAGACACAGAATATTGAAATCTCTGGGACACTATGAAAGCAGTACTAAGAGGAAAATTCATTTCATAGAATTAATTCCTTAAAAGAAGAAAAAGCCAACAAATAAATGACCTCACACTACATCTCAAAGCCCTAGAAAAAAAAGAACAAATCAGCAGCAAATGCAGTAGAAGGTAAGAAATAATTAAAATCAGAGCTGAAATCAATGAAATCAAAACAAAAGAAACATTTGAAAAAATTGATAAAACTAAAAGTTGGTTCTTTGAAAAAATAAATAAGATTGACAAACCCTTAGCCATGCGAAGAGAACCCAAATTACTAGTATACAGGATGAAAAAGGCAACATCACAACAGACACTACAGAAATATAGAAGATAATTAGAATTTTTTTTGAAACCTTATACTCTAATAAAATAGAAGATAGTGAAGGCATCGATAAATTCCTTAAGTCACATGATCTGCCCAGATTAAGTCAGGAGGATATACACAACTTAAACAGACCAATATCAAGTGAGGAAATAGAAGAAGCCATCAAAAGATTACCAACCAAGAAACTCCCAGGACTGGACAGATATACAGTAGATTTTTACAAGACCTTTAAAGAAGAACTAATACCAATACTCTTCAATCTATTTCAGGAAATAGAAAAAGAGGGAGTACTTCCAAATTCATTCTATGAGGCCAACATCACCCTGATTCCAAAACCAGATAAAGGCACTTCAAAGAAAGAAAACTTCAGACCAATATCTCTAATGAATATAGATGCAAAAATCCTCAATAAAATTCTGGCAAATTGGATAGATACAAAAACATATCAAAAAGATCATGAACCATGATCAAGTGGGATTCATTCCTGGGATGCAAGGCTGGTTCAATATACGGAAATCAATAAATGTAATTCACCACATCAATAGACTTAAATATAAGAACCATACGAACATCTTGATAGATGCAGAAAAAGCATTCAACAAAATACAGCATCCCTTTATGTTAAAAACACTAGAAAAACTAGGGATAACAGGATCTTACCTCAACATTGTAAAAGCTATATACGCTAAGCCTCAGGCCAGCATCATTCTAAATGAAGAAAAACTGAAGGCATTCCCTCTAAAATCTGGAACAAGACAGGGATGTCCTCTCTCACCACTTCTATTCAACATAGTTCTGGAAGGACTAGCCAGAGCAATTAGACAGATGAAAGAAAGTAAAGGTATAACTATAGAAAAAGAAGAACTTAAATTAGCACTTTTGGCTGATGATATGATCCTATACCTAGCAGACCCAAAAGGTTCTACCAAAAAACTTCTAGAACTAGTAATTGAATTCAGCAAAGTTGCAGGATATAAAATCAACACCCATGAATTGAAGGCATTCCTATATATCAGTGATAAATCCTCTGAAATGGAAATGAGGACAACTACCCCATTCCCAATTTCCTAAAAAAAATAAAATAAAATAAAATACTTGGGAATCAACTTAACTAAAGAGGTGAAAGATCTATACAATGAAAACTGCAGAACCCAAAGGGAGAAATAGAAGAAGACCTTAGAAGATAGAAAGATATACCCTGCTCATGGATAGGCAGAATTAATATTATTAAAATGGCCATATTACCAAAAGCACTTTACAGATTCAATACGATTCCAATCAAAATCCCAGCGGCATTCCTTGCAGAAATAGAAAAAGAAATTATGAAATTCATCTGGAAAAATAAGAGACCCAGAATAGCTAAAGCAATTCTAACCAGGAAGAGTGAAACAGGTGGTATCCCTATACCAGATCTTAAACTATACTACGGAGCAACAGTAACAAAAACAGCATGGTACTGGCAGCAAAACAGGCTGGTAGACTAATGGTACAGAATACAGGACACAGAGATCAATCCACAAAATTATAACTACCTTATATTAGACAAAGGTGCTAAAAGCATGCAATGGAGAAAGGATAGCATCTTCAACAAATGGTGTTAGGAAAACTGGAAATCCATATGCAACAAAATGAAATTGAATCCCTTTCTCTCACCATGCACAAAAGTTAACTCAAAATGGATCAAGGAGCTAGGAATCCAACCAGAGACTCTGCGTCTAATAGAAGAAAAAGTTGGCCCTAATCTCCATCACGTGAGGTCAGGCCCCACATTCCTTAATAAGACACCTATAACACAAGAGTTAAAACCAAGAATCAACAAATGGGACGAATTCAAACTAAAAAGTTTTTTCTCAGCAAGAGAAATATATGTGAGGTGAATAGGTAGCCTAAATTCTGGGAACAAATTTTTACCTCTCACACATCAGATAGAGCTCTAATCTCTAGGGTATATAAAGAATTCAAAAAGTTAAATAACAACAACAACAACAAAACCCAAATAACCCAATCAACAAATGGGCCAAGGACCTGAACAGACACTTCTCAGAAGAGGATATAAAATCAACCAACAAATACATGAAAAAATGCTCATCATCTCTAGCAATCAGAGAAATGCAAATTAAAACTACTCTAAGATACCATCTCACTTCAGTAAGAATGGCAGCCATTATTAAGTCAAACAACAACAAGTGCTGGTGAGGATGTGGGGAAAAAGGTACAGTCCTCCATTGCTGGTGGGACTGCAAATTGGTTCAGCCAATTTGGAAAGCAATATAGAGATTCCTTGGAAAGCTGGGAATGGAACCACCATTTGACACAGCTATTTCTCTTCTCAGACTATTCCCCAAAAAACTAAAATCAGCATACTACAGGGATACAGCCATATCAATGTTTATAGCAGCACAATTCACAATAGCTAGACTGTGGAATCAACCTAGATATCCTTCAATGGATGAATGAATAAAAAAAAATGTGGCATATATACACAATGGAATATTACTCAGCACAAAAAAATAACAAGATCATGGCATTTGCAGGGAAATGGATGGCATTAGATCCGATTATCCTAAGTAAAGTTAGCCAATCCAAAAAAAAAAAAAAAAAGCTGAATGTCTTCTCTGATATAAGGGGGGTGACTTAAAATGGGTAGGTAGGAAGAGCATGAGAAAAAGATTATCACTAAATAAGGAAGAGAGGTGGGAGGGAAAGGGAGGGAGAAGGGGAATTTCACAGAAGATGGAAGGATACTGTCATCATTATACAGAATACATGTATGATGAAGTGAGGGAAAAAAAAGAAGTGTGTCACAGTAGATTGGGTAGAGAGAAGTGATGGGAGGGGAGAGGAGAAAAAGGGAGGATAGGAAGGGCAGCAGAATAAAATTGACATTATTATTGCTGTATGTATATAGGTGATTGTATGACCAACATAATTCTGCAACCTGTACACTCAGAAAAATGAGAAATTATACCCCATCTGATTCAAATGTATGATGTCAAGATCATTGTACTGTCATGTGTAACTAATTAAAACAAACAAAAAAGAAGTATTAAATTCAATAAAGTTCCAGAGCACAAAAATAGCATACACAAATAAATTGCATTTCTACATGCCAATAGGAAGTTATCTGAAAAAGAAATCAAGAATATAACCCCTTTCCCACAGTTTCAAAGAAAAAACAAACTAGGCATAAACGTAACCAAAGAAGTGAAAGATCCTTAGAATGAAAACCATAAAACATTGATGAAAAAAAGTGAAGTAGACACAAAACAAAGGAAAATACATCCCATGTTCTTGGACTGGAAGAATCAATATTGTTAAAATGTTCATATTACCCAAAGCAATTACAGATTCATAGCAATCCCTATCAGAATATCAAATACATTTGTCACAGGTCTAGAAAAATCAATCATGAAATTTCCATTTAACCACCAAATCAAAAAAAAAAAACCCAATGAACAAGGCTTCTTGAGAAGAAAGAACAAAAAAGGATGCATTATACCATTTACTTAACTTCAAAATATATAAAACAAAAGAAATCAAAACAGAATGATGGTAGCATAAAAATATACACAGAGACAATGGAACAGAATAGAAAATCAACAAGGAACCATAGGGACAGCCAACTGATCTTTGACAAAAGTGCTAAGAGAACACACTTCAGATAGACAGCTTTTCCAATAAAGGGTGCTTAAAAAACTGGCCCTTCACATGTGCACGAAGGAAACTATGGACTTGTATCTCTTGCCAGTTACAAAAATCAACACAAAATAGATTAATGACTTAAATCTAAGATCTGGATTTATGAAACTGGTAGGAGAAATGATGTGGAAAATATTATGGGAAATTGAGATAGGTAAGGATTTTTTGGACAAGACCCCAGAAATGTGAAACCAAACCACAAATAAACTGATGGGTTTAACTCAAGCTAAAAAGAAATCTAGAGAAACAAGAGTATAAAGATAAACTATAATGATAAAAAATATTTGCAAACTATTAATCAGATAAACTATATATCTGATGCCTACGTGTGTGTATAAATATATATGTGTGTGTGTGTGTGTGTGTGTGTGTATATATATATATATATCCACATTCATATTCTTGAGTATCATATATGTATGATATGATATATATGATTTTATATATATTATGTATGTAGCTGTGTGTGTGTATATATACATATATATAATCTTATGCCTTATTATAGAGAATAGAACAGTGGTTATCACAGGCTTGGCAGAGTAGGCCAGGGAGAGGAATGAAGAAATGTTGGTTGACAGGTACAAAGCTGCAATTAGGATAGCAAATTAGTTCTGATGTGCCATTTCACAATGTATACTATAGAAAAATGATATACACTTTATATTTTACAAAAACTTGAAGATATCAGAAGAGTCTACTGCAAAGAAAAGTTAAATATTTAAGGATAAAGATATCCAAGGTTTGAACACTATATAATGTGTGTACATTTATTAAAACACCATATAGGATCCTATAAATATGTACAATTTTGTGTCAAACTAAAACATTTCAAAAATAAACTTTAGTATTACATAACCAAAAATAATCACTAGCTTATTTATATAAATTTTTAGAAGATAGGACATCTCTATATTACAATGTAGTTTATCTTGGTTACTATAACTTTAAATGATTAAAATGCTTTCATATAGGTTTATTCTGATTTAGAAAGATTTAAATGCATTACATATGCAAAAGGATGCATATGGATTATTTTAAGAATTAAAATTCCAAGTAAAGTAAGTAATTAAATTTAGCTTAAGTATTTATAGCTGCATGATCTTAGGCAAGTTACTTAATTGCCAAGATTCATTATCTTTTTATATAGAATTATTCCTACTTCTCCCAGCTTTTTGTCAAGATTTTATAAGCTGAAAAAATTAAGTTGAAGATACATTCTAAGGTAGCGATAAATACTGTATTTTCTCTTTACAACATGCATGACAATAAAAAACCCTAGTAAAAAATAGTAAATAAATCACACCTACCATTACTTTTAAAAATATTTTTGGTTGTAGATGAACACATTGCTTTTATTTTGCTTAATTTTTTTTATGTGATGCTGAAAATGAAACCCAGTGCCTCACAAATGCTAGGCAAGCACTCTACTACTGAGCAACAACTGCATCCCCTACCATTACTTTGTATAGTGACTATGTTTGTTTAGGGGAGTAGTTCAGTGTCAGCAGGTTTTCCTAGCATATATGAGGCCCTGGGTTCAAACCCTAACACTGCAAACAAAAATGGTGACTCCATTATATTTTGACCTTTTTATTAAAAATTATATATATGTTGTATGTGAATATATATATATAAATTTACAAATATTTAAAAATTATATATATATTGTGTGTGAATATATATATATATATATATATATATATATATATATATATATATATATAAATTTACAAATATTCTTCATACCCCAAATTTTTTGTGTGTGTGCTACTTGGTTTTCAACGTATAGGTGCTGTTCCATGAGCTGCATCCTCAGCCCATTTAATTTTTATTTTGAGACAGGGTCTCATTGCTAAGGCTTATCTTGAACTTGTGATTCTCTTACTTCAGCCTTCTGAGTCCCTGAGATGACAGACATGCATAACTATGCCTGGCTAAATCAGATTTCTTTTTAAAGTATGCTTTTTTAGTTGTCAATGGACACTTATTTTATTCATTTATTTATATGTGGTGCTGAGAATAGAACACAGTGCCTCACACATTGTAGGCAAGCGCTCTGCCACTGAGCTACAACCCCAGCCCCTAAATCAGATTTTTAAAAAATTTTAAATATTTATTTCATGGGGCTGGGAATGTGGCTCAAGCGGTAAAGCGCTCGTCTGGCCATGTGCCGGGTGCTGGGTTCAATCCTCAGCACCACATAAAATAAAATAAAGGTGTTGCGTCCATCGAAAACTGAAAAATAAATATTAAAAAATTCTCTCTCTCTTCTCTATCTCTCTCTCTTTAAAAAAATATATTTATTGTATATTCTAGTAGATAATGTCTACTATTCTGTATTCCTGAGAGAATAACAATTTGTAGATTAACATAGGATTACTGAATAGGAAACCATGAAAAGTAATGGCACTTTGGGGACTAAACCATAAGACAGACTGCTATGTGTTCTAAATAATCCCACTAAAGCCAAGGCAGTTCATATCTATGACAGAATAAAGCACGAATGAAGACTAAATAGGGACAATAGATGACATCACTTCTTTTCTTTCTATGAAAATTACTCTGTTTAATTTTTATGATTTCGATACACTGAGAAGAAATTTGAGGGTAAACTTAAGGTACTTCTTGTGGCTTCAGTGTTTATGAGAAAAATTGACTGTTATTTTTATGAAATTTTAGTTAATTTTGGAAAAAGAAACTCTTCTTTGATATGAGCACATTGCCTAGAACCTGAAATCTAAGACCAAGGAAGGTAGACAAATTTTTCTATAATGTTCACTACTATATCCTCAGAGTCTGGTACTGAATTTTTCTTTATAAATTAATTATCTCAGACATTTTATTATAGTAAATTTATGTAGTAAATTATATACTTTATTAGACATCATATCTTCCCTAAGAACTTGTTATGTTATACTTTCACATTAGATT
Source organism: Urocitellus parryii (assembly GCF_045843805.1). NCBI lineage: Eukaryota > Metazoa > Chordata > Mammalia > Rodentia > Sciuridae > Urocitellus > Urocitellus parryii. The sequence goes on from NC_135540.1 coordinate 35,532,279, forward strand.
GTACAATCTAGTTTAATATGAGTCTGAACAATGTGTATGTTTGCTCTACTCTTTAGAATAAACCTATTATACTTCTTGACTGTACATTGCAAGCATCAGCCCTGCAGATGTTTTCTTCCCAGAGTCTTTCCCAAAGATCAAGTAAAAAATTTCTGATATTACCTTTGCTACTTACTTTTTCCTACCTGATCCCTGTTTGCTATAATCCAATAATTGAGTAAGCAATGAATTGATTAAAGTTCTTTGTCACAGGCAATAGATTGTACACTCCTTAATTTTGGTAAAAGAGATCTATTAAGAGGTATAGAAAACAGCTCACAGTATTAAAGAAAAGGCTGTTTACTAAGCTGTTAGAAACAGACGTTAAAGCCCTATCAGAACTGGGACATCAAAGGATTTGCTGCCTCTGCATTATTAGAACTTAACTACATAAGGAAGCTGTCATCCTATCCTCTGACTTCAGAACCACACTGCCTTTGCCATTACCTGTGAAAGGAAACCTGGATGTCTAACACCTAAATGTACTCCCTTTCCCGAAGGCCATACCATAAAAGGCCCTTCTTACATACATCTGATGGGAAAAACCCAAAGAACATACAGAAGACTAATTGCAAAGGCATCTGGGAAATGTAGTTTTTAATTCATCAGATTATATAGAAAATCTATAAAGAACTAAACATAGCAATTTTTCTTCAGTAGGATTATTGAGTAAACCATAAATTCACAAAATTCACCACAAAGTGTGCACACATTCTTTTTTGTGTGTGTGCACACATTCTTGAAAACTAAGAATATTCATTAACAGTTGCAAAAGAATAATACTGAATGTCTATTGTAAATATTTAAGTAGATGTGTATAAGTTAGCTTCTTAAAAAACATTTTTAGTTGTAGATGGATATAATACCTTTATTTTAATTATTGATTTTTATGTAGTGCTGAGGATTGTACCCAAGTGCTTCACATGTGCCAGGCGAGCACTGTACCACTGAGCCACAACCCCAGCCCCTAGTCAGCTTCCTTTTACTATAATAAAATGTCTGAGATAATTACTTTATAAAGAAAAATGTGCTTAGTACATGTGAGTCTCTGGGTTTGATCCCTAGTATCACTAAAAGAAAGAGGGTGGGAAGAAGAAATGAAATGAAATAAGGAAACTTTTTAAAAGGGTTTGTTTTGGCTTATGGTTTTGGAAGTTCAAGTCCATTGTTTTAACCTGTGATAAGGCCAGGAGGCCTAGTAGATCACTACTATTGTCATCACAAGCCATTAAGCAAAATAGAAAGAGCAAGAGTCGGAGGTCTCAATCTCATTCAAGGGTAGGCCCCAGGACCTCATATCTCCCACTAGGCGCCCCCCCCCCCCCCCCCCGGCCACAGGCTCCATCACCTCATAATAGTATCACCCTGGAAAAGAATGCTTTAACATATTAGCCTCTGGAGAGTCATTCAAGATTCAAACTATTGCAATATGTTTAAAACTTTGTGGAATTTTCATATACAAAAGGCTAATAATGGTAATTTTTAGATAGACACATAATTTGCCACATATATCTACTGTTTTGTTAGCATAGACATTTATTATTTCTCCCCACAGGGTAAATATCAGGTATACTTCTTGTCCATTTAAACATATCTTGGTCTCTTAAGCTAGATTGGAGAGAATGGATGTTTCCTCCTCTAAAGCAAACTACCACATATGCAGGCATCATCTGGCTCTCTTCTCATCACACTGTGGAATTGGCACAAATGCGGATACTTTGGCTACTGTTACAGTTATGAGTGAAAAATAGTTCTTTGTCTCTGACATAGGAACTTCATTTCTTCTGCCAGCATTCCTGAAACTGTGAGGCTAACTTGTTAATTTGTGAAGAAGATAAAATCTCAGAATTTTCAGTTATTAATAAGTGTTTTGTATTTGATCATCAAAATAAGCCTACCAAGGAGGAATTATTCTTAACCATTTTTCACAGATGAAGACATGGTATACTTTGAGACCAAATAATTTCTTCTGTTCACATGGATATTGAGTGTTTGACTCAGGATTGAAATGTACTCTGGATGTAGAGCCTGAGCACTAAAGCACCAAGCAAATTCAAGTTGATCCTTGTGTAGTTCTTTGTCACTGCTCTGTTTGTGTTCAGAAAACAATGGGATAATATTTACAGAGGGTGGAAGAAAATGTTTGCAGTTTATTAAATTGGAAAACCACTTGGCTTTTCCTAGTTCTTCTCAATGTCATTCCTATACATCAGTATCAGTCTTCTATGTAGTGTGGCACTGTTACAACTGAATACTAAAAAATGATCACAAACATTTCTAAACATATGAAAATAAGAACTCACATAAAAAAGAGCTTTTCCTTATATTCAAAAGATGTTTTACTTCATTTAATACTAAAATCAGCATTCTGCCAATATATCTTTTTTATATTGTAGGGTGAGAAAGATAATTAAGAGATCTTAACTGAAGGATAAATCATTGAGTCTAATTATGTGAAGTCTAAACACCATGATATATCCTGAAAAGTGTTGTAAAAATCAGTGCTGCTCAGAAGATGTGGTTCTTGTTATTCTAATGCTTTGAAAGGTAATATTTTCTGAAAGGTGGTTGATAGGGGAAGGGATCCTTGGTTAAATACCCTGGAAGTGATTGATGAAGCAAAGTCAAGCAACACTATAAGCTTATGTAGAAATATTGCAGTAGCACAGTACAAATTTGAACAATAATTCTACTCATTTTCCAATGTTTTATGGATAAGTACTGCATGTACCAAAAATTTAATATCAATTTTAGTAGAATGGCATGCGTATTATCAGTGCTTACATATAATCTAAGAAACTGAAAAATACATATGTTTATGTAATGAACTAAAGCTGTGAAATATATCTTACAATTATTTTAAAGGAAAATTACTTGGTAATTGACATAATAGGTAAAACTACCTAATGCACCATGTTAGACAAAAAGTATATGTATACTTACAGTCAGAGAAACCACTGAATATAGTAAATATAGTATTACTTAAAGAATTCAAAACAACTTATATAAAATTTATTCTACATATTTCTAAAGCAAAATTTCAAATAACATGAAAAATACTTAAAGTTAATGATATTAAATGCAAACTTCTTTGGAGAAAAAGCTAGACATTTGTATTCCAAAGACCCAAGTAAATATATTTTCTTTAATAGAATAAAAAGTTATGTTAAAGTGCCTGAATACTCAAAACAAAAAGGGAAAAGTGATAGACCATATTTTTTTTCATTAGTAAATGAAAAAAAAATTAAAAGGGGCCTTTTGTGGTGTGGCCTTTTGGAAAAGGAGTATATTTTTTGATGAAACATCTATTTTCCTTTTCTCAGGTGCTTTTGTTAAAAAAAAAAAGTAAAGGTCATATGAGCATTTTAAGAAGAGCACTTTCATAAAAGTTAGCCATCATAAGTGAAGTTATTACTTCAAGCTAAATAAATGAAGTAATCAAACAAATTTCAGCTAATAATATTTGCTTTTTCCCCCACATCAATCGATTTAATCATACATACATACTTAATATTTATATTTCCTCCACATTTTTATTGGTGCATTACAGTTATATATTATGATGGAATTTGTTGCAACATATTTATACATGCTCAGAATATAACAATATAATTTTGGCCAATGTTACTCCCCAGCACTTACCTGCTTCCTCCCTGTCTTCTACCCTCTGGTCCCTTTATTCTTCTCCTTTTGTTTTTCATGAGATCCCTGATTTCTCATTTTTTTTCTTTTTTACTCTCTAGCTTCCACATATGAGAGAAAACATGTAAGCTTTGACCTTCTGAGTTTGGCTTATTTCACTTAACATAGTGATCTCTAGTTCTCTATATTTCCCTGCAAATGACATAATTTCATTTTTCTTTATGTCTGAACAAAACTCCACATTTTCTTTATCCATTTATCCATTTGATGGAACACCTAGGCTGATTCCATAGTTTGGCTATTGTGAATTGTGCTGCTATAAACATAGGTATGCATGTGTCATCATAGTACAGTGACTAATTCTTTTTTTTTTTTTTGGTGTCATAACTCAGGACTCTTGACTTTTTTTTTCTTTTTTTTTAATTTTTATCATTGGTAGTTCAAAACATTACACAGTTCTTAATATATCATATTTCACAGTTTGATTCAAGTGGGTTATGAACTCCCATTTTTACCCCGTATACAGATTGCTGTATCACATCAGTTACACTTCCATTGATTTACATATTGCCATTCTAGTGTCTGATGTATTTTGCTGTCTATCCTATTCTCTACTATCCCCCCTCCCCTCTTCTCTCTCTACCCCCTCTACTGTAAATCATTTCTTCCACTTGTATTATTCTTCTCTTACCCCTCCTTTCCTCTTATATGTAATTTTGTATAACCCTGAGGATCAACTTCCATTTTCATGCAATTTCCCTTCTCTCTCCCTTTCCCTCCCACCTCTCATCCCTGTTTAATGTTAATCTTCTTCTCTAGCTCTTCGTCCCTACCCTGTCCTTAGTTACTCCCCTTATATCAATGAAGTCATTTGGCATTTGTTTTTTAAGGATTGGCTGGCTTCACTTAGCACAATCTGCTCTAATGCCATCCATTTCCCTCCAAATTCTATGGTTTTGTCATTTCTTAATGCAGAGTAATACTCCATTGTGTATAAATGCCACATTTTTTTTATCCATTCATCTATTGAAGGGCATCTAGGTTGGTTCCACAATCTTGCTATCGTGAATTGTGCTGCTATGAACATCGATGTATCAGTGTCCCTGTAAGATGCTCTTATTAGGTCTTTAGGGAATAGACCGAGAAGGGGAATAGCTGGGTCAAATGGTGGTTCCATTCCCAGCTTTCCAAGAAATCTCCATACTGCTTTCCAAATTGGCTGCACCAATTTGCAGTCCCACCAACAATGAACAAGTGTACCCTTTTCCCCACATCCTCTCCAGCACTTGTTGTTGTTGGACTTCCTAATGGCTGCCAATCTTACTGGAGTGAGATGGTATCTTAGGGTGGTTTTGATTTGCATTTCTCTGACTGCTAGAGATGGTGAGCATTTTTTCATGTACTTGTTGATTGATTGTATGTATGTATGTATGTATGTTGATTGATTGTATGTATGATATGTATGTATGTAGATCAAGCTCCTTGATCTATTTTTAGCTGGGTCATACAGTGGTGCCATGCCTAATCTTTTGAGGAATTCTCCATACTGATTATCATAGTGGTTATACTAATTTACAATCCCACCAAGAATGGTATTTCTTGAAATGAAATAGTCAAATATTTTAAGAGACATTTTATAATTTTTTAAAAAAATCTCTGCTGTATATTCATTTATCTGTTAAAAGACTATTCTAAAATAAAGTTTTGTTTTGGTGATTAAAAGAAAAATCAATAATGTAGGCTTGTAATTGAAAAAACTTCTGTATTATATGAAGAAAAACCTTCTTAAGCACATTTATACCATTCAAAAATTTGATATCATGGCATTAAATCAGTACTTACTAGAAAAAAAATTAAATCCAGTTATTTCCCCACAACATCACCAAATTTCAATTATATCCTTTCATCTTTTAAATAGCATTGTGTAACTGACCTGCACAATAAATCATTTGGAAATTAAATTACCCACTGGATGAAATATTTTATTGGAAGCTTGTGGAAAACTAAAGAATGTAAGAAAAATGGAGTAAAAATGATGTGTTTGGCATAATGTAAATTGATCCCTTCCTGGCATAAAGGAGAAACATGATCTGTTAATTTAGGAAAACTTTGTGCTGGATGATAACAGAATCATTTACATAGAGAAGGATGTTTGTCTTCCTGTTTGTTGTGGCACAAGGCCATTCTTCAAGATCATTTAAAATTGTAACAATTTATTTTGCTGTATTATTAAAAGAAGAATAAGAATATTACCTTAATTCCTAAAGAAAATGAAAAAAATCATCATTGAAATCTATACCTCTTGAATTTAATTTAGCAAGGCATTTGGCAGCATTGTTTAGATTATTGACAGTGAATATATCTCAACTAATTAATTTTTCTTTTATGAAGTTATATATTACTGAGAACTTTAAGAAAAACTGAATCTCCTGAATAGTTCCTAAGTGTATTACTGGGTCTAAAATTCAAAATGAAACTTGATAGCCATTTTCTAATTGTGGGGTTACAAAAACACTCTATGTTCCTCTGAATACCACAAACTGAGTTTAATGGCTCTTGCTGAGGAATGTTCCTCTTTCAATGAATAGGAAAACAGTTCTTAGAAAGTTTCGTTTTGCTGCTAAGACTGGACCAATGAAGTCCACCAAAAGTCATACATAAGTATCAACCATTTAAAACAGGAATGGTTGTAGCCCTCATTGATATAAAACTGACCAATCAGGATTGATCATCTTTTCATCCTTCATTTGCATAGGCAGACTGGAGTGGAAATCTGGAAAAATAGAATTGATCCTACATAATATAATTGTTATGGCCCAAAAAGCATATAACCAATTATGTAAATTGTTGTCTTCCATAATTACACTGTCTGGAATTTACCGGGAATTATTGTTGACTAAAAATGAATAAATAAAGAAACTATCAATTCCTTGGTTGACATTTTCTAGTAGTATATTTTGTTGTCTTGTCATTACTTGAGCTTCCTAAGGATTATAAGTATTGATTACAACATAAAAGCCACAATTTTTATAAGTCCTGCAAATAATTTTATTGTCAGCAAACAACTTTCTAGTCTGAAAAACAAAAAGCCTGATAATGCAATGTATGATATTGAAAGCCATTAAAACTAAATTGACTGCATTTCAGGTAATTTTAATAATCTCCATTTTAGATGTGACAGATGTCATTAGTTATATTGTATTTTTAAAACATAAAAACATTAATTAAAATAATGTAACCAATTACTTTACGCAATAAGAATCCAAAGGTTCATTCATATCTAGTCACTATTCCTGACAAGCTACCAGACCATGAAGAGTCAGCCAAACTCATATACTCTGTGAAAATATTCTAGTGAAAAGAACTCTGAGTATTTAGTAAATGTGAATTAGGAATTTAGCATTCCAACCTTGTATTTCTTATACAGGAAATAAAGGAGAATCTGACACGTTTGTATAAAAGTAAATGAAAAATCATGTGTATGTGTATATACATGTGTGTGTGTAAAATCTGAGATAGTTCTTTAATGTTATTTATTGTCCAAAATACACACTTAACTTTTTTAGGTATGACTTCCTCTAATGTTCACTATATAAGATACATTTACTCCATAGTTAGAACAATTGCAAGCTACCCCTTTTCATATACATCAATGTATATAATATAAATTGTCATCTGGAATCTATAGAGAATTACAGACTTCTGAAAGATAAGTTTGCAATAATAGCATTGTCCAGTGTCCCTATACAATTAAAAGCCTCAGAATTTCAGATATGTGAAAGACTTTGATATCATGGTGTATGTTATGCTAACATTTACTATAAGATGAAGTATACCTGGAATTGTTACTTGTCAAAGATCACAAGTACTTAGTAAATAAACCTGGCACAAAACATAAATATTTCCCCTAGAACACAGGCATGCCACATTTATTCTTGTTTTTTTTTCCTTAGAATTACAAATCACTGAGCAGTATCTATATAAATTGGCCAAAAGGGACAATATTGTAGCCAAGTCATTAAAGAAGAGTAACATTAAAATACTAAAATTCATGTCTGCACAATATATGAATATAGAAGAAAGCATTCCTAATAAAAGTACACCAAATTTTCCTAATTTATAATAAGTAATTGGTTAAATAAATGGTGACCAATTTCAAAATAGAATAAAGATCAATATTTTGTTCTGAAATACTTTGGATGTGATTTCTCATTGTGTATTAATACTGAATTTATAACTGAGAGTAAAAATGAGGCACATAAAATGTTCAACACAGTGTATGACATCTATTAGGCATTTACCAAAATGCAAATATTAAAGTTTCAACATAGATGTTGCCATTAGGGAAATAACTTTCTGTTCAATATCCTTTAATTGTAGAGTTTTAGAATAACCCAAACATAAATGGAAACATATTTTATTTGTATCGCATTTAAATGGGAAGAATTTAGAGTGCTCATTGAAGAGGGAAGAGGGAGAGGTTGATCTCAACAGGTATTTTAAACTAACAAACTTTTAAACTTCTGATTCCAAGATATTTTAAACTATTTAGAAATTTTAAACTTTACAAAGTTGATGGATATTTGGTCCTATTTGAAAAACAACACATTTAAATTTTCAACAAATCTTCTTGTTTTATCACTGATAACTCGGGACAGATACTCTTAGATATAAATGAATAAACTAATCACAAAATTTATGTATTTTTCTCAAAAATATTGGCAGGTGCTAATTTATTAGCCTTCCTATTTTATTAATATTACTCAAATGGAAATATTTCCTAGTAATAATTTTTAAATTATTAATGTATTTTCAATGCAATGAATAATGTTGTAATATGTTATGTCCATAATATCACTGAAGAATAGTGTTAACTACAGCTGCCTGGAATACTGACCCTTTCTTTCAAGCCTGTAGCAATACAGCCCACACTGCATATTAAATAGAGATGTAGATTTAGCTCATTTAATAAAATTCAGTCCAGACACTAAAATCTATTCAGAAACCAATGTCAGTACATTTTTTTCAGTTAAATTTCATGTAATTAAAATTTTAAAATATGTAAAAAATATGGATTTGGACAGTGTTTCAAAATAAGAGCATGTGCTAGTCTCAGAGGTAAACCAGTTAGAGGCAGAGTTGAATGTTTCCACACATTTCAATATTTATGTACATGAAGAAAAGAGATCAGTTTTCATAGGAGTGCTTTTTACCTTAATGTAATTTTAGGTCACTGGATGATTAAGGTGGGATTGTTGTCATAAGCAAAAATAGAAATAGACACACAATGCAGGAAATTGTAAGATTAAAAATATCCTCTGTATAAATTGTTGACTATGTAATACCTGGATTCTGATACATGAAATTATCAATTACTCAGGAAGTCCAGAGAATTAATAGTTGAAAATGGGTAATAACATCACACAAAGACACAATTCACATTTCATTAATTATTCTGAGAAATATAACATTCATTTAATTTTTAGAAACTTTATCATCAATACATTAACTATTGTTTTCATGGCTCAAACAGCTTTTTAAAGTTTTTTTTCAATGTTGATATTTTAAAATGCATTTTCTAATAACATATTATTTCAAGATTATTCCCAAACTGAAGAAAAATGTAGAGCTTTTCTCAGTAGACCTAAGCAAGAAGTCCAGATGCAACCATTGTATTACATTGTAAAATACAACATGTTTCTAGATAGTTATTGGAAAAAATAATTTACAGTACTTTAGAGGATACGATTTACATATCCAAAAGCAATAAAATATAAAAAGAGAACTACACTAAACTTATTTATATGATACTAAGTTACAAATATGATTTAAAATTAACCTGACACACTGGATCTTTCATGAGAAGGAAGATGTGTACAGTATGTTCAAATATATGTATAATTTAAATGCAGATTATACAACACACCTTGGAGTAGAAATTCCCTTCTAAAATATAAAAGTAGTGTTTTGAGAATAAATATGTATGTTAATTTAACATGTAAAATAACAAGCTGTACTTCAGTTTGCTGAAAATGAACATATATAGTTTGGTAATCCCTACAAGGGAAGTTTAACATAATTCATTTGAATAAAATAGAATCTCACAATTTTTTTTCTTAAATGCATTACTTTTTTATTCTTAAGTAATGTAGTAATGAGGTATAGATAAATTTCTAGGCGGCAGCTATTTAGACTGGTTAAAAGAAAGTAAGGCATTTTCACCTATCTAGAAATGATCACAGTATAACTGCCCTTTCACCAATTGAGGTGCACACCTAAGTTCAGTAACTACTGCGTAATTATTATATTTTAATATTTTTAGAACTCTGAGAAAAAATAAATACTCCTTTCTTTTCCAAAAGCTTGGAAGGAAAATGTAGCAATTGAACTCCATTCAAGAGGGAGTTCAATTGGGAACCTGATCCTTTGAGAAGGGAAGGAAACAAGAAAGCCCACAATGCAGATTAAAGATGAGCATGTGCATGGAGAGGCCTGAAGGATAAACCTCCAAAGTCTGTGAAGTCCCATCATTATGATAAGCAAGAGCACAAATTGATGGAATCATTTTGTTAAAAAACTATGAGTAATTAATAATATAAATGAGTGAACTTCAAAATTAACAAAGTAAAAATGTCTTTTTATGACTTTACTAGAGTATACTATTTCATAGTAAGAGTTATTACCAACTTTTGATATATAAATAAATATTTTCAAGAATTAAAATAAAAAATGAAATGAAATGACAGTGACTCAATAATGAGTTCTCCATGAGATATATTTTTTAAAATTCCATAAATGTAACAGAATACAACCTCATAGGGACAATGCTTGATTGGGTAATTTCATTAGAACAACACAGGGAATAAACAGAAAATAATGTAAAAGTGGTCTAGGGTAACATGTAAAGGAAAAAATAAATCTTAATAAAGAATTGCATTTGGCCCTGGAAAATTCCTAATAGCTCAAATGACTTTAAAATCACATTGAAGACTTAGAATTATCATTTATTTTCATGTTTATATTCTAAATAGCATGTCATCTTTTTTCTTTGTTTTATGAATTTATATAATTATTATTTTAAAGTAGTCATTCCTTACCTTTGATTCTTGAACTTTCTTGACTTTTTTCCTGCTGGAATTAAAACAGAAGTAGTTAAAACTCTTTAAGTAAGTATGTAGTCAACAGTTTGATATAAAATATCATTGTTAAAATTAATTAAATGTTTATTTACACATAACCAGGAAACACTATAATACAATTCTCACTTTAAAATTTACTTACTTAAAATCTTTTATTGCATTAGTAATAATTCTTGGTGGATATAAATTTTCTAAGAAACCTATATGTTACATAAATATGAATTTATAAATAAATTACATATATATGTGACACCTCTTAAATGCTTTAAATCATACCATTTAATTTCAACAGATAATGAATAATGTCTTCAGAATTTGCTTTCAACTGCTCTATATTTATCATTAATTGTTGGTAAAAGTAACAGTTTAATGGCAAACATATTGGCAAATTCCACTAAAATGACAAAAAGTACAATTTTACTGTCTTTTCTTCGATTTAACTTAGAATTGGACCCTGTCTCAGTTATTTAAGGTTAAATTCACAACAATTCTATTATTTATTCAAAGGCTGCTCCAGTCAGACCTGTCTCTCAATTTGACATATTCCTTATTAGTTACCAGGCAACCCCAAAAGAATTAGCTTGCTTTCAAGTTTAAAGTAGATATTATGCACTTTCTAACTTCTCAATTAAGATTCAAGAACAGTTTACTCTGTTTAAAAGTTTCAGGACTTCACACTGAAAATAATTTCAAATATACTTCAAAAAAGAAATTGAAATTACATATATACTGAACTACAGAGTTGCATAAATGCCAATGAATTTTGGTAACAGGAGAGAGAGAGAGAGAGAGAGAGAGAGAGAGAGAGAGAGAGAGAGAGAGAGAGCGCATTTTATCACAAACAATCCCAGATTCAGAGCTTGAGAGTAAAAATGCATATAGGAAAATATATATTTATTGAACCAGTTAACCCAGTGCTATGATTCTCTTAGACTTCGAGACTTTGTCTTCTAATTCTCTCATACTAACATATTTAATATCTGTGTTTATATTCTGTCTATTCTTCAGCAGTTACTTGATTTTTCTAGTTCTGATTTATTTTTAATTCAGTGTCTGTTGGTCACTTAAACTAAAATTTAAATAAAAAGTATTTTTAAATACATTATTAATTAATCAGTATAGGATTAGCAGTCTTAAATTCTCCACAGGGACATTTGTTAATGAATCTTTCTTCCTTTCTCTCTTGCTCTTTCTCTCTCCTTCTCCCTCTTTCTCTCTCTCTTTCTTGCTCTAGCTCTCACTCTCACTCTGACATTCATTTATTCATTTAGTCTTTCATTCATCCACTCTCACTAAATATGTACAGATCAATTTCTAAATATACTAAGCCATATTCTGGGTAATTAAGATTTTAAGAGATGAACAAAACACAAAAAAATCAATTAGGATGTATTGGAACGTACTGCATAGATGGTGTAACTTCTATTAAGAAAGAGATATGCCACAGAAGGTGACAGTGTTGGAATGGAGTGACTGCAATTAAAGAAATAGCTGCAAAGATAAATTGATTTTTGAATAAAATTCAAAGAGATATGAAGCTATGATATATGCATATATATGGTGAAAACATTCTAAGAGAGAAAATTATAAGAGATCAACACCAAGACACATTATAGTAGAAATGCCTAGCATACAGAATAAGGATAGAATTGTAAAAGCTGCAAGGGAGAGGAATCAGATCACATATTGGGGGAGACCAATTCATATCTCAGCAACCCAGATCCTCAAAGCCGGGAGATCATGGAACAACATATATCAACCTCTGGAAAAAAATGGATGCCAACCAAGAACCTTATATCCAGCAAAACTAAGCTTTATATTTGGTGATGAAATAAAACCTTCCATGATAAACAAAAGTTAATAGAAAGCCTGCACTTCAGAGCATGCTTAGCAAAATATTCCAAGAAGAGGAAATACAAAACAATAATAAAATTCAGCAGAGGGAGGGATTACACAAAAGGGAAATCTAATCAGAGGAGAAACCAAGTCACATTAAATAGTTAAATACCAAAGATAAACACAAATCATGTTGGGAACACAAATCATGTCCCAGTAATAATCCTGAATGTTAATGGCCTAAACTCACCAATCAACAGACATAGACTAGCAGATTGGATAAAAAAAAAAAAAATGTGCTGACTTCAAGATACTCATCTCATAGAAAAAGACATCCACAAACTGAAGTGAAGGGTTGGAAAAAATAATACCACTCTCACAGACTGTGGAAGCAAGCAGGGGTTTCCATCCTCATATCAAATAAAGTGGACTTCACACTAAAGTCAGTCAAAAAGGACAAAGAAGAACACTACATACTGCACAAGGGACACATACACCAACAACACTTTACACTTTTAAATATATATGCCCCAAACAACAAAGTAACTACATTCATCACACAAATTCTTCTCAAATTCAAGAGTCAGATAGACCACAACACAATAATTTTGGTTGATTTTAACACACCTCTTTCATCAGTAGATAGATCTTCCAAACAAAAGTTGAACAAAAAAACTATAGAACTCAATAATACAATCAATAACTTAGACTTGACTGACATATATAGAATATTTCATCCTTCAATGAGAGAATACATCTTAGCAGCACATGGATATGGATCCTTCTCTAAAATAGACCACATATTATGCCACAAAGCAACTCTTAGCAAATATAAAAAAGTAGAACTACTACCCTCATTCTATCAGATCATAATGGAATTAAATTAGAAATCAATCATAAAATAAGAAATAAAATCCACTTCAACACCTGTTCATTGCATGGAGTTCATTCCTTAAAAGAAGAAAAAGTAAGCAAATAAATGACTTAACACGACATCTCAAAGCCCTAGAAAAAGAAGAACAAATCAACACCAAAAGCAGGAGAAGACAGAAAATAATTAAAATCAGAGCTGAAATCAATGAAATTGAAACCACAGAAACAATTGAAAAAAATTGACAGAACAAAAGTTAGTTCTTTGAAAAATAAATAAAATTGACAGACCCTTAGCAATGCTAACAAAGAGAAGGAGAGAGAAAAAATGAATCACTAACATACTGATTAAAAAGAAATATTACAACAGACACTAGAGAAATACAGAAGATAATTAGATATTATTTTGAAAACTTGTACTCCAATAAAATAGAAAATACCAAAGGCGACAAATTTCTATAGTCATATGATTTGCCCAAATGAATCAAGATGATATACACAATTGAAACAGATCAATTTCAAGTGACGAAATAGCAGAGGCCATCAAAAGCCTACCAACCTAGAAAAGCCCAGGACCAGGTAAATACACAGTTGAGTTCTACAATATTTTTAAAGAAGAACTAATACCAATACTGTCCAATTTATTTCAGGAAATAGAAAAAGAGGCAGCACTGCCAAACTCATTCTATGAAGCCAATATCACTCTTATTCCAAAACCAGGCAAAGACACATTAAAAGAAACAAACAAACAAATAAACAACAACAAAAACTTCAGACCAATATCTCTAATGAATATAGATGCAAACATTCTCACATTCTCAATAAAATTCTGGCAAATCAAATACAAAAATATATCAAAAAGATGGTGCACCACTAAGTGGGATTCATCCCAGGGATGAAAGTTTGGTTCAACATATGGAAATCAATGAATATAATTCATCATATCAACAGACTTAAAGGTAAGAATCATATGATCATCTAAATAGATTCAGAAAAAAACATTTGACAAAATACAGCACCACTTTATGTTAAAAACACTAGAAAAACTAGGGATAACAGGAGCATATCTCAATATCATAAAAGTTATCTATGCTAAGCCCAAGGCCAACATCATTCTAAACGGAGAAAAATTGAAGGCATTCCCCTCTAAAAATGGAAGAAGACAGGGACACCCTTTTTCACCACTTCTGTTTAACATAGTTCTTGAAACACTGGCCAGAGCAATTAGATAGATGAAAGAGTTTAAAGGCATACACATAGGAAAAGAAGAACTCAAATTGGCACTATTTGCTGATAATATAATTCTATAAATAGAAGACCCTAAAAGTTCCACCACAAAACTTTTAGAACTAGTAAATGTATTCAGCAAAATAGCAGGATATAAAATCAACACCCATAAATCAAAGGCATTTCTGTATATCAGTGACAATGACAAAGGCATTTCTGTATATCAGTGAGAGGGAAATGAGAAAAACTACCCTATTTTCAATAGCCTCAAAAACAAAACAAACAAACAAACAAAAATACTCAAAAACTTGAGAATCAACTTAATGAAAGAGGTGAAAGATCTATATAATGAAAATTACACAACCCTAAAAAAAGAAATCAAAGAAGACCTTAGAAGATGGAAAGATCTACCTTGCTCTTGGACAGGCAGAATTAATATTATTAAAATGAACATACTTCCAAAACCACTATATAGATTTAATGCAATTCCATCAAAATTCCAATCACATTCCTCATAGAAATAAAATAAGCAATCATGAAATTCATCTGGAAAAATAGGAGACCCACAATAGCTAAAGCAATCCTTAGCAGGAAGAGTGAAACAGGTAGAATCACTATACTAGACCTCAAACTATACTACAGAGTAACAGTAACAAAAACAACATGGTATTGGCACCAAAACAGACTGGTAAACCAATGGTACAGAAGAGAGGACACAGAGATTAACCAACAAAAGTACAATTATCTTATATTAGACAAAGGCACCAACAACATGCATTGGAGAAAAGATAGCCTCTTCAACAGATGGTGCTGGGAAAACTGGAACTCCATATGCAACAAAATGAAATTAAACCCCTGTCTCTCACTATGCACAAAACTCGTCTCAAAATGTATCAAAAACTTATGAATACAACCAGAGACCCTGTGTCTAATAGAAGAAAAATTATGCCCTAATCTCCATCATGTGGGATTAGGCCTGAACTTTCTTAATAAGGTTCCTTTGGTGCAAGAATTAAAATCAAGAATCAATAAATGGAATGGACTCAAACTAAAAAGTTTCTTCTCAGCAAAAGAAACAATCTGTGAAGTGAATAGAGAGCCTACATCTTGGGAACAAATCTTTACTCCTCACACATCAGATAGAGCACTAATCTCCAGGGTATATAAAGAACTCAAAAAGCTAAGCATCAAAAAAGAAACAAACAAACAAACAAAAAACCCCCAAATAACCCATTGATTATAAATGGGCCAAGGACCTTAACAGACACATCTCAGAAGAGGATATACAGTAAATCAACAAATATATGAAAAAATGTTCAACATCACTAGCCTAGCAATTAGAGAAATGCAAATCAAAACATCTCTAAGATTTCATCTTACTCCAGACAAAATGGCAGCAATTATGAAGACAAACAACAATAACTGTTGGCAATGATGTAGGGAAAAAAGGTACACTGATACACTGCTGGTGGCACTGCAAATTGATGCAGCTAGTATGGAAAGCAATGTGGAGATTTCTTGGAAATTTGGGAATGGAACCACCATTTGATTTAGCTATCCCACTCCTCCGTCTATACCCAAAGGACTTAAAAACAGCATACTACAGGGACACAGCCACATCAATGTTTACAGCAACACAATTCACAATAGCTAAACTGTGGAACCAACCTAGATGCCCTTCAATAGATGAATGGATAAAAAAAAATGTGGCATATATACACAATGGAAAATTACTCAGCAATAAAAGAGAATAAAATCATAGCATTTCCAGGTAAATTGATGAAGTTAGAGAAAATAAAGCTAAGTGAAATTAGCCAATCCAAAAATACCAAATGTCAAATGTTTTCTTTGATATAAGGAGGCTGATTCATAGTGGCATAAAGAAAGGGAGCATGGGAGAAAGAGTTGGAAGGGGAAGGGAGGTGGCATGGGGTTATTAATGATGATGGAAAGTGATGATCATTATTTTCCAAAGTACAGGTATGAAGACACGAATTGGTGTGACCATACTTTGTATATAACCAGAGATATGAAAAATTGTGTTCATATATGTATAATAAGAATTGTAATGCTTTCTTATGTCATATATAAATAAAAAAAAGAAGGGAGACTATTATTGTGTCTAGAACTCATGAGCAATATTTCAATTAGACAAGTAAATTTTGAAATAACCAACACATGTGTCAGATCATCAGAGAACATCTAGTAGAAGTGTATGATATACAACTAAGTACTAGAAAAATGATGAGCAAAATGTAAGGGCAAATTACCCAACAACAACCAAAAAAAAAAAAAAAAGGAAAAGGACACAGAAACCGCATGACAAAAATAATTATAGGAAATAAAAACTAGAGCTGCAGGGACTCCAAAGTATTATATTATTTCACCTAAATTTTTCAATAGTACAGAATTCTTGTCAGAGGTCAACAATCTTGTGTCTAACAATATGATCATAGGGTTATTGTGTTGGATGGAATCATTGCATTAAGAAATTTAGGTGTTCTTTTGGGTTTACAAATAAATTTCAAGCTATTTAGGGAAAGAGAGGAAGATTTAGAAAAGTATGAAGCAGTAAAAAAATGAATATAAAAACACAGCTAGAAAAGATAGCCTTGAGATGGTATGTAAAGTCAAATTCATAAAGATATTGTGTTTGTTTTAGCTCATTTGGGCTTTTTGTTGTTGTTGTTTCACCAAATATGTATGGGTCATCTTCTAAATATGCTAGAAATTTATATCAGTGGACTTGCCATCATTTGATGAGATTTCAGAACATTTAAATGTTGATGAATACATATTAGAAATAGGATTAAGATAAAGAGAAGAGATAATGTAACGGATTTTATTAGGTTATTGAAAAGGTGGACATGATATACAAAAAGAGAAATTTCATAGGATAACGAGTTCTTTTAACAGTAGAGTTGGGCATAGAAAGGTAACAACACAAAGTGTATATAAGTCTGATAAAATTAAGCATGTTCAATCCGTTATGATTTATAAGTAGGTAGAATCTCACATAATAAATCTTGATATTGTGAAGTCTTTTGCAGCAAGTTGTGCCATAATAAGTTTATAAAAATGATATTAACATTAGTTTAGCTATAGATAAGTAATCTGAAATTCACTGATATTATATTTATTGTAAATGTTAAAACCCATTTCTGTACAATTGTATGTAATTATAAATTACTAATGCTTAAATACTCCATAAATAAGAAATGTTTACAAAGCATGAATTCAGGGAAGAGAACTTAGCCATTGATTTAGTGTACGGGGAAGAATGGTAGCAGACTTGACAAGTGAGGAGGGACTTAAACTACTTCATTCACTGCAACCTTGCATAGATCCCTTTAGTGGAGACTTATTTAAGATTTTCAAGTATTAACTATTTCTACTTGCTTTGCTTTGATCACTAAAATAATGCATTATTCCACTAACAATGTATATTTTCTATTGTTTTATTTTACGAACTAATACTTAATTTTTAAAATGAATCAAATGTATGAAATATGTCAAGAGCTTTGTAATGTTTTGAACAACTAATAATAAAAAAATTTAAAAAACCAAACTACATGACAATCAGGAAGATTTGGATTAATTGTTATTTAAGTACTTTAAAGAATAAAAGTCCCATTCAACCTTGAAAAAATAAAATAAAATGAAATGTTAATTTTGAAAATGAGGACAGGTTATGTAGAAAGTTGTGACTATTATGTGAGAGTCACAAAAAATCAGAAAGATTTGTATCTTATCCACATGATACATTTGAAAAACATTCTACAATAGGAAAACTTATGTCTTTTCTAATAGAAGAACATCAATATTTCATGATATAACTCAATTTTAATATTATTTCCAAAGATTTTATGATATCATAATCGTGTCTTAAAATAAGAAATATATTTTGGCCATGTATCAAAACTAAATAATAGCAGCCATTCTTGTTTTACTTTGTACTACAATATTTCTTGGAAAACTTCCCAAATACTACATATTAATTATACTAATAGACTTTATGAAATACAGCCCCATGGTTAAAGAGGACTAATAGACTTTCAGACAGTATGATAAAGACTAGCAAAGGTAATTTGGGCAGAAGTTGGATTCAGAAAAGATACAGGAGTATATAAAATGGTTTCTTTATTTTTAAAAATTATATAGTAATTTAATGTAACTAAGTGTAAAACCAAGTAAAGTTGGGATGCACAGTAATTTTATAAATAACGGGAAGCACTCCTAAAACATCTCAGTAAACTAGAGTGTAGACAAATAAGGACAATACAGAAGTTGCTAGTACTGAGCATTTTGGAGTAGGTAGTATTATTAAAACTTTTATCCCAAATTCGAATTTATGGCATGACAATTATTAACAGAGCAGGCTGTCTACCTTACTCTTAACTCTTTCCTTTGATGTAATTATTATTTCCCAGACAAATGCATTCAACTCAAAGTGGTAAAAATGAGTGCTAATTAGCAGTAGAATACTCAATTTCATCTATATTTGTTCCCCTGTACTAAATGGAGAAAATATAAAATATTGAAGAGTTTTTAAAGTATTTATTAGAGGTCTTAGTAATATGGATTTTACATTCATGAAAGTTGGGAATAGGAGACTGACTGAGTAGAATCACCTTATTATAATCTCATAACAAATGTCTTCCATGCCATTCTGACCCATAAATACCAGTGAATATGTGAGTACCCCCCAGTCCCCACCTACACATTTTCTCAGAAAATCTATTTTCCTGGTGGCAATTTCATTATAGAAATGCCTGCAAAATGAAAGTTATAGGCAAACACTTGCAGTGTATCCAGCCTACTCAATCTTGGTGACATAGATATATTGTCAATAAATGGTATTGCTGAATTTTCAGTTTTATTTAGTTTAATCACAGTTTTCTCATATTTTATTTAAAATACTTGTATTGGAATTTGAGTCATGTTTCTGACCCAGTGTTACCTTCTCAATGAGGACCCTCCTGGATATTATATTTCAAATATACCTTTATTACTATTTGATTTTCTTTAAGATTTGTCCATTCTTCACAGAAGTTACCACTTCCTGTAATAATATATATTTAGGTATGCATTGTCTGTTTTGTTCATTGAAGTGGATACTCCATGAGCAATAGAAATTTACAGTCTTTATTCAGATAGCCTCAGTATCCAGAAAGAACATCTGCCAGAGTGGGCACTTTTCCTGACAGTCTCTGAACTCTAGAATATAATAGTCTAGCGGAAGGATATTCAAAATATTTACAATAAGATGTGACTTTTAATAGTAAAATAATGGATTGAATCTAGAATATACAGTCAGGAGAGAAATTCAGTCTTTTTTAACTGGGGCAGATGAAGGGAATTTGTGAGGTAAGGGAGAAACTGAGAAATCTACAAGAGAAGATGTGATTGGTAAGAGAAAAATATTTTATCTCCACAGAAAAGGGAAGAAATCCATTCTATACAGAGGAAAGAACATTATAAAGTTATAGATACAGGTTACTAGTGCAGAATAGGAAATAGAAGTTATTAAATAGGGTTTCAAAACTAGTATGTTTCAATGATTCATAAAGAAATAATTTTTATACTTACAAGGAAGATCACTAGATTTATTAATTATCTGATACTCAGCAGACATAAGAGTAATAAGAATATTTGCTACAATTTGTATGTTGTGCATATGTATGTGTGTGTGTGTGTGTGCGTGCGTGCGTGTGTGCGTTCATTCAAATTAAAACTTGAAAAAGAAAGTCAGATTTTGAAGATCAAGAGTGTGGCTCAAGAGGTAGTGCGCTTGCCTGGCAGCCATGCAGCCCGGGTTCGATCCTTAGCACCACATACAAACAAAGATGTTGTGTTCACTGAAAACTGAAAAATAAATATTGAAATCCTCTCTCTCTCTCTCTCTTAAAAAAAAAGCACATTGTCAAAAATCTTGGGCTGTTGTTCAAAAAACAAAGTATAACTAAATTTATCCACCAAATATCTTTAATACTCAATAATAATTGTATTGTGGTTGTATTACATATATTCTTGGTTTAAATATTAATTTTAGAATTCCAATGAGATGGAAATTTATGTTCATGTAAATTTAGAATAAAATAAATATTCATTATAAGAAATAAATAATCATTCTCATTTATATTAAATGTAAACATCAGAAATTTGTATTTTATTACAAAGATCACGTATATCTAAGTAAATAAATGAGACATATGCATAAACAATCAGTACATGTGTCAAATGCAATAAAAAAGGATTTGTTCAAAGTATCGGTAAGGACATTTTTCCTTGGTGGACTCATGAAAGTAATGAATACTCTGGGTCTTAAATGGGTAACCAGCATTTAACTTTGAATTGAAATATGAGGAAATATAATATTAATATATAGTGATAAAATAATTTTCTTCTATTTCCTAAAGAAAATGTATGCCCAGTTAAGTAGTATAGCTGAAACTATTTATTAAAAATCCACAGAAATAAACCTGTCAAATATTATAATAGTTTAACAATGAAGTGTGAAAAATAATGATGATTTTTCAACACAAATCACTAATAAAGGGATTTTTAATAAATTAAAATATAAGTCACTAATACTTAATGATTTTGTTATGGAAATTAGTGATGTTGCATGATTTGAGTGAAGACATTTATATTATATTTCCTTCTAAACCTTATTTATCGATTACTAGATTTACATTTGTAACTTATTGTCTCCTAAAGGGTCTATGGATAATAATTTTTATGGCCATATAATGATTTATATTTGATTTTATAGTGATTTGAAGTAGAATGTGTCTTATCTAGTAATATAATTTACAGAGGCTATCAATAAATCACTAACAAAAAGACATGCACTCTGTAATGTAGAAAAGAGATTTATTGCCAGATATCTCAGTTAATCCTCAACTAATATAAGATACTCTGTTCTCAGGCAACCAAGGGTCTTAATGGGAAAGATCAACCCAATGGAAATCATTATAATAGGGTCTAAGTACAAATATCCCCACTGCCCATTTCAGAAGGCAGAGGAATAGATTGCATATCTCTAATAAAATAAAATTAAGACATGTAGAATAATAAAGGTCACAATAAGACACATCATCTTACAAAGCAGAAGACAATTTTTAAATTCTTTTTTTAAAGAGAGAGAGAATATTTTAATATTTACTTTTAGTTTTCGGTGGACACAACATCTTTATTTTATTTTTATGTGGTGCTGAGGATCGAACCCAGCACCCCAAGCATGCCAGGCGAGCGCACTACAGCTTGAGCCACATCCCCAGCCCAATTTTTAAATTCTTTACATACATTAGCTCATTTTAGGTGCCCAAATATCATGCTGTAGTTTTCCCAACTTAAATCTTTACAACTCAAATGTACAGGGAGATTTAAGGGAACCATGACTGTGGCATATACAGTAGCACTTTCCAGAAAATATGATTTCATGATATCAGAACAAAATGTGAGTTTAACTACCATTTAAAAATCATGAACCCTGTATCTGGGATCTTCTTAAAATAAGTAGAGAAATGTTTGACAGGATTTCCAATTCTATTCTGGCAGGTAGGTAGAAATGGCTATCATAAAATCAGTCTAATTTTAATGGAAAGGAGAATGAGACCTAGATCATTATACTTATAATTGTTCATGTTAAAGCTTCTGTCTCAAAAATATATAATCAACTTGAAGGACTAAAATATGTGAAAGATTTATTGAAAAGGAAAATCTCAGAATAAATTATATGCATGACACTCAATAACATCTTAGAGACAAAGATACAATTATGGTTGTCAAGTATTCATCTGAATTCTCCTCCCCTGTCATTATTAATTTCTTCCTCTTTAGGAAAATGCAGACAGATTTATTTTACAAGTACATTTAATTTCCATGAGATATTTCCCCAAAGCTTTAACTGATTTTAAGTATATAAAATCACCAAGAAAATAAATAAACATAAATAATAGTAATGAATAATGGAAAGATATTTCAGCTATTAATTTATGGTAACATTATAAACTAGATATTCTTAAATGCCATCTTCTAAGATTTGTGGTTTCCATAATTAAAAGAGATAGCTGAAAGTAAAAGTCTTTTACTGATGCTGAAACTGTAGAAATGTGTTTCACTTAGTATATCCTATGGAAAGGGAAGAAAAGGTATTGAAACTGTTCAAAATGAAGATTTGGAAAAGAAATGGCTTATAACACTAAACCATTGAATTGGTCTGAGAAAAAAGACTGAACTTAATTAACTTAACAATTTTTTTTTAAATCTACAAAAAGCAAGGTAAAAACATGCAACTGTAATACTACCATAAAAATTGTCATAAATCCATGGGAAGATCAAAAGCTTTTGTAATTGGTATGGGTAACCAATGATAAATCATTAGACATTAGAATAAGAGAACACTTTTAATATTTATTCTAAACTCTACATCTATTCAACTCCAAATAACTTATAAATTCCCCTTCCATTTGTGGTACGGTTTGTGTATGAAGTATAATCATAAAAATCTCATGTACTAATGAACGAATGGTCACAGCTGAAAGGATTAGATTTTAAGAGCTATAACATAAAAATAAATCAATCCACTTGTTGGTTTAATAATTTGAAAGGTCTACTGTATAGGGTGGTAATAGTAGGAAGATATGATTTGGAAATAATACATTTATCAGTGACTTATTTTTCTGCTTACTATCTGATTAGCTTTCCTCCACCACCACTTCTGATATGATTTTCTGTCTTACCACAAGCCCAGAGCAGGGAGCTGGCTCACCATGGCTCAAATTGAAACTGTGAAGCCCAATAAACTTTACTTCCTCTAAATAGTCATTGTCAGATATTTTGGTCATAGTGATGGAAAACTGACTGTCACCATTGGCAATGTAACACATCATGTTTTGTATAGAAACTACAAAGCCTAATGTCAGTAGGATTATTTCATTGAAAAATCAAACCCCCAGGTAGGATAAATTGGCAAATTTTATTTACTTGTTGTATTCCTACCCTTACCTACTAATTATTTAAAGCAATTAAGATTCTTAAATAAGCATAATGACTATACTCAAGACATTCTGACAACATGAAATTAGAATAGGAAAAATAAAGATTAAGTAAATATCAGGTATTAAAAATGTACTATTTAAAATATTAAATAAGGAAAATGTGTTTAATAATAATAGCCATGATTAATAAATAACAAACTAAAGAGAGGCATAACATAAATAAAATGCTATGTTTTTAAAAGAAATCAAATGTAAACTTTACAGAACAAAGAAGCTCATGAAAGAGTTTCATCAAGTGGGGTTCTATCTAAGTGAATTTTTGATGAACCTGAATCTCAGATCAGTTGACTCTTCCTTTCCCTTAAATGAAATCAAGTTTTAATAGCAACAGTGGCTGATTATTCATCCTTCCTAATTTAAATAGCTCATCTTCCACTTGGAACAAGACGGTGCAGATGAAAATAACTATAAAGAACTCAGAAGTAAAATTTCTATAGAAATGAAAGGCAAAATGACTACCATAAACTATATGGAAAAAATATAATTTGAAAATAAGCATGATGACTCTAAAATATTTTAGTAATATGAAGTTAGAACAAGAAAAATGAAGAAAAACTAAGTGAAAATATGAGGCATTAAATATCATAGTTTAATGAATATGATAAATGAATTAAACAACAAACTAAATGAAGCTACATTGTCAGTAAATTTGAAAACTGACTCATGGCAAAGAATTCTAGAAAGAAAGCAAGATTTATATAAGAACAGCTAAAGGACATTAGGGTGGGTTTATGTAGCAAAAACAAACAGAAAAAATCAACTGTTAAGAAAAATTCCAGACAAATAAGAAGCCTAACTATGGAAATTAGGAAAGAGTTAAAGAACTTGTGAAACCAAATTTTCCACAAGTAAATATAAACCTAAAATTGAAACAGGTTTGTATTTTTAAATTTTTTAAATTTAATTTTTTTTGTGGTGGACATGGGAATTGAACCCAGGAATTTTTACCCTGAAACACATCCCTGAGCCCTTTTTATTTGTTTATTTTATTTTATATTCTATTTTGAGACAGAGTCTCTCTAAGTTGCTGAGTTTGTCTTGAACCTGCAATTCTTCTACCTCAACTTCTGAAATCGCTGGAATTATAGGCATGCACCCAAGATACCCAGCTGAAAGAGTTTTTTAAATGTCACCTACAAAATCATTAAAAAATCACAATTATATTCATAGAATTAAATTTAGAAAGCTCAACTATAAATATAGAAATATATATAATATACACAATTAATATTTAAATATATTAATATATATGTATTTACACACATATGTGTGTATGTGTGTGTGTGTGTGTGTGTGTGTATTAAACTCCAAAAAACATCAGTACTCATAATGGAAAAAACAATTATTTTGACATTAGTCTTCTCACAGCAACATGACTACAATAACAAAATGGAATATTATTTTATAATTAGTACATAAAATACATTAAGATGTATATTGTAGTTAATAATATAGATGTCCTTAGAGGAACGGACATAGTTTTAATATTTTGGATTTTCATAACTCAGCAGAGCTCTTCAATATTATCAGTATGATTTGTTGTTGGTGGTGGTGGTGCACTTTGAAAATCATTCTTGTATAAAATATTTTTAAAAGACAAACAAAATTTGAGGAGAGTTTGATAAGAAAACAACTACATGATTTCAATTGTATTACTACTTAAATAATCAGAACAAAATAGAATAAGAACAGGGAAACTAGTTTCATGTTAAGGTAATGACAAAGATGTACATAATATCAAGTTGGTGAGTTTGAGGTTGAGGAAAGTAGAAAACAAAGAGAGTTTTAGTTTATTCTAAAATAATTGTCATTGAATAGAATGGCATAAATGTTAATGAATTTAATCAATAAAATATAAATATGAATTTTCAATAGCTATGTTACAATAAAAAATGAAAATAATGTTACAAAAACGTGATTTTCAGACCAAAAAAAGGAAATCAATTCTTAAAATGAAAGCAGAGAAGAAGAAAAATGGAACATTGGAGTAGTTTAGAAACATACATGGCAGATGGCAGAAATAAAAACTAGTGTGACAGAAGTAATAAGAACTACAAATGGCTTAAATTGACCTTTTAAAACACATTAATGGCTCAAAAAACAGGATGTTTAAGAAACACTTAAAACAAAGTACCAAGTTGTACATAAGTGTAGGTGGTTGGCCTACATAGGAATCAGCTTAAAAATATTGTAAAGAAAATATAGAGCCATTAGGTGGAATCCCGCCAGCCAAGCCCACACTGATCCTTGGGCCGAGCACGGGATCTCAGAAGGGGAAGGAAGCGGTACAGTCCCATCCCCCACAGCGGACACTCCACTGAGGCAGTCAGCAGCCACCATCCGGTAAAGCTGAAGGATACACCGCCACTCTCCCACAGAGTGCAGCATCAAAACAGGTTTGTGTCAATCAGCTCACCCCCCAGATATCGGGAATTCGCATAAAATCTCTCCTAGGCTTGCCGGGAGAGGGAGTATCAAGCTGAGCCTCCATAAAGACTAGGGGGAAACTAGAGACACCTGACTTCCAATCCCTCCTCCCAGTAGCAGCCAAAACGAAACCTGGCTAGCCAGCGCTGGGGGAGGAGCAAGCAGAAAAAAATCAAAGTGATCCTCCTTCCTGTGGAGCACAGATAACTCAAGGAGAATAGGAAGATGGCGGTGAAGGGAGTGCATCACCCCAGGGCGCCACGTCACTAAGTGGGAGAAAGACGATGCAAAACAGCTGAAGGATATCTTTGGGAAGTTCCAGTGAAATTGAGGTGCTCCAGAATCTAGTGGACAGATTTCCATCGTGAGAAGTTCGGCTCTGAGAGCTCCATTTCCCCGCACGGAGGGTCACATAGCCTGACAGGCGATCGCCCGGAGGCTGGAGTCTGTGGCTCGAGCCGGGGAGCGGCAGGGTGCCGGAGCGGGGGAACAGCAATACGGATCCGGGGGGGCTCCCGCCAGTGGTACATCGGAGCCCTTAGTGCTGAGTTCCGGCTTTGAAACAGAGGAGAGAAGCGGGCCAGTTTGGTTCCAGACACCAGTCGGACCACAGTGGAGGACAGCAGTAGCCATTTTGGAGAGATGATGTAATCATCCCCGTGTTCTACTGATCTCAGCCCATTCAACTACGGAACAGGTGATATCAGGCTGGTATTTGCCTGCGTCTAGCAGACAGATTTCTTGCTCAGGCTCGGGGCGGGGGTTCTTGTGGAGAATACTCCTAGAGGCGCATGCTGGGCAAGGCATGCGCCGGGCACTGAGCAGCTGGTTTCTGGTTCCAGGGGCTAACCTGGCCCAGGTCTGAGGAAACTGCGGAGACTGCCGGTGGAGGCCAGCTCCAAGTGGAGCGTGCGCTGAGCTTGGGGCGACTGGGTTCTGACTCCCGGAACAGTTTTGGCCTGGGGCTGGGGAACCCGTGGGGTCGCTCCCTGGAGCCAGCTCCCAGCGGAGAGTGTATCAGGATCGGATAGGCAGGGTTCTGGCTACCTAAGCTGCTTTGACCCAAGGCTAGGGAACCGGCAGTGACTCCTTCTCAATCAGGGTCTGGCGGGGTGCTGGAGGGGCAGAGTGGAGCTTTCACCTGCGCCCAGAGCAGGCCAAGTGACCCGCCGGCGTGGTACCATGACACCCCAAACGCAGCTGGGGCTGAAGAGAGCAGCCGCCCACGCCTAGAATAGGACCAGCGATTCCGCGGCGCGGTAGCCAAGTAACCTCATTTGCAGTAGAGGCTGTGCAGAGCTGACATCCGAGCAAGTAGGGCAGGCAGACCTGCCGCCAACTGGCAAGATAGGCCAGATAGCTTGCCAGCGTGGTGGACACGTAACACCAAGGCAGTCTCGTCACACTGGTTGGAGTGGGGGTGGAGCAGGGTCGCTGCCCGGGTCCGGAGGGGGCTCAGCGACCCATTGGAGAGGTAGTCAGGTACCCCCATTGGGAGTGGGGGCTGTGCAGAACTGCGACCCACCGGCCTAGAGGTCTGCCAGCGCGGTAGACTCGTCACACCAATTGGAGTGGGGGCCCAGCAGAGCCGCCACCCACATGCAGATCAGGACCAACGACCCCAGGGCGTGGTAGTTACCTTACCACAATTGGAGTGGGGGCAGAGCAAAGCCACCACCCGTGCCCGCACCGGGGACAGACCTGCGACCGATCAGAGGGTTGACAGACCACCATAATTATAGGAGGAGCACAGCCAATACCCGCCCTGCAAGGGAGACTTCCCAACTATACAAGAGCAACATAAAGAAATAGGGGGTAAATTTCAAAAACACAACAGTTGCACCAAGCAGAAAGAAACGCGAGCAGTATGAAAAGACAAGGAAAGAAAGGACCACAAGCAATGCAGGTCAACTCAACTTTAGAAGAGGTAATAGCTGCAACAGATGGAATGTCAGATAAAGAGATCAGGATTTATATGCTTCAGATGATCTGGAGTCTCAAGGAAGACATGAGACAGCAAAATCAGACAATGAAAGATCACATTGACAAACAAATCCAGGAAGTAAAAGATCAATTTCACAGGGAGATAGAGGTAATAAAAAACAAACAAATAGAAATTCTAGAAATGCAGGAAACAATAAACCAACTTAAAAACTCAATTGAGAATACTACCAGCAGAGTAGATCACTTAGAAGAGAGAACATCAGACAATGAAGACAAAGTATTTCAACTGGAAAAGAACATAGACAGCTCAGCAAGTCTGCTAACAAACCATGAGCAGAACATCCAA
This sequence comes from Urocitellus parryii, assembly GCF_045843805.1. Lineage (NCBI taxonomy): Eukaryota > Metazoa > Chordata > Mammalia > Rodentia > Sciuridae > Urocitellus > Urocitellus parryii. Next base: position 35,560,814 of record NC_135540.1, read on the forward strand.
GAATTATGGGATAATATCAAAAGACCAAATTTAAGAGTCATTGGGATACAGGAAGGCACAGAGCTCCAAACCAAAGGAATAAAAAGTCTATTCAGTGAAATAATACGAGAAAACTTCCCAGACTTGAAGAATGAGACAGATTCCCAAATCCTAGAAGCCTACAGGACGCCGAATGTGCAAAATCATAAGAGATCCACACCTAGACACATTATAATGAAAATGTCCAACATACAGAATAAGGAGAGAATTTTAAAAGCTGCAAGAGAAAGAAAGCAGATTACATTTAGGGGTAAACCAATCAGGATAACAGCTGATCTCTCAACACAGACTCTGAAAGCTAGAAGATCCTGGAATAACATATTTCAAACACTGAAAGAAAATGGGTTCCAACCAAGAATCGTGTATCCGGCGAAATTAAGCTTCAGATTAGAAGATGAAATTAAAACCTTCCACGATAAACAAAAGTTAAAAGAATTCACAGCTAGAAAACCATCTCTTCAAAAAATCCTTGGCAAAACATTACAGGAAGAGGAAATGGAAAATAACATTGAAAACCAACAATGGGAGGTAGGACAGTAAAGGGGGGAAAGTAGTCAAAGAGGATAACAAATCAGGGTTAGTAACATCAATAAACAAATATGGATAGAAGAACAAACCATATCTCCATAATAACCCTAAATGTTAATGGCTTAAACTCACCAATTAAGAGACACAGGCTAGTAGAATGGATCACAAAACAAGACCCAACAATATGCTGTCTACAGGAGACGCATCTGATAGGAAAAGATATTCATAGACTGAAGGTGAAAGGCTGGGAAAAATCATACCACTCATATGGACTGCGGAAACAAGCAGGAGTGTCCATACTCATATCTAATAAAATAGATTTCAAGCCAAAGTTAATCAAAAGGGACAAAGAAGGACACTTCATACTGCTCAAGGGAACCATACACCAACAAGACATAACAATCATAAATATATATGCCCCAAATAATGGTGCAGCTGTGTTCATCAAGCAAACTCTTCTCAAGTTCAAGAGTCTAATAGACCACCATACAATAATCATGGGAGACTTCAACACACCTCTCTCACCACTGGACAGATCTTCCAAACAAAAGTTAAATAAGGAAACTATAGAACTCAATAACACAATTAACAACCTAGACTTAATTGACATATATAGACTATACCACCCAACATCAAGTAGTTACACTTTTTTCTCAGCAGCACATGGAACCTTCTCAAAAATAGACCATATATTATGTGACAGGGCAACTCTTAGACAATATAAAGGGGTAGAGATAATACCATGCATCTTACCTGATCATAATGGAATGAAACTGAAAATCAATGATAAAAGAAGGAAGGAAAAATCAAGCATCACTTGGAGAATGAACAATAGGTTGCTGAGTGATCAATGGGTTTTAGAAGACATTAAGGAGGAAATTAAAAACTTCCTGGAGTTAAATGAAAACACAGACACAACATATCGGAATCTATGGGACACATTGAAAGCAGTTCTAAGAGGAAAATTCATTGCTTGGAGTTCATTCCTCAAAAAAAGAAAAAACCAAGAAATAAATGATCTCATACTTCATCTCAAAATCCTAGAAAAAGAAGAGCAAAACAACAGCAAAAGAAGTAGAAGGCAAGAAATAATTAAAATCAGAGCTGAAATTAATGAAATTGAAACAAAAGAAACAATTGAAAAAATTGACAAAACTAAAAGCTGGTTCTTTGAAAAAATAAATAAAATTGACAGACCCTTAGCCATGCTAACGAAGAGAAGAAGAGAGAGAACCCAAATTACTAGCATATGGGATGAAAAAGGCAATATCACAACAGACACTTCAGAAATACAGAAGATAATCAGAAATTATTTTGAATCCTTATACTCCAATAAAATAGAAGATAGTGAAGGCATAGATAAATTCCTTAAGTCTTATGATCTGCCCAGATTGAGTCAGGAGGATATTGACAACCTAAACAGACCAATAACAATAGAGGAAATACAAGAAACCATCAAAAGACTACCAACTAAGAAAAGCCCAGTACCGGATGGGTATACAGCAGAGTTTTACAAAACCTTTAAAGAGGAACTAACACCAATACTTTTCAAGCTATTTCAGGAAATAGAAAAAGAGGGAGAACTTCCAAATTCATTCTACGAGGCCAACATCACCCTGATTCTGAAACCAGACAAAGACACTTCAAAGAAAGAAAACTACAGACCAATATCTCTAATGAACCTAGATGCAAAAATCCTCAATAAAATTCTGGCAAATCGGATTCAAATACATATCAAAAAAATTATACACAATGATCAAGTAGGATTCATCCCTGGGATGCAAGGCTGGTTCAATATACGGAAATCAATAAATGTTATTCACCACATCAATAGACTTAAAAATAAAAAGCATATGATCATCTCAATAGATGCAGAAAAAGCATTCGACAAAGTACAGCATCCCTTTATGTTCAAAACTCTAGAAAAATTAGGGATAACAGGATCATACCTCAACATTGTAAAAGCAATCTATGATAAGCCACAGGCCAGCATCATTCTGAATGGAGAAAAATTGAAGGCATTCCCTCTAAGATCTGGTACAAGACAGGGATGCCCTCTCTCACCACTTCTGTTCAACATAGTCCTCGAAACACTGGCCAGAGCAATTAGACAGACGAAAGAAATTAAAGGCATAAAAATAGGAAAAGAAGAACTTAAATTATCACTATTTGCAGATGATATGATTCTATACCTAGCAGACCCAAAAGGGTCTACAAAGAAGCTATTAGAACTAATAAATGAATTCAGCAAAGTGGCCGGATATAAGATCAACACGCATAAATCAAAGGCATTCCTGTATATCAGCGACAAATCCTCTGAAACGGAAATGAGGAAAACTACTCTGTTCACAATATCCCCCCAAAAAATAAAATACTTGGGAATCAACCTAACAAAAGAGGTGAAAGATTTATACAATGAAAATTACAGAACACTAAAGAAAGATATAGAAGAAGACCTTAGAAGATGGAAAAATATACCCTGCTCATGGATAGGCAGAACCAACATCATCAAAATGGCGATATTACCAAAAGTCCTATATAAGTTCAATGCAATGCCAATCAAAATCCCAACAGCATTTCTTGTAGAAATAGATAAAAGAATCATGAAATTCATATGGAATAATAAAAGACCCAGAATAGCAAAAAAAATGCTAAGCAGGAAGTGTGAATCAGGCGGTATAGTGATTCCAGACTTCAAACTATACTACAGAGCAATAGTTACAAAAACAGCATGGTACTGGTACCAAAACAGGCGGGTGGACCAATGGTACAGAATAGAGGACACAGTAACCAATCCACAAAACTACAACTATCTTATATTTGATAAAGGGGCTAAAAGCATGCGATGGAGGAAGGATAGCATCTTCAACAAATGGTGCTGGGAAAACTGGAAATCCATTTGCATCAAAAAGAAGCTGAATCCCTATCTCTGGCCATGCACAAAAGTTAACTCAAAATGGATCAAGGAGCTTGATATTAAATCAGAGACACGGCATCTGATAGAAAAAAAAGTTGGTTATGATCTACATACTGTGGGATCGGGCCCCAAATTCCTCAATAGGACACACATAGTGCAAGAGTTAACAACTAGAATCAACAAATGGGACTTACTCAAACTAAAAAGTTTTTTCTCAGCAAAAGAAACAATAAGAGAGATAAACAGGGAGCCTACATCCTGGGAACAAATCTTTACTCCACACACTTCAGATAGAGCCCTAATAACCAGAATATACAAAGAACTCAAAAAATTAGACAATAAGAATACAAATAACCCAATCAATAAATGGGCCAAGGACCTGAACAGACACTTCTCAGAGGAGGACATGCAATCAATCAAAAAGTACATGAAAAAATGCTCACCATCTCTAGCAGTCAGAGAAATGCAAATCAAAACTACCCTAAGATACCATCTCACTCCAGTAAGATTGGCAGCCATTAGGAAGTCAAACAACAATAAGTGCTGGAGAGGATGCGGGGAAAAGGGCACTCTTGTTCATTGCTGGTGGGACTGCAAATTGGTGCAGCCAATTTGGAAAGCAGTATGGAGATTTCTTGGAAAGCTGGGAATGGAACCACCATTTGACCCAGCTATTCCCCTTCTCGGTCTATTCCCTAAAGACCTAATAAGAGCATCTTACAGGGACACTGCTACATCGATGTTCATAGCAGCACAATTCACGATAGCAAGATTGTGGAATCAGCGTAGATGCCCTTCAATAGATGAATGGATAAAAAAAAATGTGGCATTTATACACAATGGAGTATTACTCTGCATTAAAAAATGACAAAACCATAGAATTTGGAGGGAAATGGATGGCATTAGAGCAGATTATGCTAAGTGAAGCTAGTCAATCTTTAAAAAACAAATACCAAATGACCCCTTTGATATAAGGGGAGTAAACAAGGACAGGGTAGGGACGAAGAGCTTGAGAAGAAGATGTACATTAAACAGGGATGAGAGGTGGGAGGGAAAGGGAGTGAGAAGGGAAATCGCATGGAAATGGAAGGCGATCCTCAGGGTTATACATAAGGACATATAAGAGGAAAGGAGGGGTAAGACAAGATAATACAAATCGAAGAAATGATTTACAGTAGAAGGGGTAGAGAGAGAACAGGGGAGGGGAGAGGAGGGGAGGGGAGGGGGGATAATAGAGAATAGAACAGACAGCAGAATACATCAGACACTAGAAAGGCAATTTGTCAATCAATGGAAGGGTAACTGATGTGATTCAGCAATCTGTATATGGGGTATAATTGGGAGTTCATAACCCACTTGAATCAAATTCTGAAATATGATGTAGTAAGAACTATGTAATGTTTTGAACGACCAACAATAAAAAAAATAAAAAAAAGAAAAAAAAAAAGAAAATATAGAAAAAATATAGCTCTAATAAGAATAAAAGGAAAAAAAGATGTCTTCAACATCCATTCACCTAATAAGAGTTTGAACACTTAATATATAAAAAAGAGTTATTTGAAAAAAAATTGGGGGTGGGGGAGGAATGGTGGCACACTCCTATAATCCCAGCTGGCAGGAGGCTGAGACAGAAGTATTGCAAGTTCAAAGACAGCCTCAGCAAAAGCAAGGCAATGCTAAACAACTCAGTGAGACTCTGTCTTTAAATAAAATACAAAATAGGCTCAGGGATGTGGCTCAGTGGTCAAATGCCCCTAAGTTCAATTTTCATTACCCCCACCCCCAGAAAATTAATTATTAAAAAAGACAGCTAGATATGCAAATATACTACAGCTGGAGGTATACTCAGTGTAGCTCATCAGAAAGTATGCTCAGCATGTGTCAGGCCCCAGATTTAATTTCCAGCACCAAATACTAATAATGATGATAGTATCAACAAATTATTTTTTAGATTTTGGCATCCTTTATAGAAATTAAAAAGTTCAAGAGAAGAATAACCAGAAATATTATAAAACAAACAAAAAAGAATCAGATCACACTATTAGACATACAAAGAGAGATAGAAAGAACCATCTTAAAATCATTTTTGGTAAATAAAGAATAGAGAAAACATAGCATTCTTTTTTAAAGCACAAATTTACAAAAATTATGTATTATTAGACAATAAGGGAAGCTTCTTGAAAACCAATGGAAAAATCCTGGTGTGGTTGTGCATGCCTGTAATTCCAGTGGCTCAGGAGCCTCAGGCAGGAGAACCTTGAGTTCAAGACCAGCTTTAGCAAATTAGTGAGGTCCTCAGCAACTTACCAAGACCCTGTCTCAAAATAAAAAAGGCTGTGATATAGCTCAATATTTAAGCACCCTTGGATTCAATCCCGGTTACTATACCTTTTATGAAATATCATTAATATTAGAATAAACACCAAAAGGATGCTGAAGGGTGTACCAGCTCTCCCAGACACCTAGGCCGGAGGGATCTCCTGCTTGGAGGGGTGAGTCCCCTCTATTCTGGCTGCTGTGGTATAGGAGCTCCCACCCCACACCCAGATTGGAAGGGTCTCCCGCCTGAAGGGGCGAGTCCTCTCTACCTTGGCTGCAGTGGTTTACTAGCTTTCCCTGACCCCCAGGTTGGATGGGTCTCTCGCCTGGAAGGGTGAATCCCCTCTACTCTACCCTGGCTGCAGAAGTAAAGGATCTCCCCTGACACCCAGGTGGGAGGGTCTCTGGCCTGGAGAGGCAAGTCCCCTCTATACTGGCTGCAGTGGTATAGGAGGTTCCCCCTACACCCAGGTGGGAGGGGTCTCCCGCCTGGAGTAGGGAGTCCCCTCTACCCTGCTTCTTGCACTATGTAAACTCCCCTGACAACCAGGTGGAAGGGATCTTCAGCCTGGAGGGTGGAGTCCCCTCTCCCTGGCTCTGGCAGTATAGGAGCTTCCCCGACACACAGGTTATGAGGTCTACTGACTTGAGGGGTGAGTCCCCTCTACAATGGCTGCTGGGGTATAAGAGCTCCCCCCGACACCCAGGTGGGAGGGGTCTCCTCCCTGGAGCAATGAACAACCTCTACTCTGGCTTTGGCAGTATACAAACTCCCCCACACCAGGTGGAAGGGGTCTCCCGCCTATAGTGGCCAGTCCCCTCTACCCTGGCTAGGAGGTATAGGAGCTCACACAGACACCCAGGTGGGAGGGCTCTACCCTGGCTGCAGAGGTATAGGAACTCCCCCTGACACCCAGGTGGGAGGGGTCTCCTGCCTAGTGGTGCGAGTCCCATTTACACTGGCTTCAGCCGCTATAGGAGCTCCCCAGGACACCCAGGTTGAAGGGGTCTCCCTCCTGGAGGGGAAAGTCCCTTCTACCATGGCTGCAGCGGATAAGAGCTCCCCCTGAAACCCAGGATTACTAAATAAACATTTGATTTAAAAGAGCATCATAAATTATCTATAAAATATTTAGTTTGATCCAAAGAAAGCACCATATGACAAAATTCATGGAAACAGACAAAGCAACATCTGTGAGGGAATTTACAGCTTTAATTACCTGGAAAATAGAAAGGTCATAAAATAGAAAGTATGGATTCAAATTAAGAGACTGAAAGATAGTAAAAATATAAACAATAAGAAGCAAGAGAAACATCATGGAAACAGAGAACAAAAATGAATATGAACAAAATTTGAACTGGGGTTTATGTTAATTAATATCAATAAACTTTTTTGAGATTGAATGGAAAAATAAAATATATTTTATATATTTTAATAAATATATAAAATAAATTTAAACCAAATATGAATTGAAAACGCAGACAATAGAAATTTAATGTAAAATATAATTAAACATTACTTTCTAATAAAACTATTTAAGAAAACTAGAAGCTAATGATGCATTTCTGGAAAAGAATAAAACACCAAAATTGCATGAAAAGAAAAAGAAAGCTTACAGAGGTGAATAAAATTTGAAAAACAAACACACACACACACAAAAAAAAATGCCTAAAGTCACTATAAAACATCTTTGTTTTCAAAATACCTATACTCTATTGCTTTCATAGATCAATTATTTTAGACAGGAAATAAATGATTTCTAGATTACAATTTTTTTCAAGAAAATAAAGAAAAGCAAAAGGTGGCTGCTGCTTGTGTGAGACTGGTGCAATTGGACTAGAGCAATTGAGTAGGAACAACCTCCAGCAAGCCTTGTATTATAAAAGCTGAGAAATTCTCATAAGTCCATCAGTGCTTAGGTGAGAGGATAAACAAACTACCAATGTGTGATAACAGATTTAGGTGGCAACAGAAGTAGTAATCATATGAGCAGTGGTTTCATATAGGAAGATACAGTAATTGGAAACAATCATCAAACATGGAAAGACTTCAAACTAAAATGCTGAGGGAAATATTAAGCAATGACATAAAGACAAAAAAATGTTATTTATGTAAATTAACACACACATGATATATGTAATTTTTTAAGAGAGAGAGAGAGAAAAAAAACTTTTTAGTATTTATTTTTTAGTTTTCGGTGGACACATCATCTTATTTTTATGTGGTGCTGAGGATGAACCCAGCACCCCGCGCATTCCAGGAGAGCACGTTACCACTTGAGCCACATCCCCAGCCCAAAATATGTAATTTTTGTGGTAAATACGCCTAAAATCTACTTTCTATTTTTCTAAGTATAGTGAACATGAAGAACAAACTCTTGAACTTCCTCATTCTGACTGGTATCAAACATACATAAACAAACATATGACTTGTAATAATACAAATAAAAATTGGTCATCAAACATTAAAATGCTTGGCAATGGAGGAGAAGAGTTACACAGAGAATGAGGATAAAATTAATAAATGGCGCAAGAACAGTGAGATAATAAGGTAGATAGATGGTAGAATGATAGATAGGATAGATTGATTAGTTAAATAGATAAAATGAAAGTGCATAATTCATTTTGCAGGATGATGATATTAGGTACTAAAAATATGTTTCAGTCAACTGAGTCTGGAACAATTTGTATGTCAAACTAAAGACATACAATTGGGGGTAACAAGAGAAGGTGTCATTTTTAATCTATTTTCTAGGTGTAGGAAAAATATTTTCATATTTGTATTCAGGGGCACATCTTCATAATAATTGGAATACAAATTGATACTACTGACATTCATAAAAACCCAAGAAATCAGTTGATTTTTTTTTTAATTTTAATAGTACCGTAAGATCCTTTGCAGTAGAGAAGCACTTCATCTGTGGGAATTTGCGACCTGGTCTCATGCCTCACAGGATTTCCAAAGATAGACATGAATGAAACACCACTTAAGAATTCAAACAAACAAAAAATACTTGTGCTCAAAAAAATACTGGAATATTAGTGGAAGCAACACAAAAATGTTTCCCAAATTTCAAACATAAGGATTATTGGATATAAAATAAAAATTAAAGAGGTTAAAATGTTGAAGGAGACAGAAAATTACAAAATCATGCATGAAACATGAAACCCTATCATACGTATAACTAGGGTAGCTTGAAAATTTCCTGAAAAATGACAGATTAAACTAAGGAAAAGAGAGAAGTGTAACACAATTCTGAATGACCTATAAAAAATGTAAAAAGTAAAGAAGATGGAAGGTATTTTAAACCACATAGATACAAGATTAAAAATTATTTAATAAAATCATGTTTTGAAATTATGTAGTTGAGTGTGTGTCATGAAATATTTAAAGATGTAATAGCTGAAAATTTTGAATTATTGACAAAAATACCATTTTAATTTAGAAAGCAAAAAGAATGCCAAGAACAGATACACACTACTAAACACATTGTGCAGAAACTTCCAAAATTAAATATAAATAGAAGATTTTAAAAATAACCAGAGGATGCACAAAACAACTTATATGCATGAGAAATTTGGGGACTTTCAAATGATAATGTTGTGAGCTGGGATATTGTACCAAAAGAGTATTCTATGTGAAATGAACTTTAAATACTAAAATATTTCCCCATTTGACCTATTATTTTAAGTGATAAAGAAAAAATATAAATAAATGAAAATATGTTCAGAAAAACTAAAGAGAAAATGGGCAAAAGTTGAAGAGAGAAACTTCTGAGAACTTCAGAAAAAGAAAAATAATCTAAGAAGAAAAGCTTGGGTAGGAAAGGAAATATAAGTGCATACATTCACACACAGACACACACACACACACACAAATTAATGCAGATAATCTGAAAAGCAGACAAAACAAATAAAAGTAATATAAAGGAATCAAGCAAAAGTAATATTTTGGAATGACCCAAACTCACAACAATAATTCAAAAACAGAATATTTGGAGGGGATAAAATATTTTAAGTTCCTTTTTATGCTACAGAAGAGAATGGAGAATGTAATAAAATTGAAATAAAAGTACACATTTAAATATCTGAGCTAAATTATTTCAGTAATAGAAATAGAGTGTAATTTCAAATTTTGGAAACAGAAAAATAATGTTTAGAGCCTTTAAACAAAAGTTAGAATTACTACTGCATTAATACAGAAAAAAATACCAAAAAAGAAAGTCATTCTCTATATAACTAAGCTTTTTTTCTACTGTATTAAATTTTGTAGATTAATAGAGATTTTCATAATGAATTTTGAAAAGTTAACCTTAAACTGATCAAAAAATTAAATATGTAATTAAACTAAGAGACCAGAGCATACACAAATAGTAAACACAGAAGTTTGACTAATCAAACCCCAATACACAGCAGCAAAAATAGACTTCAGGGGGGAAAATATGCTAGGCAGAATAATCTAAAAACAATTACATTTTTTTGAAATATTTTAAAATGCATTCAATCAACTTATTTCAAGCTGTGCAAATAAAAATATTGACTAGACGTGCACATCTAAGTAAACAAAATTCCAAGCCACAATTTTTTTGAGAAATTTCAACACAACTGTTTCTGAAACTGATATACAATAATAAAGCTTTGGAAATCAAAGGCAAACCATTTTTTGTGTTTTGAATAATAAGACATTCTGCATCCAATTAACAGATTACTGGTATATAAATCAATGTTCATATATAAAAACAGAGATGTCTAGAAAACTATAATTTAAAACATGTTTAATAAACATGAAAAATGTTGCACAAATTAGCATTGTTCTGAAGTACAGATAAAAATTTGTAAACATACTCTTTCATAGACCAAAGATAATTTTCATTTGATAACAAAGAATGAGTGACATATAGAATTTAGTCTGTAGGTACAGTATAATTAATTTGAAATAACTGGTAATTTTTATCAAAGTAAACATTTTTTACACTCATTTCTAACTGATAGGGAAAGGGAAACATTTTCCAATGAAAATTAATGGGAAATATAGCACTAACTTATAATATTAATAATGTTATACATAAACCAGTGAGGTACAGCTTTATCTAATCTTGATGTATTAACAGACCTCAACATAAAAATACGGATCAACTTTAATTAAAAAATAGATACAAAATTGATAAAATATTTAGCAAAATCAAGTCATTGATGAGTACATTTGATTACACACACACACACACACACACACACACACAAGTGTCTACATCAAGCTGTTATTGGGATAATTAAAAGTATTCAGGGTGAATATACATTAGAAAATTTAATAATACTGTTCAATAGGCCATAGAAAATTCGATCTTATCAATATATGTGAAATATATAGATAGACTATATCTACTTTATTATAAAATTTGAGTATACAGCAAAACTAGTGTCATTCTATAGAGAATATCTGCCATCTAGTAATTAGAAGCTTGGAAGAATCATGTCACTTTATCATGAACTATTAGGTGAATTCTACTTAAAATCTAGAATCTAGCCATGATATTCACAATCTGCTTTTCTATTAATTTATTGGCAGGTGTGAATATTACAATGATAAAAGAAAAATAAATAAATAGTAGCAAAATTGACACAGACTACCATTATTTGAATAACTATGAAGTTTTCAATATACAAAATAGAACTAAAATGGAAATATAATAGGAAGTAAAAATGTAAAATACAAGTCTTACTTCTTCCTGTTGAGAATAAGGGGGAACAGATTACCCATCACACCCTTTTCTTAGAACATTTACTTTAGAAAACTTTTAATTATAAGTTCCTTTCTCTGTATCTTTGAAATGTACATAAATCTTTAAAAACCTAAATAATCCAACTTTAAGACTCAGTAATCTCTCTTAAGGACCTGAGCACCATCTCTTTGAAATAAGATCATCAAAGCTGAGAAAATCCCTATATTGGGGGTTCTGTTGGGAGAATAGGAGCCTAATTTCAGCCACAAGTTCTAAACTACCTACAAGCTGGCAAAACTACTTCTCAGCATTTATATAGAAGTCATTATTTATTTGTTGGTAAAACCAATTAGCTAACACAGATAGTCACCTAATTACATCTTGAATTGTGGATAAACTATGTGAAAAACAGTGCTGTCAAATCTTCTTGGAAACTAGTTATTGTATATCTTCAGGAAAACAGAGGTTTTATATGGTTATACCCTCTTGGCTATATAAAAGGATAAAATTTCTTTCTGTTTTTGAAATCTCTTAATGGATTATAAAATGTATCAATTGTAGTCTAGTTCATATTCAATAATAAGACTAATAGTTTTCTTCTACTTTTTTGTATAGAAGTTTTTTTTGTTATAAGAGTTTTGAGAATTTTATTTCCTAACAATTATCGCAATTAATAAGACACTCAAAGGACAGTGTAATTAATATAAAAATATAAATTGCATTATTTCATATAAGGAATAGATAGCTATAAAAATAATAACATTTTAATTGTTATAATGTACATGGAAATAAAATTAGCAAGGTACCTGTAATATTATTATATAAATATACCTTATGGAAAGCATAATAATCTCAATTGAAAAACATTTGAATACATACATATATGTCAAGTGATAGAAAGTCAACATTGTAAACTTCTTAATTTTCATTAAATCTATTTTAATTAAATGCTGGATTTTTATTGAAACATTTAGAAATGTTATGTTCAAGAATTACTAAGAATTTTTTGGAAAAAAAATGATGGACAGAGCTACTTTAATGTGTGTCAAAACTTTGTAAAATTTTCATGACCAGGAATAGGGATAGAAAATTACACTAATGAAACTATAGAGAGACAAGAAATACAGCAAGGTGTATGCATGTGAAAAATGCGACCCTGCAAATCAGTAGGAAAGGATTACACAACAAATAGTGGCCGGGCTTCTGGATAATCATGTAGCTAAAGATAAGGATCGAAATGTGCTTCACATAATACAAATAATACAATTACATTTAGTTTAAATATCAAAATATAGGAAGCAAAACTGAAACTTTTAAAAGATGTCTAAGCTTCCCCATGAGGTAAGGAGAGAAATAATGAAAAACAAATATGAAAAACAAAATCATGTAAAAATATTGGTTATAATTATCAAATTTTTAAATATGTCCATCAAAATACCCATTAATAATGTGAAAACAGGGACTGGGGTTATGGCTCAGTGGTAAAGTGCTTGCCTCGCACATGCAAGGTCCTGGGTTCCATCCTCAGCACCACATATAAATAAATAAAATAAAGTCATTGTGTCCAATTACAACTACAAAAAATAAACATTCAAAAAAATAAAATAATGTGAAAACCATGGCCTACAGTGGAAAAAAACATTTGCAATGAATGTCACTTACAAAAAGTAAGTGACATAAAAAGTGACTTACAGAAAGCACTAAAAAGTCAACATGGATAGAGAGATAAAGAATCCAATGATAACAAAAACCAGCTAGATATATAAACAGGATCAACAAAGAAATTAGAATCAATGCGGATGATTTTTCACCGGATGGTCAGTTACATTGTTGTTGGAAAAAAATTGTTAACATATTTTTTTAATCACTTGTGAATATCAACTACATTTGAATATGCTCATATCCTATGAGATATCAAATCCCATTTGAGTAAGTATCGTATAGATCTCTAAATATGTACTTTGGGAAAAAAATGAATAGGAGTGTTTTTATCAGCACTGTTTGTAGTAATCAAAATTTGAAACTACCTGTTTTTCACATGACCATTGTAGCATATTTGCATCTGTGACATTAATTATAGAGGAAATAAATGGGTAAAACTATGGAAATCAGTATGGATAAAGAAAATATTATATAACATTTTATAACATGCAAAATCATATTCATTGTTTATTGATTTAATATGACATACATCAAAGAATGTAAGTGGGAATGTTTAACCCAAAATAAAATATTTTTGTTTTGCAGAGGTGTATCAATAAAGAATGTAATTGGAGAGAAGTACAAAGCAAATTGAACCTTATTGTTAATATGTTATTTCTTATTTTTGTGTTGGACTCACAGGGCTTAATTAATTCATTTTTGTATTTTATTCGGTATCTGAAATATTTTCCAATAAACTGAAGAAAAAAAGACATGTGTCTAAAAACAAAATTCCATCTCTTAAATCAATAAAAGGAATTATTTAACTTCAAACTTCTGTTGTTAATTTCATTATCACAGAAGCAAATATGTTGATACATGGAGACATTTGATTTTGTGCATCTTCACAGGATATGATTTAAACTGCTGCTTCACATAAATAGACCTGTGTGCAGCAGGTTGCAAATAGGTCCTGAGGGGATAGAACATCCCAGCTGGAGTGTGTAGCCCATCTGCCCGATTAGCACTACGGCTGAAAGGAGCTGACAAGCAGCTTCTATTTTTATCTAATCTTTAAATTCCAAGAACCTCATTTCACTAAATCAGAGCTTCTATTATGATTGCAAAAGCTTTCCCTCTGTTTATTCCTTTTTAATCTGGGTTTCTCTCCAGAGCTTTAGTTATAGAAGGCTACTCTTATGATAAACTCTCCATATTCCCTGCCATTACAATATTGAAAATAAAATCCCCTGAGCTAAAATTAAAACAAAAAAAAATCTAAGGATAATTTAGTAATCATTCATATGGGTAAAAGCTATTTCAACAGATTTATGCATTCATATTTTTCATTAATTATAATGTTCTTGCATTCCACATAATGTATAACAGTATAAAAATTAAATATATTTACAACTACTTCAACTACTTTGCTTAAAGAGACAGTAAAAATGCACCTGTGAATTTATTATACATTCCTACAATTGCTCTTTAAAATCAGCATTAATTTTATTATATAGCAATACATTTTTTTTTCTGTTTGAAAGATGTAATGCTGGAGGATATGGGACAATATCAAGGTAATATGCCATAAATACATCTGGAATAATGTAATATATTTAAAAATTTAGTATCTATCTGTTATACATGTGTGTGGATACTTAATTGATTCCATTTGTAATTATAGTCTAGATAAGGTATAAAACAAGGGTTTTGAGGTTGAGTGCAGGTAATGAGGTAGGTGAAGATGGAGATGATGGTAGATGAGGAACTTATGTTCTCTGATAATTGTGTTAAGGAAGCAAAAGTTCATTTTCCAGAAGATAGAAACAAATCTAAGTAGGGAATACAGAGGTTTCATCTGAATCGTTTCCCATAAGAAAGCAAGAATATCAAATAATAGAAAAGTAGATCAGAACCTGATATCAATTTTCAAAAAGTGAGCATAAACATGATCAGCTTTACATTTTCAATTTGTTATCTGCTCAATTAGAACATTTATCATGTTGACATAGAGATTACATAGAATATGATTTGTAACCTAATGCAAAGAGGAGACAGCACTTGTTTTGAGTCAAAAAAACATAGGCAAAAGAAAGTAAGGACCATTTACAGTATTCATATAATTAGGAAAGAAAGTCAGTACACCTAAAGTTTTTTAATAATATAATGCATTATTACATCCAAACTACTCGTATCAGAAATGAAAATTCAATAATCCTTTGATTTTTGAACAGGTATGATTCAATTTCAAATATAAGAAAAGAAATAATATTTTAAAATAATGGAAAACTTGTAAAAATAAGTTAGAAAGCTCACAATATTTAAAATGATTAATAGCTAGAAAACTGTATCAGTACAAATTTCTAAAAACCTGAGAAAATGTCAAAAGAACTCAGGAAATCTGAAATTATTTGATATTTCAATCCCAAAAGGTGTCAAATGACTTATGTAATAAAACAGAATTAAGAGAAGAAAAGAATCAGGAGACATGTACAGAGCTTTTATACTCACTAACATTCAAAAATTCTCTTACAACATCAAGCATCGTGATGTACATACACATTCTTACATATTAGTACTATAGTTATGTAAAAACATTTAAATTTTAAAACTAGTTCAGAGTCAAATAAAAATTAAATTGCAATCTAATAATGAGTTTCAGAGCTCTAAATTACATCATCGTATTGAAAACCAAAAAGAAAATTGATAGAAAAATAAGTTATTATTTATTTATTAGCTCTATATATTCATCAGTATTTTTCAAGTACAATGTGAAACTCACATTCCATTTAAAAACACTGTAATATTAGTTTTCCAGGCATGTGCACAAACAATAACAAAGGTCAGAAAAAGTCAAGAATCAGAATGAAATAGAAAGGCTAATAATAGTTTAAAAGTAGCACAATCTAGAACTCCAACAAAAAGAAACATTTAATATAAATGTGGGGAAGACAGAACAAGACCACACTCAAATTTTAAGTGGAGTCCATAGAGAAAGATGGGTTGCAAAGAAGATCAAGGTTAAAAGATCAGAAACTTATTCACAGATGTCTGATTTCTGGATAAAGGTCAAATTTTGAAAACATCTTTCAGAAATTCTCAAAATTTACTGTGCTTAAGAATCACAGGGGAAATCATTAAAATGAAGACTTTCTTGGAATCTACAGAAAGAGAATGAATTGAGTCAATATATTTCATCTAAAGTATCTCTCAAATTCCTCAAGGGAGCCATTCTTTATCATTTCTCTCAAAAGCATATTAGCAAATATAAATCAATCTATATTAGTAAATATAAATAATAAAATTACGATTGAAAGTTTCAGTCAGTTGAATTGTGTTTATTGGGATTAAGTTAATTTTGTATTTTTAGTTTTGTTAATTTTAATCCTTAAATTTTTACTTTCTATAACCTGATATATTACTTTCTTAAAAACTGTAGCTGAGATATTTCATTATAAAGTTTAAAATTAATAATGGCCTTACATTGTATCTATAGTCAAATCAGCAGATTAATGGTCAGACTATAAGCATCATAGCATAGTAGAAACTTTATAATTCACAGAATCTTTGAATTATAGAATTGTGATTTTATGTCTCTAATTCAAATTTAGAGCATTCTGCTATTATAAGAATAAAATTAGATAAATATTACTATTATTGTTTGGATCTTAAGTGTTCCATTAAGGCCATGGTTTGAAGGTTTAATACCAAGCGTGTGGCACTGTTGGGAACTGACAGAACCTTTAAGAGATGGGGTCCAATGGAAGAAAGTTAGGTCATGGCAGGCATGACCCTGAAAGGAAAATTGGGACCCCAGTTCCTTCCCTTTTCTTTTTTCTTTCTTTCTTTTCTTTTCTTTTCTTTCTTTTTTTTTTTTGCTATGTGTTTCACCATGATGTACTGTGCTGCCATAGGCCAAAGTAGGTCCAGAAACCATAAAACCTCTGAAACTGTAAGCCAAAATAAAATTTTCCTCCTTATAATTTGTGTAAGTCAGTAATTTTGTTACAAAGAGGAAAACCTAACACAAACCCTTGGGTATCTCTGGATATATATGCTAGTAAATAGTCTATTTTTACTTTTGTTTTACAAAAACTGTCTCATCAACTTCAGTTTTCATATTTTGATGTTGATTTCATATAATATATTGTATATGTTATATTTTAGTATTGCCCACTTTTATTCTGTTTCATTCTAGCCTGCCACCCATTGCATGGTTGAATTTCTCTGTATTGCATCTTTTTTTTTTTTTTTAGACCCAAGGCCTTGCACATGCTAGAGAAGCACACTCACACTGAGCTATATATCCCTAGCCCTTTCTAATTTTATTTTTAGACAAGATCCTGCTAAGTTCCACAGGCTGGCCTCAAACTTGTAGTTCTCCTACTTCAGCCTGTCAAGTAGCTGGGTATTACAATGATGGATTGACCTTTATCATTTTTTGCCTTTTTAACTCTTTGCCTGTTTTTGCAACCCAAGAGAAACTATGTATTCAAGAATTATATCACATATCCTGTTAATAACCTTTTACATATATTCTGGAACAGATTTATTTGAAAACATTTTTAATGTATCACATGCTTTTATGCCATGAAAAATTTAAAATATGTATTCTTTTATTAATAACTGTTATAATAAAATGAAATTTCTAAAAAAGGTTCTCATGCCTCAAAATAGCCATATTCAATTCTTCAGAATGAAAATTATGAATCAGATACCAAGAATATGAAATAATTCACTTCATGTTTGAAAACCTCTATTCTTTCTATCAGTTATTCTTTTAAAATGAGTGACAATCCACACAATAATAAGGTATGAAATGTCTTTTCTACAATTTTTTTCTTCTGGGTTCCTTTCCTTGTTTGTTTCGACATGTGTTGCAGGTTGAATTGTGTCACTTCAAAAATAGGTAAGAGGGCTACCCTAGTACCTCAGAATCTAACCAGAATTGGAGATAGTCTTTAAAGAGGTAATAAATTTAAAATGACATCATTAGGATGAGCCCTAATCCAAGTAGACTGGTGTCCTTTTAACAGGGGAAAATTAGACAAAGATACATACAGACAGAATATGGTATGAAGACAAAGAGCAAAAAACATCTACAAGTAACTCCAAAGATTGTAAACAAGCTACTAGGGACCAGAAGATAGTCCTAGAATAAATCCTTAAATCATAGCCTTCAGAAGGAACCAGACCTGCTGATCTCAGATGTCTGGACACTACAAGCCAGTAAATACCTGTTGCTCTAGCTGCTAGTTTATTGTACTTTGTTAGAGCAGTCCTAGCTAAATTAGATAACAGGTGATCATTTTTAGGACTTGAGTTTGTTTGCATGGTATCTGTTACTTGATACCAATAAATTCTCAAGTAAAAAAATCAACATTGTGCCTGATATAAAATATATTAGTGAGAATTGATCAATTCTCCCCTTTAAACACCTATAAGCCAACTATTGATTTATATGTATGTAGGGAATCATGTAAAATTCCACCTAAGCCTCTGTAACAAAGTAACATTTATTTGCCTAAACTGAGCATATTTGAAAATTAAATCAGCAACATTCCTCCACTTCTAAATAGGTATTTCACCATTTATTATTTCATGTTTTGGTCGTTTAAAAATGATCTTTGTTTGCTTACTGTTTGTGTGCTTGAAATAAAATCAAGGACTTTGATTGAAGATAAAAAGCAAGAAGATTCTAGAATACAAAGAGTAGGAAGAAAAAAATAAAAGATACACAATGAGGGGGGTAAAGAAGTAAAGTATGATAAACAACAGGAGTCAAATGAATAGTCACTGAGTGATGGAGGAGAATTGAAGAAGGTCACTTCCCTGTCCAGTCTTCCTGGTAGTCACAAAGAGAATCATGAATCTCAAAAAACTGCTTTGCTGAAGGATTTTTTTGAGATTCTACTGCTTTTTGGAATACAGGTGACATGTGCAATGATTCATTCTCTCCATTCTAGGTCAGTGAATAAAAATGCCTCAGGCATCCAGAGTGTTGGGAGATGATGTTAAGAACAGCAAGCAATCAGAACTTAGTGCTGCCATTATGCTTGCACGGAAAGGCAAAAGCACACAGGAAGTACTACCACCCTAAGAACTCCAGAAATAACTAAAGGAAATATTTATTGATTAGAGATAGAACCAGTTACATAATTTGTAGGTCTTAGTGCAACATGAAAATACAGGGCACCTTGTTCAAAAACTGAGAAGTTCAAAATGGTACCAGCAGAGTTTTAAATCCAAGTTTGAAGCTTTCTAAACACTAGACTGTATGCAAAAGATTATGCTACTTGACCATGAAGGCAGCCCTACCTGGAGGAGATTAGTGCATAAACACATAGAGGTAAAGACTAATATGCAATAGTATAATCAACACAATGAGATTATGGTTAAATATGCAATGGGTTTCCTATAATTCCTCAATTTAGTATGATTGATATTGAAATTTTGTAATTTATTTTTCTTTTTTTGACTGCCTTCTATTTAAAAATTTCAAATGGTGAATTATTAAAAGCATCTTTTTAAATATATATGACTAAATATTCTAATATTCATACATATTAGAATATTAAGCATTCTAATATTCTAATAATCTAATAAATAGCTAACAATTGTGAGAGCTTATTTTTTAGTTTCAATTTTAAAATGAATCAAGGAATATTTTCCAAAGTACCTCAATTATATCAATGACATCAAAATTTTAATTTACACATAGGAAATATTATTTTTGATTAGAAACATTTATACAAATGGTATATTTTTATTATAGACAAACAAATGAAAAAACAAGATTTCACCTATTATGAATTTTCTGTTCAATGGCATGAATTTCTAAGTAGCAATTAAGAAATTTCATTTTAAGTGTGAGCATATACTCATAAGGCAGACAGTGTATACAGACATAGGAATTTCTAACTTTAATTTTAATTTTTAATATGTTGCCTTTGGTTAACAATTGTGGCTAGAATGTCCTAAAAAGTAAGTAAAATCTAGTCTTTTCTATGAAGCACAGTACCAGCCTTACTTACATAAATGTAGATAATACACACTTTCTTTATTTTTCCTTATACTTTTACTTTTAGAACAGCTTGCATTCACAAACCTGATATTTTCCAAACTTATTTTTTAGTCATTATATTCTAAATAAAAAGCCAATGTTGGATTGATTAATAATTTAATCAATTATTTAACAATAATTTGTTATCTTTCTCCTATTGCTCTTTGGAATTAAAGGGTAGAATGAACTTAGTTTAAAATATTTTAAAAAACAATATATGACATACATATAAATACTCACATTAATTTAACTGAGTTTTTTGCTCACGTTAAGCAAAACTTTCAAAATTCTCCTTTATGTTATATATGTTAAAAATAAAAAAAAATTTGGAGGGGTGCTGGTAATTGAACTTAGGGTTGGTTAACCACTGAGCCACATCCTAAACCTTTTTGAATTTCTTTTTGGTTTTATGGTTTTTTTTTTTTTTTTTTGAGATAGGGTCTCATTAAGATGCTTAGGGCCTCACAATGTTGCTGAGACTGATATCCAATTTGCAATCCTCCTACCTTAGTCTCCCCAGTTGCTGGAACTAGAGGTCTGCACCACATAACTGGCTCTTGTTACTTCTTAAAATCACTTAATATGTCCTAAATTCTTCTGGAGAGAGTCTTTTAATTATCATGTGTTTATTATTATTATTTGTTGTTATTTTACTTCATTAGTGCTGCCCCATCATTCTTCTTTAATTTTTCTCATCTAGGAAATTTTGAACTATTTTTAAGAACTTGTTTCCCTTCAGTTTTCATCCTCAAATATACACACTTTTGGAAAGTCCCCTTCCATTGCAGTTTTTATAAACTTTCCTTATACAAGAGAACATTTATATTCCTGTTTTCCACCTATAAAAAAACATTTACATTCCTGTTTTCTGCTGATTGCATTTTAATTTCAAAACACCTATTTTAATGACATCCTGCTTTTTGCTGACAGCCTATATTGATTAATGTGCACTTCAAGTAGAATTCTTTGTCCTGGAATGAAATCATGATAAAAACTACACTCCTCTTAAATCTTACTGAAAATTCCAAATCCATATGATAACTTTTAAAAGAAAAACAATATATATCATTATATGTGAGAATAAGCTAGGTTAAATCTGACCTAAATAGTTAAATAATAGAAAAATCTCTTCTCTAAAATCTGATTTGTATTTGACCAAAACTAACTGTGGGCACTTTAAAAAATTAATTTCTGTGCTCCTTTATTATAAAACAAACAGTTTATTTTGAGAGATTTGAGTTAGAAGAGTTATGCTCCTTTAATGAATTTTTCTCATGTTAATAAAGGTATCTATGTCATGATTCTTTTCTAGTCAACTATTCTTACTATTTATGAAGCTAATTCTCAACTTTAAGTGATTTTTTTCATTCCTGTGTTCCTCCTACCAGAGACTTGTGAAAACGTGCTGAATCTATCTTCATATAAATTTAATGAATGATAGACAAACAAAATAAAACACTTTTCAGTTAGGCACGGTGGTAAATGCCTGTAATCCTAGTGACAAGAGAGGCCAAGGCAGTAGGATCATGACTTCAAAGCCAGCCTGAGCAATTCAGCAAGACCCTAAGCAACTTAGTGAGACCTTGTCTCAATATATATATTGAGCTATATATATATGGGCTAGGGATGTGTCTAGGTTAAGTGGCCCTGGATTGAATCCCTAGCATTCCCCTCCTACCCCCTGCCAAAGAAAACAAAAAAGAAAAATAAATACACTTTCCTTAGTATTTTATTCCACTCTATTTTCATTTGGTAACCCTGCTTGAATTTGTTCAACAGCTTTTACTATAACCATATATTCCTACTCATATTTACACCTCTTGTTTTCTCCTTGAGATAATGATCTTACACAGATTTATTTATTTATTTATTTATTTATTTACCAAAGATACCTTTGAATACCTCTATGAAGTTTGCTGAATGCACCTAGAGCTCATTACTATAAGAGTGTGAAGTTTTATCAGAGAGGACATATGCAATGTTTAAAATTATATGTCATCTTGATTGGGTCACAGAGTGCCCAGACATTTGTTCAAATATTTTTCTTTGTGTCTCTGATGTTTTCTGGATTCTAATTCAAATAACATTTTAATTGGTAGTCTGAGTAAGCCAGATTTATCTCTCTTGTGTGAATGAACCCAATGAATTAAATTCTCATCCAATGAAATAAAGACCTGAGAATAATAAAAAGAAAGGAATAAAGAAGTCTTCCAGATTGAGTTCAAACATAGGTCTTTTGCTGCCTGTAGTTTTGCACTAAAACATTTGCTATCTTTGATCTGGAGTCCACCAACTCTCAGACTGCAGATGTGCATCAACTCTGTGTCTCCAACTTGCCAACTGTAATTTGGGGACTTCTTAGACTCCAGAATTGTGTAAGCCAATTTCATATATACATACATGGTGTTTAGCTTCTCCACAGCATTCACATATATGGTCCTAATTTTCTGGAGAATCTTGACCAATGTAGCATACAAGAAATACCATGAGCTATACACCCTTTAGAAAAAAATGTGAAAAAGATCACTTTCTACCTCAAACCTCTCCACTTTGTGAGGATAACGGTTTTCTAAAACTCTTTGTTAAAAACACTATCCTTTCTCCACTGAGTCTCCTTTGCACATTTTTATAATAGAATGACATTTTTTATAAGAATGTTTTTATGATTCAAAATATTATATCATTAGATGTCCCATGTATACTTTTTTTTTACTCTCTGATTTTATAGAAATCAAAATGGTATGGTCCTGTCATAAATACAGATACATAGACTAAAAGAAAGTCTCAAATACAGAGTTTCAAAATAAGCCTCTACATATATTTTCAATTAATCTTAAGGGAATTAAGAATACAAAAAGGGGGAAAGAAAGACTTCTCACCAAATGGTCCTGGGAAAGCTAAATATCTACATGGAATAGAATCAAATTAGACTTTTACATTAACCACAAAATTTTAGTGTAAGCTCTAAAAAATAAAATTCCTCAAAGAAAAATGTAGGAAACATTCTCTTTAGTGTTGGTCCTGACAGTTTTTCTTTTATTTATTTATTTATTTATTTATATTATTTTGAATGTGACAACAAATTCACTGGCAACAAAACAAAACAAACAAACAAAAAAAAAAAACAAGTAAAACCACATCAATCTGAAAAGATTCTGCAAGGCAATGAAAACAATCCATAAAATTATAACTAAGAATGTGAGACAATGTTTGCAAACTGCATGTCTGACAAGGGTTTATTATCCAAAATATATTGAAAGCCCAAAAACTCAGTAGCAAAAATCACAAAAGCAGAAAAACAAGTAACAATTTAAGGGTTTTTGCCTAAGGTGAAAAAATGTGGACAATAGACATGGACATTTCTTTAAAGAAATTATAAAAATCACTAACAGTGTATGAAAAATTACTCAACACCTTATAATCATCAGAGAAATGCAAATTAAACACTACGGCAAATCACCTCACACTAATAATCATGGATGTTATCGAAATGTCAAGAGAAAACAAACATGGATGAGGATATGGAGAAAAAGGAACCCCAGACATCATTGGTGGGAATGTAGATTGAACATCCATTATAGAAAAGAGTATGGAGGCTCTTAAAGGAATTAAAAATAAAACTATCATGTGACCCTGTGGCCTATTTGGGGCATATGCACAAGGGATAAGAAATCACTACTTCATAAAGGTATCTCTAGCCCCATGTTCAGGGCATCATTATTGATAACAGCCAAGAAATAGAAACAACCTAAATGCCCATAGATTTATGAATAGATAAAGAAAATGTGATGTGATTATGTGTATACCTACAATTATTATTCAGCCTAAAAAAAAAGACAGTGGACCCTGCTATTTGAAGCAACATGGGGGGAGGGGTTCCTAGAGGACATTTTGCTAAGTGAAATAACTCAGAAAACGAAAGAAAAATCTCACTTATATGTGTAATTTTTTGAAAAAGCCTCAAATATACAGAGGTAAGGAAACAGGGGTTGATTAAAACTAGCAGAAAGGTTAGGATGAATAAGTGTAGAGATCTAAAGAAGTACACAAAAGTTAAAGTTAATAAAATTGCATTTAGAATTTTTGTTGAATAAGTATATTTTTATCTGCTTTTCTTATGAAAAAAAGTGAAAGAGAAGGTATATGTGCTAATCTAATTCACTCTAATAAATATTGTGTTATCTATATTTTTCCCACAGTATTGTATCATATACACACAATATAATTTACTTCTAAAATATGGGCAAAGGACCTGAACAGACATTTTATTTTTTCAAAGAGGAAATACAAATAACAAGAGGAAACAGTGTTCAATATTACTATTTTTTAGAGAAACTTCAATCAAAATTACAATGAGAGAACAACCCATTCTTGATAGCATGCTTATTATGTAAAAGGTAAGAGATAATAAATATTGAATCTTTGTACACCGTTGGTGATATGTAAAACTGTAAATTGGTCTGGTTACTATGAAAAAATTCATGGAGGATACTCAAAAAAATAAAAAATACAACTGCAATATGATTCAGCCACCCAAAGTCATCCAGATTTTCTCTTATGTTATCTCCTAGGAATTTCATAGTTTTTGAAAGTTTGTTACAGTTACATTTATTTAAATCTGTGGTCCATTTTCAGATTTTTTTTACTACTAGCTACAACACTTTCACCTCATAAAAATTATTATTTGTTTCTTTGAGGGTTACAATAACACAATTTTAACTTCTCTGTGTCCACCACCAAATCATATTGTATCTCATCTTATATCAGAGAATTGTTGTTCTTAGTATATCTCTGTCAAAATTCATGTTGAAATTCAATCTCCATTGTAAAGTATTAAGAGGTATAACCAAGGGAGACTAGACTGTTAAAGGGTGATTAGATCTTAAGAACTCTTTCTTTATAAGTTGATTATCCTTTCATGAAACAATGGTTTAACATGTCAATGAGCTATCTTGAGGGAGAATCTTAATAAAATTCATTTGGTCTCATTTTCTCACAGGCACACTTCTCATCATGTGATGTCCTGTTCCTCTTTGTGATACTGTGGACGATTCCTAACAGCAAGAAGGCCTTCACCAGATGTACCACTTCAACTTGGACTTTGCAGCTTCCAGACTGTGGACTTTCATTTTTATAAAGTGCCCATCATGAGAAATTCAGTTATAGGAACAGAAAACAAAGACAAGATTTGTTCAATGTCATTGTATTTTTCTCCTAATCTTTATACTGAAATCCATTATCAGAAATATTAATCTAAGTCTTTTGTCAGCAGAAAGAAAATTATTCCTCTTGGAAATAAAGGAATGGTTACTGCATGTTTTTAACAGTGTTTTCTGTTTTCAAAAAGGAGGCATTTTTCCCAGAGTTGCATAAGATAAGAGGAATATTGGGGAAATAAACACTGAGTTAGAATCCTTGGAAATGTTCACTTTTACTGTTCCTCCTACAGAATCACATGCATAATACACTGAGAAAGAACACAATCCTCTGTTTGAACTTGGTGAAAAAGCAATGTGATATTAGAAAGGCTATTTCAAGAATGAAAAAAAGGCTTTCATGCACTTGATTAGTCCCATATAACAATGGTATATAAGAAACAATCACTTAAGAAGGGTGTCAGTACTGGACTTCTTTCCCTGTGCATTAATTTCATTACACCTTTTATATATAATATTCTTATAATATACCAAAATGGAAAGAGACCAATAAAATATTCATGACACAAATATTAAATGCGGATTGGCCTCATTTATCATAGATTGGCATGGTGGCCCTAATTTATGTGATATCGAAATGATATGAATATCTATAGAAATTGATATAAGGAACTTTGAAACAAAAGTGTCCTATTAGAAATAAATGACACAGCAGGTATTCTTGTTGCTTTTCAATCATGAATGTCAGTTTAATTGACATTAGTTCAACAGACAAAACAGTATATAACAGTACAAAAAATCCAATCATAGCTTATAATATTTCTTCACATGTGCAAAGTCCAAGTCCAAGTGCTTTTTTAATTTAAGTATATCTTCTCTTTGCCACCACCACATAGAACAATAATAAAATGTTATCAACAGAAATTCAATTATGAATTTATTAAAAATATAGTGTTGAAATAAATCATAGGAAGCAATCATAAAGAAAGATAGCATTGCTCTAAAATCTGTTAGAAATAGTATAAGGAAAAATCATCAACAAATGAATTCAAAAGTAATTATCTACTAGCACTTAAATAAATGAAAATATTACTTGAATTTGTTTCAAAATGTGGAAGCAGTTCTTTGGAGAAAACCAAGTTTTAAGTCATGATAAATACAGGTACCTCTCAGTAGAAACATTTTAAATAATGTAGTTATAGTCTAATTATTGACACAATAGCAAACAATTAAAATGTAATATATATTCAATTATAACCTAGTTAATATTTGGGGAGGCAGTTACTGGAAATTTAACCCAGGGGTAGTTTACCATTGAGCTATATACATCCTGAGCCCTTTTTTGTTTTTGTAGTTGTTTTCTATCTTGAGATAGGGTCTCACTAAGTTGCTTTGGGCCCCACTAAGTTGCTGAGACTGGTCTTGAACTTATGATCCTCCTGTCTTAATATCCAGAGCTACTGGGATAATGAGTATGTGCCATTACATCTAACTAATTAACATTTTTAGGATTAGAATGAACATTGATTAATTTTATGTGTCATTTTGACTGAATCACACTGATGCTCAGACATTTAGTCAAATTTTATTCTAGGTGTCTCTATGAAGATACTTGGGAGGTATTTAACTTTTAAATTGGTAAACTTAGTACACCAAATTGTTCTGCCTGATGGGATAGAACTCATCAAATCACTTGAAGGTAAGAATAGAACAAAAACTCTTGACTCTCCTCCAAGAATGAGAGAATTCCTCAAGCCTTCAAAATAGGACATTAGCTATTTTCTGTCCTTGGGCTTGAACTGAAGTACACCAGCAATACTGAGTCTCCAGTTGGGTGACTCACCTATATGTCTTGGAATTTGTCAGCCTCCACATTTGCATGAGCTAAATGCTTATAATAAACTTCGTTATATGCCGATAGATAGATAGATCTATCAACACATGTATTCACATAGATAATTGGATATCACCATCCTATTTCTTTTATCTGGAGAAACTTACTAATAATAGATAATGTACAAGAATAAATATTAATACATGGTTGTTCCATATTATAGTATCATTTGTGTGTGTGTTTGTAAACATGAACCCAATATAATAATACAATTTTTATTTTTAATAACTTCTTTTAAGTTGGCCAGTTTAGAAAAGTCAGATGTATTGCTGTTGACATATTTCTTAAAATAAAGTATCCAATTGATAAATTATAAATATAATAGTTAAGCTGTTTATAAAACGATAAACTATGATATAATTTTTAAAATGATTTTTGTTTCTTTGCAGTGTTAGGAATTGAATCCAGGGCCTCATGCATTCTAGGAAAGTGCTCAACCACTGATCTACATCATTGCCCTGATAGTTTTTAACCAATGGAAAAAAAGGAAAATATTATATCAAGAGACATCTTGAGAAGGAAGGGAATGCAGGATCTTAGAAATGATATTTTAAAAACATGCTTCTGGTTAAAAAGTATATAAATCATATTTGACTCTAATAGCAAGTATAATAAATGAGCACTTATATTAGTGATTATTGTTCACTTTAGTGAATTAATATTTTGCCTAGATAATAAGTAACAAATAAAACTATATGGGAACCAATATTTCCAAACCAAAACTTCTACTTATTCTAGGATAACCATTTGTAAAAACAAACACTATAGAAAAGCTCTTTCTTTACAGAAAAAAAAGGATTGATTAACAAATATATTTGTATTGAACACAAGTTTTTGCAAAGCAATGCAGATACTATCATTGATATCTGTAAGCCCAGGAATTCTAAAAATAAATTAAATACAGTCCATTAAGCATTTTTCAGCTTGATGAGAAAGTAAAAACCTAAAACCTAACTTTTGTACTTGCATCTCCACATCGTTCAGTTTTCCCTGCTTATGAAAACTCTAATTTAACTATAAAAAGAAATTAACCTAGCGCAATCAGTTCTTTACAAAGACAGCTGGATTATGTACAACCATTTTTTAATTGTAGGTGATTATAAATTATTCCTTTATTAACCAAGATTTACCAAGGCCAAGTATTTTGTTTACTACTTACTGTTTTATAGACTTATCATTTCCCTCTTTCCTAAGGAGATTTTAAAATCATTGTATCTGCTAAATTGGATACTTTTATAATAGTTATTATGCAAGCTTCTCAGAATATTTAATATTGTTTAAATTATGCTGTTAGCAGGAATATTTGCTAAATTTTATTTTTGTTTTTTGACCTTCCTAAATGCATCAGTCTAAATTCTATAACTGTTTTCAGTATAGATTTTAAGCGTCAATATGGAATACCAATGGTACTATACCAAGAAATTAATAAGGGACTATTGAATTAACATTTATGAATACATTACCCTATTAGCATATTAAGGTCCATAAAAATAATAGATATACTTGTTTATTCTACTCTGCACTCATTACACATTTATTGTATCTTCTTTAGTAGTCTAATTTATATCTACTCAATATAAATTTCATGTAAGCAAGTTCCTCTAATTTTCTTGTATTTATCTTTTTTTAATTTGTTTTTTATTTTTAATTCAGGAAAACTTTATGTGTTTTGGGTGTGTAACATGATGTTTACACACAAACATCATGGAATGGCTAAGTCAAGCTAATGGACATTTAATTGTGGTAATATTACTTTAAATTTACTTTCAATAATATACAAATATTCAACATATTGCTAGCAACTGTAGTCAGACTGATATAAAATAAACTCTTGAACTTAATTTTCCTAATTGTAATTTTGCATCCTTTGGTCAACATCTCTCCAGTCTTCTTTCCCATCACCCCACCCTGGTTTCCTGCTTCTATTAGGTTTACTTTTTCAGGTTCCACATATAAGTAGGATCACACATATATTTGTCATTTTGTTCCTGGATTACTTCACTTAACATTAAGGTTGAGCCATGTTGTCATGAACTTTGTATTCATTTTAAAATGATGAGGATTGAAGGTAAACACCAAATATTGATTCAGTAACAGAAAGTCATTATTTTCATTGTGGAGTATATGAGAAATTAAATCTGCAGAATATTTCTAAAGGAATTTGTGTTCCAAGTGAGATTTTTTCAGTTTACTTCATTTAATTCCTTTGAATTTTTCTATATCCATGTTAAAATATTCTGAAGCTGATCAAGAGTATTTTTGCATGAAATAATCTAGTAATAACATCAAGAAAATATTTTAAAGTAAAAATCTAAGGGGGCTGCCAATTCCTCATTGGGAAAAATCAATTACCTATAAATAAACTGTAAAGATTTATACCAGGCTATAGTTAGTGAGGTTAAATGACTGGAATAAAGATAATTTGAAGACTTGATTCAGAAATCTGACAAAAATATGCATTAAATGCCCTCCAAAACCACCTAAAAATTCCAGAAAAATAATAAATCTATACTTATATGCATATCTGAACATTCAAGAAAGAAAGAAACAAAACTTGCTAGAAAAAGAAAAAAAGAAAAATATCTAAAAATTTGCAAAAAATAAAAAACAACATTTTATATTCTATAAACTGCTGGCTTGCCATTCTGGGATTTGAGATATATTTTCCACATAAAAGTAGGAGAGTTGGGTTTCCAAAAACTGGTTTATATCTGTAACTACTGCAAAAAAAGAAAAAAGAAATTGTACATTGCACTTTAAATGGGCTGTATACTTAGTGAAAGTCTACACTAGGAAAATTTAAAAAAAAAACAACAAAGAAACAAGCTATATATATATATATATATATATATATATATATTTTTTTTTTATCTGAGCAGGAAGGAAATAAGGCAACCTGATTTAGTTCTGAGGGTTGGGGAGCTCTCTGAAAGCACATACCCATAATCTTGTGCTCACACAAAAATGGCTTCAAATATACAATATCTGTGCCTTAGAAAAAACAGGATGAAAATATACACTTGACTCTGGGTAAATATATTGTGAGGGCTCAAGTAGAATCAAAAACAAAAGCTTTCCAAAGGGAAAACACCCTAGGATACATCTCAACAGCTTGTATCTTTCACACTTCTGATCTCTTCATCTCCTGTCCATTCTGTTGGTTCAATAGACTGAAAAAGTAAAATTTACAGTTCTTGAGTTTCTTTTCCACCAGAGATTAAATATGCATTGGATTTTTCCTATTAGATGAACTCACATGAGATTTCGAGTAGTTGAGATGGACCATTTTCTTGAGGTTATTGATGCATAAAATTCATGTGAGAACACTGTTAAATACAGCCAAGGGGCCAGGATGATCATTCCAATGTTCGGATATCAACTCTCTGAGGATCTGAGTCAGGGAATCCAAACAGCCATGTCCCAGAGGTAGGAGAGCATCTCCTGTGGTAGCAAGCTCTAATAGTTTCCTGATGTCTATGAAAATCCACTAGCATACTAATGAGTTAGTCTTCTAGTTTCACTGATGTTGGTAGAAGACAATAGTCTCCTAGATCATAACTTTATTATTAATACCAGAACAAAAACTTAAGGCTCAGGCTTTTCCTTTTGTGATCATATCATAATACCTCACTAATGCAGTGATAAGACATCCATGCAGATGCTACTACGTATCTTTTATGTGTACTTAGCAAAAAGTGACTAGTGGTTAATAAGAGAATTACAGTGGCTATCATCTTTGTCTAAACATTGGGCCATCTTTGAAGACAGTCACAACTCCATGACTGTCTATAGGAATGATTATGGTCTCTGTTGCAATTTCATTTAACTAAACTTCATTCTCTAAACAGACTTGTTTTTCTCATTATTTAAATGGCTTCCTCAAAATGACCAACTGCATGCAAATCTCCACCCAACATCTATTTCTGGGAAATCAACTTAAAACACACACTGTAGCAGGAAGGAAAAAACGATTCTTGGTAGTATAATCACAAATACATTGCTCCTTGACTTAAAGATGTTTTTCCATCACAAGAAAACCACTTTAACTTAAAAATTTGTTGTAAAAATGCATTTTACACATTTACCCACCAAACATCATAGCCTTGCAACACATTATGCTGAAATTTAATCAGTTGTTTAGAATTCTGATCACCTATCTGAAAACTGTGATACCCCATTGCTGCCCAGCACCACAAGACAGTATTCATATTACATATCACTAGCCCATTAAAAGTTAAAAAAAAATAAAACTAAAGAATTTCTACTGAACATGTATCACTTTTGCACTATGGTAAAGAAAAAAAAAATCTTACGTCAGGGATCCAGGGACCTTCTTTACTTGAAGACAGATTTTACATAAATACTTACAAAATCATTGATTGGACTGACAAAAAAAAAATTGAAGTTTCAACTAGATTACTAAATTCAGAAACAGGATGTTATAACTAAAATCTCAAAATCTGTTGTTGGGGATATATTTCTCTATGAATATCTGATGTTTTGACATTTTTTTTTCTTTTTGAGCAAAGAACTCATTGCCTTTTTCCAGATAATATGGACAGATTTTTATACAGTACACAGTTTTGGAAGATGAAGATAATTTTTACATTTGGAATAGAGAGCAGGTTTGTTTGATTTTCAGTATTAATAAAGATGGCATTAATTTCCTTTAAGAAAAGCTTCAACAGGTTTGGTGTAGGCTATTTCAAAAACATATGAAATCTTAAGCTCTGCTTCTTCAGCTGTGAGAAGCACAAATATTCCGTAGCAAATGGTTATATATATATTATCACCTGAGATCACACAATGAAATATGCCAGTGAAGGCAAATCTTCAGCAGGTGAAGTGACCATTGGAATATAATGTGTGGTGGAAAGGAAGAATGCACGTATGTATTTGGGACACTGGTTGCTTCTGGCTACAGAAAAAAAATTTAAAAATATAAAACACAAGGCCTTCATTTGTTCATATGAGAGAACCTACAGGGCTCTAAACTGCTCTAAAATAATATATTTGTAGACATAGGGTTGATGTGGTCAAAAATCAGTTATTGAATCTAATATACAGGTAACTAAATTGCAAAGTGAATTTATTACTTACACTTGTTCCTTACCTGAATTAATGTGCTTGTTGGGAAGAAGTCTTTGAAAATTATGAAGGAACCATTTAATATACCTTCAGATATAGCCTACAGAATCTCCCTTTAAATCAGCTCTCTATTTTTCTTAGTCTTCTCATGCTACTGTAATAGAATGTATGAATCTGAGTATTTTATGATGAATAGAAATTTATTGTCTCATGGATCTGGAGGTTAGTAAGTTCAATATTAAAAGACTAGAATCCAATTCTTGCTGTATCATCTCCTAGCAGAAGAACAAGAATGAGTGAGAGACCATTAGAGTGTCCAAATGGTTCTCTCTATTTCTTGATAATATCATTAATCCATTCATGATAGTAGTGCCCTAATTACCCAAATACCTCCCAACACTACTGCATTAGGGATCAAATTTCCAACACATGAACATAGCAACATGTCTAACCAAACTACTTCTGACCTTGCTTAAACATATTGTAATAACCTCACTCAAGGTAACTGCATTAAAATCTCATAACAGTATATTTTTTGACCCTTTAGTATCAGATCCAGCATGGCCTAGTAGGAAAAATACAAAATCTGAAAGAAAAAGAAATCACTAATACTGTAAAATATTGGTGATTTATATGAGTGAAAACCAAGAAGACTTATGTGGGCATGATAGTAAAAATAATGGGTTAGAAAGGAAGAAAAATAACTTTAGATTAGACCATATTTATCAATATGGACATAATTATGAGTATTCTGGATTTATTAGGCTAGTTTCTGAATATGACTGTTGATTCTTTTACTTGATTTACTGAACAACAGTACTACAATCAACAATGCCTTAAATTGAATAATGTGTATCCTAAACTTCTGTGATATAGTGTGAAAGATTAAATACAGGACTCAAGGTGATAGTAAAGAGAATTCCTCCAAGGTGTTTAATCATGTCCCTTGCACTACTAGGCCACAAAATCTTTATAAAGGCATTGGTGAGTTGATCACTAGCATTCTTGAAACACATGGCAATTATGCTAATAGCATAAATTAACTCTATATTCTCGGGGGGGGGGCATTGTGGAGATTGAACTCAGAGTCACTCGACCACGGAGCCACAACCCAGCCTTATTTTATATTTTATTTAGAGACAGGGTTTCACTGAATTGCTTAGTGCCAACTCTATAGTCCTTTTTTTTTTAAAGAGAGAGAGAGAGAGAGAGAGAGAGAGAGAGAGAATTTTAATATTTATTTTTTAGTTTTTCTGCTGACACAACATCTTTTTTTGTATGTGGTGATGAGGATCCAACCCGGGCCGCACGCATGCCAGGAGAGCGAGATACCGCTTGAGCCACATCCCCAGCCCAACTCTATATTCTTGATATAGCACCTGTACATACAGGGACTAGCTAACTACTTATTGTAGGTTAATTATATTGATTATATTTTGTAATGGAATTGGTAAGATTTTTCCACTCTGGATTAGAGAATAATATGGATGTGGATTTATATTTTCAGTAAGCAATGTTTTTGCTTACTGAAGTGATCAATGTGACAATAAAATTCACTGGTTTTATCATGAACCCCAATATCTAAATGCAGCTGGCTTTACAGAGATATGTAATGGTTTATTTTACTAAGTACTCAGTTATATCACCAGCCATCAGGAAATAATTCTTGTGATTTCATGGTATGCAGTGAGATAGATACTATAAATAGGTAACCAATAAATTGTTTTTCTATATCCCATAAGACCAGGGAACAAAAGGAATAATTGGGAGAAGTGTTCTCACTATTACATTTAATAATCTATTCTCAAGTTTTGCTAACCTTTTTTTCTGACTTCGAATTATGTTACTTTAGTATTCAGGAGAGGAATGCTCCCACTAGGCCACAAAGAGAGCTTCTGCTGTACCGATGTTTAAATCACCACTTGATAATTTTATACCTTTGTGCAATTGCAGAAAGAGGCAAGTAGGGATACTGATTGTGATTAGCAAAGGAAGAGAATTAAGGTACATGTGGCTGTCTGGAACTCAGAAGATTCTCAGAAGTAATTCATAATCTTTCAACATGCATTGGTAAATATTGATGAAAGGTTATAGCAGTCTAATTCAACAAAATCACTTAGGAACTTAGGAGCTTCAGGAAAGAAATTGGTGTATGTACTACTGAAGAAAACTCAACAACAATGAAGACAATAGTAACAACAAAATTCAAATGACTTAGATATTACCTAAGGATTCCAAAAACTTTAAGTGATTAGTGGAGAAAGGATATTTTAAACATTAAATATAATTGTTGAGAATTTTAAATCATAGAAACTGTGTTTTCTGCATTCCTTTCTATATTCTATTCTTATAAAAAACAATTAATAAATTTTCTCATATTAATTTACTTTTCTTCTGTAGTTTTACATAAGGCATAAAGGTGGTGGTTAATTTCCTAATTTAACTTTCAGGTAAGGACATATCCAGTTGAGACTGTATAACTCAATTGGTGCAATTAACATCTTTCCAAGAAACATCCCATGACTAACATATTTCAGTGTGTATAATTCTGGGTATATCAACTACAAAGAAAATGACTCTGGGGCTGGGGTTGTGGCTCAGAGGTAGAGCGCTTGCCTCGCACATGTGAGGAACTGGGTGCAATCCTCAGTACCACATAAAAACAAATTAAACAAATTAAAAGTATTGTGTCCATCTACAATTTAAAAAAATTATAAATAAGGAAATTGATTTCTGGAGACAAGATAGAAAGAAGGAAGAAGTAGAGATAAGATCTTTGCTATTTCTTTCTGTTTTTTCATTTTTATAAATAGAACTATTAATAGAACTCTGGAACAGAAAATTATTAATGTTTCTGTAAATGGCTATGAGCACATGGGTTTTTATTATATACATATATATATATATACATATTATTATTATAGATACTAAGGGTTTTTAAAACTCAATAAAATAAATATATTAAGTAAAGATTCATGTTTGATTTTATTTTACCTACATGTGCAAATTTTTAGATATTGTAAAAAATAATCTTTAATTTATTGAGCTATAATTCAATCACCTCTTCTTCAGAGTAGGACAAGGGCATCCTCAAGACACTTTAATTCCCAAAAGGAAAACTCATGTAAATGAGATAATGAATACATTTAGAATGTCCAATTCATTTGTAATAATGATATAACAGAAGGAAAAATTATATAAGATTATTTAAACTACCAAATTGTTAAGATCTTTTAGAATGTTTAACTGTCCTTTGGATTTGATGTAATATTAGAGTGTGGTTTGAGGGGCAAGATACTATTATTGGTTTTAGGAACACATCATTATTGGTCAAGGAGATCATTGCATGATATGCACTTCAGAGAAACAATTAAAAGATTAAAGTGGCAAAAAAGTGATGTGTGCATAACTGAAAGTATTACAAATCTTCAAAAACTAATATAATATAAATTACATTCAGGAAAACTATGCTACTCTCCCATGCACGGTATTTCTCTGTTGCTCCACATGAACCTTTAAATATTCTACATTGTCCATCATGCTCCAAGAAACATCTCTTCAAACAACATCGTGCTGAGAGAATATTTTATTTGATGGATTCCCTGTGTATCTTCAGATACGGTTTATTTCAATCACCTTTAGGGATAATTTTCCTTACATTTTTATAATATTTATTTTTCTATGGTAAATTGTGCTAGGATTTATTCTGATTTAATATATTTAATGTGGGTCCTAACACTGACATGAATAATTAAATCTCATGCTGCAGGGCATAAGCTGATTGCTAGAGGGGTTTTAAGGAAGTATGTTCTTTCTGTGTACAAAACTTCAATGAAAAATTAAAGTACCCAGAGAGAGAAAGTGAGAGAGAAAGAGATAGAAGGAGAGAGAGATATAGGGAGGGAGACTCTGTACTCTGCAGGTATCATATGAAGACTGCCCTGGAAAATAGTACATATAATGTTAACTATACACATTAGGTTGGTAATTTTTCTAAAATTATCTATAAGACAATCAGTTTTCAACATTTTACTATTTTCTTCTATAATATAGTTTTTTGTTTCATTATTTTAGAAAATGGCATTCTTATTTTAACTTGAGAATCAAGAATTTGAAACTGACTCTGGCCAAAACTCCCATGCTATCATGTTTGCTCACGTGTTATGTTTCTTGTTAAGGATTTTGATGTGAAGTTGACAAACAAACTTTGTACAGTAGAATTAAATATCATAACTTCTAAAGCACAATTTTGTTAATCAACAAGTCCTACATAAATTAAATAAATGGACTCTGGTATATTTAAATTTCCCAAATTTAAAGATTTTAACTAAATATTAATAAGACTTGTTGCTCTTAAACATTATTATTTTGTGCAAATCATATCCATGGGGTTTTATTTTATTGAGAATTGAAAATTCTGAGATTGAAATACGCCATTAGGTTGATTGAGTTGTAAAGTTCATTTTAGGGGATAGTTTTATCCCTGCCCTCAAAATAAATTTCACTTTAGGAAGCATTATAATTATTTAATAATGAATATTTAATCACACTTCATCTATTGCCAGCTGACGAATGACTAGTGGTGCTGGGCTTTACACAAAATTGAAGTTTTCCTGGGTCAGCAGTACCAAATGCTCTTAACTAGCAACATCTCCAGTAGATCAAAACTGACATGATATAATGGATCACAGTGAAACCAGAAGTTCAAGGGGCCACTTGGGGAGGACCCTCTGCTAATGAAGTGGATCAGAGGCAAAAATTCAGTCAGAAAGATTTAATTCCCATTTATTTTTGGCCTGGTATTTGCCTAGTCAAAGGCCAATTTGCAAAATGATTCTCTCCATCATTGAACAGAACACAGATAAATCAAACAATGTATGGAAAACGAAACACAGATAATCATTTGTCTTTCCCTTTCCAAAGGCAAATACACATAGGTGGGAAACAAGAGCAGATGCTTTTTGCATTGTAATCAGACATTAGAAAAGTGATTAAACTTTTCCTTTGTTTCTGTGGAGGGCACTGAAAAAAAGCATTCTACTTGTTATTTAACAACACCATGTAATTGATATATAATAAGATCTCATCTATAGCATGGCACCTTGTTCACAGATAGTGTAAACTGAAGAAAATATATAATATGAAAATGAAATTAGAAAATTACTCTATCTCCCTTTCCCTCCCTTCCCACTTACATACACACATAATACACATACACACACACACACACACACACACACACACACATACACACACACAAACACACACCAACTTCTTGGGTGTATAAGAATGGATATTTCAGAGAATTCTAGAGTTTAGTAAACAATAAGCACCACCACTCCCCACGCTACCTTTAGTCCTAATGACACTTCATACAAGTGAACAATATATTCTGCAAAAAATATTTTGTTTTCCGGGTGTTTTATAAAACTTGAACTAATATCAATGTTATAGACTGAATTATTTTATACCAGTGCGAAAATGTGGCCTTTTTTTTTGAATTGTAATACCTTTGGACTTATCTAGTTTTTTAAATGCCAGATAGATAACACTCAGCTCTAAAGCCATCTGGTTTAGGTGCCTTTATCAATGTTGATCTTTAATCTCCTCTCCAATCTTCTCTACACTGTTTGTAGAATGAGATTTCCACTTTCATTTGGATTGATTTTCAGACTTTGCATTTTTCTAGGAAATCATCTATTTTGTCTAAATTTTTAAATTGATGCTGTTGATTTGCTGCAAAAATTGCTTATGATTCTTGTCATCTCTCCTGTCAGAGAGATGTTGTTTTTCCTGTTGTTCAGATATGTTTTTGGTCAAGTTAAAAAGAGGATTATTTATTATTATTATTATTATTATTATTAACTTAAAATAATAGCTGTAGGGTATATTTACTTGTTCTGCTAATTTTATGGCTTACTTATATTTTACTCTTTTCTTATCCTTGCTTTTATCTGATTTATTTTTTATTCAATTTTATGATAATCGAGTTGGTTTAGCTTATCACTTCTTCAAATTCCTTAATGATGAAAGCATTTAAGCATTTATCTTTTTCTCTAAATATCACAGTTTTTTTACAGTACTCACTAAGCCAAATTCATTCATTTATGTTGCTTCTTTGGTTTCCAGAATCATTTGAATCTCTAAACTTCAACACAGCAATGGTAAGAACTTGGGGCACAGCAGGATCATATTAAATGTAAACCTTAGCTACTTAAGTCAGGGAATAAAACTTTTGCCTCCCTCCCTCTCTCTCTCTCTCTCTCTCTCTCTCTCTCTCTCTCTCTCTCTCTCTCTCTCTCTCTTTCTCTCTCTCTCTCCCTCCCTCCCTTTCTTCCTTCCATCCTTCTTTTCTTTCTTCTTTCTGTATATGTAGTCTTGTTAAATTTTGTCTAGCATCCAAACACACTCAGAAACTAACCACCAAAAAAAAAAAAACAACAACAACAAACCTCAAAAAATGCCTCAGTGCATAACACAAAGTAAATCACTATGAAATACAAAGTAAATGGTAATTTTAAAGCCAGCTCATAGTGAAATTTTATCAGTTTGCTAAACAGGCATTATCAGTTAAAGCAGCTGACAGTGTTTAGTGTTTACGCAATGCCAAATGCTTAGAGAGACATTTGTTTCAAAAAGAGGATATTCATTATAGAGATAAAACACTACTTTACCACTTTTTATATTTCAAACAATATAGTTGGACATAATCTTTTACAATATTGATTTAATATAGACTAATTGGAAAAATATAGAGAACACATGTAGGGTAACACATGATGACTGCCTGGTGTTTTCATGGGTTAGCAAGTATGATGCAAATCTTCAAATGATAAAATTATCAAAGCCAGTAAACAATCATCATTGACACCTTCTAATTCCCACAAAGATAAATGATATGTACATCACTTTATTCAAGGCATGACAAAAACTGAGATAGTTCAACTTTGGGACAAAATATTGCCTCTTTCTAAGAATACAACCAAACATATATTCTCATTCAAATAGCTTGTGCCAGACTATAGAGTTTTGTTTAAAGGAGATAATTAAATTATGAAGAAAAAAAAATCTTAGAAGTTTTCTCACTGGAAAACACAGGTTCATAAATTGGAAATATATGAGGGCCTAGAGGAGAATCCATTAACTGGGCTAGTTGCAAAATTAATTTTAAAAATCTGGCATATTTTTATATACCTACAAGGAAGAATTTTCAATATTGTAAAAACTACAATTTATAATAACACAACATGCAAAAGTCTTAGGAATCAACATAAGAAAACATGGAAATCAATATCAGGAGAACTATGAATAGTTGAGAGACAGAAGGGTAAAATTAATTGACAGATATTTTATAAGTTTATATCAAAGCAAAATTGACTGGTATGTATGACAAGAAACTTTTGATATGATCAATAATTTTAATGCAATAAATCATTCTATAATTTAGATACACTTTTCAATGCATTTGTGGACAAGTATTATAACAAATGAATTCTGAGTAATTAGAATGTGAAATGTATATATTAAGTATTAAAGATTATCATAAAACAATATTCAATAAAATTGTATTATGTATACTGAAATAAATAGATACATCAACGATATAAATTACACACACAGAATTTTACTGGATTAATTGTTAGCTGATATGGACACAGCAACAGTCCTTCAATTTGGTCAATGCCCATGGAATAGTTATTCTTAAATATTTAGAGTATTACCTCCTAGATTCATTTATAATTTTACATTGCCATTTAACTTATTCAAAAGCATTTAAAGAAGCTGAAAATTTTTCAAATAACATTTGAAAAACTGGCTTGTCACTGGGAAAAGAGAGAGAGAGAGAGAGAGAGAGAGATTTCTAACTCAATCATCAATATAAGAAAAGCAACAAAATGTATTCCAAACATTTTGCAATGCATATTTATTCACTATAAAAAGAAATTATTCAATTGTGTAAATTATAGCATAAATATTTTAGGAGAGCATTTTGTCTTTAGCACACCATCAATATGAGGTAAAAAGAGTTTTCTTAAAAAATAATAGTGATTGTAAAGGCCAATAAAATGGAGAAATTTATTTTGACTCAGTAACTTCGATTTTCTTTCGTTCTTTATCTTTAATTTTTTTTTTTAGGTAGACACAATATCTTTTTTTTTAATGTGGTTCTGAGAATCAAACCCAGTGCCTCATGCATGCTAGGTGAGCACTCTACCACTGAGCCTCAACCCCAGCCAAATAACTTAGGTTTTCATCCCTGAAAACACTAGTACTATTCACTAATAATTTTTGAGGCTATCTAACAGACTGGGAAGATTTCTTTAAAAGTAGGACCAAATTGTTAATGTCTTTAGCATATTAATTATTCCTTATATACTTGTAAAAATGTGAATATCTAATAAGTATTAAAAAATTCTTAAATTCACTAAAATTAAATAATATTTAATAACAAGGGTATTTTAGCTTCAGTATAAGATTTCAGCAAGATAATATTTTCATATAATAATTTTTGAAAAAATAAAATATTTAACATTTCTCAATTGCTTACAAGTATGCTTTCAAGTCTTTGATAATTCATGTATAAAATTTATAACTTAAATATATATGTAAGTTTATGTAAAATATATGTTTGTCTTCAGTATCCATTGCATATCCAGTACATCCACGTATAATAATTATCCACACATTAAAGCACCAGGCTCTTTAAAAGGAAATGTTATCAAGAGTAGTGTGGAAAAGAAAGATAATGATTCCTGTGATAGTGTAGACTGGTGCACTCCTAACTCCTACTGTGATGTGGTGGCCTGTCACTGAGTAGTTCTGTCACTTGGGTGATGATTCACCATATCTCCAAGGATGCACTCTCTAGGATACTGAAATACAGGGATTTGGATGTGGTACCATTGAGATATCAGACTCATGCTATGTGATTTTGTTCTATGAATGTCACTATGTAATTTACATCACAGAGTTGCACATGTAGCTACAGTAAGCAGGAAGTCCTAAAGCAATGCAAAACAAACTGCAAAAATAAGCAGTGTTTTTAAAAATGGGTAGTGTGTTAAATAGGTGGTCTCTAAAGTTGACTCTGTTATTAGCAATATAGCTTTGTCAAGGTAGGAGATAAATGTTACATTTAATATTTGATTCCCTCTCTTCTTTCATACTTAATAAACTTAAAGTGGTTTTTACACAATCATCAGAGTGCATTTAAAGTATACATTTAAATACTAATTTTTTAAGAGTCCAGGCTAAATCCAAAATTGTTGTAACTCAGGCTGCATATAATATATACTTCAGTTTTTTTCTTTACATAATTTCCATTCCCTATATCACTGCTGTTATTTTTATAATCTCTTTTTTTCTCTCTTTCTTTCTTATCCCATCCTTCTTTTATCTCTCACCATCCCCTTATTTTGCTGTTATTTTCTCAAACTTCAGTTTTGATAATGGGTGTTATTTACTCAGTTTTTTTTCTGACTCTGTAATCTATGACAATATTAACAACATGAGTTACATTTGTAAAACTCTCAGTTCTGGTGTAATGAGAATGTGGTATGCTATTTTTATTATTTTAGTATTAAGGCTCATATCTCTGTGGGATGATTGAGAAAATCAACACCATCTGAAATGTGCTTCCTGTTTATTACCTTTTTAATGTTGAATTGTGGCAGTTTTTATGGTTTATTCCAAGTGCAGTTGGCCTGAGGGTTTATTTTCCTCTTTTGATTTCCCAACTGTTTATCATTATGAGAGCTATAGATTTTTATATTTTTTCAAAGAGCTGAAATGTCATTCCTATGTACTCAACAAAATTCCATTTAGGAAAATAATAACATAATTTTAGATTTATAAGTATGAAGTTAATACCTTAGCAGTGTTCAATATTTAAGGCAAATAGAATGCAATATATCTAGCGGTTCAGTGAAATACAAGCTTGTAAATAATATAAAGATACACATTATTCTCTGAATATCAACTGGAATATTTGAGTATTTGAAAGTGATAACTTTTTCTGATAGAAAAATTGTTTTATTTTTAATCCATAAAAATTAAATTTACCAATGCATCAAATTTGAGA
Source organism: Urocitellus parryii (assembly GCF_045843805.1). Classification (NCBI taxonomy): domain Eukaryota; kingdom Metazoa; phylum Chordata; class Mammalia; order Rodentia; family Sciuridae; genus Urocitellus; species Urocitellus parryii. The sequence goes on from NC_135540.1 coordinate 35,603,260, forward strand.
AAATATGTGCAGAAATGTTGTAATGCTAATGTGTAAAATGCAGCCATTTAGATTCCAGAACTTGATTCCAGATTTATTATGTTCTTCACCATCATGAGTACTTTATTTCTACCCAAAGGAAACACACCACATTTTTTTTGTCTTTGAGTAAAGCAATAAAAATGAAATTCAAAATCTGCCCATAGAGGCATTTTCTATGAATGTGTCTTATATAAGATTATCCAGTAAATGAAAATCATACCTAAACATGTTCAGCCATTTTTATTGGTTTATAATGTTCTGTATTGACCTATAGAACATTGAAACATTAATTATGATTAGTATGTCTGATCAAATAATTCTACATTTTTATAATGACAAAGGGAATGAGGAGGAATGAGGAGGAATGAGGAGGAAATATGAAGGGATGGGTATACCTTTCATTTAGAAAATGAAAATATAAGATAGAAAAAGTATCTGTGTTTGAAACAAAGACAGAGGCTCTATATCACTCTGATTAAAGGTATTTAATGATCCAAACTTCTATTCTCAAATATTGCAGAAAACATTAGAGCCACTAGAATTTTGGAACATTTATGTGTAGACATAAGTTACGTATTCCATTGTTATTTTGCTTTGTAGACATGTCAACATATTCCTTAAAAAAAAACCTTTCAGAGTTGCTATGAATCTTCCTATTAGTGTGCTGCACTGTAGGTGCCAAAATAGTATTGGATAGTTTAAATCCACAGTCCCATATCTCTCATTAAATCAAACTATGTGTACTATTAAAATTTCTATGGCATTGAAATATATTCAGCTAAGTTTACAACCATTAAAAGGCTAAGAGTCCTGGGGATGATGCTCAGTGGTACAGCCCTTGCCTAGCCTGCACAAGGCCCTGGATTCAATCCTCTGAAGCATCATCAATCAATCAATCAATCAATAATTAACCAAGAAATCGTTGTTTGTAGTGACCAGCGGGACAGTTTATTCAGGGCTACATGAAAGGGGCTATGAGGGGGATTGAGACAAACAGACACAGAAGTAGAGGAGAAGGCTGGGGCTTGGTGGTTCAGCCTGCCTCTGTTGGTGGTTCAGCCTGCCTCTGTAAGCTCAGCACGTTTATTATAGAAGTTTTATCATTAAAAGGGTTGTTGTAGAAAAGTTTCTTCAAAGCAAGCAGAGCCAGGGTCATGAGTATGAGCAGCCCAATTATGAGTGTCCGCTTGTGCCCACAACTTTGTATCCCCAGCAGCTGGCACCTGGAACTCCAGGTCAAGAATTGAATAGCTCTGTAGCACAGAATCACCTATTGAATAGGGCATCACCATAGCAACTGGACCACCCCCTTCTGGCATCTTAGCCCCAAGAGTTCTCCACAAAGACCTTCACCTTTGCCACAGGACAGTTCAGAACCGTTCAGTTGCTGCTCCCTACACTTGTTATTGTTGAGGTTGTTATTGGACTACGATATAATATACCAAAGTTTCTTCCCTGTCAATGGAGTAGGGAAATACTCCCAAGATGATATTTAATTTTTACAAATATCTCCAAAACATGAATAGTAGTATTAGTTAACCTCTAGCTTATTTTTCTCCTCCTCCTCCATCTTTCATAAATTATGCAAGTTAAGATATCCAAATATCATGACAAGTATAAACTCAAAATAAAACAGATGTGACAAGTTGTGAATTAATATATATTTTGTTAAAATCTAAGGTTTCTGGAGTATCTAATAAATATTAGCTTAACTGTATGCCTCAATTCATCTCCTTTATAGGTGATTTTATAGAATTTTAATCGAACTCTTCGATTTTAATGATTTTTAAAAATTAGTTAACAAATTATAAATATTCTTTTGTGTGTATATATACATATTAGTTGTAGTTGGACACAACACCTTTATTTCATCTATCAATTTCTATGTGGTGCTGAGGATCGAACCTAGGGCCTCACAAGTACTAGGCGAGCACTCAACCACTGAGCCACAACCCCAGTCCCTTGAATGTCATTTTCTATCAATATATCTTGTACTATTGATTAATATATGGCCCATTATCTATCTGCCTCCTTTGTCTTTAAACTGAGTCTCTGCTTCTGCCTTTTCCCTCTGCATTTTGAAATAAGGAATTTACATTTTTAATTACACAGCATACATAAAATTATATATATTTCTAATTAAAAAGTATAAATACTTGTTCTTTTCCCCATGTCAATATGAAAGTATATATAGTTTTATTCTTTGAAGATATTGACCTGATTCTCAGGGTCTGTCTTCTCTTCTATTTAAAACACTTTTATTTTTTCATCTTATTCAGTGACTCCAATATCTAACTTTCACATTTCAACTAAGTTGTTCCTTCATTTACCCTGCCCTCAAAACCAGGTTAATTGACCATCTTATGTAATGCATTGTATTCTGCAATTACCTCAGGTCTTCTGCTTAATGATTCTTCATTTCCATCACTGTATTATTACTACCTCTGTTGAAATATCTACACCAATACATACTTTAGAAAGTTATATTAATAGTGAAAAATTTTAAATAAGTCTCAAATAGGCATCTTGTAAAATCTCCAACTGCTGTTAGCTATGACATAAACCTGTATATTTTCACTCAGTTATGAATAGACCCACTGGTGTTAGGCTCCTTTGGGATCTCTTTCACCATAGATTGTCATTAAATGTTTCCTGGACTTTGTCCCCAGCCAAAATGGAAAATAGTTGCACTAATTGGAGAGATTATACAGCCATTCCCTCTGGAAATTCTATTCTTATTATTGCTTGGGGTTCATTATCTCAGGCTTACTTGTAGCCTGATAGATTAGAGGTTTTATGGCCATTTACTTATATCATGTACATATTATAGCCACCCTGCTCTATGTACCATATATTCACATTCTATCTGCTCAGTATTGTTGTGCCATTATTTTATTTGGTCTGTCAACAACTGTAGCAGTAAAAACAAAACAGAACAAGAAAGGAAGGAAAAATGGTAGGAAGAAAAGCAGGAAAGGGGAGGGGAGAGTAATGGACAGGAAGAAAGTGGAGGGAATGAAGGAAGGAAGGTGTTTATAACTAGCACAATGTTTTGATCAGAATGGATTTACTTTCACATGACACCATTTTTGTTATTAATTCTATTCTCATAATCTTCTATAAGTATATATATAGAATATGTACACACATATAAAACAGAATTATCAATATTTCTAAATTTAATACTTATAATTGCTTTTTAAACACAAATCAGTATCTTAAAGCTTTTTTTTTTGCATTCCACCCTTTGATACTGATTTTGGGCCATTATTACAATGGCTTTTCTACTCTGGCTGCACTATAGAATGACTCAGGAAGCTTTATATAAATATAAATGTCTAGGTCCAGACTTAGAAACTGTGATTTAAATTTATAAAAGACCCATGCATCTGTATGTTTCTATGTTCCCATGCAATACTAACATGCAGTCAAAATTGAAAACAACCTATTTGGTGGTCCGTACAATTGTTCTACTCTTGGAATTTTTTCCTAAATACCCTTAAATCATTAAAAAGAAACAAATTGAACATAAATACAAAATATCTTTCTACATGTTTACATAATATGTAATCTTGAGGATACTAAACAAAAATTTTCTGTCCATAGTCAGGAGTATTTATTATCATTTATAATGTAAGTAGAAAAATTCCCAATAGATGTTCATTTTCTTGCCAGAAATAATTTCTCCTGACTTATATTCCTCATAACAGCAATAGTACAAAAATGGAAGTAAGTGATTTAGAAGTAGTTTTCCTATGTCTGGTAAATAAGAAAGAAATAAAATGTTAGCTTTATTTAAAAGCTCTGGAACTGGCTCATAATTCAAAAGAAAGCTGATTTTAAGTCTTTTAGTGGTGTAGGGGATTATGCTTTATAAACTAAGATAGTTTCCATGACTGCTACATTCAGATGTCTTCATTAGTAACATTATCAATACTATGAGAAAAATAATTGGCAAATTGAGTATCAAGTTTCATTCAAAATATGAATGACTAGAAATATAGGTATAAATTATGACAGTAGCCATAAGATTTTGGTGTTCTGATTAAAAAAGAAATGAAAATCACCAAGATATGACAGTGCACATTTTTATATGTGTTTATTTTAGCTTTGTTGATTTAGTAATTGCTTCACAGTTATCAGATTCTTAACATTTGAAATAGTTTAAGAACTAATATGTTGACAATTTAAAGTTCTGCTGAAAAATCACAACACTTTTATAAAATTAAATTATAGAATTTAATTAAATTATAGAATTATCAGCAAATATTTCAAAAATATAATACTGGAGGTAATACAGGTAGGAATTGAGGAAAGGTGACAGCAACTTTATATTCCTTCTTTTAAAAAGTTATTTATACTTTATATTTATGAAGCTTCATACCCAAAAGATAATTTTATGTGAAATAATTAAATAAATAATGTTAAGAACTTCAGTGTTTGTATTATGTACAAAAATTTGTAAGATTTAAATAAATAACCACTAAGTTTCTTCCATGTTAAAAGACAGGAATATTATTTTTTATTTGTTCTAATTAGTTACACATGACAGCAGAATGCATTTTGGCTCATTGTACAGAAAAGGAGCACATTTCTTCATTTCTCTGGTAGTATAATATATAGAGTTGCACCATACATATAGTCATGCATGTACCTAGGGTAATGATGTCCATCTCATTCCACCATCTTTCCTACCCCATATCCCCTAGCCTCTCCACACTCCTCTTTTCCCAACTTTCTCCATTCTTCTCATGCCCAACCCCATTATGTATCTGAATCCTCTTATCAGGAGGAACATTCAGTCTTCAGTTTTGGGGGATTGGCTTACTTGACTTAGCATGATATTCTCTACCTTGATGCATTTACCTGCAAATGCCAGAGTAAGACTGAGTAATATTCCATTGTGTATATATACTACAGTTTCTTTTTTCATTCATCTATTGAAGGGCATTTAGCTTGGTTCCACAGTTTAGCTATTGTGAATTATGCTTCTATAAACATAGATGTGGCTGTGTTCTTGTAGTATGTCGTTTTTAAGTCTTTGGGGTATAGACCAAGGAGTGGAATAGCTTGGTCAAATGGTGGTTTCATTCCAGTTTTCCAAAGAATCTCCATACTGCTTTCCATAGTGGTTGCACCAATTTGCATGCCCAACAGCAATGTAGGAGTATACCTTTTTTCTCACAACCTTGCCAACACTTATTGTTGCTTGTATTCTTGATAATTGCCATTCTGACTGGAGAGACATGAAATCTTAGAGTAGTTTTGATTTGCGTTTCTCTTATTCCTAGGGATATAGAACTTTTTTAATGTATTTGTTGATTAATTGTTTATCTTCTTCTGTGAAGTGTCTATTCATTTCCTTAGACCATTTATTAATTGGGTTATTTGTTCTCTTGATGTTGAGGTTTTTGAGAATTTTATATATTCTGGAAATTAGTGCTCAGTCTGATATGCATGTAGTAAAGATGTTCTTCCACTCTTCAGGCTCTCTCTTCACATTGTTGATTATTTCCTTTGCTGAGAAGAAGCTTTTTAGTTTGAATCCATCCCATTTATTGATTCTTTAATTTATTTCTTGCACTTTAGGAGTCTTGTTAAGGAAGTCAGAACTTAATCCAAAAGATGAAAATTTGGGCCTACTTTCTCTTCTATTAGGCACAGAGTCTCTGGTCTAATTCCTAGTTCCTAGGTCCCTGATCCACTTTGAGTTGAGTTTTGTGTAACATGAGAGATAGTGGTTTAATTTCAATTTGCTGAAAATGGATTTTCAGTTTTACCAGTACCATTGTTGAAGAGGCCATGTTTTTGCCAATACAAGACACAATATTTTAAAGAAAATTTTGAACTATGAAGCACTTTGATTTGCTTATAATTTCAGGTAAATTTACAACTGAATACAACTGAATAACTTTTTTATGAGTCAAATATCACATAGAAAATATGCATTAAAGTTTTTATTTCACTGTACTTTCAAAAACAGACACAAGAAAAAAGAATTCCAGAGCCTTAATTTCAGCATATTTTCACTTGACTAATAGGTATTAAGTCATTTAATCATGCTCTAATTTGGCTTGCTCAACATTTGGCAGCAGTAACAATTCTCCCTATGTATCTCATTTTTCTCTTTTTAAGTAAACAAAAGAAAGTGCTAAAATTTTTAAAAAAAACTTCTAAAATCCATTTTGAAATATTTTATAAAAACAAATATGCTGATACAAACACTTTTAAAAATCATTTAAAATTATCCACCAAATAAAACATAATGCTGATTCGATGACTTAACAATTTCACTCCAAGTGATAAGAGGCCATATGTTCAACAAATGCATATTCAAGGATATCAGAATAGCCCCAAACTGGAAGCAACTCAAATTTATGTTCAAGTGAAAAGGGATAAGAAATTGTAAATTTAGTATAATGAAGCACTGAGGAGTAATGAAAATAATACACTTCTGCTACTTTTGACACCGTGAAAAAAATACCTCAGCATTTAGGAAAACAAATAAATAAAGGCTAAACATGTTGGAATTCATTCTGTAGGACTTTATTTATAAAAAGTACAAAGGCAAAACAAATTTATGGTGAAAAAAAATCCAGATCAGTGGTGATATTCAGAAAATGATATTGATCAAAATGACTTTGGTCAAAAGTGGCAAAAAATGAATTGTAGGAAATGTTTTGTGTTATAATCTGAGTGGTGGCAATGTTAGGCCATCCATATGTAAAAATTTATTAAAATGTACTATGATAAGCTATGTACTTAACTATACCTAAGATAATTTAATTACCATTTAAAAATTCACGTATTTCAATTTTTTTCTATAACATACATACTGGGTACTAATAACAATATTTTTAGGAATGGCATTCTCTACATGGCTAGCACATGTTTCAAATCTGTACTATAATTCTTGGTATATAATGTGAATATTTTCTTTTTAGGAAAACAAAAACCCTTAAATATGAACTTCTATAAATGAACAATGTACTTATTGTATTTTATTATTTAAAAGTATAAAATAATATTAAGACATATATTTAACACAGTTTCAAGAGAAGGCATCACGCTAATATATGTAACAGTGATTAATACTCAAGCCACTGGAGTGTATTTTCCCAAATTTTGTTTCTCAGAATATAAGGAGGTATTCAAAAATTTGTATAGTCCCTTTAGTTAGGAAATTCTAGGTTAAGTTTAGAATTTTCCTCAGACTTTAATGTGCTCTTGTGCATTCAAATTTCCACAGAAGTATCATAGGCAGTTTTCTCCCAATGACTTGACCATTAGTTTTTCACAAAAATAATGTTCTCAAGGGAAATGAATATAGATTTTTGGGAGGATAATAAAGAGGCTTTATTATGTAAATCAAATGGATAAATCCTAAGATCTCAAGGAAAAGTTTTCCAAAGAGAAGGATACCGGGCACACTAGGGGGTATTTATCGCACATAAACTAATCCAATATATGTTCCTAAAGGGCTTGTTGTTTACTGTGACGATAAACTCAAACAGTGAGAGATAAAAGACATATTTTTAGAATACAAATATTTGTTTATATTATATATGCACATGTATATAAACACATATTTCATACACATATATGCATTTATTATAGACACACACATATATACATATGTTTCTAAATTTTGAGTCTCTTCAAAACATGATTTTATGAAGGTCCTCCTTTTTCAATGGATTTGTAGCAGCAGGAGGCCATCACACAGCATGGCAGGGATGGGGGACATATTTCTGCATTTGAGGAGCTCATCCTCCCAGGTACAGGCCCAGGCCCAGGTAGGTTAACAAGGACCTCCCATGTCATCTCCTCCAGGTCCATGCCTTTCCCTTCACCGAGCTGTCTTCCACCTTAGGCTCCACAGGGCTCAGTGGAAGAGGAGAAAGGGTTTACATAAAGACCTAGGGGTGGTCCAGCTAATCTTAGCAACAGAAAACTCTACCCTGGAACTGGAGGCTCCTTCAGGAAGGAGAGGATGCTCATAGGTTCTTTCTTTCTATGAGCTCCAATGAGCAGAGAGGCCTCTAATGAAGCATCTGGGAATTGTGCCCAGGTCTCCAGATGCCCAGTTGACAATTGGCCCAGAGGAGCCATGGCAGTGTCCCCGGCACAGGCCTCTAGGGAAACGTGGAAAAATATTGCCAAGTAAAGGGTAGGTCAGGGACTCAGACCATCACCTTTGAATGGCAACGGATTCTGAGGGGAGACAGGAGTTTGCCCAGGATCCAGGCTTCAATGAGTCATGGGAGGGAAGCAACATTTTCCTTCATAGAACCATTTAACAAGTTCCTGATACTAAAATACTCATCTGTGTGTTTAGATTAACAGCCTGAACTCAGTAGTCAGACTACCTGGGTTCAAATCCCAGCTGTGCCACTTTAATTTAACTTCTGTGACATTGGGGAGGTCACTTGACCTCTCTGTTTCCTTATCTATAAGGTGGAGATTATAATAGCATCTGCTTGATAGCACTAATGTTAGGATTAAATAAGGTCTGAGAACAACACCTACCCCTTGGTATCTCCATACACATTTGAGTTATTATCACAAGGATCCTGTTATTTTTTTTTCTAATTTGTTATGTATGAAAGCAGAATGCATTTCAATTCATTTTACACATAAATTCAGTTATCTTATATTAGACAAAGATGTCAAAAACATATAGTGGAGAAAGGATAGCCTCTTCAACAAATGGTGCTGGGAAACTTGGAAATCCATATGCAACATAATGAAATTAAGCCCCTATCTCTCACCATGCAGAAAACTCAACTCAAAGTGGATCAAGGACCTACGAATTAGACCAGAGACCCTGAACCTAATAGAATAAAAAGTAGGCCCAAATCTCCATCATGTCAGATTAGGCCCCAACTTCTTTAATAAGATTCCTAGAGGACAAGAATTAAAACCAAGAATCAATAAATGGGATGGATTCAAGCTAAAAAGCTTCTTCTCTGCAAAAGAAACAATCAGTGAGGTAAATAGAAAGCCTACAGAATGAGAGCAAATTTTTGCCACACACACATCAGAGAGAGCACTAATCTCTAGGATAAAGAACTCAAAAATCTTAACACCATTAAAACAAACAACCAAATCAATTAATGGCCCAAGAACATGAACAGACACTTCTCAGAAGAAAATGTATGATCAATAAACAAAAATGAAAAAAATGTTCATCATTTCTAGCAATTAGAGAAATGCAAATCAAAACCACTCTAAGATTTCATCTCACTCCAGTCAGAATGGCAATTATCAAGAATAGAAGTAACAATGAGTGTTGGCAATGATGTGAGGGAAAAGGTACACTCATACATTGCTGGTGGGACTGCAAATTGAAGTAGCCAATATGGAAAGCAGTATGGAGATTCCTTGGAAAACTGGAATAGAACTACCATTTGACCCAGCTATCTCACTCATCAGTTTACACCAAAAGGGCTTAAAAACAGCATAGTACAGGAATGCAGCCATATCAATGTTTATAGCAGCACAATTCACAATAGCTAAATTGTGGAATCAACCTAGATGCCCTTTTGTAGATGAATGGATAAAGAAGATGTGATATATATATACACAATGGAATATTATTCAGCATTGAAAGAGAATAACATCAAGGTATTTCCAGGTAAATTGATGGAGTTGGAGAATATGATGCTAAATGAAGTAATCCAATCCCCCCAAAAACAAATGCCAAATGTTTTTTTTCTGATATAAGGATGTTAATTCATTATGGGGATGGGGTGGAGCACGGGAGGAATAGATGAACTTCATATAGGGCAAAATGGAGGGAGGGGACATGAATATAGGAAAGATGATGGAGTGAGATGGTCATCATTACTCTAAGTACATGTATGAAGACACAAATGGTGTGACTCTACTCAATGTGCCTTATTTTTTGAGAACACACTTCTATGTAACTAAGAATTTTGAAGAAATCATTTCTATATAATACCTGAAAATTTAGTACAATTAATGTAAATAGGCTTGTGGTGGATATATTTATATATAAAATGCAAACATAAAGCACATGTGTGCAAATTATATGAAAGTGCTTTAAACAAATGTATTAGAAAAGTTATCCCTAATATGTGAAATGATTGCCTTTTCTTTGTGAGAAGACCAGAGGGTTTTTTATTATTATTATTTGTTCTAATTATCCATACATGACAACAGAATGCTTTTTAACACATTGTACACACAAATGGAGCACAACTTCTCATTCCTCTTCATTGTACACGATGCAGAGTCACACTGGTCCCACAATCATACATATATATATATATATTTATATATATAGTAATAATGTCTATCTTATTCCACCAACCTTCCCATCCCCCACCTCCTCACCTTCTCTCACTGCCATCTGCCCAATCCAAAATTCTTCCATTCTTCCCTAGTCCCCCAACACCATTATGGATCAGTATCCCCTTATCAGAGAAAACATTCAGCCTTTGTTTTTTGGAAATTGTCTTATTTTGCTTAAAGATCAGAGTTTTGTTTCCAAGTTTATACTACTTGATCTTAGCAAGTTGGCCACATGAAAATTAGGATATAAGTGTCTCATAGGTAAAATGTTAGTAACCTCATACAGATAAGTCATATTTCAATTTTAATTCTCTTTGATGTTTTTGTAATATTAGTGCATGTAATTGTGCTTCCAAATATTTAATTTTCTCTCCAGGAACAGAGTCTCACAATCATTCTTTTTTTTTTTTTTTTTTTTTTTTTTGCATTGCTGAGGATTGGGCCTCTCACATGCTAGGCAAGTTTTCTACCACTGAGTTATAACCCCCGTCACTTATTTTCAAATTTTAAAATATTGGTAGGGGATTTAAGAACATCCCTCCAATGATTTAATTTTACTTAAACACAGAAATATTTAGTCAGAAAAAAATATTAATGAATCACTTATAGTCAGAAATGTACTTAAGTGCAATAAGAGCAGGGAATCAAGTAGGTTTTCTGTTCAACTTCTGGTTGTTTTCCATTTTCAACATTGTTTCTTGGTCATAGCCAAATGACTTTAAAGGTATGCACAGAATTGTATGGAAAATATTAATCTATAGCTCTGACTGAGATGTCTACTTTCCCTTTCCTTTTAAGTCGAAAAACATGCTCATTAAAAGTCATGGAATGGCATTTAAGGACAAGTAAAAGACAGCCTTAAATATTTTTCAATTTATCATTGCTTAAATAAGAAGAAATAATCTGACTTATAAAATTTATTCACATATAACTCATATATCCATAAATCCAAAATAAAATTTAGATTAATATAGAAATCATAAAAAGTTAATAATATTCAAATGATAAAATAGAATCAACAAATGAATGCTTTATTGTTGAAACTCTATTAGTATCTGTTTGTACTTAACAGTACTAATAGGAAGCTAGAACTTAGCATCAAATACATTTTACTGTCATATTCTTCAAAGTGAAATAGTTACACATTTTTAAAAGTTGTTAAAACTCTAAAATTTTAGATAAAAAATAAGAGATATTTTGTCATTAAAGTAGTTATATTTGTTTACTAATTCTTTGTCTATTTGGAGACTTAATCCTCTTGCAATACTGTTTCTGTATTTCTGGTTTGTATATAATTAATTTTCTTGAGGAAATGAGTTACAGAGATGACATACTAGGGAAATACCATTTTAGATCTTAAATTAAGTGTAACTGATTATCTTTTATAGCTCAGCAATTAACTATACTGGAAAATAGAAATTCCTAAATTTTTTTAACAGTGGAGCACTAGTGAAATTAATATGATATATAGAGATATGTGCTTACATATGTGTATGTTTACATTTATATTCATATATGAAACACTCTTCAGTTGTATTTTAGTAAAATATTATTGTGTCATACCATCTTAAGGTTGTTATAGTTTTAAATTGTGAGTATTAATATTGGCACACATTTATATTTATGTCCAGGTATAAACAAAATATCCAGGTGTAACACAGCAAAATAAAAAACACTGACAATATCAAATATCAACGAGGATGTACAATAACAGGAATTGTCATTTGTTGCAGCTGGGAATGCAAAATTCAGAAGACTGTTTAACAATTTCTTTCAAAACTCCTTGATATTTGTCCAAGTGAGCTGAAAACATATACACAGAAAGAGCTATACATGCATGTTTATAGCATGTTTGTTTGTAATTGCCCAAACATGGAAGCAACTAAATGTCCTTCAGTACATGAATGTATAAATAAACTGCAGTACATTCAGAAAATGGACTATCAGGCCATGAAAACACACAGAGGAATCTTAAATACATATTATTATGTGAAAGAGGCTTATCTGCAAAGGCTAAATACTATAGGATTCCAGCTATCTTGACATTCTTGTAAAAGCAAAACAACTAATAAGATAAGTGGTTGCCTGAGTTTTTAAGTGGTAGAAATGAACAGAGCACAGATTTTCAAGACAGTGAAATTAACTCTGTGATATTATAATGGCAGATTAATGTCATCATATGTTTACCTAACATGATATAGTGTAAAACATAAAAATAAACCCTATTGCAAACTCTGGACTTTGGGCAATAATAATGTGTCAATTTAGGTTCACTGATTATAGAAAAAAAGTACCATTCTGGTATGGGATATTAATTATGAAGTGTCTTTGTATATGGGAACTCTTTTTTACACTCTTTGAATAGTTGTAAACTTTGAAATCTGTTTTTTAATAATTAAAAAAAAAGAGAAAAGAGGGCCCCAACTGAGAAGAAAACATCACTTCCAGGATTTCTGGTAGCAGAAAACTTCATACTGTGTGTAGAAAATAGACATTTATTGTTGACTGTTTCCACTAACTGGTTGTATAATGATTGACAGATGTATCTTTGAATATATTTTTATTTCTTTGGGTTTTTAAAATTAATTAATTCATTTATTTTATAATAGAATACATTTTGACTTATAATACACAAATGAAGCACAAATTCTCATTCCTTTGACTGTACATGGTTCAGAGTCACTCCAGTAGTGTAATCATACATGTATATGGGGTAATAATGTCTATCTCTTTCTTCATTTCTTTGAAGGGGACCCTGTGTATATCCCATTCAAAGAGCCTGGTGGCTAGTTAAACTTCTTAAACTAAGTTTTTCTTGTACTTGGAAGGGTAAAGTTTCTAAGCTGCAAAGCCTGAGTTAAAATGTAAAGGACCAGGCATTGTAAACCTGCTTCTAAACTGCAAAGCCTGGGTTAAATTCCTGAAGCAGTTAAGACAATGCCCTATTGGCCATTTGGTTGTTTAATAACTTAGGACCCTGTGTAGCCCGGCACATAGGCATTCAGGGCCCCAAACCAATCAGTTTGAATGTGTACTCCACTTAGGAGTGACCAATCACCCCCGCCCGCCCTGTTCCCGCCAATGAATGTACTAATCAAGTCTAAGAATTGTTGTTTGATTTTCCCTCCGTGTATGGTGATTTGTTAAAGGAGACTGTGATGTGTGTAAAGTCCCTGCCCTCCCCAAAAAGTGTACTTAAGCACTGCTCAACCCCTGCTCAACCCCTGCCCGGGGCTCTGGGCTGCTCTCTCTCCCTGAGTGGGCACGGATCCCCAGCATGCTGGATCAATAAATCCCCTTCTGCCAATTGCATGAGTGGTCTCTTGGTGGTCTCTTCCTCCGACACCGATCCCTTACATACTTAGTATAGCAAATATAATTAGTTACTCTCTAAATATTTTCCTATGGACTATGTCCTCTAATACAAATTTTGCACTGGCTCTCCCTGGACAGTCGTCTTGTTAGATATGTAAGTAAGTATTTTTTTTTAAAGAGGGGGGGGTGGAGGGGAGAGAGAGAATTTTTTAATATTTATTTTTCATTTTTCGGCAGACACAACATTGTTGTTTGTATGTGGTGCTGAGGATCGAACCCGGGCCACACCCACGCCAGGCGAGCGGGCTACCACTTGAGCCACATTCCCAGCCCTGTAAGTAAGTATTTGAATTGTGTTTTTAATCAATGTATTTGAGATGTTTGCTTCACCAATAGTCATAGTGCAAATTAAGTTGTGTATTTAAGTAGAATTCAATTTGATGTTTTGTTCAACATTCTGTGTATAGTAGGTATATAATAAATAGCTGTTGAATGTATATTTTTGTTGATAAAAACTGTACCTTTGTCAATTTGAGTACAGATTGTAGAAAACAAATAACTCCTCTGGAAGAAAGAAAACCTGCTTCTAATTTCAGCTGAACAGCACCTGGCTGTGTAACATTTAACAAAAATTTTTACTTTTAGGTCCTCAATCTTCTCATTTGTAACTTTGTGTGTGTGTTTGTGTGTGTGTGTGTGTGTGTATTAAATGGACTGAATATTTTATATTATCTTGTAGATCTAAAAACCTTAACTCAGCCTACCTGCAAGAAATATATCAGTGAATAATAGTATCTAAAAATAATACCACCTTTTTCTATTGTGGTTTATATACCACAGGGATTTAATCACTAAACATGTTGAATGTCAAGCTCATGAATCAGGATATTTCCTTTCATTTGTAACAGAGCATTGCTAATTGAATTCATGATAGAATTTTTAATAATTTAAGATGTGCAAAACAACTTATAATTAATTTACACATTGAAGTAGTAATGAATATAGCAGCTTGCCAATATGTTAATTTTAAAGATTAGATAAATGTATCTTTCTCACTTGTTCTTAACTCATAACCTTTTTATTTTTACAAGTACATGTTTAGAGTATTGACACTGAAACCTATTACAAACAACAACACCTCTATTTTATTTTTTAAATAGGAGTTATGAAAATGTACTTAATCTATGTAGATCTAGGTGAATTAGTAAGTTTTTTTTCTTAAAAAACCAATATGCACATGATCTTTTCTACAAAAAGTGTGGGAACTGACAAATAGATTTAATGATAAGAAGGCTTAAAAGTCAACCAGAGAGAAATGAATGGTAATTACAACCTAGTATTTGGGTGCTGATTTATCAGAAAAGGCATCACTGATTGTTTATGGAAATAGAGGAAAAGCCATTTATTTTGTAACTACAAAGATGGTGTGTGTTTGTGTGTGTGTGTGTGTGTGTGTGTGTGTGTGTGAGAGAGAGAGAGAGAGAGAGAGAGAGACAGACAGACAGAGAGACAGAGAGACAGAGAAATGGGGTAAGAGAAAGCACTGTACCTCATCTCACCAGAAAATCCATATTTTAGTGGTATTGCAATGTTCTGGAATCCGAGAAGCTTGCCTCTAATGTACTATATAAATTTGACATTATTTAAATACTTTGGTACATTTGTGTTGAAATATTATAAATAGAGTGATAAATTATCACATTTTAGCATTTTAAAACTAAAATTGTTCAAAGGAAAGCAACTTTAATTTTTTAAAATTGGGACTACTTTTAAAGCTTTAAGCAAAAATTTTTAATGTAGGGTCACAGAGATTATAAAGGAGCATCCTTTTCTTAATCCATGAACAGAACTGTAATAAGACTACTGCAGTGAATTTTAATTATCAAAGGGACTAAAAGACAATTTTCTCCAGTAGGTTCTTACCCTGAATATGTTAGAACCCAGGTATATCCCTTATTTACTCATTTTATTTAAGCAAAATGCCAGTTTCCTCCTGAATGAGAAAATACAGCTTGGTTTGAAAGAAAAAAAATATAAACAAGAAACCTAAAAGTCAATAAAACTTTTTATTTTTAAAAAAAGAACAAAGTTACCATGTCAAAAAGGTAGTATGAAGAATGAGATTATAACCATGTACTTAGTGTTAAAATCAACTTTCCCCACACAGCGATTAGTTTGGAACTCAGATTTACCTAGTGGCAGTTCTGACTTCTTTTGCTACAGATGATACTCTCAGTATGTACTGGAAGATAATTCAACCACGGGTCTCTGGTGTTTATGCACATCTGATGAGCAGAGACACTGATGTTTGTTCCAGACTACCAGTTCAAGAATTTTTATATAACAAATAATATTGGAACATTGAGAAAATGCTTCCCTCTGGAGCAGAATACAAGTGGGTGTATGTCTTTTTATTTTTTTAACCATTATCTCATTTTTTTAAAAATTTAATTTGTTACATATGACAATAGAATGCATTGTAATTCATGTTACACATATAGAACACAAGTTTTCATATCTCTGGTTGTACACTATGTATATATTCTTATATTACCAAGATTGTATACTTATTTAGGGCAAAGGACAAGAATGAATACTGTCCAGAATAATAGAAATAAAGTCTCTCTTTTTGAGAGGACAGATATGGGTTTATGGCCCAAAAATAGATGTAGTGTTCTTCAACTTATGCATCTTCTTGTTTAACATATATGAGGGTGCCTGCTGGAAAAATGACTCTCTTTACATTATCCCCTGAAAATTGTGCACAGATGACTGGTTCAAATATTGAACTCTGCCATTGTTATGAACAATATAATATCCTTTGTCTCTGAACCAGCAGTATTGTATCTTCTGTCACTGTCCAGTTGACATGTATCAGGGGAATTTATTAGCTACAAAGAGGATAAAATCTCAGACCCACAAATTCTTGCCAAAGTTATTCACTAGTATATCTTTTCCTATCCTACCAGTGTTTGGAAGACATAGAAGGCAGAGGAGCTCAGAAAAAAAGGGTCCTTTGTCAACAGAGTTCTTATTACAATAGTTCTTTTCAGGCTTTTAGCATAAGAATTACAGCATTAAGAAAACATCTTGCCTATCAAGTGAAGTTCAAATAAAGGCCATTTTTAGTCAAAAGAGTTTCTCTTTTTAATGTTGTTGCTGTTGTTTTCAGTTTTACTTAAGTATAATTGACAACAATTGTATGCATTTAAGTTGTAGGACTTGATGTTTTGATATCCATATACATAGTGAAAATATCATCACCATCAATCTAGTTAAAATATACCTCACATATTTATCATTTCTTTTTCAGTGTGTCTAACCCCTTAAAAATTTAAACACACACTATTGTATCCTTAATTGTAGTCACCATGCTGTGCATTAGATATGCAGAGTGATTCGTCTTGTGTATTTAAGACTTTTGCACTCATCTGCCTTTTGTTTATCATGTAGACCTCTTGAGTGACTAAGAGAACATTTTTGCAAAAATTCATGAGATTTCTTAGATTTCTTCTCATTGATAAAGAATATGGAATTATTATCTGTACTTTGATTTTATTTGTCACAGACTCAGATTTTTAAATTGTTTTTTAATACTTGTTATACAATCAAAAGTATGAGTACTGGGATTTTAATTATTAAAAAATTTAAAAACATTCTTATTTTCAAAAGCAATTTAGTTGTTTAGAATAAAGAATGAACCTATCAATATAAATTAGTTGGAATATCCCTTAACATTTAATTCATTAAATTTTTTAACTATTACTTTTATTTTAAAAAAATATTTATTTTTTTTTAATTTTAAGTGGACACAATGTCTTTATTTTACATTTATGTGATGCTGAGGATCGAACTCAGTGCCTCAAGAATGCTTGAGGAGCACTCCACCACTGAGCCACAACCTTATCCCTAACTATTACTTTTAACTCCTATCAATCTCTATAGTTTCACTCTCAGATGGTGGTCCAAATAACTTCCTGACCTCAGAAAAATGCATTAACATTTTAAAGGCCCTTCCCTGGAACACACTACAAGCAGTCAGCTATTTCAAAAAGGATATGACAACTTTTTCTCAGGAAATAATGTTCCTTTGTTTCCCTGAAAGTACATAGCCTCTGAGCAGTGAGAGTTTGATGTTTCCTTTAATGTCTGTCTCTTTCCCTAGAGTTCTCTCCTACTATTCTTCACTAAGCCGTATCTACCATTCTTTGACTACCAAAAGAAAAAGAAAAAAAAATCATATCCCACAAATCATTTTTTTTGTGGTATACTGTGAAAAGCAATGCTTTCTGGAGTTATTAAACTATGCATAATCTTTGCCCCATTTACATACTAACTACCCTCACTGGCAGACATTTTGATTTATGAAGTAAAAGAATCATAAATCAATTTACATGTACAGGAGAGCTCTACACTATAAAGTTGGACACAATGTTCTCTGGGCAAATAGACATAGAAGAATTTAAAAGACTTTAAGTGGTTCCATGGGGTATATTCAAAGAACATTCCTTCTGCCCTCATAAGATCTTCCCCCAAGCCTGACTTTGATAAGTCTTCATCAGCAAACAATGTAGTAGTGTGATTGGTGCTGTAGGTAAGAAAAGAGTTGTAAGATAAGGTACTGATCCTGAGAGGAGGATTTACCGTCAACCAATTAGGGTGCATGTTGGCAAGCTGAAATATTAGTGCCTACATGCTGCAGTACTATAAATACAACAGGGAGTTAAAATGTGCTGGAAATTACAACCAGGCAAGAAATGAAAAGAAAAAAGAAAGAAGAGAGAAGTAAAGGTAAGAAAAGCCTAACAAAGTAAATGAAATGGGGAACAAACAATGTACATAAAAACAACACAGGAATTGTGGTGATATTGGCTTAAATACTAGTGCTATATTTAATTATGAAGATAAACTGGGGGTATTTTAAGATAACTATAAGGTCCTTGCTTAGAATCTGGATGGTCATCTTAAGTGACAACTACCATTTTAAGGAAAAAGTTTTGCTTTCCCGCAGCACAGGGGTGTTTCTGAGAAAGGCTCACCACTCTCTCATACCACCCCAACCCCTAACCACCTGCATTAGGACCTGCCAGGCTCTGATTTCTGAGCCTGCCCCATAAAAGTCCCAGAACTCAAGCCTTGTTTTGCTTCTCTTTGCTATAGAGAGATTCCCTATGAGAATATCAATATAATTAAAGGACCTAATGTGTATAATAAAGCTAGCAGTGCCTGGTGACGCAGTTAAGTCTAGTTAAATATCAACTACTCTGACTACATCAATTCTAGAGACAGATCAAATTTGGGAAGATTTTTGGAATCTTTCTCCCAAATGCACAGGGCAGTAAGAGTTACTACACCTTATTCAACAGCCAGGTCCCTGGTCACAAGTCGATAAATAAGATGGTCACTAGAGTTTCCTAATGAGATCTCACAGGAAAACTGGCCTGATAAGGGGCTATAGCAACCAATAAGAGAAGATATTTATTTCAGAAATGAATATGAGAACAGTTTAGCTTGCTCATGAAGGAGTAAGAGAAACACAATCTGTAAGAACATTAGATAATTCTTCTTGAGACAATTGTCAGACAGCTTTACTATCATCATCTTTATGTTTTCTGGTCTTTCGCCCCCCACCTCTGACCTATGTTTGCTGTTACCTGCCTCTTCCTTATCTCAGTGGTTCCAGCTATTGACCTCTCTTGTCCTTGGAAAGTTACTTTACCTCCCTGAGTTTTAATGATGTCATTTGAATAAACTGGAATAGTATTTCCTGCATCCCAGAAATATTATTCAAGATTAAATTAAAATAATTAATGTATGTGAAAACACCTTGCACTCTATAAGTATGCAATGTTTAAATTAACATAATAATAAGAAAAGGAATCACATTGGGGATTTGGAATCATGATTGCATCTTATAATTCTAGAGTGCTAATGAATTACCCCATATCATGTTCTATAAATGATGTTGGGTAAACATATTGGGTAAAACACATGTGTTTTAATTCCCCCAGACATATATCTGTGGATAATAATTAAGATCTCTGTAATTAATATGACAGATTCATGTGTTAATCATTTGTCTAGCAAGATATAGACAAATAAATTTTAATCACATTTTTGTGTACATATAATTATAAATGATGTAAATATATATGCATGTTTACATTTAAGTCTGCAGTATTTCAATGTAATCTGACAAATAAGTCCCACATTTCATTCTACTCTCAAAATAGAATTTATTATATAAGTGGCACATAAATATCTTTTGGAAATTAGTTCTATATATATACTTTTTCAGATTCAAGTACTGACACTTTTAGCAAAAAATTGGAAAATGACTAATCAGACTTAAAGTTTTAGCTGTGTCTATTATTTATTTTATGCTTTTCTAGTTAATAACTAAATTTAAAATTAAAGAAATTTAAGCTAAATGGAAAATCTCTTTATGTATTCTCTCAGTCTTACAAAATTATAGATATTTGTATCTGCTGCAATTAAAATAAAACTGTACAAAATTTAAAGATCCAAGGAAATTAATTTATACAAAACTATTAAAATCATTGATTTTTAGAATTTCAAGTATCACTCTATTAATTTTATTCTGATACATATTAGAAAAGAATTTATTAATTCCATCAATACAAATATGAATATATAATAAATATATAATCTTATTCTCAGCATTATGCTAGTTATCAGAGTTAGTAATTTCACATTTATTCACTGTGACAAAATACCTGAGAAAATAACTTAAAGGAAGAAAGATTTATTTTGACTCACAGTTTCAAAGGTTTTATTCCATAGACCACTGCTTTAGGTCCATGCTAACGTAGAAAATTATAACAGGGAGCATATGGCATGAAAGCCATAAAACAGAGAGAGAAAGCAAAGGTCAAGGACAAGATATGCACTTAAAGAACATACCTCCAGTACTAGGGCTGCAGCTCAGTGGTAGAGCGCTTGCCTAGCACATGTGAGGCACTGGGTTTGAGCCTAAGTACCATATAAAAATAAATGAGTAAAAAAAGGTATTGTGCAAAAAAATCTTTAAAAAATAAATAAAAGAACATGGCTCCAATGATCTTATTCTTCCAACTAGATCCCACTGCCTGAAGTTTCCATCACTTTGCAATAGCTGCACCAAGACCAATCATTCAATACATAATCTTTGGGGGGGACATTTCAGATCCAAACCATAACAGCATCCCACAAACTAAAAATTAATAAAATGTATGTGTTGACAAATGGTGATAAACTTTCTGAATGTACATGAATCATAAATGTGAGATAGGGAATATTTATGACTGCTCTATTTTCAGTCATGGTTGGGGAAAGCCTCACTGATAAAGTGACTTAAGACTAATGGGAATGGGAATGCAGTGGTAAAACAATCACTGGGAAGTCCCAGACTCCTAATAGTGATTGACACAAACAAAAATAAAGGTTATATTGTAATCTTCAAAGTCTCTGAAAAGTAAAGGTAGTTCTAGCAGAGCAAGAAGGTATGTTGATGATGAATGGAAGGAATCTGGTAGGGATTACAGGGATTTGTACATCTCAGGGATCCTCTTTACTCCAGTTGAATATCCACTTTCTGTTTGACTTTCTCGTTCTTTCTCTCTCTCTCTTTCCCGCACACATACACACATTCACACCACACACACACACAGACATGTTGCCTTTTGTAGCTTAATCTCACTTCTATCCAAAGTTCTTTGAAAGTAAGATATTACCATGACAATTTCTGCCTCTGTGCTTTTAACTTTCAACGATTGTATATTTTAAATACTGTTTAGAAATAAAGACACACAGATTGAAAAACACTGAAAGGTAACTTAGATCATTTTTGGTGGGTATCAGTGCTTCTCAAATAAGTTTAATTCAGTGTGCTGTTTCTTTTTAAAAAATATGTGTGGGTTTATATAGCACAGCATGTTGATATTTTCATATGTCAATTTAAATTAAAGTAATTTGTTTATAAATGTATAAATTTTACAGATGCATAAAAACCTGTGGTATTATGTTGTAGAGAAACAATCATAAAAGTGTAGTTATTCATACTACCTCTCCATTTTTGGTCAATAATTTAATTCAATAGTATATGCTCAAGATACCAGAAACTAAAGGATAAAAGAGGTGTAATTCCTAACCTCAAGAGACAAAACTCAGGATGGATAAATAGCACAGAATAAATATTTATTCAGTGTTTATGTAATAGTGTCAGCCAAACTGTTGTTATCAGTAATGTGTTCTGGAAGATTTCAGAAAGGGGTAATTTTGTTTTAAAGTTTGGATGAACATAAATCTAATAAAAAGTTCATGAGGTAGGGGATAGCATGGATAATTAAAAACAGTAGAATATAGCCAATTATCTATACACACTAGAGACTAAGACATATTTACTTTCACATAAATGGTCACAATAATTTGTGATACTGAATTATTTTTTTACATTTTACTTACTTCTATGGTCATCAAATCTATCCTTCATGGTATAGATAGTCAATTTGTATATCTAATAGAGTGTGCATCCCGAAAATCCCTTAGTCTAAGATTTTTAATGTCTTGCCTACAAAATAAAAATAGATATGTTTTATCTTTTACAGATTGTTTTGAATATTAATTAAAATAATATATTTAGGAGCCTAACTTGATGTTTGGAACATAATAATCATTGTAGAAGCCATTTTAACAAAACATTTTGATAATTATGAAAAAACTACAACAAATTGTATACAACATAAAATGATAATATCATGTATTGAATATAAGGAAGAAAATCTATATTTGTTTCTTTCAAAAGTCTCATATAAAGACAATAGCATAGCAAATTTTTCAAAAATAGAAAAATTTCTCCCATAATTAGCATGGCATTTCTTGATCTTTTCTACTTTCTGTGAAAACTAAACAAGTATATTATAAACTTTTCTTTGAGTTAATAAAGAAATCACTTTAGTCTGTTATTTGCAGTATCATGGGCAACTATTAAAACAAAATTAGTATTTTGGCTGGGCATGGTGGCACAAGCCTGTAATCCTAGAGGATGTGGAGACTGAGGCAGGAGGATCATGAGTTTAAAGCTAGCCTCAGCAACTTAATGAGATGCTAAGCAACTCAGTGAGACCCTGACTCTAAATAAAATACAAAAATGGCTGGGAATGTGGCCCAGTGGTTAAGTGCCCCTGAGTTCAATCTTCAGTACCAGAATTTATAGTATACCTAAATATAGTTTTTTTCAGTGTTGAAAATGTATCACATAAAGCAGTATTTGCCCATAGAATACTTTTAACTTTAATTTTAAATTAAACAAGTTAATATTGTGATTTTTGATTAAATTAAAATATCTAATATTTTCTATGAATGCTAAAATTTTGCCAACCTATATTTCTGAAGGTGGTTTACACATCATATTTTATCTTTTTGATAAATTCTAGACCATAACACTATATTTTTATTCTGAAAATGTTTTAAACTTAAAATTGTTATTAAAAGAATAAAAATATTATCTGGTTGTTTAGGCGTTAAGACGTTTACTTATTTTTATTAATTCATTACTCTTACTTCATAAAAATTTCAATAATATATTTTTAAAGGGCCTATTTCTAGTCTTCATTAAGAAGTATTTAGGGCTGGGGATGTGGCTCAAGCAGTAGCCCGCTCGCCTGGCATGAGTGCGGCCCAGGTTCGATCCTCAGCACCACATACAAACAAAGATGTTGTGTCTGCCAATAACTAAAAAATAAATATTAAAAAAAAAATCTCTCTATCTCTCTCTCTCTCTCTCTTAAAAAAAAGAGAGAGAAGAAGTACTTAATTTCCCCAATGGTAAATTTCTGAAATAAATGATCCTAAATGAAAATTAAACCTAACAACTAATAACTTAGCTCATAATTGGTAAGCACAACAAGTAGATTCAGAATGTTGACAGTACCTTATGTCGCAATCTTATTAAAGGTTGATAGGATTTAAGGCCATATCCTGCTTCTTTTGTTGGTCTTCCTTCTGACTCCAGAAAAATGCATCCAAGAACAAAAACAGCTGACCAGTGCTTAAACATCCTTATTGACTTTCACCTGTCAAAATTAGAATTGCAATAATCAGAGAAAATTTATTATATAGTGAAGAAGTATATTAAGAAATATTCAGTATAATGTAGAAATCTCCATAGATCTAATCAAAACTTTCTGGAAGTTACCAGCTGAATTCATAATAGATAAGCATCTCTATAAGGTTATATCTTTGATAACAACAAGTGCTGTTTATGTTTTCATTAAGCCTTACAGAACATGAAATAAGAAGAAATACAGTACCTAATAAAAATCCAGTGTTAATAAACAATTGAAAGAAAAGAAAAAAGATATTAAGCTATGATTAATTTTCCAAGTATCTCTACATAATACTAATACAATCATCAATGTTACTTATAAATCTTAATCTCCTCTTTGAATGTATTTGATGAATAGATCTCAAAAAGTTTTAGTTATTAGAATTTACAGATAAATACTGAAAGTTAATAAGTTAAACTGCTATGATAGGTACTTAATAAATAAACTTAGTACAACAGAATTTTTATACTGGTTATATTTAGTTATTAATGAATTTGAATTTATCCTAGTAGTATTTAAAAGGAAATTTCTTAAAATATCCCTCTACAAATGCTTTAAACTAAAAATCATATGTTTCAGAAGAGTTGTAAAATGATATAATCTTATCATCCAAATACTAAGCCCTTTTCAAATCCCCCAAGTTTATGCTCTGAGTTCAATTGTCTTCTACTTTACCACTTTTCATCAAGATACCTAGTTTCCTGTGAGAACAGTAGAAAAGTTCTTCTTCTTCTTTTTTTTCTTTTTTTTCTACCTAAGTCATAGTATAAGACTAACTTGTTGAGAAACTAAACCAATTGACTAATACTGCTCTTAACTGTTTCCTAAACTCTGTCTCAATTATTTTCTTCTACTTTTAAACATACTGAAATCATTCAAGATTATTTCTCTCCTCTTTCCAAGATTTCTGAAAGCCATGTAAGTATTATTCTTATTTTCTTCACTTAGTCCAATTCAGTTTTGCTTCTGCTCCCATAACTTCATAAAGTTACCTTTTAATTCTCACATAGATAACCAATACCATTAATATTACAGAAACTGGTGGGCATTCTTAATCCCTTTCTTATTAGACACCTGTTAGCCTTTGATCCTTTGTGTTTCTGTAGATTTCATGAAACTCCTTCTGTCCTTCTGCTGTTCTATCCTTCTTCTTTCTTGTTTCATTAAGTATTGTGGTTTACCAAATCTCACTGCCAATCACTCACTGCTACTCCATTCTCTCAGCATAGGTTATCTCAACATAGTCTATGGTTTTAATTGTATATATAGCTTCTTGTTCAATCTCTAGATGGGCATAAGTAGTCTGTTCAAAAGTTAAGTATTATGTTTGAAAACAACTCCTCATTGTATGCACACCCTCACATGAAGTCATGTATTCCCAAATTGTCATTCATCTACTTAGCCAAGTCAGGAAAAAAGGAGGGGTCCTCTTGGACCTTTTCCTCTCCCTTATTTGTCATATTAAAATTATCACTGAGTTCTGTTAGATGTCCTTTCTAAACATATCTCCCATCTTTAGTCCCTCCCAAATGTATTGTAGGTCAAGACATCTGTGCACGTCTCACCTAAATTTTCCAGCCGTACACTTATTAGCACTCCATATGCACTCTGGTATCTTAAATACATCCTCCACAAAAGTCCAAGTGACCATGAATAAACAGCACATTCCCATATTTTTTAAATTTTTAATTTGTTCTCATTAGTTATACATGAAAATAGAAAGAATGTATGCACTTTGATATATTATACATACATGGGATATAACTTCTCATTTTTCTGAGTGTACATGTTGCAAAATCATGTTGGTCATGTAGTCACATATATATATATATATATATATGTTTCATTCTACTATCTTTACTACCCCCATATCCCCTCCCCTTCACTCTCATCAACTCCCTCTACCTAATCTAAGGTAAGACTATTCTTCTCTAGTGCCCTCTCTCTTATTGTGAATTAGCCTTCACATATTGGATAAAACATTTGGCCTTTGATTTTTTGCATTGGCTTATTTTGCTTAGCACAATATTTTCCAATTCCATTCATTTACTGGCAAATGCCATATTTTCATTCTTCTTTAAAGCTGAGTAATATTCCATTGAGTATATATACCACATTTTCTTTATCCATTCATCTATTGAGGGACATCTGAGTTGGTTCCATAGTTTAGCTATTGTGAATTGAGCCACTATAAACATTGATATGGATGCATTACTGTAATATGCTGATTTTAAGTCCTTTGGGTATAAACCAAGGAGTGTGATAGCTGGGTCAAATGGTGGTTCCATTCCCAGTTTTCCAAGGAATCTCCATACTGCTTTCCATAGTGGTTTCACCAATTTGCAGTCCCACAAACAATGTATGATTGTGCCTTTCTCCCCACATCCTCACCAAAATTTATTGTTTCCTGTATTCTTGATCTTTGCCATTTGGACAAATCTTAGTTTTGATTTGCATTTCTTTAATTGTTAGTGATGTTGAACGCTTTTTCATATATTTTTTGATTGATTATATTTCTTCTTCTGTGAAGTGTCTGCTCATTTCCTTAGCCCATTTATTGATTGGGTTATTTGGGTTTTTTGGTGTTAGGTTTTTTGAATTCTTTATATGTATATGACCTGGAGATTGATGCTTTATTGGAGGTGTATGTGATAAAGATTTTCTCCCAATTTTTAGGCTCTCTCCTCACATTATTGATTGTTTCTTTTGTTGAGAAGTAGCTTTTTAATTTTAATTCATCCATTTATTGATTTTTGATTTGATTTCTTGAGCTTTAGGAGTCTTGTTATGGAAGTCATATCCTAGGCCAACACGGTGAAGATTTGAGCCTATTTTTTCTTCTATTAGGTGCAGGGTGTCTGTTCTAGTGCCTAAGTATTTTATCCTATTTTATCCACTTTAAGTTGATTTTTGTGCAGGGTGAGAGAGATTTAATTTCATTTTGCTACATATGGATTTCCAGCTCTGCTAGCACCATCTGTGGAACAGGCTATCTTCTGCAGTGAAAGTTTTTGGCACCTTTGTCTAATATAACATAACCGTATTTATATGGGTTTCTCTATGTGTCCTCTACTTTGAACCATTGGTTTACAAGTCTATTTTGGTGCCAATACCATGCCATTTTTGTTACTATAGCTCTGTAGTATAGTTTAAGTTCTGGTATTCTGATAACTCCTGCTTTACTTTTCTTGCTAAGGATTGCTTTGGCTCTTCTAGGTTTCTTATTTTTCCAAATAAATTCAGTGATTTTTTTTCTATTTTTATGAAAAATGTCACTGGGATCCCATATATTCTTAAGATGAAATAAATAAATAAATAATGGACCTGATCTTTCCCCTAGAGTTTGAGCTCTCTCCATGTGTATCTTTCTCCCTCTCTCAATATATTTCCTGATCACAATATCCTTTACTCAGTTTTTTGAAGTCATTCTGGCTATTTCTGTTATAAGGCTTTTATAAGCTATTTACTTCACTTGGAAGATATCTTTCTTTTCCTGTTTATTATTCGAAAGCCTCACAAAGCAAACAACTCCCTCTGGAATTCTTTTCATAACCCCAGGACTGAGTCACTATTCATTCTTTAGAGCAATTTTCATTCATTTGAGAGCATTTACTACACCTCATTAATATAATTATTTTAACAATGTTTATCTTTACTATATTATGTATATGTCTTCTTCAAATTTTATGAATACAGAAATTCTATTTTTTTTTCAACATTATATCTTCTGGACCTATCAGATAGCCTGGCACTTACTAGACACTCAAGAAATGAATGCATAGAGAATGTCATCTGGTATTGGAGGGCAAGAGTTAAGATCATGTATCTTTGCAGTGGGACAATGTTGAATGCAATTCCTATTTGCACTACTGCTACAAAGCATCTGAAAACTAACCTGAGAAAACGAAATATTTTCATTTGCAATCCATCTCTTTTCTGTCATTTTGATGTATAGTCTAATCTTTCTCTCAGAGGTAAATATTTATTTAGAAGACAATTGAATAGAATATATTAAATTGAAGATAGAGCCCAAGAAAAAAACAAAAAGGACCTGCTCAAGAAAAGACATAGTTTCTACAGGACTCTGAATACATTTACAATTTCTGTCATCCACCAGGAGAGTAAGCAAGAGGCAGAAACCAATCCTATCACAGCATGATTCTGGGTTACAGATGAGATCATAAACTTACAAAAAGTGTTCATTTAAAGATTTATTTTTCTCTGTCCTCTCTTTTCCTGTCCTCTTTTTCTTTCATCCATGCATATATTACAAATATTTCACCCACAATAAAACACAAAGCAAATTAATAATCAATTAATTTTAACAGGTTACCAAAGACATCATTAATCTTCGGTGAGTAAACTTTCATACATTAATAAT
Source organism: Urocitellus parryii (assembly GCF_045843805.1). Classification (NCBI taxonomy): domain Eukaryota; kingdom Metazoa; phylum Chordata; class Mammalia; order Rodentia; family Sciuridae; genus Urocitellus; species Urocitellus parryii. The sequence continues at coordinate 35,631,400 of NC_135540.1, forward strand.
TACAAAAACATTCTCTTGTAATATTTTCCTCTATAATATTTTTTTCTACCAAAAAGCAGTAATATGGAAATATATGCCTTAAGTCTCATTAAAAGTTGATTAAATGTTGGTGTGTACAGTCAGGCACTCCCTAACAGTGTTTCAGTCGAGGATGGACTTTACACACCATGGTGTTCCTTCAAGATCCTAATGGAACCAGAAGACTTTCATTGCCTAGTGATGTCCCAGAGATCTTATGAAATGCATTCCTCACATGCCCATGGTGATTCTTGTGTAAGTATATCTACTTTGCTGCCATTCTTATCAAAATAGAACACATACAATGACATTCCAATGGAACAGGATGTGGAAATGAAAGACAGTAATATTGATAATACTGACACTGAGAAGGCCTACGCTAATGTGTGTTTCTGAGTTTTTAACAAAAACTTTTGCAAACAAACAATTAAATAAATGTCATAGACTAAGAATACCAAGAAAGAAAATATGCTTGTACATCTGTGCAATGAGCATGTTATAAGGGAAGTATTATAAAAGAGTCAATTTAAAAAAAAAACTAAGCTTATAAAGTTAGAAAAAAGTTATGTTATGCTAAGGTTAACTTATTATTGAAAAAAAAAACAAATTTAAACATTTAGTGTAACCTGAGTGCACAGTACTTAAAAAGTTTTCACTAGGGCTAGGTTTTGGCTCAGTGGTACAGTGTGTTTGTCCAGCACATTGAAGCACTGGGTTCAATTCTCAGCATCACATAAAACATAAATGAATAAAATAAAGCTATATAAAAAGTTACCACCTTAAAAAAAATCTGCTCTAGTGCACAGTAATGTCCTCAGTCTTTACATCCATTCATCATTCACTTTCTGACTTACTCAGAATAACATCCTGTACTGCAGGATCCATTCATGGTAAGGACTCTATATTAGTGTACCACTTTAAAATCTTTTATACCTTATTTTTACTGTACTTTTCTATGCTCATTTATGTTTAGATACAAAAATGTTTACCACTGTGTTATAATTGCTTACAGTATTCAATACAGTTACATGCATATAGGTTTGTAACATGGAAACAATAGGCCCCATATAACCAGTAATATAGTAAGCTGCATTGTCTAGTTTTGTGTAAGTACACTCTATGATGTTTACACGATGAAAATATAGCATGTATTATTATAACATAAAATATAACATGAAAATATAACATGCATGAAAATATAACATGATGCATTTCTCAGAATATATCTCAATGGTTAAGTTTTGGATGAATGTACATACAACCTATTTGTATTATTTTAATCTATTTCTTATTTATTATATTATTTATCATGATTATCTTCATTGATATTCCTATGATTTTCAAGTCTAAAAATAACAAATAGTTATATAAAAACAAAATGAAATAATAAAAAGTTATGTAAAAATAATACATATGCTTGATCTCAGCAAGTTATATAATTGAAGTTATTTTACTCACTATCACAAATAAAGCTAACTAGAACTAGTATGAAAAATCAGCAGCTTGAATTGTAGCTCAATGGTAGAGTACTTGCCTCACAAGTGTGGGGCACTGAGTTTGATACTAGCACCACATAAAAACAAGTAAAGTCATTGAGTCCATATACAACTAAAAATTTTTTAAAAATCAGATAACATGTCCTTCCTTAGAAGAACTCTGATTTGTATTACAGATAGTCATTTGAGCTCAGCGGTGTAGAGTGAACAGTTAAAAAATGAGGCAGAGAACCAGACTAGTTTCTGTGTTTATCTTTTGTGAAAAGGTTCTTTGAATGCATTCTTCATTGAAATATCATTAAAAAATAGCTAAATCCAATTAAATATTTATCAAATAGCATGCTAAACAAAAAGCTCCTCTTAATGGATACTCAGAAAATAAATTTCTTCATCTTATTTCTCTCCACCTATAGGATCTAAGAATGTCATTATCATACCTTAAAAAGTTAGCTCATCCACAGAATTGTTTCGGAAATTTCTTGTAGCTTAGCAGTAATCGATTTTAATGAACAGATTCATGATCTCACTTTCTCGGTATAGTAACCTCTGACTACCTGTTAGGTTTTCATAATTAATTGGCAGTTTGCTGACCACTCACTGAGAACACTGAAAAGCATATGAGTAAAACAAACTAGCCAGAACAGCTGGAAAAATGATGATCCTTTGCCTTCTCCTTATAACCTCCACAATTATATGAACCGTCAGAAAACATTCTCATTATTAACTTAGAGAAAACAAAAGTGCATGAATCAAAAAAGTATTTGCCTAACTTTGGGTAAACAAAGTTAGACTTTAAAATGACACAGAACATCAAAAAAATGGTTTCTATTTCTCAAAAACTAGCATTATTTTTTCAGAATAAAACTATGTTTTCTTTTCACCACATGCTATAACCACACTGCTGGTGGTGGTAGGATTTAGAGAAGTTGAATTATTTATTAGATTCAAATTTGGAAGATTTGGGTTTGAATATGTAAAAGAAGTGTTAGAGTATTGTCTTAAGGACAAAATGCAACATCTGAGATGGTAAAAGAAATGGTTGTGTCATGACTATGAAAGAAAAGAGTAGCAAGATGAAACAGTATCTCTAACATAAACAAATGTTTTTGAGAAGTCAAGTGTTAGAAGGATTTTTCCTGGAATAATTTGGATACCATCTCATTCCATCCTGGAAAACTGCTCACTCTATTTTGGAAAACTGATGCCAAATAGCAGTAGATGTTTTAAGAGATAATTTCAATCCTTTCTTTGTCAGGACTTCTGAGCAGATTCATAAAATTGCCAAAGGTATGTGGAAGGACAAGTTTAAGGAGCAAGTTATAATTTGTTTTTTTGTTATGTCTTGTAGCAGTCCTAATGGAGATATTAATAAGGCATTGGGACATAGGAACCTAAAGTTCAGGAAAGAGTCATCTAGTGTCCTTAGCACTTATAAATCATCTATTCCAGGTATGAGATACAGGATGTAGTTAGAGAGGCAAGGGATCCAAAGATGAAGCTCCCAGGAAGGTTAAGTTGAAATGTAAAGTTGAATATTTCTAAGAGATAGAGAAAATGATGTTGGTAAAATGGTAATTTTAGAAAAATGATACACAGAAATTTTCATTGGGATGTCATGACTATAAACCACAAAACTTATTGTTATAAACCATAAAACTTATTAACACGCTACATGTTAATTGGTTAATTTTTTAAATTCTCTGTATCCCACTATAATGTTAATTCCATAATGAAAGGATTTTGTTCACAAGTTTTGTAAATTAGAGCAGTATTTGGCACATAGTATGAGCTCAATAAATATTTTTGGATTAATAAGTGAATGAATAAACAAATGGTGATAAGTGATCAACTTGAAATAATAGGTATACATTAGGAAATTATCATTATTCTCGTTCACTGGAAACTCTTGTTTAAATAACTGTGAAATAGGCCTACAAATTAAGTTGCAGTTGTCACAAAACACTTTTATTTTATGCCTGGATCAAAACTGAGGTTTCAGTGAGAAATTTCTTTGAAAAAGCCTCACATGTCAATCCAGACAAACCATTCATTCCTTGGCTTACCTAAAATTGGAAGGACCAGAGAGACTTATCTCATATTCACTAGACAAGTCTACTATAACAGTTCCTCTTATCTTTTGACCCACTTTAACTTCACACATACTACTCTGAATTCTGTAGTTGAGTTCTGATTAACTGTCTAAAGATGCTAAAATGACTTCCAAAGAACCCAACCTTACAAAAGACAGTAGTTTCTTCTCATTAGTCAAGTAGATTCTCCTTGTCAGAACAATGGAGACACTCTATTATTTACGAAATTCAGTTCCTCATTCTAACAAGCATTATTTAAAAATAACAAGAACAAAACTAATATATATTTTTTTTCCATTTTGTATAGCCATAGGACAAAGCAGGAAAGGAAAAACAGACTACCAATATAACACTAAACATACTTGGAAAATGCCATATGGTATTTTATTCTCCAAATATGTTTTTATAGGTATTAGTGCTCATATATAATATAACATGTATGTGTGTATGTGTGTGTTGCTTAAAGAGGAAAAGTGTTCATCTGACCCAAGCTGACAAATTTGACTCACAGTTCCATTCTATATTTCTCCTTTCTTAAGAGACACCTGTGATAACAGGTATAAGATCTCCTATTTAAGAGGTAGCTGTAGAGAAAAACAAATAAGTACTCTTATGGAATAGTACTGCAGTAGACAATAATTACCTTGCAAGTGTAAATAAAGGTAAAAAAATAAAGGTAAATAATATACATGATAAACATGCTAGGATAAAAAGAGTGCAATAGCTTTGGGACTCCAGTGTTCAGATCATACAAGGAAGACTTTCAAATCTATATGTATGCAAACAAACATTGAAGTGTATTTAATTCTTAATTCTATGGCCTATTTCACATGGTGAAGTTGTCCAAAACTTTTTCTTTCTAATGATGTATGTTGAAAAATTACTATATCTTCAGTACACATTTTTCTTAGAATATGGGATCAGAAGAGAACTTTAAGTGTTAGGTAAAAGGAATTATGACCATTGATTTAATTTCACTTTTTCAAAGAAGAAGGAACTTTTATTTCAATGACATTCACTCATTAGTATGGTTGAACAAAACTGTTATAGATTATAATCAATTATATCTTTCAATAACCATTTTAATTTGAATCTGAAAAACGAAGCTAAATATAGATACAATATATTCATTGCCATTTTAGGGGACTGAAATGTAAAATTTCAGTTTTTACTAATAGAAACTTCATGCTGAATTCTGCTTGTTTTTAAAAGCTATGTGTACTTTGTTTTATACAAATGATATTAATGAAAATGCCACATTATTAAAACCAGCTTAGGTTTTAACCTGGTTTTGTTTAGTATTGTTTTTCAATACTATCTTTGCTTACAAAACTATGTTGCAGTTTAGTAAATTCTCTGGGGCACTCAAAAGGTTTGTAAAGGCAAATATCTAAATGAAACATAGAACCATAGTACAACACAGTACACAAGATAACAACAGAAAAAAAAAATTGACCACTGCTTTTGCTAAGTGAGGGAAATAACAATCAGTAAAATTATCATGGTGTCCCCATGATAACAAGCAGGTATACAATAGAGCAATCCTGATTCCCAGTACTGTATCATTTATACACTACAACACTAGATCCCTTTCACTTAGCTAGAACCTACTCACTGTGTTAAGGAAGCGAATGTACAGTTACCTTTGTTTCTAAGGCATTATTTAGATGCTAAATCTCTTTGAGCCACAAGAGGTTTGGATATTCAATATTTTTGTATGAAATTTATTTTAAATGTTAAATTTCTGACTTTTTTTTTTCATTTACTATTCATTGGAGTTTTCGAATCATATACGTTTATTGTTAAAGTTATAGATAGATGTTTATAGTTATAGTTACCTAACTACCTCTTATAAATATATAAAATTGTTTATGAATATATCTATAACTACTGATATTTAGGTAGATAAATATAGTTCCATAATCATGTAGATGCTTAGAGTACATATAGATAATACATAGTGCAGGTTGGATTTTTCTAAAATACCTTTAACAACTGTGAAACAAAGTGAAACTGTGTTTAGCTGACTCAACCAACCAATTTCTTAAAGTTGTCCAATTTTGCAGTAATTTTGGACTTCAAACTATATACACTCGTGTTTCAAGATTCAGCAGAAAAAAAACAACACAACACACAGTGACTCATTTTCCATCTCTAAGAATAGGTCTGTGGGCTTCAAGGGTCAAAATATGCATCATGGGTAGCCTCAAGTGAAATTAATTCTGAATGACTATTTTAAGATGAGATCAAATTTTATTCAGTTCTTTAGATGGATCAATTCATCTGCTATTGGCTTTCTCTTCACAAGGAGCACTCTGAGTTATTTTAAAATAAGTATTCTAGATTATGTAAGTTGGTACATGTACTTTATGGATCACCAATCTCCCATGTGTTAAATGCTGAGGTTTACAACATGTTGTACAATGACTGGTTAAAATAATGCCCTAATGTGACCAAAATTATGTTATAACTTATTATGGTGCAGTTAGCTTTTCTCTGCTATATACTAACCTGTCTTATGTGTGACATTATGAAAAAAGTGACTTCAATATTGTTCCTGTATCTTTATTTGAAGTTTATTTTATGTATTAAATTTTCAAGTTTTAATTTATTTTCACAGAAGCCTGACACCAGACACTTTCTTCTTAGGCTTGGTAAACTGAAAATATTTATTTCTAAATGTTACACCAATTCAGGACAAATATTTTTAATGTTGAACAGCAACATGATATAGTAAGAAGAACAACAGGTTAAAAGTTTAAAGATATGATTTTGTTTCTGGCTCTGCTTAAAAATAGATTATCTTGACACTTGCATTGCATTGTTATTCTCATCCCAGGGTAATACAGGTTCTACCACCAAAAAATTCATTGAAACAATTTGCTTGCTTAGGAGTTTTCACATTACTTGACCTTTCCTCACTTTAGCTTCAAACACACAATATTCTCATTATTTTCCATAAGTGTTTAAGGAATATATGTGTATACTGAAAATTGTGAGAAAAAAAAATTTGTATTTCTTTTCAGACTAAGTACAAAGTGAATGTTATCATGCAAACTAAAATTAATCAATCATGTTGACTCTTGATTAATTGTTTTCTACTAGACATTATGGACGTAGCTCACTATAATGTCATATTTGTTATACATAAAAGACTATTGCCATAGTCTGTATCTAAACTGTGTGTTTGATATAATGAGAAAAATATTGTCTTAATACTTTTAAAATTATAATATATTACATGACCTTGAAGATCCTTCCCTGATCCAAGAGATAAGAAATTATTATAGGATCTGTCTCCTGAATTCATTGCCTTCTACCTTGACGAGCACTTAAAATGTAAATTAAGGAAGAATGGAGCTCTTAGAACTGACTTTGCCTAAAATCCCAAAGGTACTATGTTACAAATTTTATTTGCTATTAAAAAAAATCATTACGATTTTGTCAATGTCAGGAAGATTTTAAATTCAACCTATTCCATACAAAGGTCTCTAGCAGCTTGTGCTCCTTATATCTGGGACTACGTTTATTGTACAAGGGAAAAAAAATCTGTCACTGTTTAACAATGAAGTGCTACACAGGGAACAACTTAATTTCCTCTGTATTTAAAACTGAAATGTCATGGGAAAAATTTGTCCATTCATTAGGGTTAGCTGGGTCCCAGAGGTATTCTAGTTCATTCTCAGAAAACCGGGCAGAGAATCTAATGGAGTCCACAGTTGGTAGAAGTCATTGTGACCCAAGAAATTGCCCAGAAGTATCTCAAAAGAAGAGAGCTGTCCATGATGGTGTGCAGGCCAAATAGGGAAGAAAATTTAATATTACCTAGTTCCACAATGAGGATTTTCACAGTTTCTCAGATGAAAACCTCCATGTTATCACAAAAAATGCAGAAAATGCATTTTCAGTAAACCAGCCCTCCAGATAAACTTCAGTTAGGTCAGTCAACTGAGGACTTGAGCACATTTTTAGTAAGTTTGAACCAAAGCAGACAAGAGTTGTTGAAACTTAATAAGAAAAGCTAAAGCTGTCGGAATTGCTCTGTGCTGTTATGTGGTCAGTGGTGGCCAATTGTCATATACAATTCAGGAACAACTAACACAAGAAAAGTACAGTTAATTCTCAGCAAGCAACATAAGAGAATTTAAATTTTATTTTGTACCAATGTTTCAAATTTAAAAACATGAACCACAGATAAGGTCACACTTTAACCAAATTCTATCATATTTTCATATGATATGATATTTTATATCATATGAAAGAAGAAACAAAACATAAAAAATCTGATATATGTTTTTATAACAAAAGTATTTACTGGATATTTACAGCTTTCACATGCAGTTATAGATGTGCTTTCACATTCTTGATAACAATCAACTCCAAATACTTTCATCTAGGTACATTACACATGCCAGTTCAGTCTAAATTGTGGATTGCTATGGTTTGGTTGAGTGTTCCATCAAAGTCCATATTTGTACAGCCTTAGTCCCCAGTGTGGCAGTACAACAAGGTGCTGTGGACTTCTAAGATGTAAAGCCTAGTGGTAAATCCTTAGGTCATTTTGCCCTCCAAAGGGATTGTAGGATCTCTCTTGTCACACCCTGCACAACACTTTTATTCAGGGGTAACTAAACCTGTCAATGAGGAGATTAGGAAAAAAGGCAGGCACAGAAATAGAGAAAAGGCTGAGACTTGGTAGTTCAGCCTGCCTCTGGTGGAGGAAGCAGCAGACATTTTAACTCAAGGTTATGAACTACCCAACTATGGACATGAGCCTCCAAAAACATGGGCTAAATAAACCATTCATCTTTAATAAATGAGTTGCCTTAACTATTTCATATATGACTAATATAAAATTTTTAAATAGATGCTCCTAAAGCCCAATAAAGGCAAAACATGGGTAACAAATTGATTTCCAAGAATGTTGCAGAAGATATTTTGGGGATTATTTTCTCTAATCAAGTTTAGAGATAGACTTGACACAAAATTTAACTACATAGAATTAGAGTTTGCAGGTAACTGCATCAAGATGCTGTTTTCTAAACTAAAAGCCAAATAATGGCAATCCAGCAACAACATGCAACCCAAGCAAGACCTGATTCATTACCCTTGTAATTCTGCAATTCTCAATGTCTTTTAAAATTTTAAAACAATTCTGAGATAACTCATTGGAGATTTGAGATTTTCAAATAAATTTCTGCTGGACTCCTTACATAAGTAATAATTGGGGGCAAAAAAAAACTTTTAAACAGTATTCTTGGTATTACATTGCATATTTTTAAAGCACAGCAATCAGTAAACACATATTAATCAAAATTATCAATATAATACTGTTTACCTTCTATCCCAGAGAAGATATTTAAAAATTGCTATGTACTAATTCATTTTCTATTGTTAATAACACAATTGTACAGACTGGGTGAGTTATAGAAAAAAGAGATTTATTTTGGCTCTTATTTATGGTTTGGCTCAAAATTGAGAGACTGAATCTGGGGATGGCTGCCTTGGTGGCAACGCCTCCAGGAAGCATAGCACATTGCATGATAAGAGAAGGAAGCACACATTTGAATCTTTTGGTCTCTCTCTCTCTCTCTTCTTATAAACTTCCCAGGTTCAATCATGGGGACTCCAATCTCATTACCTCTCTAATCTTATTCACCTCCAAAGCTCTCAACTCTAAATATTACAGTTAAGTGTTTACACTCAGGGATTAACTAGAACAAGAGCTCAAATATGGCATCAGGTAAATGTAAAAGAGTTTGAAATTACCATAAAAATGTTTTGGTAAGACAAGATATCTTATAACTCCATGTTGAAAACAGAATAAAATGGGGAATAGAAGAAGAAAATAGTTTCTTATATTTGTCTTACATATTAATTTGGTATAAATTAAGTAATAATCCATTGTATTGGATGAGTGAGCATATTATACTTAAATCTAAATAAATAATAAAACAAAATTTTCCAAAATTTATAGTTTTGGAGATAGTATTCAGATATTTATATGCTCTGAAGAGAGGAGAGGAAGAGCTTAATCAGACAAAGCCATCAAATCCTTTGATAGTTAACTCCTCACAAGATTGAAAATGTGTTCTTTTCAAAAGAGGAAACATGCTAGTACTATAAATATATTTTAGGAAGACATTATGGTGAGATTACAAATAAAAAGCAAGAAAATTCTAAGGAAACTAAAGGGATAGTCTGAAGATACTGAGCATTTTTCATTTCCTGAAATCACTGCCATTTTAAGCAACAAACTGAAGGTCTTGTAAAATGATTGTATTCCGCTGTCCCTGAGCACTTGACAAAGAGTTTAGGAAAAACTCATCTGTATCTGACAGTTGAAAAATCTTCCTTTTGTTCTTTGTTCTCACTACTTATTTAAGTCCATATTTTGAAATGGCCTTCCCAAATTCATAGGTTTAGCATTATCTATATAAAATGTTTCATTATAACTATAAATTAACCCCTCATCAAATGCATAACTAGATTCATGGATTTGCAAAGTATAAATCTTTAAAAGCTTCTTTGAGTCCAAATATTGTAATCACTTTCTATGTAACTGATTAGGAAAAATGCATGAAGCAAATATTTATGACCTATACAAACAAAAGCTTTTTATTCTTACAATAAAAATAAGTTTTTTTCCAAATGACTAATAGTCTACATTAAATAAGAAAAAATCTATATGAGTATGGTTTTCTTATAATTCTTGCTTTTGGTATTGAAAATTACACATATATCAAGTCTTGTAATGGTTAACATAATATACTAACAGAAATAGCAAACTACTAGTAAATGATTGCTTTATTTCAGGCTTCATATTAAATACTTTATATGAGTAATTAAATTTAATATTATTCCCGCAAAAATCTCAAACTGAGACCTAGAATGTCAGTGATTTGTCCAAGATGACCATGTTCACAAGGAATTTGGATCCTTGTTATACATGATGACCCAAAATAAAGATTTTCTAATTAATTATCAGTTCACTAAGAAAAATATTATTAGCTGTATGTCTTTAAAAATATCTACCTGATTTGTATTTCCATAATAAAGACCTGGTATTAAATATTGAATATAACTAATTATTCTGAATTGAACATGTATTACATTATGATTATGATGTAAGATACTCTTCATTAATATGTTCATTCCAGTTCTAATAACAGTAACTTTAGACCTCATTGTTCATTAGATATATTAAATTTAAAAGGAAACTTTCTTTTAAGCACATATTATTTTAAAGGCACATTTTCTACCCCAAAATCTTATAGACTACGTAAATAACATGTGAATTAATAATGCATCTGCATTATGCTCATTACAAATGTGGTGGTCCAGTATATACCATTGTCTGCTGTGTTAACCAAGATGTTTAAATACATTTTAGAAAACTTGAGACTTAAAGAGGAACACTTTACAAAACAGTCACCACTCAAATGGAATAGAATTTGAATCTTGGGTATCATCTCATTCACTTCAGTGGTTCTAAGTTATAGTTTCTCATTGGAGAGAGTAGAGTGCCCTGTTACTTGAGAGGTGCTATTAAAGATCTCTGCATATTTTGTATTAAGTGCAGTAGTCAATTAAAAATTTTGTTTACACTTACCCAGTAAAAATACATGGATTGTAGTTATAACAACATAAAAAAATAGTCTTAATATAGAAAAACCAATGAGTTTCAAAATGTTGGAAACCTTTGACCACTTAGAAACAAGTTCATTGATCTTTTCTAAAATTGGCCATCTGGTGGCATCATTTCAAAGTGCATACACGTTTTCAAAGATAAACTTTGGTTCTCTGGAGATTGTAGATAAATGTTTCAACTCTGTGTTCAGAGATTATAGTAATCAAATGTCACAATGATATAAAATTATTCCATGGAATTGGATAGTACCTACAATAGCAGGGATGTCTCACTGAGAGAAGATTCCCTGGGCTGGAAGGATACAAGCAGAATTAAATTCAGAAGCTTTATGAAGGCACAAATCGGGGGACCAGTGGTGACAGCACCAACACTGTCACTATTCTATGCCAGCTCTCACCTTCTTGTCTTTCTCAGTCTTCTCTGTTCCTTTTTCTGTGCTCTTAGACTAGTGGATTTTAGAACATTACTTACATTTTCAGATTTTGGTGAGTAAGAGAATTAAAGGTACAGACTGCTTATTAACAAACAGTCCTTAAGCTCAAAAAAAGAGACTCTGATTTCAGGGGTCTTAGATGAATTTAAGAATCTGCATTTTAAACAGGGACTACAGGTGATTACAACACAGAGGAAGCAAGCCCCCACTGGAAACACTGATCTGTAGTATCTAAACTCCTGGGGTTTGGATAGCGGTGATTAAACTCAGCTCACATGAACTAAAACCTGAATACCAAGTTCTGGAAAAATATTTGTGAGTAATTACATTGTAGACTAAATATAATCTAAGAAATAATGGAATTTCAGTGTCTATATTCTGTTTTACCCTCTCTACTTAAACAGGGGATGGCAGAATTTTAACTATGGAAGTACCCTCATTTACAATGTTAAGGGTCAGAAAAAAATTGTAGAGAGTACATTGCTCCATCAGATGCAAAGTTCTGTACACTTCAGAATTTTAAAATTCTAGTTTTTCCAATGGAGATGAAATTGTAACTGGCATTAAAATAGTTACTCTGTAAGTAGTTCTTTATAGTTTGGCAATAGGGTATATTTGCTATTGGTGAGATTTGAAATAATCTTCAGAGACATAAATGAGAAGATGAACTCAAGAAAATTCCAGGAATTTAAATTTCTTTGAGTGGTTTGCTGTCTACTTTCTCAGAGGAGCTTTTTCCATCTTCTAGAAGAGGAAGGTGATTCTTAAGATTATCAACCAATAAACTCTTGCATGTGTTAATTGGTTACAATTATGTTTTGTAAAATCTAAATTTTGTTTATTATTAGAAATAATTCAAATCCATTTCAAAGTGTAACAGAGAAAAAGTGGTAGTAATGGGATTCTAGTTTATTCAGAAGCTGATAGTGTTGAATGTAATCTTAGTATTTTCATGGGCATTTGAGCTTTTTCATGATGTATGTGATTTTAAATGACATAGAAAATAAGAGAGAAGTTAAAGTCTGGTTAACATTACACATCAAGGAAGTGAGACTGAAGCAGGTCTGTCTCATGGTCACAGAGTGTGTTACAAGGACACTCTGGAAACTCAGCTCTATGGTTCTTACTAATAGTTTTCTACAGCACATCCATAAGATGAGATAGACTTATACCAGTCTTTACTGGCAGCTTTTAATTAACTCCTCCTCAGATCCCTTCTCTTCTTCTCACCCTGTTTTCTGCTCTTTTTTTTTTTTTTTGGTGTGGGGGGGACATTATACACAACATTTTATTTTAAATACATATTGGTAATACTTAGAGACTTTACAATTTAGCCCTTTTTCAGACTGGGTCAGTGTTTCAACTGGGATTAGTCATATGGTAGACTCTTTATAACTATTGCAGCAAACAGGTGGTGCAAACCTGTAATTCCCGAGGCTTGGGAGGCTGAGTCAGGAGGATGAAAGTTCAAAGCTAGCCTCAGCAATTTAGAGAGGTTCTAGGTAGCTTAGCAAGACCCTGTCTCAAAAAAAAAAAAAAGAAAAAAAGAAAAAAGAAAAAAAACACGGGGGACCCTTGGGGTTTGCCTCAGTGATTAAGCCCTCCTGGGTTCAACCCCCTAGTACAAAAATTTTTCAAAACGTTGAGAAATAAGAATAATCCTGAAAATTTCAAGCATGATGGCATGTTAAGTTATAGAGACTTGGTGGAAATATAGTGAGGAAGAATAATTTTGGTTAGAGGGGCCTAGAGATATGCTCAGTAACTCAAAGTCATCAGTTTTAAAATATGTGATTTCACTGCTCCTGAAGTTGCACATGTTAGAAGATGGAGATTAATCTGAAATTGGTTGATGGCCTTCAGGCTAGCAATTACACTCTATTTTCTCTTAAATGACATAGGGGACCACCTGAGAATATTTTAAAATGATGTAATGTGTGTATGAAATGTATCTAGGAGAAAAGAAAAAAAAAAACAACTTAGTAGTTCACGGTTTCCAAAGTGTATTTTTTTTAACAATTAAATAACATTGGGGGAAAAGATGAGCAACTTAATTTTTCCCATTTAGCTCTTGGAGATTGTAATTCCATAGTCTCATTCACATGCTAGAAGAAGGAAGAACAAAAGTATTATGCTACAGAGTTCTCAGAAGAGTTGTTTTAATAAAATGGAATCATGGCTGCTGATCTCATTTTCCTATAAAAATGTTCAGAGCTCAATCTCATGGAATGGCTGTGTTTACCACCACTGATGTTTATAATCAGTGTTAACACGAGAAACTTACACAGCCAGCCAGGCAGTCTTTTTCTTCTCTTGTTAACTAGGCTTGTTATTACTGTTTCCTCAATTTCCTAGAGGATTCATGAACATAATCATGTCAGCTGCTAAACTGGTGGGAATTGAAGCTATTCTACATTTTGAAAGCATTAGCATGTGCCAACTTAGAAGCTACATAAATTAATGCTTTGCTTTCTACTTTTTAAAACTTCTATGAGCTCTTAGCTTGGTGGATATGTATTGTCAGCAGAGTACAAGTGGAGTTTTGACAATTATGTACTTAATTAGAACATTATGGTGCCAATCAGAATAATGAAGCCCTCAAAGTGGGTTTACTCAGGTTTTGTTATTATTTGTTTGAACGATTTTGTTTAACATTTTATGCTTATCATACCAATAATCTATAAATAGAATACCTCAATTTTATTTATATTTAAAACAATTATTTATTGTTACATAATAAATTTCATTTTTTTCTCATTATAAAAAGGATTCATATTCATGATTCACTACTATCAGAGTGGTGTTTAAAGTTTCTCTCCTTCTCTTTTATTGCTATTCTATTTCTCTATTGCTAATGATTTTCTATTCCAGATCTTCATCTTTTGCATTCTACCTGAATATCCATGCACTATTGACTTTGATATACATATGCTAGTCTTTCCACAATCAGAATTCTTCATAGATCTTCTCTTCCCAGATTTGTAAATGTGACCACCTACTATTGTTTTCTACTTTGATACAAACACAGTATATCAGAAACAGCATGTTACAAGCTGAAAGAAAAAGAAAGGAGGGGAGGGGGGTGAGGGAGGAAGGAATAGAAAAGAAAGAAATGAGATACCACATCTCTGAGATGGTTGAGTTTGACTGTGAAGACTGATGATATCCCACTAATTAATGGAAAAGAAGAGGAACTGAAGTCTATTATGGAGAACTAACAAAGCTATAATGTTTAATTTTAAGGAAAATGAACCCCAAAATATTATATATTAAAAGTGTTCATTTTACAATTGGGGAATGAGGACATAAGTTTCCTGCAAAGTGGGTTGAGATAAGGAAGGGGTTTAGAGCATTAGTTAGAGTATTAACCAATAAGCGTAAATAGGACACATAGCAGTAGGCTAGATCAATGTTCAAATAAGTTAGAAAAACTGTAACTCTCTACAAGAAAACCCTATTTTCTTGTAAATGTAGACATGTATATACCAAAGGGAAGTCATTCAATTTCCAGTATTATTGCAAAATTATACATTTCTTTCCTAAAATTATGTCTTCCAAACTGCATTCTTCAGAGCAGTAAACAATAACTTGATTCATATAGGAAGAAACAGACTTAGTCAAATAAAATTTAGGAAAACTGAGAGAACAAAAGTTCTCTGAGAAGAGTTCTTAGAGACCTCACTATGATAAGGTATTGGAAATACCAAGAGAAAGTCATAGAATGCAGGGTTTCATAAATATATTTAACAACAATTTCTGTTTTATAAAAGAACACATTAATGATAAAGAGACCTGTGATTAAAGTTTGAAATAGGCTGCTATAAATAAATGCAAGGAGCCCAGTTACAGACAATAAGCACTAAGTAAAATAAAACTTAAAAAAATATGCAGTGTACCAAACAAAGAAGAAAGTTTATTTAATATGCACTTAACTTTTCTCCAAAAATACTTTTTTATGGTCCAATTAATAATAAAATGCATATTTAATGTATAGTTAATTCTTTAAGAATGTGGTCCATAAACATTGTAGAATACTGTCTATCCATAAAAAGGAATGAACACATGTCATTTGCAACAGCATGAATGGATCTGGAGATCCTTACATTAAGTAAAATAAAACAGGCACAGAAAAGCAATTACTGAATGATTTTACTCATATGTGTAATTCTAAAAAGCTGATAGAAGGTGAGCACAGAATGATGACCACCAGAGGTTGGGGATGGTTGGAGGAGGGAGGAAGAGGAAAAGATTCATCAATGAGTAGTAAGTTGCAGTTAGATTAAGAAGTTCTGGTGTGCTATTGTACAGCAGAAGCTAGAAAAATAAATTTTGAATGTTCTCATAGTAAGAAAATGATAAATATTTCAGGAGACTATGTTTAACCTGACTTAAACATTGCATACTGCATATATATATCAAAACATTCCATTACACCCCCATTGACATGTATAATTTTTATGTTTGTTTCAGTTAAAATTAAATTCAATTTAAATAAATTAAAAAGTAAAATTCCAAAATATCCAGGGATTAAATATGCCAAGATCACAAAAATCGTTGTTAGAACATAATTATGGTTTGGGAGCAAGAAATTTCAGCAAAACATGGACAACTAAAATGGCTAGTGATCATATACCAGAGATGCATTGTACCTTAACTTTTCATGATATCTGGAATCATATCTTAAATTTGTGTACTTTCTACATCAGGATATCTTTGTAAGGTAGTTTTTTTTTTCCTCAATGACTAGTTCAGAATTTGTAACAATAAGTGTTTTATAATTAATGTAGAAAGTGAATTACCCTTCGGCAGTAGTTATTGATTTTATTTACAAATTTACAATAAAAACTCTTGAACAGATAGCATTTGTTAGATAATTAGCATGCTTACTAATGAGGTAAAAACTTACAAGAAAAACAGCTTTTGTTTTCCAATGATATCCCTAGTTTTTAGTAAATAATACTAGTATATTTTTGTAGATAATAGATAATTTATCATAAACTAATATATTTGTAAATCAAGTAGAATCAATCAATATAAACTTTCTAGTGGGATAAAGATTAGATTTAGGGATAATGGAAGTTTGAGCATTTGTCCATGACACAGTATCCTGGCTTCTTAATCCTAACTGCAACTTATTCTAGGGCCATGGGAAGTAGGGGGTCTGAGAAAGGGAACAAAAGACAAGGCCACAGAAAATTCCAAACTCCTTGATTTTGTTTAACTCCTTGATTGCCAAGAAGCAGCGTTATGAAAACAGAAATGATAAGAAAATGGAATATAAATATATATGTATACTATATACACCGATATACCATAGATATAAAATGACAAAGGAATTTCTTTTCTTCGATGTATTAAGTAATGTACAAATTTCAAAAATCTACCTCTGATATGATTTTGGAGCAGTTTTCTAAAATAATTTTTTTTGAAAAAACTTTTATTGAGGAACCATAGAATAGTGGAAAGAATGTTTCAGTGTTTTAGAACTTTAAGTAGTTATTGAAATTCACTGATTTGATTATAACTGATATTTATTGATTAAAATGACACTGATATTGGAGTTCATCTCAGCATACACATGTACAATTCATTTAAGAAAATTGTGCATCAGTAAGGAGATATTCTGAATCAGATTTTAAGATATATCAATGAAGAAATTGTTGTGTGTGTGTATACCACGCAAACATATACACCATCGACAAAGACAAATGCACTGTACACAGAACTTTCTTTTTCAGACCACACTTTGTACATAAGTTGTATTACTTCCTTGACAAATTGCAGTAGAAAAATTCAATAGCAACATAAAAAACTATGTTCATTCCTGCTCCACACAATGTACAACATCTAATCTACACCCATCAATTATAAACAGTGAAAAAAAATCTTAAAAGGTAAAAGAGGAAATTTTCTTTATGACTTTTTGTAAGGAGGAAATTTTTAAACCAAATAGAAAGAAGTTTGCATTATAAAGTAAAAGATGACAAATTTTAATTATAAATCAAATAAGACTTTCACTAAATGAAAGAATGGCACTAACAGAAGATGAACAAATTATAACTGAAAGATTGTTTGCTTTGTGTGTCAATAGCAAAAGATGTCTATATAGAGCATGACATCAAAAATTTTATTAAAACAACTAACAGACATGAATAAGAATTTTATAGAAAATAATATATAAAAGTCCACCTGAGCTAAGGCACCATCACACACCTGTAATCCCAGAGGTTCAGGAGACTGAGGAAGGAGGATCATAAGTTCAAAACCAGCCACAGCAACTGTGAAACACTAAGCAACTCAGTGAGACCCTATCTCTAAATAAACTAGAAAATAGGGCTGGGGATGTGGCTCAGTGATTGAGTCCCCTGAGTTCAATCCCTGGTACCAAAATAAATAAATAAAATAAAAAAGCTCAGTTGATATTTTAAAATGCATTCATTTTACTATTGTATATAAATGTAAAGTAACATTAGTGATATATCATTATACTCCAAGCTGTTCGTGATTTCATTAAAAAGTCTGATACTATATCATATATCGTCAGAATATGAAGCTACCAGAAAATCAAACACTATTGATGTAAAATAAATCAATGCATTTGCTTTAGAAAACTATTTAGTACATCTAATAAGGTAAGCCACTGCAGGTAATTTTAATGACATTGACTTTTACTCTGAGTGAAATAGGAAGTCTCTTGAGGATCTGGCCCAGGAGGGACATGGCCTTACAATTTTATAAGATTACCCAGACTACCATATTGATGAGACATTGAGAGAAGAGATAAAACCAAAGCAATTAGTATTAAGAGTAACAGTCCAGGGAGAGGAAGAGGAAAACATCAGTGGAGATGACAAAATAATGTTCTGTTCATATATATATATATATATGACAAAATAATATATATATATATATATATACACACACAAATATATATCTAAAGCATAAAGCGTATATATATATATTCATATATTTATACACACAGAGCAATTAACCTATTATTAATTTGATAGAAAGACTAGCAGAAAAAGAGGTGATTGGCATTATCTCAAGATGCTGGGTTGGCATAATTATTTAGAAAAATGAAAAAATCTGAAAGACTGAACAGAAAGCAAGAGCTGAACAAAAGCAAATTTTTATGATAGGGGGAGGGAACATAGATTAGCAGCTCTGTTATTGAAACATGAAGATGAAGGGGACTCATAGGTATTTTAATGTAGATCTGGGGAGGTAATTGGATATGTAAGTCTGGAGGTGAAGAGAAAAGTCCAGCCCCAATTATGCAGCAGACTTTCAAAGTCATGAATTCTAATGTATCAAGGAAGCATACTCATGCAGAAAAAAAAGAAAGAATTTCCAGTAGTACTTTGACAATATTCCACTATTTAGTGGTTTCCTACCCAGAGCAATTTTGTCCTCTATGGAACATTTACCAATATCTGTAGACATTTTTCTTTGTCACAATGGGAAATATACTATACAGATATATATACAAATATACTATCTACAAATAGATACTATTGTATCTAGTGAGTAGAGGACAAATATTTTACTGAACATCTACAATGTATAGGACAACTCCAGAATGAAGAATTACTGAATCCATAAAGGCTGAATGTTTTCTCTGATATGTGAATGCTAATTCACATGAAGTGGGTAGATAGTGAAGAACAGAGATACTTTGGATTAGACAGAGGGGAGTGAAAGGAAGGAAGGGGGTATAGGAATAGGAAGGACAGTAGAATGAATGGGACATTATTATCCTATATGCATATGTGATTACATGACCCGTGTGACTCTACATCATATACATAAAAAGAATGAGAAGTTAAACTCCATTTATATGTGATGTGTCAAATGCAGTCTATTGTCATGTAATCTGCTAATCAGAATCAATTAAAAATATCAAATTTAGGAAACTCTATTTAGAAATCCTGCTTTGGAGTACAGGCCAAACAATATGCTACAACAGAATTAGAAAATGTGATTTTCAAGTCAGGAAGAAAATGAAATTGCAATGTCCTAAAAGGTGAGGAAGCAAATATTTGAAGGGTGAGAAAATAATCAACCATAGTAAATCACTTAATAGTTGAAGCCAATTGAGAACTAAAAATTAACCAAGATATTCACTAATGTGTAGGTCATTTCTGACCTTGAAAGGAAAATATTTCAGAGAATGGTAGGGTAGTTTCAAGAGAGAATGCATAAAGAGAAATTTGAAAGAGTGTACAGTTTTTCAAGAAAGTTTGCTATGAAATAAGGAAGAGAAATGAAATGATAGCTGAAGAATTATCATTATCAAGAGAGTTTTCTTGTTTCTTGCACTTAAGGATAGAAAAAAAAATCACCCTATTCTTTTATGCTTATGAAAATGATCCAGCAGAGCTGAACAAACTGATGAGGCAGAAAACAGAGCAGAGAACTCTGGGAGCAATTCCCTTGAGTACTACGAGAAGATGTGTAACTGTAATTAATATATTCTAAAACTTTTTAAAAAGTAAAAGATCAAAGAATAAGCATTGTTTAGATATGTATGCATACTTTCACAAATATTATTTTGATTCTCAATTATTAGTTATCAGGTTTTAGTCAAATTATTTAAGCTCTACTTCAGCTTTTTTTCTGTTATCATTCCTTCGTAAGAAACTATCTCAAGAACCAAATAACTTTATGTATTGCGTTAGTCCACTTTTCATTGTACCTGACCAGAACAAATTAGAGGAGGAAAAATTTGTTTGAGGTCCTTGGTTTCAGAAGTTCAGTCCATGGTCATCAGACTCAATTGCTCTCTCAGCTTCAGTGAGCATAACATTATGTTAAAGGGCATGGCAGAGGAGCTCTGCTCCACCCACAGTAGCAAGAAGAAGAAAGACACAGAGAGAGAAAGAGAGAGAGAGAGAGAGAGAGAGAGAGAGAGAGAGAGAGAGAGAGAGAGAGAATAAGGAAAGGGCTGCCTTCAGTGACCTACATTTCTAGTCATCAACTATCTTTCTGAAGTTACTACCTAGTTAATCCATGCAAACAAGGATGGATTGATTAGGTTACACCTCTCATAACCTAATCATTTCACCTCTGAGTATTCCTGTATCAACACAAGATCTTTTGGGAACATTTCATATCCAAACCATTATATGCAGGAATAACACCTAACACATTGCATGGACACACACTGGTCTCTCAAGTGATAGCTACAGTATTACTATTGTGACTGTTGAGTGAGAAAATGAAACACTTGTATCTTTGAAATATTTTTCTGATATAATCACTTAAAACTTCATAGGTAATGTCTATCATTGTTTAGCAATTTCTTAAAATAAGACATTGCTAAAAAATGCTGTTATCTCATTAAAAATAACATTAGCATTAACCATCTGCAATTTTTATTTACTTAAAATTTTAACTGATACATGAAAGCTGTACATATTATGAGATACTATCTGATGTTTCAATACATGTATATTTTGTGTTGTGTTCAAATCAGGGTAAAACTATCTCCTTAAACATTTGTCATTTCCTTATGGTGGGTTATTTAGTTTTTCATGTCACTGATAAAAAATGACTTCAAAAATTATTCACTTTCTTATTGTTAACTTTTCATATTTCAATTTCATTTTGTTAATATTGTATGAATTTATTTTGTCCCCAGTGTCCTTTATATAAGTCAGGGATCACATGATTGTTTTTCAAGATCAATAAGTGTACTAAAGATCTTTCAGGTTTAGTGGTCAACACAATTATTAATGCTCTATGAAAATTGCTTCTATAATTGTTATCATTGCCAATTTAAATGTTCAAAGCACAGTATTTCCTATTTTTCTCAGTGACAGTAGCTTAGCTTTGAAATTGCCTAGGTTTTACATTTAAAAATATGTGTCCAAGGAGCTGGAGTTGTGGCTCAATTGTAGAGTGCTTGCCTATGTGTGAGGCACTGGGTTCGATCCATAGCACCACATAAAAATAAAATAAAAGCATTGTGTCCACCTACAACAAAAATATAAAATATAAAATAAAAAATATAAGTAAAAATATGTGTCTGGATTTTTATATCATTATATGCAGCTTAAAACACTAAAGTTTTTAATCTCAAATCTGAACAACAAAAATGACATCATACCTGACAACACGAGCGTGCGGACACACACACACACACACACACACACACACACCAGGAGAAGCATGCTTTTGCAGAGTTTCTAAACAGAAATTTCTGTAAAGTTTTTGTTTCCTTTCAGTATTAAAGTATGAATGTTACTATTCTCATGATATTGAGTACTCTACAGTTAAAATTATTTACTGGAAAAAGTTAAGATATTAATCATTCCAGGGTGATGTCCAATTTCAGAGCTTCCATAAGTATGTCTAAAACAAAACCAGCTGGAAGAGTTTAAAGCTTTAGTAGTATGTGAATGTAAGTCTAGGGTCTTCACTGGCCTCATTTGGGAAAAGAACTTGCCTGGAGAATGGTCTGTGAGAGATAAACAAAACATTCGAATGTGATCCAAAGTTAATGAACTCTCAAGCATGCACAAAAGGAATAAAATTCAAATGCACACATCAGTGATTTATATAGCTATAACTTAATTATTTGGAAGGAATTTCCATTTGTGTTATATGTTCTATTATCGATGTAACTCAATTGGATTGCCTTCTTATATTTGCATTTTAATGCACTAAGAGGATTTAATTTGAACTTTTCTCCCACGAGGCTGTTCTAAATGGAATTTATTTCTAAGTTACTATTTGAGCTATATTCCATTCATTACAATCAAATATGTCAGAATAGGCTATGTTGTATACAATCACTCAAAACCAGAGTGCATGATTAGTATGAAATCAACCTCAACTTAATTTTTTAAACAATGCTGTGGGATGAAACCAAATGCAAAAGCTGTGCTTCTTAACAGTGGGATTGTAAACATCAAGGACATCATGTTTCTTTTGAAAAATTGATTAGTACAAAGCCTCAGTTAGAAGGGATAAATTGGATATTTCTAATATAGCATGGTAAATATAGCTAATAATTGAGTTCTATACATTTCAATATTGCTAGTATGGTAAATTTCTAATGTTTTCATCATAAAATTTTAAATATTTAAGACAATTGATATGTTAACTAATTTAATTTAATCTTTCCACAGTGTGTTCAAAAGTCATAACACCACATTGTACCTCATAAATACAGACTAAGTTAATTTCTCACTATATAGTAAAAATAAAATGAAGAGAACAACAAGAAAAAAAAGGGAATGCATTATTCCAGAAAAGAATCAATATAGAAAAGCAAAAATGAATTAAGTAAAGTGTAGTATATACATATTAATTGAACCTACTTCAATTTTTATTTAGTTAATTTATTTTTTCTTGTATTGCAGACTGAATCCAGGGCCTCTTAATTAGTAGGCTTAATTGTCATTTTCGA
This sequence comes from Urocitellus parryii, assembly GCF_045843805.1. Classification (NCBI taxonomy): domain Eukaryota; kingdom Metazoa; phylum Chordata; class Mammalia; order Rodentia; family Sciuridae; genus Urocitellus; species Urocitellus parryii. The sequence goes on from NC_135540.1 coordinate 35,654,504, forward strand.
AATCTATTTTTTATTTTGGAATTTCCTTATAAAACTCTTATAAAAATGTATCCTTTAGAATTAAAAGCTATTTCTAAATGGTAAAAAGTCACACAAATTTTTCCTCATGGCATTAGATTAAAAAGTGAGAATTTTCAATAATCTTTTAAAGTTTCCATGATATATAATATATTCCTGATTAAACACACATTCCCTACCAGTACACACATACACATATACACAATGTAAATCTATATAGACATACATATTTATTTGAAAGGTAAGCATAAATAATGTGAGAGCTTATTTTTAACAAATAGTAAAAGGGAAATATTTTAATTATCAACTACTAAAAAAATAAGAATCAGATGCATATTTAAAAACAGCACAGATACTCAGAATGTTACTAGTAAGAAACAATTTAAAATCTATTTAAAAAATTCTTTATTTTTAAAATATTTATAAAATGAAAGTTTATAGAGTTTCCTATTCAGTATGTATGGACTGTCTGTGTTACAGAGCAATTTCAAAATCTCAGGAACATTAAAAATGTTTTAAATTGTGCTTTTGCTGGTATTAGACATCTACTGAGCTTTAATTGGGAAAAATTCTTTAAATGGAGCTATTTTTAAAACAAAAATCTAATAAACAGTATCCAAATTCAACAGGCTCACTTCAATTTGGGTAGCAGAATACACCATAGTAAGGGAAGAAACAGAGTAATGAATCAGCTCTTTATTTCCAGATCAAGGTAACCCTGTCTTCTGTTATTTTTCCTCTGGTCAAAGTTGCAGGACCACACCTAATTTCAAGAGAACCTGACAGTAAAATCTTTCTGTATGTTCTTATAATGAGAAGAGTCAAAACTATCTTCAAAATTCATAATTTTGTGCAGCTTAGAATATACTAATGGATACTCTCTAAGGCCAGTGCTGAGATTAGATTGAATTCTCTGAAATTTTTGCCAATCAATTTATTTAAGTAGAATATTTATTTAAAAAAAATTTTTGGACCATACCTTAAAATGGAGGTATATTCAATAAGTAAACTAAAATATTTCACAATTTCACTATAGTAATTAAGATTTTGATGTTCATCTTAAACATGTAAAAGTATTTTATACTGTAGCTCAAAATAGGACATGGAATTTCTTGAAGTCTGTGTGATTTATGACTATACTTTTGCTTTCTGAGTCAGGTTATTAACCTGCATTTCAAAACAGTAATGGTCTGTCAAACCACTTTACAAATGAACGTAGCTTATATAATGTAAAATGCATTTTAACTGCTATCATAACAATGAGGTAAATTCTTGAAAGAAGAACCACGTTTTGTAGGTATTCTCAAAAGCATACAGCAAGCAAGTAAACAAGGTGAGTGGTTACTCTACTCAAGATTACTTGAGAAAAAATACTAGAAATTCAGAACCAGAAACTTTTGATTCTTATCATTCACCTTGTGGTCATTGCACTGTGGCTTGGAAATAGAGTTCAAATATTCAAAAGTTAATATAAAAATACACCCCCAAAATGAAATGACTGAACATATCTGTTTAAGATTGTCTATAAATATGAAAGTGTGTAGTAATTAAAATGAGATCCACATATAATTGACTATAATTCCAAGTAAAAGTAAATAGCTTCATCTTAGTTATCTTATTACTGAATTACACAGTAACAGATTTCTTCCTAATTATGAGTCAATGTACATTCAATTAGCTTGTATATTTGTATTTATTTATATTGTCCATTTAGTCAGCTTTCATGTAAATATATATGTGTGTGTGTGTGTGTGTGTGTGTGTGTGTATACATGTGCATATATATATATAAAGATGGTTTTAATAATATTTTGGTTCTTTGTAAAAATGCTACTGTATTGTATTATTAAGTTTATAGTATTAGGTATAAGTAAATATTTACTAAAAGTAATAAATTAGTTTAAATATTATGCTCAGTTTGGCATCTGTTATTAAGATTAAAACATTTCAATATGTCAGAAAGAGTAGTTCTGATATTTCACCATTTGGTGATAAACTCAAATGGTACAGCTCAGTAGGGTGACTACAGTTCATGACAATCTATTATATATTTTATAAAGAACCAGAAGAGAGGTATTTAAAGGTTACCAACACACACACACAAAATAGTAAACGTTTAAGGAGAGAAAATTTGAATTATACTTGTTGGATCTTTATGTATTGCATGCATGTATCAAATTATCACACTATAGTCGATGAATGTGTACAATTATTATGTATCAATTTAAAAAACTATATGGAAATTAGCTTATATATTTGCATTTATTTATATGGAAAGGTTATTTTTAAAATACCTGAGTGAATAAAGCAAAGATATTTAATTAAATTAATAAAATTAATTTTATTTTCCCTCTAGGGAAAATTTTACATCATGGTGTTTTTGGTTTTTGCTAACAACTTACAACCTTATACTTAAAGAATATTGGATTATCAGTATCATATCAGAAAAATATATTGCTTAGAATCAGACATGTAAGAGGTAAAATTACTCCACAATAAAATTACTTGTAATTTTGAAAACCCAAGTATTTTCTAGAAAAATTTACTGGACCTAATGTATTTTTAATGAAGACTTTAGATATTAAAAAAAAAAAACCTTTCATGGACTACATGCCACTACAGTTGCAAGGTTCTTAATATGTGCATACAAAGCAAGTTTAGGGCCTTCAGATTCCAAGAGACCCATGTGTATCTTATCTGTAATATTGTCTCCTATAATCTCCTGGAAGCCTTGGGCTGAACTGTGCTTCTATCCTAAAAGTTCTTCTAAAGTTTTAATGAAACAGCATGTGATGTCTAGAAATGTACTTAAGGCACAATAATTCTAAATAAAATTGTTATTATTTCATATAATCCATTTCCATAGATTCTGTACAATCAGATTAAGTTTCCCTTGGATTAATGGACAAAGTCATAAAATGAAATATTACAACAGAAAAATGACTTCTATGAAAAATGTTAAAACATCATATCTACTAACCAGCAAATATAAATAAAATCTAGAAAGGGCATTTGCACTGTTGAACGAATAAAATCATAGCATACAACAATATGGTCAAATATCTCAACAATAACTAGTCTGAATGTATTGATATAATCGTTATAGAAAATAATGCAACAATTGTTATTTCTATTTTTAAAAAAGTTGTTGTGTGATTTTTACCAAGTAATTCAACTTCTGGGTAAATGTTATAACAAGAATAGAAGTATAAATGAATTTCAGAGACACATTTTATAAAATTATAGATCTCAAACCGGGTGAGGAGGCACACACCTGTAATCCCAATGGCTCAGGAGGCTGAAGCAGGAGGATCACGAGTTCAAAGTCAGCCTCTGCAAAAGTGAGGCCCTAAGCAACTTAATGAGACCCTGTCTCCAAATAAAATACACAATATGGTTGGGGATGTGGCTCAGTGGTTGAGTGCCCCTAAGCTCAATCCCTGGTAACCCCCAACCCCCAAAAGTTATAGATCTCCAGACAGTCAAATAAAAACCTCATGTCAAATAATAGTAATTAATATAAAAATTTTGTTACATTTGTTATTTAATCTCAATAAACTAATATTTACTAAATTTAAATATCATATTGAAAAAGTCAATTAATTTTAAAAACATTATTATGCAAAAATAGATCTATTAATTGGTTACTAAATCAGGAGTAAATTATACTATCACAATGAAGCTATGTTAAAACATTAGAAATATTTTTTTACCTTTTTTTTAAAAAAATGCTATTAAATAGCTCATTCTACAGCATTGTTCATTTTCAACTGAACTCTTACAGTATAATTTCATACTTTCTGATAAATATAAATAAATAATAATTTTAGTTGAAAAGGTAGTCTAAATTAACAAGTTTTACATTTTGAGCAAGATTGTAAAAATTATGTAGTATAGTCCCAATCATAAATAATCTGAGATAGCTACTATATTCAAATTTCTTTCTTTTTTTTTAAAGAGAGAGAGAGAGAGAGAGAGTTTTTAATATTTATTTTTTAGTTTTCGGAGGACACAACATCTTTGTTTGTATGTGGTGCTGAGGATCGAACCCGGGCTGCACGCATGCCAGGCGAGCCCGCTACCACTTAAGCCACATCCCCAGCCCTATATTCAAATTTCTAAGCTATCTAAATTGAGATATAGCTGTTGATATGTTGTTGCTAACTGAAAACATCAGATCTGTTTACCAATTTCTGAAGATTGATGTACTTAGCCTTGTGCCACTTTAAAAAATTTAGAAGGTACTAATATAAAACAAAACCAATGTTTAAGTCCAGTACAGTTAAGCTAAACAGCAAAGTTTTAGAATATGACCTGTCATGATTATCACAGATTTAAATCTCTTAAAGTTTTAAAGATGTCTCCTGTATTTCAGGACAGGAGACTTCTTTTCCTTCTTTTCAAATTCTACTTTCTGTATCAAGAACCCACTTCTAAGAAAAACTAGGACAATAAAAGTCTCAATCACAGAGTAGGGTTTTTACAGTGTTTAAAAAATTTATAAATCAAACCCATTTTGCAGTCAATAACAAGTAGGATACAGACGTTTAAAGAAAGATGATGTAGCTTCTGCAAATATATACATAATTGTGAATTTCACAGCTCCACAAGGGTTATTTTGTATGTAAAAACCATAATTTTTTTCTATACCTGAAGACTATTTTTGAGGAAAAACACAGTGGCATTCAAAAACCAGTTTCAAAATATTCTTTATGCCTTCTTGAGCTCCCTCTACTGATATTTAGCCAGTTGTTACTGAGATGTTCAGCAAAACACATATAACTAATGAGATGTCTGGTAGAGTGCTAGCATCTAGAGCAGTTTTCACAGCTGGGCACACAGTCCTCTTCTCAATATTCTCAGTTAAGTCATACTATTTGTGCATAGACAGGCAAACACACTCAGTAAAATTCTTTCAACTTCTTTGGGCCTCAGGAACCATGAAGAAATACAACACTTGCCAAAAAGCAAATAAATAACTGAAAAAGATTATTTATTTGAAATTGTTGTTATCACGAATTGAAAAGATACAGACTTAAAATGCAAAGTCTTTTGTAGAAATTATTCCCTTTGTTTTTTTTTCTCTTTTATTTTTTAGCTCAATTAATTATAGCAGTATAAAAAATCTTACCAAAAGAAACAATTTATGCAAGTCTTTGGCACAATTTGTACAAATTCTATAAAGCCTTACTTTTCTGTAAATGCACTAACTTTGATATTCTGCCAAAAGATTGAGATATTATGGATTTAATTGTTACTTTTTTTTGTAAAGTTGTAGATGCATTTTTGTTGCCATTATTTTCTTTTGCTGTTGCCTTACATGGTCCTATGATATAATACGTTTTGGAAAAAGAACACAATTGCATAAAAATGATAAACACTGGGGTTTCTCAAGCATCTACAGACTCAAAAAGCATTCTATGCATTTCTCTTTCCCTAATAATGACATACTGTCTGGATAGTGAATCATTTGAAAAAAATACCAGCTCACTCAATCACTGCCTTGAAGAAACATAGATTTTAGAGCACTTAAACTTTCTATGAAAAAAATATAAAGGTCTGAACAAGTAAACTGTACTACTCACAAAGAGTACAAACTTATTCTCAGAAATTGGTTTTAACTAACAGATTTAGTTGCAAAATGCCCTGAATAGTGTGTTTAAAAGTGAAAAGAATATGACCTCATAAACCTATTTTAAATATACCATATTGCCAAAGATGGAAGCTAATTTCATTGAGAAAATTACAAATTTCAGAAAATAATTATTTTTTTCAGGATATAAGTCTTGTGGGTTTCGCCAACAATTTGAAACTTAAGAATGAGTGCTATTTTACAAATTAAAGCTCATTCTGGAGGACTTTAAGGTATCAGATCAAATCCAGATATGATAATCATAATATTTTTTCCATGAGTGAATATTTAGTATTTAACATTCTTCCAACCTAAAATTGCTGATTGCTAAATGAATGATAAGTTCTTTTCTGAAATCCCTGGGGTGTACTAATATCCTTTTTTCTCAGTGTTATAATTATGAAAAAAAGTATTGATACTTTTTAGAATAACATTAAGAATGCAATTCTGTGGTAGAGTGCATACTTAGCATGCTGGAGGCCCTGAGTTTGACTCCCAGCAACACAAAATCCACGCAAACCAAACCAAACCAAAACCCCATAAGTAATGTTAATTTAGAATGGCATAAAATCATACCTAAGATAATCACTATCTTGGGTAGCTCTCTTATCCCTCAGCAATCTTTACCTGTTTTAGTTTTCACATTAAGAATTACAGTTTCATCCAGGTGCAGTGGTGCATGCATGTAATCCCAGTGGCCCAGGAGACTGAGGCAGGAGATCATGAGTTCAAAGTCAGCCTAAGCAAAAGTGAGGCACTAAACAAATTCAATGAGACCCTGTCTCTAAATAAAATACAAAATAGGGCTGGGGGGCTGGGGATGTGGCTCAAGCAGTAGCGCGCTCGCCTGGCATGCATATGGCCCTGGTTGGATCCTTAGCACCACATACCAACAAAGATGTTGTGTCCGCCGAGAACTAAAAAATAAATATTAAAAAATTCTCTCTCTCTCTCTCTCTCTCCTCTCTCACTCTCTCTTAAAAAAAAAATAGGGCTGGGGATATAGCTCAGTGGTTGAGTGCCCCTGAGTTCAATCTCTGTTACCCCTTTCCAAAAAAAGAAAAAAAAAAAAAAGAATTAACAGTGTTAGCTGGGTGAGGTGGCACAGACCTTTACTCCCAGCAGCTCAGGAGGCTGAGGCAGTAAGAATGCAAGTTCAAAACCAGCCTCAGCAATATAGTGTGGCCCTAAGCACTTTAGGGAGACCCCGTCTCAAAATAAAAAATTAAAAAAAGCTGGAGATGTGGCTCAGTGGCTAAGTGCACCTGGATTCAATACCCAGTAAGAGAGGAAAAAAAAAAAAAAAAAAACATTGAGAATATCAGGCATTACTCGTGATCTTTTTTGTTTGCTTAATGTGTCTTTCGGCAGAAAGAATACACCAGTTCTCTACCAGTTCTCATTAGTGTTCAATCCCAGCACCTGAAAGAGCATGTGTACATAATGTTTATTAAATTTATTTTATTACAATCTTACAATTAATATGATGTTAATTATTTAAAGTAAGTTATTATTTATATGAAAATTAAAAACTGAATTTGAACTAATCTTCTTTAGCTTATGTAATATTAAGTTACCTAATTATGTATAAATTATAAAAGATGCCAGTATAGTGACATTTTCCTTTCTACTCAATGTTCATAAATATAATAATCTAATTACTTACCAATTTTTAGACTAAATAAACAAGGAAAATTATTATTATCTTCTTGTAATATTCTTTTGAAGATGATGTTCTTTTGAAATGTGAAGTTTTTCTTTCAAAGTAAATATAAAATAAATTTATTGTACTTTCTCAAAATACCAAAAGTAAGATATCATTTTATCTTTTATTTAATGTTCTGTATTATCTATAAAGCATGTTATTAATGACAAATTCCTGATATACATGAGAGGATTCTATGTTTCATGAAATAAGGTAATAATAAAACACTTTTTGTGTGGTTTTCAGGTAGATACCAAAGTCAAGAATAGGGAAATGTTTGTACACTACCAAAATCTAAGATCTAAAAACATTAACAAAAATCCCACAGCATAAATCTATTATAGTCATCCATGCACAAAGCATCATACAAATGCAGTATGATCTTACATTTTCAATATACTACATTGTAAATAAAAACAAAAAAAGAATAAACTCAAATGAACATTAAATTACGTATAAATATATATGCATATATGTGTATATGCAATAATTTTAAATTGCACAATTTTTAAACATGAAAAGAACACTCAAACTTTTTCTTATAAAGGGATTAACTAGGAAGAATAGTGTTAGATATGTTTTAAAATACAAAAGCAAGTCCAGACTCTACTTTGCATAGTGCAGGTCACAAATCTTGGGCCCAGAAAGAAGAGTTCACAATATTATAGCAATGAAAAAAAGACTCTGCAGTTCAAGTAGAACTCTCACCAGATACTGTAGGTAGAATTGTAACAGGAATTCTGACAATCCATATTCTTATATTTACCTCACCTTATGAGTAGGGAGGACCAATAACTTGATTTTTAACTACAGTATTCTGTAAAGATGATGAAATATATCTCTGAATCCAAGAGAAAGAAATTTTAAAGATGTGAAGTCTCAAATGAGTGGACTCTGTGTACTAGAGGGAATATTATGCTAGTTGATCCAGCCCTTTAAAAGTGGTTCTAGAGACCAGAAACTGAATATAGGGAACTCTTCTGCTACCCTTGAAGAAACAAGCTTTCATGAATTTCTTGGATCTAAGAAATAAATCTTGATAGCAACAGATGATCTTGGAGGAGAAACTTGAGATCCACACAAGAACCCTGCCCTGGTTGAAACTTAGATTGTTAAGATGCTGAACTGAGAACCCACCTTACAGATACCCTAAATCATGACAAATTCCTAATATACATGAGAAGAACCATCAGATACTGCACATTTAAGCCATTAAGCTTGCAGTAATTTTTATTTTAACAATGGAAAACAAATATGTTTGTTCAAAAATGAATGTCTTGGTGATACCATGACACTGACATGACATTTACTTCCATAACAACTTCAGAGATTCTGAAAAGCACACGTGAACACAATCTGCTCTTATAACTGTAAAAAAAGTTGACTGGATATAAAGGAGTGTGTTCTAAGTGAGAATTACTAAAAATACAATCAGTTCAGACAGGAAATTGAATAAATATGGTGGTAGAAAATTCTGTTATAGTTTTGATTTATCTTTGTTTTACAGAGGTTTCTATAACATATGAGTCAATTAAAAATCAAACTGACTACTCCCAACATATAAAACCAATCAGAAATAAATTAAAAGCCAGCAGAGATCTCGACTCAATGTAATAAAAATTACAGATATACTGATGATCTTGGAACACAGAGGCATATGAAAGCTTACTTTAATCAGGAGAAATATAGAAGAGGTATGACATCTCTATCAACAAAGAATAATGATTATGATCTGATCATGCAGCTGGTTTCAGACAAAATTTGATCTGAGTCCCAGCTGTGTAGACAACATAACTCTTCGAGCCTTGGTTTCTCAATATCCACATCTAGGATATTGTACACATAAAATAAATTCATGTTTGTAGATAATCGACAGTATACATGGTATATTTAGAATAATCAAAAATTTTAACTGTTATTATTACTATTAATTAATTTTCCAGCAGGAAGAAACAAGAATAAGAGAGGTCAATGTAGAATGTCAAAATGATTCCATTTGAGTTTGTACAGTCTTAGCCAAGGTAAAAGTGATAAGATGAAAGAATACAGAATGTAAAACTGTATAAAACTATATTACAAAGGGATGGATGTCAAAAGTTAGGAGACTTTGCTTCATGTAGTATAGAAAAAAAAAGTTGTAAGTTTAAGATATCTATGAATTTTCAGAAACAGGTAAATGGAAAAAGAATGTGTCTTTGACACACAAAAAAATTAGGATGGGGGATCATGTTAGAGATGAAATGATGAATTCATGGAATTTATCATGATGAAATCAGAGTTAAATATCCAGAACATCTTTGTAAATGCATTAATGGAGTTCCAGTCTCATCCAGAGCTATAGATTAGGAAAATATCTGTGAATAGAACATAATTCTGGCTGATGCCTGAAAGGACTTCCTGGAGGACTCTACAGAGAATAAGGCAAATGAATACAGAAGACAGAATGGTGCAAAAATTTCAGAAGTATCAACTTTTTATATCAAACTACATTTTAAAAGTGATAACTGTGGGTAATGTTAACCAGGTAACATATTAAACAAAAGTCCCTATCAACACTCCACTTTCAAGTTTCTCCAGAAAATCAAACTTTTCTATCTCCTCTGGGATCCATTTTGTAAGACAACAAAAAAACTTGTATAATGGGGATTCACTCGGGAATCTGATGCAACTCTGCAGTTCCCTTGAGAGCTACATTATAATTACCACCATCTGTGGTCACCTCTTCTCAGTCAGCCTAAATGATAGATGAAAATGAAGACCAGCAACCAGTGGTCAATATTTTTTTTACCTCAAATAGAACTAGAAATAGTAAAGTGAAGTACTTTATGTTTCCTAGAGAGTCAAGTACCCACCTTAAACCACCTCTTTTGGTATTGGGCTTCAAGGCTTGTGATTTTATTTTGCTTCTTTTTATTTAATTTCACAGTCTATTCAATACTTTACCAGCTATCTGATCTGAAGTTTTCAATTTGAGTAGCAGTTGGTAACACAAGTACTGATTTCTTGAAGTGGGCTTAAGTTAACCATGTATTTATTGTTCTTGAAAGTGGTGTTCAGTTAGGGGAAAAATAAAACTTGAACTCTTAGGAACTAACTTCTCTATTCTACTGTTGCTTGTTCTGTTTGAGGTACAAAGAAAAACATTGGCTGCTACTACTATTTTGAATGGCCTATGAGATCAAACAATGCAGCTCTCTTATAACAATATATAAATATGAAAATCCTTAGACCTCTGACATCATATATTTGAAAGCATACATACTAAACAATATATGCAATAAATAACTTTAATATAAGTTAATGATTGAGGAAAAGTCTTGCAGAAGTAATAGGAGACATTCACAAAGAGAGAAACATAAGGGGAAAAATAGTTTTGAGCAAGACAGACCCAGTTGAATATCTGACTTAAGCAGAGACAGAAGGTCTGTACAGACTGGTGAGCTTGTTTTGATTTTTTGGTCCACCTAATCCTAGTTGTGTGAACATATATGGAGAGGTACAAATGTTTGATATGAGCTCTGGTTTCTTAAATCTACAATGCATACCAACTTTACACAGTTCTGTAAATGTTAAATGTCTTAATATGAATAAAATGACCTAACATGAATAAAATATATTCCACATACTATTAATACTTAGAATGTTTTCCATTTCTGTCTGCTTTCTATTCACAGATGAACAAGCAAATCTAGACTAAAAGATCAAATATTCACATATGAGTAGGTTTTCTGGTATTATGCAGTATATATTTCACTGGTAGCAACTCGATGACCATTGTCTTTAGAAATATGAAGGCTCTATCCTCCTTATTCCTGAACAAGGCAGTTCAGGCTGACTACATCAGGAATATGTTAATTTCTGAGGATTTGAGAAAAATAGACGTATAATCACAGAGGACACATAGGAACTTGTTTCTTCAAGTATGTAAGGACCTTTACTTTTAGGGCTTAAGGAACTTATAAAAAATAAAATTTTATTGTCATTAAAACACTATCTAGCCAGGTGCAATAGAGCAAGCCTGTAATCCAAACAGCTCCTGAGGCTGAGGCAGGAGGATTCTGAGTTCAAAGCCAGTCTCAGCAATTTAGCAAGGTCTTAAGCAAATTAGAGAGACCATATTTCAAAAGCAAGAGAGAGAAAGTAGGGGAGGAGGGCTGGGGTTATGACTCAGTGGTCAAGTTTTGAATAAGTGGTCCAATGATGAAAGATAAATATTTCCATTTCATCATTATCTTTGGGGACCATCATTTAGATGTATATATTTTAATTGGTAACTTGCTGCTACTTTACAAAGGAAATATAATGCTAAAGATAGTTTCTTTTAATGGTCAATTATGATGAATAGTTTTAAATAAAACTGAATAAAAAAAGTATTTCTAAATCTTTTGCATTGGATTTAGAATTGCAAACAGTGCTGTGAACTGGTTAGGAATGAGAATAATATTCTGTGTATTGACATGCAAATGAACTCACTAAGCAACCACTTTGCTTTAGAGATTTACATAATTTGATACCAAAAGCCACATTAAAGTAATATTAATTACTTGGTTTTAAAGGAAGAAAGTTCAATGTTAAGTTGCTTTTCTTCCCATGTTTTACATCTATGTATCAAAACATTGATATAGAAGGAATAAAAATATTTTATGTGTAGGACATATCCAGGCTCTGTTCCTGAGAAATGTATGGATTATTACTAGAAGATACGTAGGAACCACCCCATCTCTTTTACAGGTCTTTCTTTTATAGGCAAAAATCTTCAAATCCTTTATTGAAACTCATATTTTCCTCAGTATTTACATGGTACTCTACACTTTTCATTGTGCACACATACACTTTATTTTCTTTTTCCTGCAAATTTTCATTTCCACAGTCCCTTCCCTTGCCACTGAGTTTGATAGCTTCTCAATGGCATTTTTATGCAAAACCAAACAAACTGATATCTCATTAAGCATACTAATCTAAATTTTAAAAAAAATAATTAGAAGACATGTTTGCCACTAAAAATTATTCTGTATTATGGCTTATATAACATTTCCTGAACTTGCATGTTCTAGATCATTCCCAAAGCTGTAAAAATCTACCCAAAATGCACATACACATAGACACACACACAGTTTCTCATTGACTATTTATAATATCTAATTCTTCCTCTTTTAGAAAATATACATTAAACCTCATTGGAAAACTGAGTTTACCAAAACACTGTGTATTCATTGTAATAATATTAATTCCTCAATACTAATGGGATTTAAAGCACAAAGGGACCAATTGCTTGGTTGTGTGTTAGCAATTTAATTGGAACACTGAGGTATTTCCACAAGGGATTTTATAGCTCACCTTAAGTAGACTACACCCAAAGGGTATTGGAAGCATTGAAGCAGAAGGTGATTAAGTCTGTTTGGTAAAGGGTAATTGGTCACCTGGCTGTTAAAATGATGCTAACAACAGGAAATGTTTTCCAATCCTATTAGTTCAATAGTATTTTGAGCTTTACAATATATTGAATAACAAAAAGTACTAGAGTTAGTACAGCAATTGGGCAAAGAAATTAAAGATTGATAGGATATATCATTTAAGGCCTTTGGGTCTCCTTGGTAAATGTAACTTAAACATAATAAATATCCATTATTCAAAGAAAATTCTCAATAAACTATAGTCACTATCTCATATACATCACTTTAAAATTTCTTCAAAATATCTTACAAACTTTTTAGAGTATTTTTATTTATTATTACTTGTTGCATTTTTCCATTGGCCATGGTAGTAAGCAGAAAAAGATAAAGCAAAACATAGTCTTGAAAACAGAAAACCTAAATTGATTAATCATTATCTTAAATTTACAAAACATATGTAAGAATTTATCTTATTTGTAAGGAAAAAAATATAAATCTACCCAGCAATTTCATTTTTGAGTTTAAAATTTTTGGTTTGATAGATGTACTTATTTAAGAAACTGAGAAACAACTACAAAAAACAACTTGAGTATGTCATGTGACATATAATTAAACTATATCAATGATTTTCTAACCACACGTTGTCAAAGTTCATCATTTTGAAGCAAACATTTATAGAGTCACTGGAATAAACTAATGTTTCAACAAGCTACCCAGTATTGTGTTAGTGAATATTCCTTTTTATTTTACATTAAGAAGTTATGTATTCAAAATTTGGTCATTTTCTGAAATAATTAAGGAATTACTACATTTGACTATCTTCAATAAATGTTTCAAAGTTGGTAATTTAATAGTATAGAGTTGGCACTTTATTCTCTATCTAAATAATGTTCTTACATAGTAATTTGGCTTATTATGGGAACCAAATTTTATCTACTTCAAAAATATACAAAGCTAAATGTGTAGGAAAATCAGAAAAAAATTTTATGTAATCTTATAGTTCTTCAATGTCATTGAGTCAATGTATAGCATTATTATTGTCAATAACATATTTTGTTTTTAATGTTAATGGTTTAATTAAAACATTCAAATGTTTTAATGTTTCACTATAGCATTAAATTTCATGCAAACAAATCTCAGATACTGATAGTTCAAGGTAACAGTTTATGCATATTTCTTGAAAAACTTTGTACAAACAGAAGACAATGTACATTTAAAACAACACAATGTGGACATATGTTACTGCTTTACAAGTAAGTTATAAAATTAAGATAACATTAATATTCAAGATAGATAAAGTTAAATTAAAAAACCAATAATTATGTTCAAAATACTACACTCTGAATATTTATTTCACTATAATGTTTTATAAGAAAAGTTAAAAATGAAGAGTAGTACGGAATGATATACTTACAGGAGATTGCTTGATATGAACTCTGTAGCTGAGTGCTTTATAAGCCTCCCCTCTTTTATTTATTTATTTATTTATTCTCTCTTGATGAACGTTAATAATTTGTATTAATACTTAAGCACAGATCCCATGACCAACATGAATCCCACAAAGAGTATTAGTTTAGGGTAAAATATGGGAACAACTTAGGAAATTACCCTTGACCACTAGTGTTTACAACACTATCCATTTCTTATAACAATCTCTGTCATGTAGGACTGTGTTATAAATAAAATTTAAAAAATATCTACCCAAAGAGATAATTATTGATAATAAAAAACACTAAAACTACAGTCCATTCTAGTAACTCTATGTAAGTAGAATAAAATTTTTATGCTATTTAAAATACAAAAATATTTAAACTTACTCTATTCTCTAGTTGCTGAAAAATATAGTTTAGAGACACTTAAACATGGAACAGAGTGATATTTAACCCATTCCTATTAATATAGGACATCTAATTGCAACCTGAACTCTATCTATGGACTGTATAGTCACACAATCCTCATGTTTTTCCAGCCATCAATTAATCTAATGCCATGGAATGACCTAAATGAAAGATCAGAATTCTGTTTATTATGCCTGTTAAATTAAGTCATGAATAATAATAACAAACACAAGGAATAAGATAACTTCTATCATTTAATAATTGCTCACTATGAGAAATACTGTTAAGTGGTTATTCACACTGAATTCTTTCTCCATACACATTCAGAACATACTGCCCATTGACAAAAGCAACATAGCTTCAAAAGAAAAATCTCTTAAGTAGAGAAAAGCTCTCTGTTAAGCATCCAAGAGGTTAAACATTGCTGAAATAGCGAGACATTTTCTCAACCCACGCTTCCCAGTTCCATTCAATTACCAACAGCAGTAGAGACTATAATACAAGCTAATACTGTATTATTAAATCAGAGCTTCCCATTTACATCCACCTCTAACCTGAGGGGGTGGGGAGGGGATGACATTTACTAGTCAATAGCAGAAAAAAAAACAGCCCCCAACTTGAAAATACACATGACCTTGGGTGTTGAATTCTCACAGACTGTTTCCCAAGTTTTATTTGGATCTACTGCATAACAACACATCTAAATGAACCCAGCAGTAGTATAAATGTTCTTATCTCTACCTCCTCCCCTCTAAGAAAAATCTGAAGATAGCTCTGTACTTTGCAGTTCCAGCTTCAAATACAGGAAGTAATATTTATTAAACAGATATCAGTGCATTCAAATTGAACAAATTGTTAGAGGATTTAATGTCATTTGCTTACATTTTGGGGAACTTGCATTAAATGTTTTCTGTCCTTTGAGCCACACTGGGAGTGTTGCTCTAAAATATTTGTATTCATAAAGAAAGATATAACATGATGATAAGAACTTCACAGAAAGCAAAGCTCTCAACTTCCCCTCTAGAATTTGGTACATAACCATCAACGGATGCTCTCCTAATAATAATGAAAATAGCATTATTGAAATATATTTTGCAATCATTTCCGAAGTCCTAATGTAAACTATGAAAATAAGCATAACTTGTTTTTAATATCATAACAATCTGCATTTCTAACCCACTTGTAAACATTTATAGCAATATTCTTTTCTTACCTTATTTTAAGTAATAAAAAAGTCCCTCAGAAAGATTCCTAAAGGATGTGGATGTGTGAATCACAGTTAAAAAAAAAAAAAGATTAAAAAGATCGTCTTAGCTTGGAAAAAATCAAAATAGTTTGTTCTAAAACTATAGAAATCTCTAAAGTCACGCCTGAATGGGTGCCCAGGTTGCCAAACGGAGGACTCTCTCCCACGTCCGATACACTCCTTTGTCAAGTTGATATGGGTCCTGCTGGTAAAGCAGGTCCCACAGGACACAGAGGGTGCAAGAGGGCGTTGCCTCCAGGTGCTGGAGCAACCGGTCCGCTCGCGTCGCGTCCCAGGTTCAGCACCGACAGCACAGTGGACAGCACCAGCTCCGCTCACCTCCAGTTTGTCTCAGTCACTGAACCAGGCTGATTCTCGCGCCTCCTCCCAGGCAAAAGCTGCTGCCACTCAAGCCCGGGGAGCCCCGCCCCCACCTTCTGACGTAACTATTTTGCATATCAACTCGCTGAGAGGTGAGGGGCCGCCCCTTTGACTGGGCTTCTGCTGGGGTCAGCTGCGGCAATCAAGGCCACAAAATCCAAGCTTAAAATCAGCATGGGCATCATTGGACTTCGAGATTCATTCACAATCTGTCCTGCAGAAACTAAATGCTTTCCGCGTCGCTGGAGTCTTTGCCTTCCCTGGGACCGCCGTTTCTGTGCACTCCGAGGATCGCTGCTGGCACAGCTCTAGCAGGAAGACAGGGCGGAGAGAGAGGGCACTGGAGGAGAGGGTGGAAGAGGAGGGGGTAAGGCGGTGGGAGGAGACTGAAAATTGGTATGAATTCTTTAATCTGTTCCTCTCAAAATCCCTGATCCTTTTTGATCTTCCTGGTCAAACTTTGCTTTTTCTTCCTACCATGGATTAGCAGAAAGGATCTTTATTTGGGTTCCTGCTCTCTTCTTGGTTCGCGGAGCTGCTGTGGGGAGCTGCTGCAGAAACTTGTGTGGAGAAAAAAAAAAAAAAAAAAAATTTCCGAACCCAAGGAGAAGACGTGAACACTTGCAATGTTTATCACCGTTTGAAAAGAGAATTTTAAAAAGGAACTAACATGAATGTTACCTTGTACATATCAGACTTCATATACGTTTCTATAAAACCCGTAGAGCCGTCCTTAATTATTTTTATGATTTTTATATATATATATATATATATATATATATATATATATATATATATATATTATCAAACAGTATACAGTTGGCGATTCCGGGGTTATAAAAAATCATTTTAATAACGAGGGAAAAAAAGTTCTCAGCTTCAACTTCCACTGCCAAAATTCTGAAGGTTATGCAATATTTATTATGTCTAATATATCAATTGTTCTATGAAAAATGGGATATGCTGGAAACATTTCAGAGCCTTTAGCAATTCTCTCAGTATATGTGATGTTTCTTGTCCCAGTGAAGCTCTAAGAGCTTTGACAGCAAGAGAAAGGGTGCCTGCCATGCCAGATTCCACAGACTGCTTAAACTTGTAAACAAACACTTTTAGTGAACTGAAACAATCAATCATCCAGAAGGGTCATTATTCACATACCGTCCACACAATTCAACTACAGCTAACATGACTTACTTGTACAAAGCAATGGGCATATAAATATAAGTCTAATTTGTCTTAAATTCGATAATGCATTTTTCAAAATAAAGTTGTTTATTCAAAAAAAGAAAAAAACAGCATTTAACACATTGTTTTCCATCAGAAGGCGCACATACTGATATGAGTCATGATATTTCAGAAGTCTAACATAATGTCACACTGTACCTGCTCATTGGTGTATTCAGGGACTTTAATCAACTTACTTTATGGCTGTATAGCCCCAAATTCTTACTTTATCATTACTAAATGGGAAAAAATTGGAGTAATTTTACTTCTAAGGGAACTTTCATTTTTTTCTGCTTTGCACCTATATAACCCATTCTTTGCAGTTTTATTTGAGAACTTGCCCATTTGTTTGTCAAATACACAAATTTCTAGGAATGTCACTTTAATAATGTTAGATCATAATTCTTACATTCTGGATAATCTGCAATTCTTTATTTTCCTCTGACAGCTACTTATTTCATATTAATATATAATTGACAAGTGCCATGCATTTTTATCTTGCTCATTACACACACACACACACACACACACACACACACATCACACATACTCAGTGATTCAGTAAGCAGTCTATGGCACACATGGTATGTTTCTTTAGGAAAGAACACATGTACTTTTATCTGGTTCGTTTTCATTATGCCAAAATGCCAGAAAAGACTTGAAAATATACTGTAGAGATATGTAGAGTATATTACACATTCATTAAAAAATTCTGCCAAAATCTCTATCATTTGTTTAGTGGACACTATCTTTCCATTTACTCCAGTGATCAGGCTATTTGGGGCAATGAATTCAATCAAAGCAGTCATACTATTATTCAAAAGCCTTGGGGATGAAACTGGAACATAAAACTACCTTCCAAACATGAAAGGGAAATGAGATCACTTTCAGACCATCTTTAAAAAGAACGAAAAGAAATAAAAATTTAAAGAAATAAAAATTTAAAGAAATAAACTATTTGTGGAAGCATGCACAAACATACATAAATGCAGATAAAGCATTGAGAGCTCTCATTGTACCCTGCCCCAGGGGAATCTGGGTTTTCTTCTGTCCTAAATGGCAATGTGACTAAGGACAATTTTTTTTTTTTTTTTTACTGTTTCATCACGTTCATCATTTTGTAGAATATTAGGATTATATCAAATTAACTCTACAGTTCTCTATATATCTGTCATTTTGTGAACCCATATTAGAATTTTAAAAACTTCTCAAATTTCTATATTACAATTGAAAATTCTATTGAAATTCAAAACCTTAAGAACTTTCCTCTTAAGAAAAATAAATTGGTGTTTAGTTACTGGTTACTCTGACTGTGGAAAAAATTATCTTAAGGTAATTAGGTTGGAAGAGAGGAGGGGTGACTAGGAGCAAATAGGAGACTAAGAGAGGTACCAAGTAAATTTCACTTGCAACGTTTGAAATTAAAAGAAGTCAGAATGGGTCTCTTTAAGTAGTCATTTACAAAATCATGGAATTTGCAGGGAAATGGATGGCATTAGAGCAGATTATGCTAAGTGAAGCTAGCCAATCCCTAAAAAACAAATGCCAAATGTCTTCTTTGATATAATGAGAGCAACTAAGAACAGAGCAGGGAGGAAGAGCAGGAGGAAAAGATTAACATTAAACAAAGTCCTGAGGTGGGAGGGAAAGGGAGAGAAAAGGGAAATTGCATGGAAATGGAAGGAGACCCTCATTGTTATACAAAATTACATATAAGAGGTTGTGAGGGGAATGGGAAAAATAAGGAGAGAAATGAATTACAGTAGATGGGGTAGAGAGAGAAGATGGGAGGGGAGGGGAAGGGGGATAGTAGAGGATAGAAAAGGTAGCAGAATACAACAGTTACTATTATGGCATTATGTAAAAATGTGGATGTGTAACCAATGTGATTCTGCAATCTTTGTAATGTTTTGAATAACCAATAAAAAAGTAGTCATTTACTATATAAGCAATACTACAATATTTCATAGGCAGTCGTGCATTTAATTACTGTTCAGATATTTAAAATAGTTCTAAAGTAACAATAAAATTTAAGGAATGCAAAAAAGACAGTGGCCTTTTAGTTGCAAATGATCATTGCAAAGATGACTAAAATATTGAGTAAATATACTCAGGGAAAATATTTTAAAAGCTAAAAAACCAACATATACATAAGGATTTTAACTTGGATAATTTACATAAACATATTAGGCTGTAACACTTACAAATTATGAAACTCATTGTATTTTGGCTTTC
This sequence comes from Urocitellus parryii, assembly GCF_045843805.1. Lineage (NCBI taxonomy): Eukaryota > Metazoa > Chordata > Mammalia > Rodentia > Sciuridae > Urocitellus > Urocitellus parryii. The sequence continues at coordinate 35,674,175 of NC_135540.1, forward strand.
TGAGTGTGCATATTTTTTGGACTTCTATAGTGCTACCAGACTCTATAAACTTCTTTTTAAATTACAATTATTTTATGTATTTGTAGTATATTAGAATTATATTGTAAAGATAATAAGTGTATATTTAATTTTTTGAGTCAATTATGAGGTTTGTTGCAAACAAAGAACATGTTTATTTTTAAAAGCAAAGATGAAGTATATATATATATATATATATATATAATATATATATATATATATATATATATATATATATATATATATATATATATATATATATATATATATATAACTGTTATTATTATCATTGTTGTTGTTGTTGTTATTATTTTAGTACCTGGACTTGAACTCAGGGGCATTTGACCTGTATTTTATTTACAAACATGGTCTCACTGAGATTTTTAGTGCCTCCAACATTGCTGAGGCTGGCTTTGAATTCACAATCCTCCTTTCTCAGCCTCCCCAGCCATTGAGATTACAGGCATGTGCACAGAGCCTGGCTTTTAAGATGCAGTACTTTTGCTAGGTAATTTTGGGGGCTCAAAATAAAGCAAATCCAGAAAAAAATTCATAGCATTGAATCCCCAAAATCTTATCTAATTAACAAGAGCAAAATGATTGTAACATAAGTATAAATATGATTCTTAGAAATCCCCAGTTATTTGCAATCTAACTTCTGGTGCTCTCCCCTGATAATATATATGCATATAATGTTTTTAAAGAATAGTTAGAGCATTTAAAGATTAATTTTATTAAGAAAAAATGGATGAAATTTAATTTATGCTTTCACCTTTTAGCCTTTTTGTAGAGATTCCTAATGTTGAATATACAATGTTAAATATAAATTCTATATTTGACATTTGAAAATATACATTTTCCAATTCTTATTTCCTCTTATTTTTTCCTTCTATTTCTTCTTTTCCTTCTTTCTTTTATCTCTTGATACTTCATTTTCATTCATGCATTTTATCTATTTTATTTTATCTTAATGTTCTATTTTAACAGTTTACTAGCTATCTGTTCTTTCATAGAATATTTAAATATGTTATAATACTTTTGGTATAACGTGGATACATATCATGTCTGAGTTTCTTTAGCTAACCCAGAATTGTGACCTTAAACATATCTTTGTACAAATGTGTGTGTAGGGGTAGCATGTTCTAATGAGAATTTTCAAATGCATTTTCTTCAAAATTTGGACATAAAGTGTAGGATTTCAGAATTAAAACTCCAATACTAATGAAATAGAGAATACTTTCATTACAATTAGACATATGTGATCTAAACAATATTTGCAATAATTAAATCTTTTTTGAGATTATATTAGTTTGATTTGTAAAACTCTCAAAACATGTTGCAATTTGAGTCTGTTTTTTTTATTGTATCTATTTTCTATCATAGTCCAAACATTTGCATTGATTTTATATAAGAGATTGCTAAATTTAATCATGGGGAATACAGTTCTTTTTTCACTAATATTTACCTTAGCACATAGGATCATACATTTTAAAAAAAGCTTTTGATTTGTAAATGTGAATTCACCATTAAATGGTTCATTTCATAAAAGTTTTGAGGTACTCCACAAAAATACCATGCTAAATGTTAGATATAACTCTATTCTGTCATTCAAATTCTCAGATCAATGCACATATGAACTTTAATTTCCATTATGTAAATAGACTTTTCAAACTTTACAAGCACATGGACAAATGCATAGTATGAATATAGATGTTCAAGGAATTCATTGATGTTAATCTTCATTGAGGTAATATTAAATAGAAAAAAATTAAACATGCTTTAAGAAATACTGTTCAATCAGAAAGATAAAACCTACCACACTGGATAAAAATATGTAGATTAAGCTTTAAGGAATAACTTTGCTCATTATCAGCAATAATAAGGGACTAAAGCAAATTCATAATTAAACATAGTGATGGACCATGCAAAAGACCACTACAGATTGTAATCAAAGGTTTGTACTATGGGTGGTGGGTGTGCCTAATATTTTCTTTATGATAAGCCTAACATTTTTTTTTATGATAAAGTGTGTCTATCTTCTAAATTGGAGGGAAAAATAAACCTGCTTATTAGATAACCATATCATGAGAAAAGAAAATGTACAGACAGATTTAGCAGACTCAGGCTTAAATTACCTTTTCTAGATTTTATGTAAAACTTTTTATCTTCCTCACTTAATCATCTCTTTCACAGGCACACTCTCCTACCTTGCTCTGAGTTTCCCTCTAAAGTTATATTCTGTGTTTCTGTTTTGTCTTGGTAAATAATATTTTCTTTTTTTATACTAGTTTGTAAACAATGGGAATAAGTTTCAATAACAGCTGGCATCTATTAATTTGTTCATGAACAGAATTCTTAGGCTTGTGTAGTTTCAAAATATGCTGCTTTATAAAACGAAATGTAAATTGAAATGATGAATTAAGGAAATATTTTTATAGTAAATATAATTAAGTAATGGTTCAAATTATTATTATACGGCATGTATCTTCGTAATTTTAGATAGCCTCATTAGGAGGATGTTAGACATGGAGATAAGCACAGAAAAAAATATTTAGTCATTGGCTTAACAGAGAAAACCACTTGAGAGTAAATTTTCATGAACTAAAGGTAGAGAGAGAAAAACATAGTTCTATTTTGCTAGAATTATATAATAAATATGCTTGAGTAACCTTTATTCTTTATGAACAAATTTTAATCTTAAAATAATCCAGAAGTTGAGACCTATAATTAAAATGACATCTATTATTAAGCTCCATGTGTACTCTGCTACTAGCTGTTATATAAAATGTTTAAAATTATACTGAAATCAGAAAAAAAAGTATGAGATAATTCAAGAAATATTTCACAACTCCACCTGATCAGCTTCTGTGATTAAATTAACCTTAGAGTCATCCTGCAGCACAGTAACAATAGTGTCGGCTGCATTAATGAAATCAGAAGTAACAATTTAAATGGATCAGATGCATTGGTGCCTTCATTTAGTTTTTAAAATCAATTCTGTAAAAGTCCCCTTTACTTTCTTCTATTACGTTAATAAAATTTGGGGAAGTAATTTGGGGTTTGGTAATCTTAAGAGTCTTTAAAATCTAAAAATATGGTGCCATTTCAGGAGTGTAACTGAACTATGAAAACAGAGCATATGAAATTGCTGATGTTCAAATACGCAATTTTAATTCTGAGAGTTCTTGTGTTTAGAACTCTTAGGACATCTATTGGCCAATGTTAGTATTACACATGGATATTTGACTTCACACAACTCTACAGTTATGTATTTCCAAGAAATGATGATTAATATGCATGCTGCTGAAGAGATTTATAATGGAAATCTCTCATGTTTATTATTGGATTTAAAGTATTAAGCAAGTACATTAAAACAAATATAGTATAGAAATAGATCTTACAAAATGTTTGTAATGTAATATTGACCATTTTAACATTTTACAAATCTATGTTAATTGTTTTAGAATCTGATACATTCAAACTAGTTGCCATCAATATCTTATTTGAACTTTTTAATTTTTATGAGAAACAAAATAATTGATCTTTCAGATCTCAAAAACAGCACATAGTAATGTTTTACATTATAATTTTTGAGAGCAGAATGTACAAGGATATGAAGAATATACCTCTATGTCTTAAGTTCAGAAAGATAACATACAAGGAAAAATAATGTTAAAATTGGAATTAATCTGTATATTTGGCTAGACAGATAATTTTGCACAAAGTATGATATTTAATTGCTAGAAAAAAAGACACAAGAAAGATAAAGGATGAGAAAGGACCTGCATTTTTTTCTAATATATATTATACATAGATGCATGTAATATATTATATATTCTAATATATTATACATAGATGCATGTGTACATGTATACATATATATAGTGCATCAAATATATATCAGTAGTTCTATCCCTAAAATTCTAATATAATGTTAAAATAAAAATTCATAATAAAAATATCAGGTGTAAACTAGTAAAATTTCATGTACAAAACAAATAATCATGAAAGCAATTAGTGAAAACTGTTTAGCGAAGTGAGCAAATAGTCCTGATTTTTCTTTATTCTTTTTAGCTTTTCCTGTATAGAAGATCCTTCCAAAGCATATGGCTTTAAGCAGCTGTCCCACTTTTGGAACAAGAATGGCAAGAGAACTATCTGAGAGGAAATGTGCTAAGGGATAAAACGAATATGTTTCTGCTGCTTTTCCTGAAGTTTCATTCTTCAGTGTCTATTTTTGTTTGTTGATATTACACAGAAATTACTTGAACTGGAAAGAGCAAAAACTGCCAAGGAAGAAACTTGAAAACAGTTCCAATATATTGGAGTCTCACACAGGACACACTTCTTTGGTATTTGTTACTGCTGATCAACAAATAATACCAGCTCCTCTTCTGTGAATGTGTTTGCATCATACTCTGTGGTCTCCGATGAGTAGAGTCATGTGCCCACTTCTGTGGAAAGAATTATGGGTAAACATAAAAGTCAACTTTAATTGATTCCTCCCTCTTTGCCAAAAAAAAAAATTGTAATATTTGGGAATGTGGCTGCTCAATCAGACTGGGCACTTAAAGAACAACCAGAAACCAAGAGACCTTTGCAGACCCATTATGGTCAAGGAGCACAAGCAAGAAAAACATTTTAGTTGTTTTATGGCACTGTGATTTGAAATTAGTTTTAGGAAACTGAGATTTGAGCTTAGGTGTTTGTTCTGTTACCATAGCATAAATAGTTTAAGTTAACTGCTACATCGCAAGCTATATAATTGATTTTGAAATAGTTGTATAGGCATTAGTCCTCCATAAGCAATTTAGTTACATGTTTGCTGATTTCTCAAAGTATACTGATTTCCTAATATAGGCTTATTTATTTTATAGAGCTCTCATTAGGTCCAATCTCCTAAAGCTTCTACCACATGCCAACAGTGCCACAGCGTGGGGACTAAGCCTTCAACATACAGGTCTTTGCAATACACTCATCCAAATCACAGCAAGGAGTATAGGGATAACCAATTCTATCCAAACAAACAAAGGCTAACTTGGCAGAAAAGAAAAAGGCATTCCAGGCAACAGAAAATAAATCATAATGGGGCATAAATGTTCTTGTTTTATTGTTCATAAAGTAATCTAGTCTAGAAAAGCATAATGTTCATAATGTTAATAGAAGAGAGTCATGTTTCCAATTACTTTCTTCATTTTCCCCTTTTCCCTTCACTTCATAAATCGTTTCTGCTTAACATGTTCACTCCAAATATTGTTCAAAAACTGCTCTAGTCGGGGTCAAAATGATTGTCTTTCAATAAATCTTCTCCTATCCTGGGCTCTCCAATGTTTCCAATATGAAGCCAGCTGTCAGTGTCTAGAGTTTTCTTTGTTCTGTCCTGATTTTTTACATAGCCTTTGAACATATTTGGTCCTCTTACACAGGTCTCTCCCTCTCCTTTGCAGTTGCAGTAGTTCAGCTTCTCCACATCAAGCTTGATATGATTGCAGGGCAGAGGTGCCCCCACATACCCTGAGGTCTAGTCCCCAAGTGTGGTGAAGGCGCATCTAGCAGTATACTTGGTTTGTCTGTGACTTTCAGAAATCTGGCACTCCAGAGCTGCCAGAAGAAATCCCAGGGCTGCTGGTGAGGTAGTTGAGGTAGTTGATGTAGTTATTGGAGTAGCTGCTCCAGTAACAATCCTCCACACACATCCACCAAGACTGGTCTGAATCTTATTAAAGAATAGTTCATCCCAGTTAGTATTGTTCCTGATGATTCCACTCTGAACTTCAGCCAGCTTGCATTTTGCTGCAAACTCCAACACCAGTGCTTTAATGAAGTGTCTGCCTGGCTGAAAATCTTGCTGTACATCCAGTTCAGCAGTTGTGGGACAACCAGGAAGGTGGTAAGGTGTAGAGCCTTCATGTCATCAGAGGTAGATGTCTCCCTGGAAGAAGTCAACACACCTTCCCTGGCAGTAGAAAATGGACTGGATTACTCTCTAAATATGTGAGCCAGCGACAGGAAGGACATGAGCACATCATCCTACCTCAGAAAAATCACTTTGTCATTTTCAGAAAGCCTGAGAAATCAGCTACCATGTTCCGATGGATGTGAATCATACCTTCAGAGTTCCCTGTTGCACCATTTGTGAAACACACTAAGGAGAGGTCATCAGGCTATGGGATCACAGGAGCATGGTGATTCACTCCATCACAGTCCTCCACAGCTTGAATAGACTTGATGACCACCTCCAGCTTCTGCACTCTTTTCTTTCAAGGCATCCACAAATGACTCCATGAGGGCAATCATCTTGAGCCCTAGAGTCTCCTTGTTCTCCACATGCTCTAGTAGAAGCATATTTTTCTGAGGTTTATCTATAAAATCATTGTATTATCCATAAAATCATGGTATTATGTCCAGGGTATTGGTGATGCAGGAATAGCTCCAAGGCCCAAGGTGTCATAAAGTTACAGCACCACCATGGAATACATAGAATGAGACAATTCTGCAATGATCCATTCTGGTTTATTTTGTGCAAAAAAAAAAAAAAACTCAATAAACTGATCTGTACTTGCTTCACAGTTGTGCTGGAGAAGTCAGGACTTCAGAATTTCATTTCTATTGGCCACCTCCTGTAGTATAGCCACTGATACAGATGCTTGGGTTTCCTGAAGCCAAGTCAGGGCTCATTCCCTGAGATACAAAGCCTACAGCCTAACACCCGGTACATGATCCTGGCATCATCACAGTAGTAGTTAAGTGGGTAAGATAGTTCCTTCCAATCACAGTTCCCTGGGCCCTGCCACTGTCCTCCAGTTCTTCTGACTGCATCAGGAGGTTGCATGGTGGTTGCAGGGCCTTTGGCCTGTGAGTGAACCAGTGGCAAGGATGGCAGCCAGTGTACCTATGCTGAGGGTGGTGGCTGAGAGGCTGCAGAAAAACCAGCCCAAGTCACCCAGCTTAGGAAGCTGCAGTGTATGCAGGATCCCCTGTGCTTCTTCTCCAAAAGTGGGAAATCTTCTCCAGAAGTGAGAAGACAAATGCTTCTGGTGGTTGGGAAGAGAGAGAAACAGAGAGAGAGAGGAAGAGGGAGAGAAGGAGACACACACACAAGAGAGCCACTTAATGCTGTTGAACACTTCTGACTTGAAAGACATTCTTCTTTCGGTGCCTCTGGCACACATCCTACTGTCATAATCAAATTGCCTGGTCATTTTCAGTCTGTTCCTTTATATATTCTTTTATGTTACTTTTCCTTTTCTTTTTCCTCCCTCCCTCCCCCTTTTCTTCCTTCCATCCTTCTACGATTCCTCTGCCTCTGCATTTCTGACATGGTATTTCTCAGGGATTTAATCTCAACAAATATTAATCCTAATTTGTTTTATAGTAACAGAATTAGCAGTTAATGGAAGTTAATTTGATTATTATGTTTGAGTTTCCGAATGATGACATTTTATAGGTAAGTGACATGTAGGTTGAGGACAGGCCAGAGGGGAATAGGATGAAACAAAAGGTATGGAACTTAGAAAAAACAAATGATAGTTAACACAAAGATAATAAGGGAAATGGCAAAGAAATTGATTATCATAAGTATGTCTAAACTAAGAAAAATTCAGAGAGAATAACATCAAAATAATTGCATAAATTTCATGAAACTTAATTTTAATAAGATATTAACAAAAATGTTCATGAAAATTTCCTTTGGAAGATCAAAAGTTATTCTATTGACTCCTTTATGTGATAGGTTTTGTATTGAAATGTGAAGTTACTATGGCAAGAGAAAATACTGGAAGGATTCTTCAGGAAAAATTAAAATGCAAACCTTTTTACTGGTTCTACAATTCTGTATATGACTTCCTATTAGGGTAGAAGAAATATTATTAACGCCACCTATGACCCAAGCAAAAAAGAGATAAATCTGAAAGACTATCAATATGCAAAAATTATTTGAAAACCAATTAAAAAATAATAATAATTATAAGTATATCCTTAAATTGAATGAAAATATATCTCTCTCACTTAACATGGTTTTATTGAAAATATTTTGTGTTTAACTTTATAGTAAAGTTGATATGAAGAAGTAAGATGAAATACATTCCCAAGACTTATACCATTTTATAAGTTACATTTTTAAGAGAATGTTCCAATTGTAGAATAAATGTATACAAAAATCAATTATTATTTATCTTTTGAATTTCATGCTCAAGAATGGAAAATATATTTTAAATAAGAAATTAACAAACTGGAGAAACATTTCAGAATCAAGGTAAATATGGATGGAAACTAAAATTGAGAAAAAATAAATTGTTCTTTTTTATTGATTATTTTTAGTTATACATAACATTAACATTCATTCTTACATAATTTTAAAAGCATGGAATATAATTTGTTTTAATTCAGTCCCCAGTACTTCTTTTTTCCCTTTCACTTTCCCTCCACATTACTCCCCTCTACTCTACAGATCTTTTGGCTGTTAAATTGTTCTGAAAATACAATTATATAAGAGATGTGAATACAACTTGGGACTAGTGACATATATAATACCAAACAGAGTTCCAAAGAATAGTCCTGAACTAATGTCAGAAATAGTGGAACCAGAATTTATGACTGATTACTCGGTATTAAAGTACAGAAGTTATTAATCTCAATATTAGAAAAGTTGTTCAAATTCTACAGTTGTCATAGTATAGAGCAAATAGAAAAATCATACTGATAAATATATTCAAAATAATGTAAGAACATCATCAATATTTTTATAACATTTGTTTTTAACTAATACAAACAAAAATTATACATATTAATGAGATGACATGATGTTTTACACATTTTGTAATGTTTAAATGAGATTAATCAATTATATCTCTTGAAACACTTATCATTTGTTATGGTGAAAATTTCTTCCAGCTTTTTGAAATGCACATTACCTCATTGTTACCTATTGTCAGAAGCTCACCAGGGCTTCTTGTTCCTAATTAAAGGTAACTCAGTACCCATTGATCAGCCTCCTGTCCACTAGGGTATTGTGTAGTGAAGATCAGAATAAGTAAAAATAACAGGACAAGGGCAGGGAGAGAGGTAGGCAGGGATAAGGGAAGAACAAGGGGAATGGCAAACATTCTGGTGATGAGGTGGACGAGAAAAAAGGAGGAAGAGGAAGAAAACAGAAGCAGAAACAAAAGCAATAGCAGCAAGAGGAGAAGGACCATTAGAAGGAAGAGAAAGAGGAAATGGAGGAGAGGGAAGAAAAGGAGTAGGAGAAAAAGGAAGAAAACTGAGAAAGAGGAGGAGGAACAAAAATGAAAGAGAAGAAAGTAGAAGGAGAAGTAAAACTACTACTATCCACCTCACCAAACAAACAAACAACAACAACAAAACACCCTTAAGACGATCCTGTTATCTACTAAGTGAAAAAGACTTGTTTTGCCCTGGTTATTCATTAACTTCACACGTGATTAAAAATACACAGTACAAATTTTGCTGAACTTTGTAATTTTTTCTCCCAGGTATCTTAGTTCAACCTTATTAAAATTTTATTTCTAATCTATCATGTATGGCCTTCTCTACTATATTACTGAACTATTGTTACCTCCTTTCTCATCATTAAGAGACATTTCACACATATCAGCCAACTTATTTTAAATATATCAGATTATATTCTTTCTTAACCTAAAATTTTACATTCCATTTTTTTAAAATATCTATTTACTGTTGTTCACATGTCCATTATGAGGGAGTCATATCTATAATTCTTTCTCTTCTTTTCACTGATTTAGTAATTGGGGCCTTCTTGTTTTTGGAACATGTGAAGCTGATATCTATTTTAACATTTGATACTTAATCCTCCTTATCACGAATACTCTTGCCCTAGATTTTCTATGGGATGATGCTTTGACATTGCATTCTCTGAAGTGACTTTTCTTGACTACTAATACAACATGTCTTCAATTCTTAATCATTCTATTTTCTCTTTTACTTTAGGCACTGTATATCATTATCTTAAAATATTATTTATTCATCCATCCATTCACTCATAAATATCATGGCTTCTCCCACCAAAATGTACGTTCACTGAGTTCTTAAGACCTAACTTGTCATATTAAGCAAGCACTAGAGCCATCAGAACACAAACATACACAAACAATTATAAAAATGGGTCTATTAAATTGGCTTACAAGATCAGCAGCTGGATACTTCCACAGCAGGATAGAGAGTTGGAGGAACCAGTTGCTGCTCAGTCAAAGAAGCTGGAGCCTCAGAACAAGTAGGACCAATGATGCAGCCCTAGTCCAGGACCAAAGGCCAAGAAACTCTCTGGAGAGTCAAGTCCACTTTGAAGACTGAAGGGCTGGAGTCAGACGTTCCCAGGTAGTAGCAGCATCAACCTAAGCACTGTTTAAGAATAATAGAGTTTGGATCTACTTCTGCTTCCTTATTTTTTTTTTTTTATCTTTTTGTTCTATCAGGCCTCCAACCTATTGCCCATATTTTGGGTGGGTTTTCCCCTAAGTTGGCTGTCCTATATATGGATCATTCAAGAAACATCTATATATATATATATATATATATATATATATATATATATATATATTCTAATTAGTTATCCATGACAGCAGAATGCATTTTGACTTATTGTACACAAATGAAGCACAGCTTCTAATTTCTCCTACTGTGCATGATGCTGAGTCACACCATTTGTGCAATCATACATGTATATAGGGAAATAATGTCCATCTCATTCCACCATTTTTCCCAGCCCAAACCCCTTACTCCCCTATGCCCAATCCAAACTTTCTTAGCCCCCTAACCCCACATTATGGATCAGCATCCACACATCAGAGAATACATGTGGCCTTTGTTTTTTGGGGATTGACTTATTTCACTTAGCATAATATTCTTTAATTATTTATCCATACATCTGTTGAAGGGTACTTATATTGGTTTCATGTTTAGCTATTGTGAATTGTGCTGTTATAAACATTGACGTGGTTGTGTCACTGCAGTATGCTAATTTTAAGTCCTTTGGGTATAATCCAATGATTGGTATAGCTAGGTCAAATGGTGTTTCCTTTCCAAGTTTTCTAAGGAATCTCCATACTGCTTTCCGTAGTGGTTGCACCAATTTGTATTCCCACCAGCAATATATGAGTGAATCTTTTTCCTCACATTCTTGCCAACGCATACTTTTGCTTGTATTCTGGATACTTGCCATTTTGACTGAAGTGAAATGAAATCTTAGAGTAGTTTTGATTTGCATTTTTCTAATTTCTAGAGATGATGAACATTTCTTCATATATTTGATGATTGTATAACTTCCATAAAGTGTCTGCTCAGTTCCTTAGCCCATTTATTTATTGGGTTATTTGTTCTTTGCATTAAGTTTTTTGAGTTCTTTTTATATCCTGAAGATTAATGCTCTATCTGATGTGCATGTGGTAAATATTTTCTCCCCATCTGTAGGCTCTATCTTCACATTATCTACTGTTTCCTTTGCTGAGAAGAAACTTTTTAGTTTGAATCCATCCCACTTATTGATTATTTTATTTTATTTCTTGTACTTTAGGAGTCTTGTTAAGGAAGTCAGGCCCCAATACGACATGATGAAGATTTGAGAACTAAGCGATAATAACAGTTTAAAATGTAAGGCTCTCTGGGATGAAACAATACTCAGATGAACATTTATAACTTAAAGTACTTGAATCAGAGAGAATCTAGAATAACAATCAAATAATCAAATGTCATTTCTTTCATGGAACTTAATCTAATTTGACAACTGATTGTGAAAATTCCTTCCTTTGAACCATTTCTGAATTCTTTCAAGATGCCTATTATTACATTATTGGAATTTTTAGAAACTCCCTTTGTCTAATCACTACTCAGTGATCACTTCAGAGAAAATAACTACATTCATAAGTTTTTTTATAAGAGTTTTTTTGTTTGTTTTATAACTTTATTTTATTTATTTATTTATTTTATGTGGTGCTGAGGATCGAGCCCAGGCCTTGCACATGCAAGGTGAGCACTCTGCCACTGAATCATAACCCTAGCCCCTCATAAAGTTTGATATATGTAACTTATGAAGTTCTGGCTCACAGTAAACATAAATCTAGAAATATATAAATTTATTTGTTTTTAATTACTGAACGAGAATTTGACTTTTTTTTTCTCAGTGCTATATTTTCATTTCCTACACTGGAATTGGCAAATAAAAGTCCAATCAATAACTTCAGAAAGCATGAATATCTCAATATTTGTTCCTCTGAATTCAATATTCTTGTTGTCAGTGAGAGTCATAGTATCATCATCATTTGCTAAATATATTTTAAGCTTGATATATTTTAGTTAATCATTTGATTTTTTATTAATCAGTGCATTAATATTACTGGAACTTTATCATCAATTATATCTAAATTATTAAATTAATATTTTATGAATGTTTTGGAGAAAAAGATACACCAGGTTTCAGAAGTAGTGTTGATGGAAACTTTACTACCTAAGAGAAAGAATATTCCCTCTGATTAATAAGTTTCAAATTTTTGGCAAGAACTTAGTTATCTCAGCTTACTCTATAAAGATTTCTGTTGGGTCGTAGTGTATGTTTATCCTTGGTAAATGATACGGGGGAGAGAGGGCAATAAATGAGGATAAATTAGATATTTATATGTGAAACTTAGAGGTATAGAACTTTTAAATTAAATGGAAAGTTACATAGTGTAAGTTGAAAACACTGAAGAAACAATACTTGTTAGCCTTGTATAGACCCAAATTCAGTTCCTTTTTAGCAATATGTTGTTACTGGGACAAATGTTTATCAATTTATAAAATAAAAAATGTGGGATAGTGCCTTCGTGAGTTTTCAAACTGATGTAGAATACATGTCTATTACAAATGACAACATATAGACTCAGGTCAAATAACTAAATAGTAATGTTTGGGTGGAATGGTTTGACAAACATATAAAAATTAACAATTTTAAATTTTATTTAAGATATTTGTTAAAAGGCCCAAACTGTAAAGAAATTGATTAGCTGCTATCAATATGATAGCCCTTCTGTGGCACCTCAGTGGTAAAGTGTGTGCTTATAATGTGCAAAGGCCTTGGTTTGATCCTCAGCACCACAAAAAAGTAAATTAATAAACAAAACGTTAAAATAGTATATCTTTTTAAATAACAATAATCTCATACAATGATATATATATATGACCTTTGTAACTTATAAACAGGAGAAAATCTGTGGCAATAGGATAAATATTTCTGTACTATAAGATTTAAATATTATGTACAGGGTCCAGTTATTTTACATAAAAACAGAGATTAAGGTAATGTAATCACTGTAGAAGAAGAAATGTAGAACAAATATAATATAGGTGTCATACATAAAATCAATTAGATTTTAAATTATCCTCAATGGTGCATAGCAATTATGAATAAAAATGCAATGTTACTAAGTTATTTTATAAAATGTTAGCCCAAAGAGTTTTATAGCATCACTTATTTTACAGAATGCTGCTTAAATTACTGAAAATAGTTCTATGAGGACATTTTATACTGAATAAATAAAAATGTTCTGTTAGCCAGAAAAATATAAGAAAGAAATTAAAAGTTATAAACAAAGAGAAATAACACTTTTTAAAATAGTTCTTGAAGATTAATATGTTGTACTTGCTATGTTTACTATTTCAGCATAAAATATCAAGACAAATCAGTATAGAAAATTTATGAAAAACATTTAAGTGATCAGATGCCTTAGACTTAGAGTAACAATTCAGTGCACACATAATGCAATGTTTTGTTTGGTTATTTATAAATATTTACATCAAATCAGGCCCTATGTGGTACACTGTTTTATATATTGACTTCATGCAAATGACAAGGTTCACTCAGCTGAATAATATACCCTGTGAAAGTCTCAATGACTTCAGAAGGGCTGTTCCTTCAATTTCAGTTCACAGATAACCTGCCTTCTTACCTATATATATCTTCAATTCATGGTCCCAATTCTTTTGTTTCATTATCATTTTAACATTTAATCAATCCTAATTAAAGAAGAGTTGAAGATTGTCAATGTTTTCCACCTCATCTATTACAGAAGTTCATTTTTTTTTCTAAAAAAGTCCCATTGCATTTGCTTTAACTCCACACTTTCATAAAATACTTTGACAAAGATGGATTACTGCATAGTGAATCAACTTTAACCATGTTTCATGTCCATTCTCCAAATATGAAAAAATAATATTTCACAAAAACAGGACTTGCTTTCAGATTACATTTGCATATGTACATAAATTATGTGTCTGAATTAGATTATCATTGTCATGTAAATGTACCTGAAATAAACCACTTGCAGATTTTAGAGGAAAATATTGTTATGAAAAACAAAGGAAAAACTTTATTTTTGATTTATTTATTAGTGTAATCATTGCAGAAATACTCACTGATCATTTTCTTTTGGCAGGGTGCTATAATAGACACTGAGGATAATATATATATATATATACACACACACACACACACACACACACACACACACACACATATTTCAAATGCTGGCTTGGATGGGAACACAAAATGGACTAACAACTGTGGAAAGCAGTATGTAAGCTCTTCAAAAAAATTAAAAGTAAAATAATTTAATGATCCATCAATAACATTTTAAGATATATTCTCAAAAGTATTAAAAGCAGGATCTAAAGAAAATATTTGCACACTCTTTTCATGTTTATTGCAGCATGATTAACTATAGCTAAGTGGTGGAAACAAACTAAATGTTGATCTAGAGATGATCAAATAGCTATGGATTGTTAAAAAATGAAACATTATTCAGCCTTAAGAAAAAAATTATGTAAAATATTATGACATGGATGAACCTAAGGACATTACACTCAGTAAAGTAAGCCAATCACAGAAAGATTGAAACATAAGAATCTATTTATGGGAAGTATCTTCTGTATCCAAATTCAGAAGCAGAAAACAAAAAGGTGGTTGCCAGCAGATGTCTCTCTAAGGCAAAAGGTTAGGTTTTTATCCTAGACCAATGCCTTTTTGTTTGTTTGTTTGTTTAGTTTGTTTCTTTCTAGAGAAAAGAATGGGAACATTGGCTTGAGTAATGTGGTTCCTAAGGTTTATAGGGAGCTATGCTGTAGAAGAGATTTTCCAGAAACTATTTCTAGATAATACAGATTGATTTTCCATGTCATCAGGGGAAGAGGTCAATATTATTGCTATATTCTGTGCTCTGGTGAGAACTGGTTCCCAAAGAGAGGTGGATAGATGTGACATACGTTTGAGTTCAAGTGGGAGGACTCAAAGGAAAGAGAAGCCATGAAGCAAAGTTCACAGGTGACCAGTGAGACCAAACTTATTGCTTGAGTTTTGAGTAATCTCAATAATTATTAATAATCACCTCAATTAATAAATCCTTATTTTACCTATTATGCTTTCCTTCTAAGACTTGGAATCTAGTCAACCTCAACTATAAAATGAGGGCAACTCCTTATTTGAATGACTGGGAAATAAAAAGGCATGCTTCCCTAATTTGCTTCCTTTTCTTCACTTGGTCCCAATTTATTCCCTCCATTGAAATTTAATATACAATATTTTTGCTTTTCAACTTTTTTTTATCTTCATTCATTCAGGCTTCCTTTTTCTTTGTATCTTTAAAGTTATGTTTCCCTTAGTCTGTACTACTGCAGATTCCTGTGTCTCTTCTTTTTTTTAAAGTAAAATAAGTATTTTAATTAAAATTAGTTATTTGTTCAATTACATTAATTTTCTTGATGATTCCCATTCATGTCACAGCCATGTGTTTTCAATATAATAACTCATAATTTTCTTTTTTTAAAAATTTTAAAAATTGCTTTTATTTTTTAAATACATGACAGTGGAATGCATCACAATTCTTATTATACATATAGAACACAATTTGTCATATCTCTGTTTGTATATAAAGTATTTCACACCAATTCATGTCTTCATACATGTACTTTGGATAATGATGTCCATCACATTCCACCATCATTGTTAACCCCCTGTCCCCTACCTTCCCTTTCCACCCCTCTGCCCTATCCAGAGTTTGTCCATTCCTCCCATGCTCCCTTTCCCTACCCCACTATGAGTCAGTCACCTTATATCAGAGAAAACATTTGCCATTTGTTTTTTTGGGATTGGCTAACTTCACTTAGCATTATCTTCTCCAACTGCATCCATTTACCTGCAAATGTGATGATTTTATTCTCTTTTATTGCTGAGTAAAATTCCATTGTGTATGTATGCCACATTTTTAAATTCATTCATCTACTTGAAGGGCATTTAGGTTGATTCCACACTTTAGCTATTGTGAATTGTGCTGCTATAAACATTGATGTGACTGTTTCCCTGTAGTATACTGTTTTTAAGTCCTTTCAGTATAGACCTAGGAGAGGGATAGCTGGGTCACATGGTGGTTCCATTCCAAGTTTTCCAAGGAATCTCCATTATGCTTTCCATATTGACTGCACCAATTTTCAGTCCCACCAGCAATATATGAGTGTGCCTTTCCCCACATCCTCGACAACACTTATTGTTGTTTGTCTTCATAACAGCTGTCATTCTGACTGGAATGAGGTGGTATTTTAGAGTAATTTTGATTTTAATTTCTCTAATTGCTAGGGATGATGAACATTTTTTCATATATTTCTAGATTGATTGAATATCCTTTTCTGATAAGTGTCTGTTCATGTCCTTGGCCCATTTATAGGTTGGGTTATTTGGGTTTTTGTGGGTTTTTTTGGTGTTTAGCTTTTTGAGTTCCTTATATATCCTGGAGATTAGTACTCTATCAGGTGTGAGGGATAAAGATTTGCTCCCAAGATGTAGGCTCTCTATTCACCTCAGATTGTTTCTTTTGCTGAGTAGAAACTTTTTTAGTTTGAATCCATCCCATTTATTGATTCTTGATTTTAATTCTTGTGCTTATTAAGGAAATTGGGGCCTAATCCCACATGATGAAAATTAGCACCTACTTTTTCTTCTATTAGATGCAGAGTCTCTGGTTTAATTCCTAGGCCCTTGATCCACTTTGAGTTGAGTTTTGTGCATGGTTATAGATAAGGGTTTAATTTCATTTTGTTGCATAAGACCCAAAATAGCTAAAGAATCCTTAATAGGAAGAGTGCAGCAGGTAGCATCACTATTCCAGACCTTAAATTACACTACAGAGCAATAGTAACAAAAACAGCAGGGTATTGGCACCAAAACAGTGTGGTAGACCAATAGTACAGAATAGAGGACACAGAGATTAACCCACAAAATTACAATTATCTTACATTAGACAAAAGTGTCAAAAATATGTATTGGAGAAAAATAGCCTCTTTAACAAATGGTGCTGGGAAAACTGGAAATCCATATGCGACAAAATGAAATTAAACCTTTGTGTCTCTTCTGATTCAACCATAACCTTCAAAAATTCTGAATGCTCTTTCATTATCCCTTCCTTGATAATGCAAGCTTGCCTTCTCCCCAACCTTGCTTTCACACATGCTGACTTCCTGTTTCCTAGAAGCATGGCACTGAAACAAACATAGAAGGGATGGTAAGGTCCTCTAAGAATTAAAATATTCTTCTTATTGCAAACATTTAGTCTACGTACTCATTCTTTTTCTATGCTTCCAGGCAATATAGGATCTAAAGGTAATTCTTCTTTCCTTTTTATTCTTTTTTTACTCACAAATATGCACTTAGAATGTAACTTATCTTTATTTTTTATGATGTGGAATGTCTTAGAAGAATAACATTACCTAATGCATAATGTTTTTACCATACATACATCCTCCAAGACATCTGACTGTTAAAATGTTGAAAAGTGTTTCAAAGCATTCAGTGAGCCAGTTGGCTTGCATTCATTTATTTACATTGGAATAATCCTCATTTTCACTTCTACTTTAAAAGCATGTCCATCATATAATTTTTTTACCTTCCTATTCTGTGATCAAGTTTTTCTGGTTTTGATTAGAACACTTTCTCACTATTTGATAATAATTATATTCCAACGAAACTCTTTGTATTGCCACCTTTCTCACATTTGTTTGACTACTGTAGTGTGAGTATTGTACAATGAAACAGCCAGAACTTGTTTTGTATTTGCTAATTGATTAATTCTCTATTTACTGTATTTTCAATAAATGTCTTGATAGTGATAAAGGTGATAAAAATTATAAATTGATGTAGCATAAATAAATCACATTACTTCATTAGTCTTTGGTTATGCAAAAATAACTAATTGTTTATTTAATACTAATATTTTTAAAATATAAGAATTTTTCATAGTATGATTTGAACTATACTTGTTTGTCTACTTCAAAATTCCAGAAGCTTTGCTACAAAAATTCATATAATTTCTTAAAGGAGTTTAAACTTTAAGCCAAGGGGAATCAATGTTGATATCTTATACTTGGATTTCTGTAATTAAAATATTATGATCTATGTTCTACACACATATTTGCCCACAGGAAATAAATATGTAGTCTTAAAATTCCCAGATCTTAGAATAGGAATTTTTTATACTTAAAGAATGTTCAAGAAATTATATCATTAATTTTACTTCAATAAGGACTCTGTTTTAGGGAATCAGTGGTATACTAAAGTTTCATAAATGAGGAGGGATTAATAAAAGGATTGTTTATAAAGTTGAGGAAAAAGTATTAGGAGTTAAATTTTAATCTCTAAAAGCTGTATGTTGGAGTTCTTATACTCAGTACCTCAGAATATAATCTTATTTGGTGAATGGGTCTTTACAGGATAATGGAGTAAAAATGATGTTATCAGGTAGAACCCAGTCCAGTATGACTTTGAAAAGAAGATGGTACATTGAGCTATGCACATACATAAGGAGAAAGCCATGTAAACAAGAAGGCAGTGAGAGGAGTAACATGTTTACAAGTCAAGGAATGTTAGTGATTGCTAGAAACAGAGCAGTTTCTTCTTCATAGCATCCGAAGGAAGCAACCCCACTGATACCTTTATCCTAGACCTCTAACCTTCAGAACCATGAGACAATACATCTTTGTTGTTTAAGCCACTTTACATATAGTACTTTGTTAGTGTAACCTTAGTACTAATGGTATTGAAATGAACTAATGTCCTGTGTCTTTTCTCACCCATTGACTCTTATGGTGCAGAAGAGGTAGATGAGATGGAGAAGAGTTACTTCCCACATATAAGAGAATTAGGGAGATGAGACCTTAGGTGCATGCAGCCCGTCAAGGAAATCTCTCAGACTAAATTGGCATTGCCAGTTCCCATTTTTAGATTGTCCTTTCAGGGTACCACAATTGCTGAACTCAACTGAAAAGCCCATTAATACAACTCACGTCTCAGCCCCAGGAGACACAGAACAAGTTAAAAATATGCATGACACATGTGAAGTGTCAAAGGAAAAGATACTCTATATCCTTAGCAACTTTTAAAGTATGCTTTACTATTAAATTTCTATGACAGAGCTTTATTTAAAGTGATTTTTATTAAAAGGTATTTTTTTAAACTTTGATTAGTCAAATTCCATTTCCCTACCAAAGTTTTCCATAGAAAATTTTAATCTGAAAACATAACAAGATAGAAGATAGAGTGTTTTTAAAGAATATACTATTAAGAAATTGCAAAGAAAGGTGTTTGTAATTTAAGTAGCTTTTATATAAATACTTAGAGAATATTTGTTTTATTTGAAAGATAAAATTAAATTATGAGACAACACTGCACTGATCATTATCCAATGTACCTATCAATCAAAATCATCACATTGAACCTCATAAATATGTACAAATATTATATATTAATCAAGAATAATTCAAGTATCAATTAAAAGATGAAAAGTTTTAAAAGTTAAAATTAAATAAACAAATAGGACTTGCAGTTTAAAATATATATAAACAAAAGTGCATCAGTTTGTTACCACCAGAAGATGCTTTCCTTAAAATATGTGCTTATTTGTTTTGTTTTTGTGTTTCATCTTATAAAATTCCAATTTTATGATCAAAAGGTAAAATTTTTAAACATTTTATTCAGAGGAATACAATGGTTTATTCTCAAAATCACACTAAAATTATTTTATGAAAATTTTAGTCTTTCACTGATATTTACTTGTTACTATAATTTTTCTGATTTTCCCCATGAAATGTAAAGTACATCAACACTGTTTATGTTAAATAGATTTGATCATAGCTGGGGGAACAAAGGCCTTTAATTATCCAAAGATAAAGATGAGAGTGGATATTGGCTTATCAATCCAGGCCTTTCGAAGTATAAGCAAGACATGTCTGATAAAACACTTATTTATTAAATACTCAGTTATTAAAGTTTAGAGATTCTCTGGAGTTCAAGATCCAGAATTTTTAACTGATTTTAGAGAACATGTGGGTTCAGAATGTGATGTATCTTAAAAATATAATATTAATTGTCTGAAACCATAGAATAGCCTATCCAACTTTCCTTGAGCAGAGTTGACTTCAGCAAGGTGTGTCATCCTACAAATCTCACTTCACTTATCTGTAAAATGGAAAATTTATTACTGTTATTAGTGTCATTGTGATGCAGTAAATTGCTTAGCAGGTAAGCTGGTACATTAAAATGCTAGTAACAACAGCTATAATAATGGTGGTAGTGCAATTATTTTTACCTATGACTTGGGCTGCTCCTAAACATTGGATTTATAAATCTCTTTGTGTACTCTCTCCCACTCATTTCATAAACCTATGAGCAATTGTAGCTAAGCTGTTTTAAAATGATAATACCACCTGTTATTTTGATTGAGTTTCCCCATAGCTTTTTTCTTTTTCTTATACATAGGATTTTATGATAACTATTGATAGTATTTTTCTTGTTCACACCTTACTGGGACCCACTGTAGATATTTTCTTTCCTGGAAATAAATGTATTCTTTTTAATCACTCCCTCTGTCTTTGCCCTCTGCACAGATAACTCAAGAAAATACCCAATGGCTTTATCCTTGGTATCACATTTTATTCCATTTGTAAGTTGAAATTTAAATCCCTAATCACAATTGGAGAATATAAGTAGAGCTAGTGATAGACTTATAAAATTCCAAATGTTACATATCCATTCTGAATCTCCAAATAAAAGAACAGTGCCAATCCCTTGAATGCACTGATAAGATCCCTTTATTTTACATCCCACCTATTTTTTCATTGACCCTACTATTACTGTCTAATTATGTGTAATTTTCTTCAAGTATTAACTTTCCAGGTAAAATTTTTAAACATTTTATTCATAAAAATACAATACAATGATTTATTCTCAAAGTTAAATTAAAATTATTTTATGAAAATTTTAGTCTTTCACTGATATTTACTTGCTAGTATTATTTTTCTGATTTTCCCATGAAATGCAATGTACATCAGCACTGTTTATGTTGAATAGATTTGATCATAGTAACCTAGGACTTCTATAATACTGATGCTATGGGAAGATGTGACAGACACTATGGTAATCCACCACTTTAACACTGTAAAATACTGCTTATTCTGGAAGGAGTGTTGTACAGAAGAACATAAGCAAAGAGGAAACAATTATCAATTGTTAAAATATTAGAGAATCTGGATATCTATGCTAATACAGTCTTTAAAATTAACCATACACAAAAGTGATTTACATGCTAGAAATTCATGAAATTGGCATCCTAATACATGAAGGGGAAAAATTTATAGAGAAGTACTGTTATAGAACTCATAATAATTAAAATGGTTTACTTTAAAAATGTTCCAAAACATAATGAAAAAGCCTTTTTATAAAGTGGCAATGTGATATCATCAGTCACTCAGGATCCAAACCTTAAAATCACCATTAACTTCTCAAACTTTCTCTTAAGAACTGTTTTGTGTCCATTTTCTATTATCCATATCTGTAACATTGCTTTGAAAAGTTTGACACATATATCCTCCTTTCTCTTCCATGTCCCAGTCCTAGTTCAAATTTTCAGTGTATTTCTTTTGAAGATTGAAGTAGAAAATTGATCTCTCTGCTTTAGTTCTTTCTTATCTTCACTCCTTTCTACAATCTCCTTCAGGTGAATTTATCTAAAGTTTTACACATATCATGTAATTATCCACTAAAAATCTTGCTCCATACTCCAGTGACCATAAAATTTGCCATCAAAAAAGAATTAAGAATGAAAGAAGTATGACTAATTACTCTCAGGCAACTAGTGTCAGCCAGCATTGCCTTGGCTGAATGTAAAAAGTATGGTCATTCCATGCATTGACATGAACCTTCCATTATTTCTTTTAAAATTTCCAATGATCCTTTTCATAAAAACTGAATTATTTTATGTACTGACTACTCACCACAGTTTTCACATCAGTAAATTATGGATTGTTGTTTTCAAGTTTTGTGAGAAAAAATGAGAGGAAATACAGATACATAGTATATATTAAACTATCAAATAATGCTGCTGACCTTCTTGTCCTATCAGTGTCATTGAACAAAATATCTGCTATCAACCTGCAAAACTGGCAATCAATACAATGTAGTAGTTTTATTCTCTTTGACACACAATAGTTAATCAACATGTCATTTAAAATTGTTAGCATAACTCTCCATGGAAATTTTTAATTTTCGCTTCTCCTATTTAACAATTTTGAATATAATATTGAATCAATAAAATAGGAACTTTCAGATGGATATGCATATAAAATGATTATAATTCAGTGGGGAATTTTTGTTACAACTTTGGAAAACACACAACAACATTATTTTTATGTGCTATGCACATAAAGTAAAACTAATTTTTCATTTAAATTTCCATATCATCATGTTTTCCTTAAGAATTAAGAATTTGGGGGTTTTGAAGACTTGCTTTGTAATTAGAGGTGGCACTTGATGTGTTCTTCATCAAAAGATTACAGACACATTAAATTACATCTTGATTAGGAAGTAAAATGTGAATTGTTGCCTACAGGAATATCTCTGGCATATATTAAAAGGATATTCTACTACTTAAGCTAAAATAAATTCATTTTTTCATAAATGAATTTATTGAAATAGTTTACATTGAAAAAATATCTAATTTGAATAATATTATTAATGTGAAATGAATCTAGCTTATATTTAGATACCATTTTCCACAGTTTAAAATCAACACAGCAAGAGTCTGTTTCCTGTATTTAAAATTATCAAATTACATTTGATGGTAGTAATGTTAATTTTGTTCATGTTTGTTTCCTTAGACATTTGATCCAGCAGAATAAAATTTATTTCTAGCATCTTGTTTTCCTTTTTTTAAATTTTCACCTTACAATATACATGTGAATAGATTATTAATTTCCTATCACATTGCATTTCTTTATTTTATTATGTTTATCTAAACAATCTTTGTTTTGTGGTTTAATAATTCAATAAAGTGTTTAATTTAGTGGAATTTGTCACTGTTATTCTCATAATGCTTATTCTCTCACAGATATCCATTCAAAATTGCAAATAATATATTTTATATGTAGTAATTAAACTTTCGCTCAAAAATAATTTTTGCTTCCTAAAAATATGTACAATCTATTATATTTCCCTGTCAAATTGCCACAGTCAATATGGAGAAATTTATATTTATATACATGACTTTTACATATACATATGTAAAACATATACCAGACATATTCTTGATATATATCTTTACCTATATCAGTAAGCAAGGGTATCATTTTTTACTTCCTAATAAAGATTAAACATGTATATAATAGGTGATGGAAGGGTACACCAAATGCCACCACTAATATATATATTTATATATACTCATATACATACGTGTGTGTATACACACACACACACACACACACACACCACACACACACACACACACACACACACACACACACGTCTCCCTCCTGACCTGCGGGAGATTGGAAGAGCATGCCCTGACCTGGAGGGACTGACTGCCTGCACCCAGCCCTCCTCCACCGGAGTACAATCAGAGGAGTCAGGGAGACCAGTCAAAGCAGGATCTCAGTTTATTGAGAAAACACACACAGCTAATATAAAGTATAGGAGCCAATCAGGATAAAGGTCAGCAGGGCGGGGAGAGTTCATGTACACCCATCCTACAGGCAGAAATAGGAGACAGGAGCTGTCCATGAGGGCGGATGGGTTCTGAGCCTATCCTAGAGGTGGTCTAATTTTTTGTCATAACCCAGACAACACCTTAGGCTGATCTCCAGGTGCTCTCTTAGCCACATGAGGCCCCAGGACCTGGAAGTGAGTAGCAAGTTAGGTTTCCTCTTTTCTGATGCAACATGCCCCACATGTTACATCATGCCCTACACATATGCATGCAAAGCTGTTTTTGTAACTAATATTTTAAAATATTGGAAGGATTTTAACACTGTGCAGTAAAGTCAGTTGATCACTGTATCCAGCCATTTTGAAATATATTTTGTTTATTCTGAACCATCTTTTACTGGCAAAGAAGCTTTAACCTATTCATCTCTGCATTATAACAAGTTCCAAATTAATAATGCTTAATTATCAATCTTACCCTTCTAGTCATATTTTAAAACCCTAAAATCTCTCAGTTCAAACTGTAATCTTGAAATTCTACCTTCTTTAAGTAATGGTTTAACTTAGCATAAAAACCTGAATAAGTATAAAAATAATGTCTACAACTTGAAAATTTATTAATCAGTATGCTCTATGAGAATTCTACTGTTATGTCTTTTCAGGTTAAGAATTATTGACACAAAATCAGAATCAATGTTAATAATTATTATGATAAACATGTACATAATAATAACTATGAAAGTAAGGTTTCATCCTAATACTTTCAATTTTATGTAATTGTAGAATTCCTGATTTGTTATTAGGAGTAGTGATGACAGTATTTGAGATCATGGTAGAATAGCATTTCCTACCCCACAGGCTTGATGTATGGCCACCCAAAATTCTACAGACATAACTAAGGAATCATTACCCAAGATGGTTTGATTTGGGATTAAACCATCTAAATGTTATTACTGAAGTAACTATAAAAAGTAATTCAAATGACTTGGAACCTGAAGATAACTTTTGAATGCTTAGAATGTTAAGAACATGGACATACTTTCTTAGAGATAAACTTTGTGTCATGTGTATTGGTCTATTTCATTCTGATCACTCAAATAGATCAACTCCCCATAACAATCAGAAATTTTACAAAAGTGTATGATAATAGAAGATAGAAAAATATTATTGGGCCTGGGGTTGTAGCTCACTGGTAGAGCACTCATCCAGCATGTGCGAGGCCCTGGGTTTGATACTCAGCACCACATAAAAAATAAATAAAGATATTGTGTCCAGTTATAACTAAAAAATAAATATTAAAAAAAATTTTAAAAAGAAAAATATTACTATTGACCTTGTGAAAACCACATCAATTAGACTGCTTCTATTTTGTCTTTTTTAGAAAAATAATCCTTTTATTTTCAAAGGGCAGTTGGATGTCTCTTATCTGTCTCCACAACACTTCCAATGGAATTTTGTATACATCATCATGCTCCACCTCAAACATTTTTTTGTAAGTAATTTTGGCATTTAATTCCATTCTTCAAAGAGCCCAGAATCTGATAAGAAACAACACAGTATTCACAAATGGATTAACCTGAACTACTTCATCAGGCATTTCCTGGTAAAGGGCATCAAAAATTCCCTCTTGGAAACTGGTAATATATTTGATTTGTTACTAACTTTTTACATAATGATGAATAAAAATACACTTTCATATTTTTAAAAACTGATCTAGAGAGGTAATATTATTAGTTTTCAATAGTTTATATTCAGAAAATAAATGTAATGATACTTTTCAAAGAAGATGAAATTTAGGAGACTCAGCATTGGATAGACAATAATCTGTGTGGATAGAGATGGATAATTTGGAGTGTTATGCATAAATTTATATACTAAATTGCAGTAAACCTTTGTAATTGTCGTACTAAGACATTTTTCCATTAGTAAGTAAAGAGAAAGGTATTTACTAAGAATTTTATGTTGCCGATGACTTTTTCCTATATTAATTTATCAGTCATAACCAATTTGAGAAAGAATCAGCATGTAAAAATCTGTTGTTGAGGTTATCATTAAAATTAGTAGCTACTGATATTTTTAATGAATATAAAAGTCACATTTAGCATATCATTTTTTCATTCTCAATTTTATACATATAACAGCACTAATTGCACAAAATATGTATAGTCTACTGAATCATAATTCAGGATATAAGGATCTTATAAAATATATACTGAATATCTGAAAAGTAATTAATACCTTAAATGAGTCAGTAAAATTTGAGGAGTGTAGTGATACTTTTTCTATAAATATGTTCATTCTATTACTGGTAATTGTAATATATGTTATTATAGGTTTCCTTTTTTCACTTAAATGTCAAAAAATAGTATTTCAACTTATTTTGATGTCTGTTATATGATTATTTTATTTACTTTGGAGATCTCTTGGTGAATTATTGAAATGTATATAAATCTAACTGATGTATCTAGCAAAGTGATTATTTATACTTCTGAATTTTGAAGAACAGAGACCTATGACAGTGCTTCTCTTCTTGGCTTATGTTATAATATTCTTTTAATTTTTAATTTTTTTTACACAAATGGAACATAACTTTTCATTTCTTTTGTTGTACATAATATAGCATCACATCATTTGTGCAATCATACCCATATATAGGGTAATAATGCACATCTCATTCCATGGTCTTCCACCACCCCATAAACCCTCCCCTACTCTTTTAACTTAAGGTTTACTTAGAAAATGTGTCAGGCTGAGTATACTTTGTGATGTAAGTGGACCCATATGAGCCAGCTTGACTCTAAGGAGCTATACTGAGTAAGGAGATCAGACCTTGCATTTAGACATTAGCTCAATATTAAAATTCAAAATCTCCTGAGGTGATTGTCCCTGGTGTGATTGTCCCTGTTATCTAATATCCAGAACCCAAATCTTGTTATCTTCTGTGTAGTGAGAACAAATACACCAGGAAGAATTGATAAACCTTTTATTTGACATTTAACAAAGGCATTTTCTTTACTAAGCAAGAAGATACTTTTTTCCTCCTCAGTCAGAAAAGAAAACAAAAACAACAACTTATTTATTAAACAATAGAGGCATATGTTGAAACCTAAAAACACTTAAGTTTATTTAGGACTTCAATGTGTAAGTGTGGGGACTCACATATGTAAATTATACCAATGCAGAAGCTGAGTCATGGGAATGATTTAACTTTGCCAAGGCCATGCAACAATGTGGAGCAGAGTTTTAAGCCCATTTTCCATGAATTAAATTGCTTATGTTTTTTTTTTTCCTAAACTGAAAAGGAATCTCAAAACTGGTAGATATAAAATCCCTGGTAAATGTGTGTGGTTGTCTATTTAACCTAGATGAATGTAAACACAATAAAATACAAATTTCAAAACAATATATTTTGACTTATAAAGCCAGTGGGAAATGTAATTTTTAATTCTCTAAATGAGTGGGTATGTGGTTGTATGTGTATGTATGTGTGTATACACACAAAGAAGCAGAAGAGGACAGTTTGTAATGGAAGGAGTGTGCACAATGGAAGGAGACATGAGTGGAATTGATACCATAGGTCACTGGTGCCACAGGTTACTGGTGACAAATTCTCTGCTCCCTCACATGTTGAAGTACAACATCAGAGAAGCACACCAAGGCAAGCATATAAAGCAGGGTTTATTTAAAAGGGGGTAATATAGACTTCTCCCAAGAGGGAGAAGGGGGCCATAGCTAGTATCCTGGTATTCCAAGAAGTGATGTGTTATGTCTTTTTATGTGTCTTAGGTTTTCTTTGTTCTCCTGCTCTCTCCCCTTATCTTTCTCCTTTCTGCACAGGTGTGTAGGCCCAGGAATGCTCCATGAGATGACCAAAAAGTGGGAAACAGGTGGATGAAGCAGCCCAGGACACATTAATTAACAACTTTTACAGCTCAATGTAGGGAGGGGCATTTCCTGAGAATGATTACCTTAGCAACAGTTTGGAGCAAGGGTAGGTTGTCTTGATAGAGTGGAGGAAGGGCTCTGAAGGCATCTCAATCTCAGCAGGAAGTCTCCAACTTCCAGGACTCACTCAAATTGGCCTCCTTGATCTGACCTGACTTAATTTACCTATCTATACTGACTGCCTGTCTAATTTTGGCTTTAGGGTCATTATTTAATTTTAACAGGGCAAACGTGCACACGCATGTAAAGCTCTGGGTTCAATCCCCAGCAACACAACACACACACACTCACACACAAAATAGAAACAAACACTAAATCATTAAAAGAGAAAATATTCCCCTTAGATGGTTATAAATTTAAAAATTAGTCACTATTCACTGTGTTCTTAATGGTCATAGTTGTTGCTTTAAAAAATTAATTTTTATTATTTTTTTTAATTGTAACCAAATTCCTACATTTGGTTACAATGCACTATTAACACTACTAATATGAGTATTTTAAATAAGAAATCATTTTTTCTGTATCTTTGTGTTGTAGTTATAAATATTAAATAATATTTTATTCAACTTTTCTACTAGCAGTATTATAATATTAAGAATATGAAATAAATAGTAGTTGCTTCCTTTTGTCAACAATAATTTGTTAAAATTATATACTAGGCAAGTTCAAGGCAGTAATTTTAAAAAGTATGCAATCATATATTAGCCAGCTCTATTAAAGACTTGTTAACCTTTTCTTTAAGCCTATGACTATTTTTCTTTATAAAGCTACCAATAAATGTCTTAAATTTTTCTAAAAGAAACCACCAAAATAAATTGTTTATAAATTAATATATCTGGTTTTGCAGGGTGGTGCATGCCTGTAATCCCAGCAGTTTGGGAGGCCTAGGCAGGAGAATTGTGAGTTCACTGGCCAGCCTTAATAATTTAGGGCGCCTCTAATTAAATAAAATACAATAAAATACAGGGCTCCAGAAAGAGTAGTGAGAGCAGAGGTTGTGATGTAGAAGCAGCCCAATAAATTCTAGAAGCAGAAGAGGTCATTATGACAGGAATGCAGGGAGTGAGCAAAATGAAGGTGACAAAAACTGTGATATGAATACTAGGAAGTGGGGTGGGTGTACATGTAGACAATTGGTGGGTGTCTATGTAGACAATTCAAGACACAGAACATTTTTCCCAACCAAGAAAGTTCCCATGCATCCGACATTAAAGTTCATATCAACGGGATCATAAAACATTTCATTTCTTCATCTGGATTTTTTTTCTTTACCATAATGTTTTTGAGGTTATCTTATCTTGACTGGTATGTTCTATTGTAGCATTGCATCATGATTTGTTTTCCATTCTTCTGTTTATGATTTTTCCTTATTGTTTCTCATAGGTTGACCATTAAAAAAAGTGAACAACATTCTTGTTCAAGTCTGTTTGTGGACATATATTTCTATTTTTATTTCTCAAGCACTGTATTAGTTTCCTGTGGCTGTTGTAGCAAAGCACAATAACCAGTTGGCTTAAAACACTAAATTATTGTGCCACAGTTCTAGAGGCTACACATTTGAAATCAGGGTTCTGTCACCTAGGCCAGGCTACTTTTAATCCCTGTTTGCTTCTTCCTAGTTTTTGATACTTCACTGTCAATTTTTGGTATTACTTGGTTTTCAGAACTACAACTCCAATGTCTGCCTTTATGATCTCATGATATCTCTCCTGAATTGATATTTAAAATCCATCTTCTTATAAGGATTTCAGTTACATTGCCTACTGTCCTCCAATGTGACCACATCTAGATTTGACTAACTACTTAAACAATTGTATTTCCAAATATAGTAAAACTCTCAGGTACCGGGGCTTAGCACCTTAATGTGTCTGCTTTGAAATAACACAATTCAACCTATAACAGATAACCCACAGAGAGGTGGGTCAGACATCAGGGGTGTTCATGTCTATAACTTACACAGATAGCCAGTTGTTCATTTTATACTCCAAATCCCATGAAAAAGAATGAATGAGGGTTTCAATTTCACAATTATTCAAGCAATGTGAAGTGATACACTTTTTGTTTATTTCTTCATTTACTTATGTACTTTTAAATGTCTTATAATATATTGTAGTTCTCAGCATAAAATCATGCATATAATGTATTAAATTTTTGCTAACTAGAGATGCATTTAGCTGTATTATTAAAATAGAACCTTAATTCTCTTTCATTATTCAAATATTTGTCTATAATACATAGAAATGCAACTGATATTTTTATATCTCAGAATTCTAAGAAATTGAGCAATTCCCTTTGGTGTTGCAACAAAATATACACAAATTTAGAATTTTCTGTATAAACTACCATCTCATCTATAATTTCTCTATGCTTTTTAGGCACTCAATTTATTTTTCTTTTTTTGAGTTAATTCTGGTAAATTGGGAAATAGAAGATGGGCAGATATGCATCACAGAATTATTTATTTTCCTGATTGTATGTGGAAAGTATGTGACATTGTACCACAAGACATGTTCATTATCGGATATTTGTAGGTGTCCCTTTGAAAATTAAGGTAACTACCTTCTATTTCAACTTTGTTGAAACTTTTTTAAAATAAAAAATGAATATGGGATTTTTCACAAGATTTTGTGCATTTTTCACAAGATTTGTAGATTTTTTCTTAAAATATTTAATAAGATTTAAGTGTTGATATGACACTCAATTTCATTTGCCCTACTTTCCCACATGTTTGAGTATTGCTGAATTAGATTTACTATTATGTGGTGAAAAATTCTATGTTATCCTTTTTTTTTTTTTTTTTTGGTAATGCTTTTTCCAGCTTTGAGAGGGTGATACTGGTTTCCCATTAGGAATTATTAATACTGTTTTACCCTCTACTTGATGAGTCTGTCTAAGGATAATTTTTATCATTAATTTTTGAACAAAAATCAGCAATGGAAACATTTTCATCCAGGAAGAACTTTGGGTACAAATTCAACTATGAAGTAAGTATGGTTCAAGTAACATTGTATAGGCCTGGTCTTAATTATATTTATCTACCTACCCTAATGTTTCTTTTCAGTTATTATACTAATATTTTCTCTTCATGGTGTAATCATCCTTCTCATGCTGCAATTTAAAATTAAACAAGGTAATAGAGTCACAATGAAGCAATGGTTTTGCAACTAAAGCTGATCAAATTGACTCTTTTTTTTTAAGCAAGCTCTCCAGTTCTATCTATTCATGAGCAAATGCCAAAATGTCATTCTTCTTTATAGCTGAGTAATACTAACTACTTTGTGTATGTGATGTGTGTGTGTTTGTGTGTGTGTGTGTGTATCATATTTTCTTTATTCTTTATCCATTCATCTGTTGATGTGCACCTAGGCTGGTTTCATAGTATGGCTATTGTGAATTGTGCTACTATAAACATTTATGTGGCTGCATCACTACAGTATGCTGGTTTTAAATCTTTTGGATATATACCAAGAAATGGGGTAGCTGGGTCATATGAAGTTTCCATTCCTAGTTTTTTGAGGAATCTCCATACTGCTTTTCCAGAGTTTTTGCACTAATTTGCAGTTCCACCAATAACATTTGAGTGTATGCTTTCCTCCACATCTTTGCCAATATTTATTATTATTTGCATTTTTGATAATTGCCATTCTGACCAGAGTGAAATAAAATCTCAGTGTAGATTTGATTTGTATTTCCCTAATTACTAGAGATGTTCACCATTTTTCCATATATTTGTTGACCATCCGTATTGCTTCTTTTGAGAAATGTCTGTTTAATTCTTTTCCCCATGTTTTGATTTGGTTGTTATTATTATTTTTTGGTATCAAATTTTTGGACTTTGTATATTATGGATATTAATTTCTTATCTGAGGAGCAGGTGGCAAAGGTTTTCTCTCATTCTGTAGGGTCTGTCTTCACATTCTTGTTTCCTTTGCTGTTCAGAATATGTTTAATATCATGCCATCCCCTTATTGATATTTTATTTTATTTCTTGCAATTTAGGAATATTCTTAAGCTAATTGATTATTGTGGCAACATGTTGGAGTGTTAAAATTACATTTTCATCTTCCAGTTGTAGGATTTCTCTCTGTAAATTCTGGGTTCCCAAGTCTTTGATCCACTTTGAGTTGAGTTTTGTGCAGGGTGAGAGATAGGGGTTAAATTTCCTTCTTCTACATATGGATTTCCAGTTTTCCCAGCACCATTTGTTGAAAGGGCTATCTTTTCTCCAATGTATGGTTTGCTCCTTTGTCTAGTGTGAGATAAATGTATTTATTCAGGTTTGTCTCTGTATCTTTTACTCTACTCTATTGGTCATCATGTCTTTATTGGTGCCAGTGCCTGCTATTTTTGTTAATATACCTCAGGGGTATAACAATAGATCCAGTATTGTTATGCCTCCTGCTTCACTTTTCTAAGGCTTCACTTGAGCTAATCTGGGTCTCTTATTTTTAGGAAAAAGTTTCATTATTGCTTTTTCTACTTCTATGAAAAATGTTATTGAAATTTTGATGAGAATTGCATTTGAATCTGTATAGTGCTTTTGAAAGTTTGGCCATTTTGACAATATTAATTCTTCCTATCCAACATGAGAGATTTTTACATCTTCTAAAGTCTTCTCCAATTTCGTTAGTATTCAATGGTTTTCATTGTACCTTCTTCATCTCTTTGTTAGATAGATTCCCAAGTATTCTTCTTTTTTTTTTTTTTTTTTGAGGCTACTGTGAATGGGATAGTTTTCCTAATTTCCGTTTTAGTAGAATTATCACTGGAGTTTAGGAACATGATTGATTTATGAATGTTGATCTTGTATCCTGCTACTTTACTAAATTCATTTATGAGTTCTAGAAGTCTTATGGTGGAGGTGTTTGTATCTTCTAAATATAGGATCTAACAGACATCCATAGAATATTTCATGCATCCATGAATGAATTCAATTATTTCTCAAAAGCACATTGTAAATTTTCTAAAATAGACCATATTTTAGGTCACAAAGCAAATCGTAGCAAATAAACAAACATCAGAGATAATACCTTGTATTCTCTCAGATAATAATGGAATAAAATTAGAAATCAATGTTAAGATAAAAAGAAACCACTCTAACAACTGGAGATTAAATAATTAGCTGTTAATGATTTAATGGATAGAAGAAGAAATCAGGGGAATTTTTTTTTAAATTCATATAAATGAGAATATTGATACAACATAACACAATCTCTAGAAAGTATGAGGCAATTCTAAGAGAAAAATTCATTGCATTGAGCTCATATATTAAAAAAATAGAAAGATACCAGATAAATAATCTAATATCACATCTCAAGATCCTAGAAAAAGAATAGAAAACCAAAACCAAACTCAATAGATGACATAAATAATTAAAAACAGGAAATAATTGAATAATTAAAATTAGAGCCAAAGTTAAAGAAATTGAGAGTATAAAATAATACAAAATATTAAAAAATAAAGGGTTGATTTTTGGATAAACCCTTAACCAAATTAACCAAAAGAAAGAATAAAACTCAAATTAACAAAATTTGAGATGAAAAAGGAAATATCACCACAGACATTACTGAAATCCAGAGGTTCATCATAAACTATGTTGAAATTTGTACTACAATAAGGTAGAAAATCTTGAAGACATTAACAAATTCCCAGAGACATGATCTACCCAAATTGAATCATGAGGACATAGAAAACTTAAACTGATCAAGCAGCTATCAAAAGTTTTCCAGCAACGAGAAGCTCAGGACTGGGAGACTACATTCTCAGCCAGGTTCTACCACATCTTTGAAAAAGAACAAATATCAATCTTCCTAAAATTATTTGATGAAATAGAAAAGGGGGAAACCTTGCCAAACTCATTCTATGAAACCAGTATCACCCTGATACAAAAACCAGACAAAAACACATCAAGGATAGAAAACTTCAGACCAATATCCATAGATAGAAAAATTCTTAATAAAATATTGGGGAAAATCATATAAAAACACATTAAAATGAAAGTGTACCATGATCAAGTGAGTTTCACCAAGGTTTGCAAGTTTGGTTCAACACATGGAAATCAATAAATGTATTTCACAACATAAATAGACTAAAGGACAAGAATCACTTGATTGTCTCAAAACATGCAGGAAAAAAAAAAACATTTTAAAAAGTACAATACGCCTTCATGTTAAAACACCAGAAACACTAGGGAAAGAAAAAACCCACCCCAACATTGTAAAATATATACATAACAAACCCAAGGTCAATATTATATTGTATGGAGAAAAACTGAAACTATTTCCTCTAAAAACAGGAACAAGACAAGAATGCCCCCTTTACCACTCCTATTCATCATAGTCCTTGCAACTCTAGCCATAGCACCAAGCAAGAGAAGGAAGTTAAAAGGATACTGTTAGACCAGGACGCAAGAAAAGACCACTGACTCCAATTAAATTCAAATTAAAGCAAGCTTATTATTTCGACCGGCCGGGCTGCCTTTCCCTCCCAAAACGGCGGGAACAAGACAGCCCCGAGGCTTCTTTGTGGCCCAGTTTTATAGCCCAAAAAGTTACACAAGGGGGGGGGGTACAGATAACAACACTCTGAGGAGCATAACACAAGTTTACATTTTTGTTGGCCCCGGCATCAGAATTTATGGAGATCTTAGAGACTCAGAGAGGGTCATTGTCTGGCCAGGGAAGGCCAGAATTTATGAGGCGTCACTAAGGTTTAGGAAAGGGTTGTTATCTGGTCAGGGAAAACCGGACCTGGGTGAGTCCAGGGCACGGGCAGGCATTCCAATCAGCTTTACAACATCAACTAATGGCCAGGCCATACAGACATCCTGATATTTTTACAGAAAACAGAAATGAATCCTTCATAACTTGTGACAAGCTGGCTTCTAATCTAATGAGATAACTAGGCTAGGTATATCAGATACAAACAAGAAAAAAAAAAAACAGCTCAAATTGTCTCTATTGATTTTCTTAGCAGCTTTAGGACTGACTATATAATTTTTAGGCATGTTGAAGTGCACTGATGTTTTATTAGTTTTGCTAATTTTTCTTTACTGTGAACAAACTGTCTTACAAAAAACAATTTAGAGGAGAAAAGGTTTATTTTGGACTCCTGGTTTCAGAAATCTCAGGACTCCCCTTATCTCTGGGTCAGAGATGAGTTATAAAATCATAGTGGGAGGGCATGTTGGAGGAAAAGTGCCCAGCTCATGATAGACATGAAGCAGAGAGAAAAAAAAAATGAGCCAGAAACAACATATATAATCCCCCAAACCATTGCCCCAGTAACCTACTTCTTCTAGCCAAGTGCCACCTACCTAGAGCTACCTTCCACTAGTCTATTATTTAGCTATCAATCCATTCTCACAGCTTAGGTGATTGCCTACAATTCCCATCACTGGACCTTTCTGCACTTTTTAAAAATTTTAAGTTCTATATATTTTTATGTGATACTGAGGATTGAACCCAGTGCCTCACACATGCTAGGGAAGCTCTCTACTACTGAGCTACAACCCCAGACCCCTCTGTGCACTTTAGATCATGCTTCCAACATGAACTTTATATAGTTCATTCCAGATCCAAAACACAATCACAGCATTTCATTTTTGACTAAATCAAAGTTCTGTTTTTTCTCACATTGACCATGTATTGCTGAAAGTTAAGTATTATCTTTTAAAAATTAGCAGAATTAAAGAAAATATTTCTTTCTTTGATGAGAGTAATACACAAATCATAAATTGGTCAAATCCATGTCTCATTATTTTGAGATTTTATTATCTAAAGAGTTGGCAATTTCTCTCAGTTGAACAATTTGTAATAGGAAACAATTTTACTCATTTGATCACAAATGACCAAATATTACATAGTTTTAAATACTTCTGTGTTTCTTATTTTCTCAAGTCTTATATACCATTTTGCTATTTTCTTAAAAGAAAACATGAAATTTTAGACATTTCTCAAACAACACATATTTGTTTTATTTATCTACATCAAATGCACTTCTTTCACTACTTTTTCCAGGATCTCTGTGCACAAAATAGAGGTTTCATGTCAATGTCAAACCATGGCATAGTAATTTTCTTTAAGGACAATGTGTGAAAATTCAGCTCAGTATGTAATTACAAAAATACATGTCACTCAATTAAAGAAACTTTACTAGAATTAATAGCTCTGACCAGGATATGAATTTGAAATTGCATTATGAATGCTGTTTAATTGACCATGATTCTGAGCCCATTATTGTAATGCACAACCTATACACATTTTAAATTTTCTTATAATATTAGCTAAAATAGCATTGAAAATATTTTTTAAGAGAGAGAGAGAAGAGAAGAGGAGAGAGAGAGAGAGAGAGAGAGAGAGAGAGAGAGAGAGAGAATTTTTTAATATTTATTTATTCAGTTTTCGGTGGACACAACATCTTTATTTTATTTTTATATGATGCTGAGGCTAGAACCCAGCACCCCGCGCATGCCAGGCGAGTGCATTACCGCTTGAACCACATCTCCAGCTCCTAGCATTGAAAATATTAATAAAATTTCCTATAAATATTTATGTCTTGGTTACTGTGGAAATAAATTTAAAGTTCCAATTTAATATCAAGTTTTCTCTTTTTTAGGGTAAGTATACTTTATGTTATAGATTTAGTGTCCTGCCTTGATATTTTAGTTTTTATTTTTATCAAAGTATAGAGTACATTTTACTTTAAACTATTAAATAACTAGGTAAGGTTTGTTAAAATATGCCCACTTTTCCCCTTTCCCTTTATAAATGCTCTAAGAATTTTATTTCTGCTCTTTTATCAGATGCTTTAGTATTTACTTATGTAACTCTACATATACCAATACTGCTATTGTTGAATTTCTCTCCATTTTAGATTTTGTCTTTATTTTTTACTTTTTGCTTTTTATTTTGTCTATGTTTTTATTGTACAATATTTTGCCATTACTCAACATCAAAAATACAGTTTTCATTCTCTCAATATATTTTAAGTATAGTATTAATTAGATTGAAGTTCAGTGATTAGGTCATCTTTAGGTAATTCAGAATTTCAGAGAATACTCTTGAATCTGGAATTTAGACACCTGAAAAGGGAGCATGAGACAACTGAATTGTCTACTAAAAATGTTTTGGAAACCCTAGAATTTGGTACTCTAAATGATGATGGAAGTGGGGTAAAGTGGTGATGCTGGGTTGATGCTAAAGAAAGCAGAACATAAGAAAAAGCAAGAGGTGCTTCTTTTTTTTCCTCTACCTTCAGTTTTCTTTGTGTCTCTATTTATAAAAATTGTTAGACCACCCTGCCTTGTCCACCTGTCAGAACGACCTGCAGTCATTCTAGTACGGTAACACTGGCTCACTCCCACCGGCCACAAAGGCTGTAGTTTCTCCCATAAACAAAAGAGATAGGGAAGCTATGAATCCTTCTAAAGGGAATTTAGAAAGAGGTAGCACCTCTGAAGAGACAGCACCTGAAGCATGACTATGTAACACAAGTATTCTAGTTATAGCCACCTGAAATTTTCATAAATTAAAATGTAGACCAAATGAGTTAAATTAATGCCAATCAGTGAGTGGCCATCTAACAGCAGTCCCTGATTATGTCACATCTTTTGTGATATAATGGTAAAATTTAAAAAAATAATAATAAAATAAAATAAAATAAAACACTTTACATTTTCTTCTCGATCTTGGTTTCCTTTTATTTTTTTCTTTTACAAATAAATAGTATGCAATCATATGTCATCTTGAGATTAAGCCAAGTCCCATTCCATAATTTTATATGCCTGATTCTACTGCATTTAAACTGAAATCAATATTTTTATTGAACGTTTCTCTGTATTATTTTCTAAGAGACAGATAAAAAGATTTTTTAATATTAAAGATAAATATGTGAAGATTTATCAATGTTATGCCAACGTTCTTAGAGCAGAGTATTTTTGAGAGGAAAACAAGAAAATTTAATTAGGAATACCTAACAGCTGTTGTAAGTTTTCATATAACAGCAACAAAAACCTATATGGCCAATGAATTAAACTGAATTTTCTAGTATAAGCCATGTGATTTATTTAATAAAGTATATCAAATTGAAAGACATTAATATCCTAGTGTCAATGTTCTCTGACTTAAAGAACTAGATGCTGTCACCAATATTTTCTGGTTAATTAATAATTGGCAAGCAGTTACAATTGTAGTCTTAATTCATGTAAGTTTTATGCTATTTTGATTGAAAATAGCATAAATAAGTAATTTTGTATATTTATTGTATGATATGAAGTGATTAAATCAGACTGATTAACATACCTATCATTTTACATACTGCTATGGTTTTGTTATGGTTTGTTCCTCAAGAGTTCATTTGATGAAAGATCCTCACTATGCTGATGTTAAAGGTGGTGGAATCTTTAAGACATGGGGGCCTAACAGAAGATGCTTAAGTCTTTTGGGGTACCACATTTGGAAGAGATTGATATAAGTTTCCTGGGACCTGGATTAGTTCCTCCAAGAGTCAACTGTTGGGGCTGGGTTGTAGTTTAGCAGTAAAATACTTGCCTTCCCTGTGAAAGGTGATAGGTTATATCAA
The DNA here is from genome assembly GCF_045843805.1 of Urocitellus parryii. Taxonomy (NCBI): domain Eukaryota; kingdom Metazoa; phylum Chordata; class Mammalia; order Rodentia; family Sciuridae; genus Urocitellus; species Urocitellus parryii. The sequence goes on from NC_135540.1 coordinate 35,712,738, forward strand.
CAACAGCAACAACAACAACAACAACAACAACACACACACACACACACACACACAGAGTGTATTGTTATTAAAAGAGCAAGCCTGGCTTCCTGTCTTACCATGTCGTTTCTTCCAAAGATGTTACCATTATTTTGATGCTATTGACCATGAGGTCTTTAACAGAGGCTGAACTGTTGGGGTTACCCGATCTTATACTTTCGAACCTTCAAACTATGAGCTGAATAAGTATCTCTTCTATATATTATACTATCTTAGGTTTTAAGGCAACAGAAAATGAACTAAGGCAAATACTTATCATTTCTCTGTTGTGATAGTATTTAAGATCCACTGTTTAAGCCATTTTCAAATACACATTTTTACTATAGTTACTATGCTGTGAGATGGGTCATCAGAACATATTCCTCCCTCCTAACTGAAACTTTGTACACTTTGACCAAATTTTCTTCATTCCACATTCATCTCCTCACCCCGTAACCATGTAGGGCATGATGTAACATGTGGGGCATGTTGCATCAGAAAAGAGGAAACCTAACTTGCTACCTGCTTCCTGGTCCTGGGGCCACATGTGGTTAAGACAGCACCTGGTGATCAGCCAGGAGTCAGTGCTGTGGATGGTGACAAAAAATCAGATGAGCTCTAGGATAGGCTCAGAACCCTTCCGCCCTCGTGGACAGCTCATGTCTCCCATTACGGCCGCCAGTAGGATGGATATACACGTGCACTCTTCCCACCCTGCTGACTTTTATCCTGATTGGCTCCTGTACATTGTATTAGCTGTGTGTGTTTTCTCAATAAACAAGATCCTGCTTTGACTGGTCTCCCTGGCCCTTCTGATTGTCCTCCAGCGAGGGAGGGCTGGGTGCGGGCAGTCAGTCAACCTTTGCCTTTCTTGGTTCGTCCTGGTCGGGCATGCTTTCCCCATTTCTCCCACAGGTCAGGAGAAAACAGGGTGGGGGGGCAACACAACCTCTAGTAATTACCATTTTATTTTCTACTTATAATGAGTTTGACTTTCTTTGGAATTCACATATAAGTGAAGTTATGTGGTATTTATCTCTCTATGCCTAGTGTCTTTCATTCAGCATCATGTCTCTAGGTTCATATATGTTATGGCAAATAACAGAATTTCCTCTTTTAAAAGGCTAACTAGTATTACATTGTGTGTGTGTGTATGTGTGTGTGTATACATGCCACATTTAAAAAATCTATGTATCCATTGATAATAGCTCAGCTGTTTCTAATTCTAAGATATAGGTGAATGAGGATTAAATGAACATGAGTGCCAACATTTCTGCTATATGCAGGTTTCAATTACCTTGGATGTATGTTCAAAGTAGAAATTATAGATTGTTTGTTAATTCTATTGCTATTATTTTGAGGAATCGCTATACTGTTCTCCAAAAGGTCTATATCAATCTGCAATACCAGAAATAGTATACAAGATTCCTCTTTTTTTCCATATCATTGCCAACACTTATTATCATTCATTTTTTGATAATAGCCAATCTAACAGGGTTAAAGTGAAATGTCACTGTGATTTTAATTTGCAATTTTCTGATACTTGGAGATGTTGGATATTTTTTAATGTATGTGCTGTCCATCTTTAATTATATATGCCACATTTTTTCTTAATCATTCATCTGTTGAAGGATACCTAGATTTATACCATAGTTTGGCTATTGTAAATTGTGCTGCTATAAACATTTATGTGCCTGTATCACTATAGTATGCTGATTTTAAATCTTTTGAATATATCCCAAGGAATGAGGCAGATAGGTCATATGTAGGTTCCATTCCTAGTTTTTTTGTTTGTTTGTTTGTTTGTTTTTAGTAATCTCCATACTGCTTTCCAGAGTGGTTGTACTAGTTTGCAGCCCCACCAACAATGTATGAGTATACCCTTTCCCCCATATCCTCACCAATATTTATTATTATTTGTATTCTTGATAATTGCCATTTAGACTTCAGTGAGATGAAATCTCAATGTAATTTTAATTTGCATTTTTGTAATTGCTGCAGATGTTGAACATTTCTTTCACATATCTTTAATCCTTTATGTATCTTCTTTTGAGAACTGTCTTTTTAGTTCTTTTGCCCATTTATATGTGTTTCTTTTCCAGTCACTGTAGTATGTCTGTATAATTAAGCTTCTGGAGAGGTTGAGGCAGGAGTATTGCAAATGGTTTGAGACCATCTTGGGCAAAGTAGTAAGACCCAATCTCATAGAAAAAGAAAAAAAAATAGTGTATTTATTCTTCTCTTTTTCTCTACATTGTCAGAGGGATATGGTTAGAAGTGGAACATAATTTATTTATTCAAATTGTTATTACCACTTGAAATAGGACCTGGCTCTGTTTTATGTGAGATATAAAGAGATCCCTGAGCAGATATTTGAGCATACTCTTTGTCATTTGCTAAGCAGGTATTAAAGACTTGCCCTCAAGTGGTTTACTTAGCCTCTAGTAGAGATGATGTCAGACAAAATTTCATGAAGTCAAAAGAATGAGTTGATGGAGAGAAGGCATAAATTACTACAGGGGTTCAGGGAATTGAGTGGCTACTACTAAATGATAAAATCAAAGAACCCTGTTAGCAAGGGCATCCAGATAAAATAAATAATAAAATCTTTAGGATACACAAAGTACTCCAGTGTCACCAAAGGATTAGATTAACGTGAAGACTTCAGAGAACCTAGAACAGAAAAAAATAGAGTCAGGAATAAGATCTTAATAAGGTTTTTTTTTTTTTTTTTTGAATACTGGGGATCAATTTAAGGGCCTCAACCATGTGCATTACTGCTGAGGTATACTCCTAGAGTTTCTCTTATAAGTGACAGGGTCTCTATGTTGCCCATGTTGGCTTCCAACTTACCAGCCTTCCACATAGCTGGGATTACAGGCATATGCTACCATACCTGGACCTTCCCTTTCTTATAAAGGATACTACTCCAACTAATAGGGCCCCATGTTTGATCTCATTTAACCATAATTACCTCCTTAAAGGCCAAATACAGTCATAATGGAGGTTAGGGCTCAATGAATGTTTTGAAGCACATAATTCAGCCTGTAAGAACATCAATTAAATGAAGATTTGTGCAGCAACAAAATGACTGACTTTGATTTAATTGACTTGGAAAACTATCTATGAACTGCTTAAAGACAAGTACTATGTCCAGTATTTTATAATCCCAATTTTGTTTTAAAACAAGGTTATGTGTTTATGTGTGTTATGTAAGCATAAAACATCCTGAAAGAGGCGGGTGTGGTGGTGCAAGTCAGAAATCACAGCTACTCAAGAGGCTGAGACAGGAGAATAGCAAGTTTGAGGCCAACCTGAGCAATTTAAAGAGCACTGTCTCAAAATTTTAAAAATGGCTTGGAATATAGCTCCATGGTAAAGCATTCATCTCTCATGCAAAGGCCCTGGATCTAATCCCAAAAACTTAAAAAGAATTAAAAATAAATAAATAGATAAATAAATAATAGGAAAAAAGCAAGAGAGGACAGTGGGAACAAAGGAAAAAATATCTATAAAATAACCAGAAAACAATTGATAAAATGGTACAAGTAAGTCCCTATCCATAATTATGTTAAATGTATTTGTAGTATATTTTGTAATGAAAAGATATTTTTTTTAAAGAGAGAGAGAGAGAGAGAGAGAGAGAGAGAATTTTTAATATTTATTTATTAGTTCTCGGCGGACACAACATCTCTGTTGGTATGTGGTGCTGAGAATCAAACCTGGGCCGCACGCACGCCGGGCGAGCGCGCTACCGCTGAGCCACATCTCCAGCCCGAAAAGATATTTTTTTAAAGAGAGAAAGAGAGAATTTTTCGGCAGACACAACATCTTTGTTTGTATGTGGTGCTGAGAATCAAACCTGGGCCGCACGCATGCCAGGCAAGCGTACTACCACTTGAGCCACATCCCCAGCCCGAAAAGGTAATAACATGACTAAATAGATAAAATAACACGATCCAACTCTGTGCCACCTAAAATGGATTCACTTTACCTCCAAGGACATTTGTATGCTGAAATTGAGTGATGAAAAGTATATGCCATGTAAATGGTCATTTTTAGGATCCCTTGATACTATACAAAATAGGGTCTGACTATATTAAATATTTCTCAAATATTATTTTATTTTATTGTATTTTTTTGAATTCAGAATTGAATGCAGGGATACTTTACCAGTGAATTAAATACCCACCCCCCCTTTTTTTTTTATTTTGAGAAAGGGTCTCACTAATTTGCAGGGGGCCTCTGTAAGTTGCTGAGACTGTGCTTAAACTTGAGATTCTCCTATTTTAGCCTCACAAGTTGCGAAATCACAGTCTGCACCACTATGTCCAGCTTAAAAGTTTGATTTTTCTAAATAAATATTTTAAGATGGATTAATCTTTACACATTTGGTCCTGAAACAATATGATACTCATATAATATAAAATCTCTGGTTCTTTTCTTTAGTGAATGATGTTAGCAATGCGTTGTTTCAAGAGTGTATGAAATAAAAATGTCTATTTCCAATATTATTTAGTAATGTAAAAGGAAAGTACAGATTTGAGTAGCGTATACCAGAACATATCAAAATGATACTGTATATGAATTGTTGTCAAGGAAGTGCATAAGATTGTTTTTTTTTTACATTCAAAATATTTTTAGTGAATTTATAAACAAATTTTCTCAGTGAAGACACATTAAAAGTTGTTTATTTCCAGAGTGAATATGTCTACAACACATATGTCAAAACACTGACACCTCTGTATCAGTGACTTGATCACAGCTGAATGCTAGAAAGATGAGCGATACATGACAAAACGCGTCATATTAGGTTTGCATTTTGTTAAGAGTTACACAGTATTCATATGTTTTGTTATGTATTCATTCTATGTGTAAACTTTCCCATTTAAGTTCCATAGTTTTCTGAGGATGGGGACTTTATCTTATTCATATTTTATCCTTAGTACCTTAGTCAGTGGCTAACATCTAGTTATGTGGCATATAAGACATGACATGAGAACTAATAATTAGTTTCTCTTTTCTGACATTTTGTAGTCTTTTTCACCAATTAATGTACTATGATTGTTATGCCCTTGTTGTTTATTCCATCCAAATATTTTAATTGCTAAAAATTATTGTAAAGCTTCTGACACTTAATACTAAGTAGTTTCCAAAAAGAAGATAATCTAGTATAATTTTAAATACTTTTTAATTTTAAAAGTGCCCACCAATTTTTATAGTTTCATTAAAACTGAAAATATCAGAAAAAAATGCTACAAAAATCTCACTAATAGACCATCAAGCTCTCATGTGCCTTTTTCAAAATAACTCTTATACTCTGTCCATCCATCCCACTTCTCTGGTTACTACTGTGATGTTTTTCTTCACTTTTGAGTTATGTGGTAGTCCATATAAATAGGATTCCTTTCAGTTTCATAGTTCTCCATTCCAACTACATGCCACAGCTGTACTTCACTTTTTAATCATTATTTTTTACAAACTATGCAATATTTTGGTGGCTTTGCTTAAACTCATTTTTGGTTATGCATAAATCACATCATCTTTATTTTTGTGCAATTTCTTCCAGTTTATTAGTTATCACTTCCTCTAATCTTCTGGATTCATGTCTCAAGTATTTATTTTCATTTATATTATAGTTTCCTACAGTTCTATTTGGTTAGTTTTTTCAAAATACTCTTGTCACTTTTATATCTATTTCTATTTAATGTCTTTAAAACAAATCAAATACATTTTTAAGATATATTCTGCGAGTTTATCTGCTGACTTTTATTCAATTCTGTTTATTTGCAAGGTTTTTTTTGGGGGGGGGCTTTGTTTTTTGGTGTGGTCTCTATATATTGATCATTGGTAGTTCTTTCAGGCCCATTTTCTAAAAAAGTATCTGGTTGTGCCATAAGCTTTCAATACCATCAACCCAGGATCACATTTCTATTAATTATGAGGTCAATTGTGAAAAGTCTGTTTTTCCTTTTTTTAGTGTGTTATTTATATTTTCATTTTGTGTTTTTTCTACTTTTCAACCACCCCAAAACAAAGTTAGAGCATTCCAGTGTCCCAGATACATTCTGAGAAATTATCTAGCATCCCCACTATTCCCACTAGATGTGTAACCTTTGATTAAAGATATAATGTCTAATCTTTTCCCTGTTTTGGAGGTTTACTCAGGCTATTCTGTGCCATTTAAGTAAGACTTCATTAAAGACATGGCTTTAGGCTACCTGGAGACAGCAAATAACATCATGGTAAATGCAATTTCCTTCATAGATTTGTTTTTTCTTTGTTCTAAACTCTACAGATATCCACTAACCTATCATTTGTCTAGCCATGTAATTTAGTCTAGTGATTTTATTTTTTCTTTTCTTTTTTTTAAGAGAGAGACAGAGGAGAGAGAGAGAGAGAGAGAGAGAGAGAGAGAGAGAGAGAGAATTTTTAATATTTATTTTTCAGTTTTCGGTGGACACAACATCTTTATTTTATGTGGTGTTGAGGATTGAACCCAGTGCCCTGTGCATGCCAGGTGAGCACATTACTGCTTGAGCCACATCCCCAGCCCCAATTGATTTTATTTTTTAACTTGACATTTTGAATTAATTTTATACTTATGGAAGAATAATATAATAGTGAAAAAGTTTTCTTGTAGACTTTACCAACTATCTACTAACATTGAAATAATTATAGTACAATTATTAGAAGTAAATAACTAACATTAGAGTTAATTAACATTATATATTAGAGTTAATAACAAAACAAAAACATTGTTTGTATTTCATTAGTTTATTTACCATCCTTTTTTCCATTCTAGAATTCTATCAGAACCACACATTCCTGTGCTTCCTGTAGTCTATAATATTTCCTAGTCTCCCGTTGTCTTTCCTTTTTTAAACTTTTGGACAGTGTATTATTTTAATCAATGTTCTTTGATTTGGGTTTGTTTGATATTTTTTCCATGATGCAGTGAGGTTATGCATTTTGGATATGAACACCAGGAATATATGGCATCATCTCTATGCACCATATTATGAGGTTTAAGATGTCACTGGAGATGTTACTTTATTTGTGATAGGATTACATTCTAATAATCCCATAGAGAGTTAAAATTACTGTAAGTCAAAAATACATTTACTACACTTAATCTACCATAACTTAGCAGCATTCTATACTGTAGTGTATCCATTGATTACTTCCTGATCTCTTGGTAGCTTGCTGCTTCTGTGCAGTATCATGAGAATCATACTGCATACTGTTACTATGAGAAAAACTCAAAATTCAGAATTAAGAGTTCAGTTTCTATCGTTAAGTGGAACGATTATAAGAATCCTCTGTTCATACTATTACTGGTAAATTGACTTCAATCACTGTGCTAAGGTGGTTTTGTTTTGTTTATTTGTTCTGAAGTGACTCCCTGTTTATTTAATAAACTTCTTGAGGGAGATACTTTGCCATTATGAATTTGAATTTGTCTTTAAAGTATTAATTATTAATAGTACTATCCATAATTGGATCTTGTCTTTAGTTGTAGCTGAAATTTTGGTCTCATCATGATTTTTTAATCCTTTTTTGTTCTACATTTGTTAACTATAATTCTAGTGTAAGTGAGAGCTTTCTCCCTGTGCATTTATTTACTGTCAATATGGACATATGCACATGTATTTTATTGTATCCACTATAATCTAAAACCATTAGTATTTATTTATGTTACACTGACAAACTCTTCCACCATTAGCCAATAAAGACTCTTTCAAATTAGCTCCTGTGTTCTTTTAATAATTTTTATTTCTTCCCCTTAATTCCTTCCATACTTCTTCCTTTCTTCCATCTTTCATAATTTCCTTCTTCCCTCTCTCTCTCCCTCCCTCTCTAGTACTTCCTTTCCTGTGACACCAAAACAAGTTTCATGTTCATGTGATAGTTGTTATCCCCAGCTTTATGATCAATGTGTTCTGAAAGATTTATAAGATTTTCTTTTCTTCTTTTTTTTTTTTAAGAACACAATTTATAAACCAAGAATAAGCTTTAAACATGACTTTTGCTATGAGAAATTTCACTTCAATTTCCTCTCACTGTTCAGACGAGGAAATTTATCATATATATTAACCTACACATATCCACACATCTATAATTCTACAATTGTTTGTTCATATACATATTTATTATTTTCCTTATCTAGCTATTATCTATCTATCCAGATCTATGCACACATAGTGACATCTTGGATACCAATTCAACTCCACAGGGTTAATTTTACCCCACTCCCTGCCTTGTTTTTGATCTGTAATTTCCCTTATATTGTGAGCCTAATTGTTATATTCAGTATTTTTACTTATTTGCTCAATTCTAGTGTGTACATGATTGTTTTAGAACTATTAATATCTTTACCAATGAAATTGCAGTATTTATAATTAGGTTGTGTTTAAGCTTTACTATAGAGTCTTCAAAATACTATCTTTAGTTTCAGTTCCTTCCTTTTCCCAACTCCTTCATTGCGGTCATGTTACTTATTTATTTTAAGGTTAGATTCATTTGTGAGGGATTGTATCCCATTTTAAATCTTTCCATATTGTGGTGGGTTTGAATGGCTTTTATTTGGAGTATGTGAAACATGTATAAAACCTTACTATGATTCTGAGGCAGAACTCTACAAAAAAGATATAATGAGAAAAATGTTGCTTTCTCCTCATCTTTGCTACTGTGTTGCCATTTGTCCCTCTTTCCATTTTTTAACAATCCTTTATGGATAAAAATTCTTAGTTTCTCATTTATATTTTCCTTTATTAATTTTTCACAATTGAGTAAAAATGTTTTTTTAATTGTGATAAAAACATTTAAATTAGATTCACTTATTTTTCAAATTTTTAAATGCACACTATGGTGTTTGTCATTTATAGAAACAATATTGTATAGCAGGTCTCTAGAACTTTTAGCAGCACCAAAATCTTATATTCACTGAACAGTAAATCTCCCTTTATTCCTCTCCCTCAGGTCCCAGCATTCCATATTCTGCTGTTCCTATGAGTATGACTACTTTAGGTCCTTTATGCAAGTGCAAACATTAAGTATCTGTGTATGTGTGACTAGCTTATTATGCAATCAACATGACGTCCTCAGGTTTATCCACATTTCCAAACATGGAAAAAATGTCTTCTTTCTTTAAGGTGGCATAATATTCCACTATATGTCCATATTACAATTGATTAATCCATTCATTTGTTGGTATACTTTTAGATTGTTTCTATATCTTGAATTTGGGAACTGAATTCTTGGACATGATATCAAAATTGGAGCAATAAAAGCAAAATTAGAAAAGTGAAACCACATAAAACTGAAATAAATACTTCTTCACAACAAAAGAAACAATCAACAGAGTGTAAAGTAATCTATGAGATTGGAGAAAGTATTTACAAATCAAAGGAAATAGTATACCAAATATATAAGGCACTTCATAAATTAATAGAAAAATGAATAAAATATCGGAATGAGTAAAAGACATGAACAGACATTTCCCAAATAAAATATAGAAATTACGACATATGCATAAAAATTACTTGATCTTATGAATCACCATGGAAATGAAAATTAAAGTTATAATGAATACTTTATCACTTCACACCAATTAGATTAGCTGTTATATTTTTAAGAGATAGCAAATATTAGCAAGGATATGAGAAGATTGGGAACCCTTTTATTTCACGGGTGAGAATGTAAAGTAGTACAGCCAGGATAAATAAGTATGATAGTTTCTCAAAAAACTTAAAAATTGAATGAGCATAAGATTTACTAATCATATACCTGAACATAATTTGAAGCAAAGTAATTTGAAGCAGGATCTTGAAGAGATATCTCCACACCCAAGTGTATTGCAGCATTATTCACAATAGCCAAACCCTCAAAACAACCTAAATGTTCACCAACATTTGTTTTTACATTGAGTTTATTCTAATATGAAAGAGTAGACTGTATATTCTGATTTTATTTTTTCACTTAACAGCATGTCCTGGAAATCACTGGATGTCACATCACAGAACTCTTTCTCACTCCATTTCAAACTGCACAGTGCTTAGTGTGAGCATGTAGAAAAGCTTACTCAACCATTTCCCATGAATGGGCAGGCATTTAGATTGCTTTCCATATTTTGCAATTCCATACAATGTTGCAAAGTAATAATCATGCCTGTCACCATTTTTGTAATTTTAGAGGGATATATTTCTACTACTGATAGAATAGAATTAGTGTGTCAAAAAGTAAGGCACCAGGCTGGGGATGTGGCTCAAGCAGTAGGCCTGGCTTCAATCCTCAGCACCACACAAACAAAATGTGTCCGCCGAAAACTAAAAATAAATAATAAAACTCTCTCTCTCTCTCTCTCTCTCTAAAAAAAAAAAAAAAAGTAATGCACCATTTTAAAAGCACTGTGTACAAGGTTTTTTCTTTTTTCTTTTTTTCTGGATATGAAAGGTATCATACTGAGATGAATTAAAGCTTTACTGTAATTTTTTTTATTGGTTGTTCAAAACATTACAAAGCTCATGATATATCATCTTTCATACATTTGACTCAATTGGGTTATGAACTCCCATTTTTACCCCATATACAAATTGCAGAATCACATCGGTTACACACTCACGTTTTTACATAATGGCATATTAGTGACTGTTGTATTCTGCTACCTTTCCTATCCCCTACTATCCCCCCTCCCCTCCCCTCCCATCTTCCCTCTCTACCTCATCTGCTGTTGTTCAGTTCGCTCCCTTGTTTTCCCCCCCTTTCCCTTCACAACCTCTTATATGTAATTTTGTGTAACATTGAGGGTCTCCTACCATTTCCATATGCTTTCCCTTCTCTCTCCATTTCTCTCCCCCCACTCCTCTCTGTTTAATGTTAATCTTTTCCTCATGCTCTTCCTCCCTGTTCTGTTCTTAGTTGCTCTCTTTATGTCAAAGAAGACATTTGGCATTTGTTTTTTAAGGATTGGCTAGCTTCCCTTAGCATAATCTGTTCTAATACCATCCATTTCCCTGCAAATTCTATGATTTTGTCATTTTTTAGTGCTGCGTAATACTCCATTGTGTGTAGATGCCACATTTTTTTTTATCCATTCATCTATTGAAGGACATCTAGGTTGGTTCCACAGTCTAGCTATTGTGAATTGTGCCGCTATGATCATTGATGTCGCAGTATCCCTATAGTATGCTCTTTTAAGATCCTCAGGGAATACTCCAAGAAGAGCAATAGCTGGGTCAAATGGTGGTTCCATTCCCAGCTTTCCCAGGAATCTCCAAACTGCTTTCCAAATAGGCCTCAACAATTTGCAGTACCACCAGCAGTGTACAAGTTAACCCTTTTCTCCACATCCTTGCCAGCACTTATTGTTGTTTGTCTTCATACTGGCTGCCAATCTTACTGGAGTGAGATGGTATCTTACGGTGGTTTTGATTTGCATTTCTCTGACTGCTAGAGATGGTGAGCATTTTATCATGTACTTGTTGATTGATTGTATGTCCTCCTCTGTGAAGTGTCTGTTCAGGTCCTTGGCCCATTTGATGATTGGGTTATTTGTTATCTTATTGTTTAATTTTTTTAGTTCTTTGTATATTCTGGATATTAGGGCTCTATCTGAAGTGTGAGGGGTAAAAATTTGTTCCCAGGATGTAGGCTCTCTATTTACCTCTCTTATTGTTTCTCTTGCTGAGAAAAAAACTTTTTAGTTTAAGTAAGTCCCGTTTGTTTATTCTTGTTATTAACTCTTGGGCTATGGGCGTCCTATTAAGGAATTTGGAGACCGACGCCACACTATGTAAATCGTAGCCCACTTTTACTTCTATCAGGCACAGAGTCTCTGATTTGATATCTAGCTCTTTGATCCATTTTGAGTTAACTTTTGTGCATGGCGAGAGAAAGGGGTTCAGCTTCATTTTGTTGCATATGGATTTCCAATTTTCCCAGCACCATTTGTTGAAGATGCTATCCTTCCTCCATTGCATGCTTTTAGCCCCTTTATCAAATATAAGAAAGTTGTAATTTTGTGGATTGGTTTCTGTGTCCTCTATTCTGTACCATTGGTCCACCTGCCTGTTTTGGTACCCGTTCCACGCTGTTTTTGTTACTATTGCTTTGTAGTACAGTTTGAACTCTGGTATCGATATACCTCCAGATTCACACTTCCTGCTTAGAATTGCTTTTGCTATTCTGAGTCTTTTGTTTTTCCATATGAATTTCATGATTGCTTTAACTATTTCTACAAGAAATGCCGTTGGGATTTTGATTGGTATCGCATTAAACTTGTAGATAACTTTGGATAATATCGCCATTTTGATGATGTTAGTTCTGCCTATCCATGAACAGGGTACATTTTTCCATCTTCTAAGATCTTCTTCTACTTCTCTCTTTAGGGTTCTGTAGTTTTCATTGTATAAATCTTTCACCTCTTTTGTTAGGTTGATTCCCAAGTATCTTATTTTCTTTGAGGATATTGTGAATGGAGTGGTTTTCCTCATTTCCATTTCAGAAGTTTTGTTACTGATATACAGGAATGCCTTTGATTTATACATGTTGATTTTATATCCTGCCACTTTGCTGAATTCATTTATTAACTCTAGCAGTTTCTTTGTAGACCCTTTTGGGTCTGTTAGATATATTATCATGTCATCTTCAAATAGCGATAATTTAAGTTCTTCTTTTCCTATTTTTATGCCTTTAATTTCTTTTGTCTAATTGCTCTGGCTAGTATTTCAAGAACTAAATTGAATAGAAGTGGTGATAGAGGGCATCCCTGTCTTGTTCCAGATTTTATAGGGAATGCCTTCAGTTTTTCTCCATTTAGGATGATGCTAGCCTGAGGTTTAGCATATATAGCTTTTACCATGTTTAGGTAAGTTCCTGTTATCCCTAGTTTTTCTAGTGTTTTGAACATAAAGGGATGCTGTACTTTGTCGAATGCTTTTTCTGCATCTATCGAGATGATCATATGGTTCTTGTCTTTAAGTCTATTGATGTAGTGGATTACATTTATTGATTTCCGTATATTGAACCAGCCTTGCATCCCAGGGATGAATCCTACTTGATCATGATGCACAATTTTTTTGATATGCTTTTGTATTCAATTCGCCAGGATTTTATTGAGAATTTTTGCATCCAAGTTCATTAGAGATATTGGTCTGTAGTTTTCTTTCTTTGAAGTGTCTTTGTCTGGTTTTGGGATCAGGGTGATTTTGGCCTCATAGAATGTATTTAGAAGAACTCCTTCTTTTTCTATTTCTTGAAATAGCTTGAAAAGTATTGGTATTAATTCTTCTTTGAAGGTTTTGTAGAACTCCGCTGTATACCCATCCGGTCCAGGGCTTTTTTTGGTTGGTAGTCTTTTGATGGCTTCTTCTATTTCTTCCTTTGTTATTGGTCTGTTTAAATTGTGTGTGTCTTCCTGACTCAATCTGGGCAGATCGTATGACTTAAGAAATTTTTCCATATCTTCACTATCTTCTATTTTATTGGAATATAGGGTTTCAAAATACTTTCTAATTATCTCTGTATTTCTGTAGTGTCTGTTGTGATATTGCTTTTTTCATCCCCTGTGTTAGTAATTTGAATTCTCTCTCATCTTCTCTTTGTTAGCATGGCTAAGGGCCTGTTGATCTTATTTTTTCAAAGAACCAACTTTTAGTTTTTTCAATTTTTTCAATGGTTTTTTTTGTTTCAGTTTCATTGATTTCTGCTCTAATTTTAATTATTTCTTGTCTTCTACTACATTTTCTGTTGTTTTGCTCTTCCTTTTCTAGGTTTTTGAGGTGTAGTGTGAGTTCATTTATTTGTTGTTTTTTTCTTTTTTTGAGGAAAGAACTCCGAGAAATGAATTTCCCTCTTAAAACTGCTTTCATTGTGTCCTGTAGATTCCAGTATGTTGTGTCTGTATTGTCATTTGTCTCAAAGAATTTTTTTATCTCCTCCTTTATGTATTCTGTAACCCATTGATCATTCAGTAACATTGTTCATTTTCCATGTGATGTAGGATTTTTCCTTCCTTCTTTTATCATTGATTTCCAGTTTCATTCCATTATGATCAGATATGGTGCATGGTATTATCTCCACGACTTTATATTTACTAAGAGTTGCCCTATGGCACAATATATGGTCTATCTTTGAGTAGGATCCTTGTGCTGCTGAGAAGAATGTGTATCCACTTGATGATGGTTGACATATTCTATATATGTCAGTTAAGTCTAGGTTATTGATTGTGCTATTGAGTTTTATACTTTCTTTATTCAGCTTTTGTCTAGAGGATCTGTCTAATGGCGAGAGCGGTGTGTTGAAGTCACCCATAATTATTGTGTTGAAGTCTATTTGACTCTTGAACTTGAGGAGAGTTTGTTTTAAGAACATTGCAGCACCATGGTTTGGTGTATACAAATTGATAATTGTTATGTCTTGTTAGTGGATGGTTCCTTTTAACATTATATAGTGTCCTTCTTTATCCCTTTTGATTAACTTAGGTTTGAAGTTAATTTTATTCGATATGAGTATGACCACTCCTGCTTGCTTCCAAGGGCCATGTGAGTGGTATGATTTTTCCCAACCTTTTACCTTCATCCTGTGTATGTCTTTTCCTATCATATGAGTCTCCTGAAAGCAGCATATTGTTGGATTTGTTTTTTTGATCCAGGTTACTAGCCTATGTCTCTTGATTGGTGAGGTTAGGCCATTAACATTTAAGGTTACAATTGAAATATGATTTGTATTTCCATCATGTTTATTTATTTATTTATTTTAGTTTGGCTAGTTTTTGCTCTTTGGTTATTTTCCTCCCCCTTTACTGAGATACCTCCCACTGTTAGTTTTTGGCACTATTTTTCAATTCCTCTTCTTGTAGTGGAATGCTTTGCAGTGCTGGTTTTCTGGCTTCAAATTCTTTTAGCTTTTGTTTATCGTGGAAGATTTTAATTTCATTGTCAAATCTGAAGTTTAATTTTGCTGGATACAGTATTCTTGGTTGGAATCCATTATTTTTCAGCATTTGAAATACATTGTTCCAGGATCTTCTCGCTTTCAAAGTCTGTGATGAAAAATCAGTCATTAACCTAATTGGTTTACCCCTGAATGTAATCTGCCTCCTTTCTCTCGTAGCTTTTAATATTCTCTCCTTGTTCTGTATGTTGGCTATCTTCATAATTATATGTCTTGGAGTTGGTCTATTACAGTTTTGAATATTTGGGGTCCTGTAGGCTTCCAGAATTTGGCAATCCATTCCATCTTTCATCTCTGGGAACTTTTCTAGAATTATTTCATTTAATAGGTTGTCCATTCCTTTGCTTTGATTCTCTATGCCTTCTTCTATCCCGATGACTCTCAAATTTGGTTTTTTATGACATCCCATATCTCTTGAATAGATTGCTCGTGGGATTTAAGCATCTTTTCTGTGTTGACTATATTCTTTTCAAGTTGATAAACTTTGTCTTCATTATCTGATGTTCTGACTTCTACTTGATCTAGTCTATTTGTAATATTCTCATTTGAGTTTTTAATTTGGTTTATAGTTTCCTGCATTTCTAGGATTACTGTTTGATTTTTTTTAAGATCTCTATCTCCTGGTAAAGCTCATTCTTTGCCATTTGAATTTGTTTAATTCATTTTAAAAATATGCTTTTATTGCTTGGACTTGCTGTCTCATGTCTTCTCTAATATTCCTTTCCATCTGAGTTAGGTATGCCTTGAGTTCTTTCCCTATCCATATTTTGGACGCTTCTAGGTCCTCCTGTAGATTTAAGTTGTCCTGCATTGTTTGTACTCCTTTTTTCCCTTGTTTTTTCATGATGTTTACGTTACTTTCCAGCTCTGTTTGGTTGCTGTGTTTCTGCTCTCTTCTATAGATTTGGTTTTGTATATCTCTGTTGTCTCTCTTTTGTGTTGGTAGACTATGCCTGCTAATGTGGATTCCGCTGGGAAGGAATTCCGATGGCGGAGCTCCAGTGACATCACCTCTCTGCTATGGCGGGCCCCACGCTCCTTGCTGAGGTGTCCGAATGGGGGGTGGGACTGGACTGCCTCTGGTTGGTTTCAGCTCCGGGTCGCCAGCGGGGGGGGCGGTCTCCAGCCGCCCAGTTGCGTGGGCAGTAGGTGGGCTTTCGACGGCAGGCAGGCGATCTCTAGCCACCCAGACGCGCAGTAGGTCGCCAGCAGGCGGGCGGTCTCTAGCTGCCCAATCATGCGGGTAGCCGGAGGGCTATCTGTCGTTGGCGGGGGGGGGGGGGCGTTACTGTAATTTTTTTTAAATACTGATATATATATTTGGAAAATTCTACTAAACAGCTTTCAGGAAAATTTCTCAAATATATTATCATTCTAATTTCTAAACATAAAACATTAATTATCTGCCAAATAATGAAAAAGTATTTTTAGAGATGTATCAAAAACATAAAACAGTTTTTTCTTTTGATTATATACAGGGAAAATTGTAATTTAACAAAAATGGTGTACAAACATTATCAGTTCTTTAGAAGTAATTGTGACTCTCACATGCCTATGTGTTGTTAAAACTATAAAATGCTAAAAAGGTAAACTTTTTTCAGGTCATTTTTATGAGCTATCCTATTTGTTGGCAGAACAATGAAACTATTTTTCTTCCTTTTGTATTTGTCACTGAAAATATTTCCACCAATGTAACCAGGAGGGAAAATTTAAAGAACAGCACTTTAAATTTTCATACTACACACCTATTTCAGTATTTCCACACTTCCCAAACTCTTAGGCTATATTCTCAACATAAAAGAATGATACACAGGTCCAGATGTGTATAATTAACATTAGTGAATAGAAATTAAAGACTATAATTATAAGTTGGTGAGAAGAGAAAAATAATTATCCTATGCTATGTAAGATCAAATTTCTGGTGTCACAAAATCATTGTACTATAATATAAAAAAGAAGCTGCAAGTTATTTTTATGACTTAAGATACACTTATTATTTTTGAGGCAATGAGGGGAGGTAGAGGAAAAATTATGGCATATAACTAAGATACATTCTCAAACAGGACTTAAGAAGAATTTGTATTGTCATAAATCTAAGTATTTAAAAATCAAGTGACAACTTAGGAGTACTTCTCTGGGAACTGAGAAACATTGCTTCATTGGGAAAATGAAAGCATCATTGTATGATTAATACATTCCAGCAAATATCAGGAATACAAGTTTTAATATACTTAATCAACATGGTTACACTTATTAATTGTTAGATTGTCTGTTTGCTTTTATATTCACCTGGTTGTAAAAAAAATAGGTATGTTATTTATATAAACTTGAGGTTTATAGCACAAAAGATATAGATTTTGATTTTCAACATATCAGGTAACCAATCTACATAAGGTTAAAACAGAAGACCACAATAGATGCTATACAGATGACTTCCTTTTTAGATGAATAAAGAAAATCTTTTAAAGAGTTACTTGGTTCTTCAAAAGAAATGTAGTAATATCTTCATGTCAATGATTGCTTATTATTCTGATCCATCATAAAGCATTACCTTCAGTTAATTTATACATTATTTAAGGAAGAAAAACACAATTTAGTAATAATACTTATTTGCATTAATACTTAACTTTCAATAATGCATAGTATAACCGGGCAAATTCACCAGTGAAATAGAAAACTCGAGCAACAAATGAATTAGACTTAGTAGAAATCTCTGGAACATTATACCTAGAAGGAACAGAAAAATTTTTTTTCCCAAATGTACATGTATCATTCTTAAAACTACATCAGATTACTAGAAATTTTAAATGTCTATCTTCACCAACATTTATTGTTGCTTATATTCTTGATTGTTGCCATTCTGACTGGAGTGAGATAAACTTCAATATAGTTTCAATTTGTATTTCTTTAATTGCTAGAGATATTGGACATTTTTTCTTGTCTTTGTTGACCATTTGTATTTCTTCTTCTTTGACGTGTCTGTTCAGTTCCTTTGCCCATTGATTGATGAGGTTATTTGTTTTTTGGTGTTAAGTTTTTTTTAATTCTTTATATGTCCTGGAGATTAATGCTCTATCTGAGGTACAAGTGAAAGATTTTATCCTATGCTGTAGGTTCTATCTTTATTCTCTTGATTGTTCCTTCAACTGAAGAAGCTTTTAGTTTGATAACATCCTGTTTATTTGCCATAGTCTGTCTGGGTTAAATAACCGAGAGGTGACAAGCAACTTGAAGGTTGAATCAGGAACTACTTTATTGCAAGTGAACTCAGCAGGAACTGAGTGAGAACTAAAAGTAGTGGGCACCCGAGATAGCAGGAGCCGCTTCTCTGCCAGACTGCAGAGGTACATATACCCAACTAATTACACACAGCTTAACTTAATTGATATCATCTAGACACAGCAGTCAGTCATTAAAGAGTCTTCACCATCTTAATGGCTCATTGGCGTTGACTCAGAAACTACTCCTCCTAGCATACTGCCAGGCGCCATCTTAACTTGGTTGTGGCCCTCATCATTTATTGATTCTTAATTTTACTTCTTGTGCTTTAGAAGTCTTGTTGTGGAATTTGGTTCCTAAGCTGACAAGATGGAGTGTTGGCCCTATATTTTCTTATTTTTAGAAACACAACTATTTTGTATTTCTTGATGACAAAGTTCAGTATAAAGTCATAGTAGTCAAGACAATGTAACTGTGGATTAAGAACTCAAATATAAATCAGTGAAACACTATTGAAAATCAAAAATTAAATTTTTACAATTAACATCTGTTGATTTTCAGCTGGGGTAGTTGGGTAATTCATAATGGGAATATTATTCCTTTTAAGAAATAATGCTCAGCAACTATATATTTATATGTGAAAAATGAAGCTGGACCCATATTTTCTGTCATATGTAAAAATTAAATTAAAATTTAGAAGCTAAAACAATTTGATCTTAGTTAAGAAACCAAAGTATAAGTGACAAATACATAGGTCAATTTAACTTCATCAAATTTAAAAGAAATTGCTTTTAAAAGATGAAAGTAAATAAATACACAACCCACATAGTGGAAAAAATATCCGTACATCATATATCTATTATGAATTTCAAACCTTAAATATTTGAAAAAAATTTACAGCTCAAAAATTAAAGACAATCTAGCTAAAACAAATGGGCAAAACATATAAGTAGACATTTCTCCAAAACAAAAGATAACATATAGGCACATAAAAATGGCGCTCAATATAATTAGTCACTAGGTACCACTAAGTTACCTAAGGTACCATTTTCTACGTAATATGATGAATTATTATCCTAAAAAACTATACCACAAGTGTTGCAACTTCATGAAGAAAGTAGAAGCCTCATATATTGCTGATGAGAAAATAATATGCTCAATCACTTGGAACAATTGTTTAACAATTACTCAAAAAGTTCAATATGATGTCACCAAATGATCCATCAATTTTACTCCTAAGTATGTAAATAAGCTAATTAAAATATGCACAAGTAAACATTCATACACAACTGTTTAAATAAGCATTATTTATTTTTATAATAATCTGAAAATGGTATCAAAACAATTGTTCATAACTTATTAATAGATAAAGAAAATACAGTACATCCTTCTAATAGAATATTATTTCCAATAAAAAAAGAATTAAGATTTGAGAGTTTGCTACAATGTTGAAAGAATGCTAAGTGAAAGCAACTAATAGCCAAAGAGCATATACAATTATATGCTACATATACTAAAAGCGCAAATATATACCATAGAATAGGAAAGTCCGCAGAGACAGAAAACATATTAGTGGTTGCCAAGTATTAGGATAGGGGAAAATAAGGACAGACTGCTCTTACATACAAAATTTCTTTTTAGACTGAAGACAATATCTAAAATTGGAGTGTAATGATGGTTGCACAGCTCTGAATATACATACTCCAAAACACTTTAACTGTATACTTTAAAATGAAGCATTTTATCATATGTAAATTGTGTCTTAATAAAGCCTTCAGGAAAAAACAAAAATATAATCTAAGAACTGTTGACTCTGGAAAATGAAGTGGCTCCAAGAAATGAAGTCAGTTTTAACTGCTTATATAAATAAATTCTTCAGAGTGGAAAAAATAAAGTTGAGAACAATATATTTATTTTGATCAGGAGGAAAACTGAATCGTGGTGATGTATGTAGGAAAGTGATTGAACTTTTCTTTCCGTGTTTTTTAATGCCATTCTCTTTTATTTAGAGTTGTTTACACAAGGATTTTATTTCAGCTAATGAGTGTTTTGCTCATATTGATCTTTGTGAGATGGTGTTTTATTTGACATGTTAAAGGCCTTATTTCAGCTCCTCAGACTCCTAGGTTTATTGTAATGCAAGCATCTTTTATGAATCTGTTGTTTTTCCCTTTTCTTTGTCTGATAATTCTATGAGTTGCACTTATTAATGGATTGCAAATGTATATATCATTAGTCTACCAATTTTAGTGCGTTAGAATTAAGTAAAGATTAAAAATGAGGTTATTCACTTATTAAAACACACACATTTAATTAGTAATTATGAAGAACTAAAATCAGTGGTTCAAATGTGCATGAATAATCATTTAAGCTCTTATGATTTAATGTTTTTTTTTTTTTTTTTACTTTCAGGTACTTAAAAAGTTAACACATGATAATGGATTATGTAGTACCTGAAAAAATACATATGTATTTTTTAATACAAAGCAGTAACAATGTTTGGACATATCCTGTGGCTAAATTATATAATGTAATAAATATTCATAGAATCAGGATGTATTTATCTTGGCACATCAAAGTGTTCACCAACCAGAAAAGTTAACTGAACTTAAGTTTCCAATGCTTTTAGTGAAGTTTCATTATGTAACTTTGATGGATTGAAATATTGCATGTTATTTTGAGATAGGATAGGAGAAATAAGAAACAAGTAGAAAATAGACATAAAAGATGGACAAGAAAATAAGGTTTTAATTCAAAAATTTCTTGCATTTTTTCTAGATCTGTTATCCCATAGACCAGTCTCTTTTTCTAGGCCATTTACTCCCAAATTCCTGGCAAATCTGTAAATCTACCTTTTCACTCTTAATTAACAACCCAAATAAATAAATTATTCAAGGAGAGAGAGATACAATATCTTGAGAAATATATAAATTAAGAGTTTCCATCACTATTGATCATGTCGACCTAAGGATCCTGAGATTTACCAGACCATCAGACACTCTCTTGAGGTGAATGGACTGATATTTATTCCTGTTTACCTTCCCATGCCCAACCTCACCAAGTTTCCTTTTAAAAAAAAGAGCTGGGAACCCCCAGGATACGTTCCTCACTCTCAATATGACTCTTATTCCCCTTGAATGTCTATCTAATTTCCTGAAGAAACCTCTGTCCGTGTCTCTGACTGGTGCCTCCTGAAATTATTGTTCATGTTAGCCAAGAACCCTGTTGGTCTTGAGTTGATTTCGGAAACTTCTCAGACCCTTCTTCAGAAATACTTCTTCTCCCATGACAGTTGAATCAATATTCATCATTTCTTCCCCAGATGTCAAGCTCATATCATCTGGCTTGAGACCCAAACACCATAGCCACATTTTTTTTTGCCAACACAGCTAGAAAACACCTCGAAACTATGAGGTACTCACCATAAATCCCCTCATTAGCATAAACAGAAGCATTCAAAAAGATTGAAAACTCTATCCTAGGAACCCTGAAAAAGACCACCTAAGTTGTTTATTTTACAATATAAAAATATAGATATTTAAAATACTAGATTTTTGCTATTTTCATAGCAAACAATAATTATATTGAATGAATGTATACTATCTTATGATAATATTTTCAAAATTAAAGCTTAGATACCTAGATTTATTTGTTCTCTTAAATAAGAAAATTTCACTAAACATACTTAGACACTGTACAATTTCCATTCTCCACTTGCATGCCTCTACCAAAAATAATTTTATAAGACTTGTGGCATAATTTTGTACAACTTTTAAATATTATGCATTTGCCTTGCTTGATTTTTTTTTTGATATTCTAAATTTAGGATTAATGTAATCCTGAAAAAGTCCATCACTATTTAAATGATCACAAATGTTGTCATTAAAGTAAAAAAAAATCAGTTATTTTAGTTTCTTATTTGTGATTGCTGCTTCCTTATCACCCTCACACCATTCTTGCCTTCTGAACAAAGACAATGAGATGCCCAGTTGCTGAACTGCCCTCTTTTTTGACAATACCTAACCTAGAACAGACATTGCTTTCCCCAATCTTTATAATTTTCTAATGAGTACCTCCCTATAAGTTCTGTCTTACTGAGACTCCCCAGGTTTCTTTTTATGTACACCTTCTCTTGCTTGCAGTAAGCTAAACAAACCTAGCTTTGACTGCAAGTGTGTTACTGGTGGGATTAGATAGTTTGGAGCAAAAAGTAATAACATTATAATTTACACTGTACAGTATCAGCCAGGCCATTATGTTGATTGTAGACTGAAGATATATAGGAAGAAGAATGACAAACCATAAACCAAAGTTCAGAGAAAGATCATATGGCTGCAAACATGATGTTCATAAAAATGAGTAGAGACAGTGTTAGATAGTGGATGTATCTGACAACAGAGCCAACTGAATTTTCTTATGGGTTTTATAAGAGAGAAGAGAAAAAGACGACTCTGAAGATTTGGCTATGCTTCTAGAGGGACAATATTGATGTTCATGTAAATCAAATGATTATAATATAAAGAGGCCTGAGTAGAGTTCTGTTTGGACTTATTAAATTTAAGGTAGTATCCTGTTGAAGATATTAAATAAGCAATTGCATATATGAATATAGAGTTCAGGGGATAATTTGAGCTTATATTGGTCTTCCCAGAATAGATGTTATTTATATCTATAAGAATGATAGAAAAAATTAAATTTAAATTATTTGAAAAAAAAGAATGGTAGAGATCAATGATACATTAACACTATTTTTTTGCGTCAATATTTTCCAAGTAGATTTGCTGTTAAACCTTTGGTCAGATTTGTTTTTGTTTCCGGTAGATCTTGCAACCTCTGTAGGAGATCTTGGTTTTCAGAGTGTCTTATATTTATCAGTGTCTTGAAATTCCTTTTACATGTCCAGAGTTTAAATTTTTATACAAGTCAAGAAGACCACAAAGAGCAATTTCAGAATATCTTATCATCTATTTTTCTCTTAGTGTTTAATTGTATATATTATTCTGAAGTTAGATATTCAAACAAATTGTATTAGAGCTATCACTGGATATATAGGATGGGAGAAAAATAATTCAGTTTCAAAATGTAGTATTTTGATCTAAATTTTCAGTTAAAAAATCCAACTATTTTCAATGGTTTATTTTGTGACATAATACTATGTATTTTAATCATTCCTACTGCCGATAATTTGTCACAATATATCCACAATGACTCTACTGGAATTACATTTTTGCTAATTTTTCACTTTTAAATAGAATCCAATTCAATTTGAATCCATATCTGGCATATAAATTTGATAAGAACAAACTGGAACACAGTAAAATAGTTGAATGACAATAATTTACCCTGGGTATCAATAGTGACTATCCACATTATATACTTCTGGAGTGGCAAGTACACCTATTACTCCTGTTGTTTTTTTTTTTTTAATCATTTACTCAAATACTTTTATATATATTAAGGCCACAAGAAGTGTCCTTAAATGACATTACCATAACATGCAAAAGTATTGATGTATCTACTTTTGAGATAAATGAAAGCAAGTTAATAGCTAATGATCTGTTTGCCTAATATTTTTACATGTTTATAGGACTTGTAACTTGTAAGAGTAAAGTCTCATAAGTGAATTAAATCTTTTAGAATTTAAGCTTCAGATTAATCTTATGAAGAATAGAATCAGTAGTCACAGTATACCTGGCTTATAGTGGGAATAATAGTCATCAATTTTTATTTCTTTTATAATTTTTAATTTTATGAATATATATTGGTTTTCACTTGATTATTTTAAAAAGGAAATTGGATTCATAAAATGTAAGCAATTTGTTTAATATCAAGCTACTAATAAAAGTCACAACAAATATTTAACTCAAAACCAGCTTTATCAGAAGTTAACTGCCTTTACCTTCTATTAATAGATCTGTTTTAACATTTAAAAATTAGATGAATTGCCAATGACTGTATTTGTAAACCTAAGATGATTTTCTAAAAAATACATATCATTTACAAAGCTGGCTTTTAACAAATTCATCTAAGAGATAGTTTTCAGATTGATTACTCAATTTTATTAACTGCTTATGATATCAAATAAAATAAAATAAAATGTTGTCCTTGATCTTAATGAAAATACAGTACAAAGAAGAAAAACCTACCAGTTCAACAGCACAAAATGCAGTACCCAAAGGTATACATGTAATTTTACTTTGAAATCAGAACAGAGACACCTAAGTTAAACTTCAAAGCAGTGGAAAGATTCATAGAATGTATGAGTCTGTCAAATGTCTAGAAACCAGTCAGATAAAAATGGAAAACAGAGCACAACTTTCAGAAAGATTAGCATGTGGGAAGGTGCATTGGAAGCATTTGGACAACTGTGAGCAGTTTTTGAGGACTAAAGTATGTACAACTAGAAGGAAGAGTTAGCTATGAGGCTGAAGATAAAGATAAGTCAGATGATCAAGAGGCTGGGTGTTCAGCAAGGGATTATACACATATACTTATATTTTCTATGTCACTGTTAGGGTTTGGATCTGTAATGCCCCACAAAGCTCATTGTTGAAAGCATGCTGTGCACAAAAGTTCAGAGTTGGGGCTTTTAGGCAAGGATTGGATCATAAGGGTCCTGACCTAATCCTTGGTTTAATCCATTTGATGGATTAATAATTTGAATATACTTACTGGGAGGTGTCAAAATCTAAACACAAGAGGGGAATGGAGGTTGGATCCTTCTTACAATTAGCTTCTAGTCTAATGGGGGAATGACTTATACATAAAAATACAGAACAAAACACAAAAATCATTGATTCTTAGAACCTTGAAGACCTTTATAAAACATTTTGATAGTTTAATATTCCTGTACTATACCAGCCCAGAAGTTCCTTGAAACTTGTCTGACTACCCATATCAATAGGGAAGTTATAATCTAGGTATTCGGATAGCTGGTTAAATAAAGCAGTTGCTTAGATAGCATCCAAATCTACTTTCCTGGAATAACCACCAAATTCTCCTTGAGATCACTAATCGCTGCCTTCATCCTCATGATACTGAAAATTCTTATCAAATTTATATGCCAGATATGGATTCAAATTGAATTGGATTCTATTTAAAAGTGAAAAATTAGCAAAAATGTAATACCAGTAGAGTCATTGTGGATATATTGTGACAAATTATCTGCAGTAGGAATGATTAAAATACATAGTATTATGTCACAAAATAAACCTTTGAAAATAGTTGGATTTTTTAACTGAAAATTTAGATCAAAATCATCAAAGCTTTTGTTCTTTGTTTGTTCAAAAATAAAGTGCTATATCCCTTCAACAATTCTCTTTTTTAAAAAATGTATAAGTAACGTTGAAATTTTTTGAGACAAATCATCAATATAGAAGTACAGAAGAAAAAAATGATTGAGATGCATTGTCAAGAAAAATAAAGAGATGGTACTTGAGATGTTTTCCTCTATATTGTCTGTCTCTATCACTAGAATATAAATTCCATGAGAACAAGATTTTGTCTTACTTATAGTGTTTCCAAAATTTAATATTGTGCCTGATAAATAATAGGAGCTCAATAAAAATAAGATAATTTAGAGAGAAAAGAAGAAGTAGGTTACTGGGGGCGTGGCCTTGGGGACTATAACTGTCCCTGCCCCACAACACATTTCATGGTATGCCCCAAATCCTCAGTTGTTATTATAGTTAATTTCAAATTATTCTTTTAAAAAAATATTTGAACCAGGCATGGTAGCTCTTACCACCTGTAATTAGGAGCTGAGATAGGAGGGTTGCAGGTTCCAGGCCAACCTCAGCAACTTAATGACACTCTGTCTTAAAATAAAGAGTAAAAAGGACCAGAAGTGTAGCTCAGTGGTAAAGTGAGCCTGAGTTTAATCCCTGGTGCCAAAAAAACAAACATACAGAAAAGATATATGAAATGTATTAAAAATAATAAAATGACAGAGCATATTTCCATTTTAGGACTACATAAACTGTTCATTAGGACAGATTTTTCTACATATTGGGTTGTTGTGTAATGCGTTTTGGTACTGTAAACTCAGGAGATTCAGTCTGTTGAGTTTTCTAAAATATTGACTGGTAATATAAACAGAAGGATAAATTAAATTTGCCAGAAGACATTACAAATTGGTTTGCTTTATTCCAAGTTGTTAGTTTATTTTTAACTATTATAACGTTAGAAATATAGTTGCACAGAAATTTTTAAATAAATACGTCACTATTGTCTTCTTAAAATTTCTGAAAAATGATGTGGATAATCCTATTTAAGTAAAGCAATTATAAAACTATGTTCTCACCACAACAAAGACAATTTTAAAACAATACTAAATGAACATCTCATAAGACCATTAAAAACTGTGTTTTGCTGTTGCAAAGAGGTTCATTTTAGAGCCACTATTATTCAAAACTATTGATGAATTATGTTTTCTCTTTTCCTTTTCTTTATAAAATATAAACTGTGGGTGGATTTAATAATTATTTTAAGTTTTCTTGCTAAAATATTAAACTCTATATGAATATATGAAGTGACCTTACTGAAAATGTGAAAGGTATTAACCTAAAAAATATTTGACATGATTGAAGAATTTTACAGTAAAAGCAAAAGGAACTTACATAAATTCTGCCCTCTAGTGGGTAACATTGGTTTTTCACAGGGATATGGGTTAACAATTCTAATACTATTGTACATTTATTAATCCTGGAATTTAACAAACAAATAAATGGATGAGGGATAATTGGAGCTGAACGTTTTGCTGTTGAATTAGGAGGTTTTGGAAAAGAGAAGCTAGAATAATATATGTGGTAATGGTTTAAAGATAAAGAAATCAACAAATACTCATGCTTAGCTTTATATAAAGTTTATGTAGAAAATATTATAAGCATATGCATAAATAGAGAAAAATGTACACAAATATATATGTTTTTTGCTTATCATCTGAATAAGGTTCAGAAACAATGGCACTCCATCACAATAATCTTATTTAACTACTAGAATCTGTTTATATTGCCAGTTTTAAATAGAAGGAATCAGGGATTCTTGGCAAATGGTTGATTTTAGAACAACAACAACAATAAAATTGAATCATCCAAGAAGAGCAACCAGTTCCCTGAGCTTTTCAAAAGAACTTGCTAAAAAATCCCTATAATTGATTCCATACTGATATCAAGGATGATTAGATAAATAAGTAAGCATGGGAAAAAAGATAAATGTCCCACACAGAAGAACTCCAAATAATTCTTTATGAATACTCCGTTATCAAGAGGGGAGCAAAACTCTCCACTCCTTCACTGTGGGATGTGCATTGTGACTTTCTTTCAGAATGTTCATGGTGATGGTGCAAGTTTAACTTTGCAGGGGAGAAATTTTGACAATACTATCTAGTCAGGCAAAGTCAACAATAAAGGTGAAAATCATGTTTATAATATGTATCTTTGGTGTGATGCACTGAAGATGGCAAGTTGTTTCTGTGGTCTTCTTCCCCATAATCCATAAGAAATACAAGAGAAAAATCCCAACTAAACATTGGTGTACAAAATATCTGACAAGTATTTTTCCTAATGGCCAAGGAGGTCATCAAGAACAAGGGAAGTCTGAAACTGTTGCAGTTAAGAGGAACCCAGGGGTATAGCTATTAAATATAACTTGGTATTCTGGATGGGATTCTGGAATTATAAAATATATTAGGTAAAAACCTAAGAAACTATAAAATAAACAATATGGACTATAATTAGTAACAATATTGTTTCACAAATTATAACAGATGTACCATATGAATGTTAGACTTTATAAAGACTGAATACAAAATATATAGAAACTTTGTATACTATCTTCACACTTTTCTGTAAATCCAAAGTATCTTTACAATACAAGCTTCATTAAAATTATTATGGTCTAGCAATCCAATTTTCTGACAGATTTATAGAAAGTTAAGTATATTTTATCTGAGCAATAATGATGATGATGATAATGATAACATTTATTGAGATACTTTTAATTCCTGCCTAGTTTTAAGTGATTTAAATTTTTACAGTTTAAACTAGTTAAACTGTAAAATAGTTTAAATACAGCTTTCTTCATGAAAATTATACTAATGCCTTATTTGACACAGTGTTTTCTCCTTTTCTTGTTTGAATAAATCTAAGCAATGTCATCTAATCCAAAGGACACATCCATCATTTATATTTGATACCATCACTTTAGCCTCTCTCCGTTTCTCAAATTCAGGCTAATATTGCCAGCTGCCCGTGGAACATATTTTCATTAATAGCTTCCCCAAGTTTCAAGGTTTACTTGTAGAAAACTGAAACATAATGAGCTTTCTTCTTCCTAATTCACTGTCCCAAGACTCCTCTTATTTTCTCTTACTGTGTGTGAAATTACTTTTCACTGAATCACCTGCCCACCAATATTTGCATCAAGTTCACTTTCTCCCCTCTTCTCCCTCCATACAATCTTTTTTTTTTTGTCACTAAAAGCACATCTTTTTTATTTATTTTTTTCTCTTTTCCCCCTCTCTCTTCTCTTGCCAGTCTTTGGTAGTTCTTCTCTACTGACATCAGAGCATTCTCACCTTCCAATTCATCTTCCACAGCTGTCTAACATTCAACTTTGTAAAGCAAAAATTTGCACTTCAGTAGATACCTGGATTAAAACCTTTGCTGATTTCATAATTTTCCTCCTTATTTGTATGTCTTGGCAATTGCTTTAAATTTGCTTCCAAAGACCCCTTGGTGGAACTTTGTTGTGAGTTGAATTATATCATCTGGAAATATGTTCAAATCCTAATCCCAGGATCTAAGAACACAATTTTATTTGGAAATTAAAACTTTGAAGATGTAATCAAGTTCTAATGAACTGGATTAGAGTACGTTTTAGATCCAATTTGCAGTACTCTCAAAAGATTAGGAAGATTGGAATAAACAAAGTACATGAGGGAAGAAACCCCATGAAGGACATTGGTGTAGTACAACCTAAAGGCAAAGCACATCAAGGACTCCCAGAAATATTTAATGCTAGATGAGACAAGCAAGGCATCGCCTATAGATGCTTCAAATGGGTTATGTCCTTGCCTTGATTTCAAAAATGGAAAAATAAATTTTTGTTTGTTTTTGAGGGGGTTGGTTTTTCAAGTTTATTTTGTTTTAGATATAGCTCAGTTGCCAGAAGCTGGGGAGACCACAGTGGAAGAAGAGAGAAGAAAAAGTTGATTAGTGGCTACTATGTTACATAGTAAGCAATGTCAGCTAACCCAAAGGACACATCCATCATTTATATCTGATGCCATCACTTCAGCCTGTTTCCGTCTCTTAAAGTTCAGGCTGATATTTCCAGCAAAATGTTCTGTGTGCAGTTTCTGTTGTTTTACACCACCTGGTTTGTTATGTTTTGTTATGGTGGCTCAAGGAAGATATACATAAGTTATGTTGGATGACTTACATGTCTTTGTTTCTGGTCACCCTACTAAACATGTCATCCTTTATATTCTCTACAGCATACCTCAGATTTTAACCCTGGTCAAATTTCCATGACTCTAGTTAGGCAGAATTATTTGCTCATATATGTGTTTCTTTGGAAATATATGAAACCATTTATGATAATAGTTGAAAAATATTTACTTGTTCATATTTGTCATTGTTACATCATCTTCTCATTCCAAATACTTCATCAAGTATCAGACACAAAGTAACTGCCCAATAGATTTTATTAAATGACTGACTAAGTTGTATTTTCCAATTTTTCATGTATTTTCATTATATGAACTGACCACATATAGGGACAATTAGTATTTTGAAGTAAACACTAATGTATAATTTTTAGAGTATTAATTTAGTATATATTCTAAGAGTATATGCTAAATCAGTGAAATAACATTAATCATATTCACCTCATAAATACTAATTGGTCTTATACTGTAAAGTTCACATTTTTTTTCAGTTTAAATATTGACATATGTTTGTAAGAAAAATATTGAAATTTTTTTTGAATTCTTAAGGGAAGTAAACATCTTTACTGCTAAATAAATTTATTAACACGTAACTAGAAACAGAAGTCCAAAAAGCCACAAAAATATATTTATTCTTTGTTATCAATTTAATAATCTTTATTGATTTAAAGGAGGAGATAATTATCCCATGAGAATATTACCCAAAATATTAATAATGCATATGGCTAACTTTATTTACATATATGATTTCATCAATGGCACAACAAGTTACAAGTTTAGACAGAATCTAAATATATTTAGGAATGTCACACACAAAAGGGAAAATCAAGAGAAAATGATGAGTAAAATTTAAGTCATCTTCTGTTTCTAATCTAAACAATAATGAGAAAAACAAACACATAGAACAGAAGCACAATTCATCAAATTGTGTCTATTCTTCATCAAGAAGAATAGAAAGAGATACAAGGACATTTTTGAAATAATCAAATGAATGTCAGATATGGGTGGAGTATTGCTAGTCTTAGTGCTGTGATATACAACTGATTGTTCAGGACTCTGCAGGGAATTGCTCAGCACAAGAGGAATACAAATTAGATCTCACAATCGTTCAGACATGTACAAGTCTCTCTCTCATGTGAAGGGAAATAACTGTGAACTGGAAAATATCTTTAAGTTTGTTATTTCATTCTATGTCCAATAAAGCAAAAAGGGGAACAATCCCTAGCACCTGGAGTAAGTAAACTGGATGAAAACAATTGATGTTGGTTAGAGAATAAATTAGAATGATGAGAGAAAGGCTGGTAAACAATGCATAAATTGAAATATGAATCACCAGAGTTTTAGGCAAATAAACAGTAATTGGAAGAAAATGCAGAACTCTAATGTGAGTTTGATGTTTGCAGATCCAGTTGTTTTCCCTGTAGTCTAAAAGTAGGATGCATAAGAAAAAGACCATAAAAAATAATTGGCACTTTCCTGCATAGCTGTTCCTTATATTTGTGTAAACTACAGAAAAAAAGAAATATTAGAGAGATAACAGGAAGATAAAGGAATAAAGGGGTCACTTCCCAGGTGGGCCTGTGGCATGAACCAAGAAAAGCAGACAGGCATCTTTTCAACAAGGTGGGTGAATGATCAAGAATAGGGAGAACTTTAATGGAATTTAATGCTGGACATTAAAACAAATCAGGGGCTCAGGAGATCTTGTATAAAAAAAATAAGGGGAAAGATCTCCAGTCCCCCAGAAGCAGCAGCAGCAGCAGCTAAACTCACAAAACAGAACATTCCCTATGTGAGCACAGTAAAGAAAAAAAGGAATTAAAAGAACCCCCATTCTCAGAAAGACTGAGACATGTCAGGGTACAGAGAGCTTACAGATAAAAGACAATTCTTGAAATTACAGTGTGTTGTGCTACACCATATCCATATACAGGAGGAAAGCCACCATTCCTCTTAGTGGCATGCAAGGAGGACAGCAGCCATGGCATGGGGGCTGGAAGTTCAAGTACCAATTTCTGGCAGACCTGAGTATGGACTGAAAAATGAGCTGGTCAAACCCACTCTGCATGACAGAGAGTGTGCCTAAGTGACCAGAAGAAAATCAAGCATGGAGACAGGTTTACACAGGGGAATACTGGTTTTAGAAACCCACCTGGCTTAATCCTCCCCCTCCAGTCTGGCTCTTTGCAGGACCAGCTGGAAGAGTAGTGCCTGACTGGAACTTTAAAAGGACAGGGGTGAGAGAGACTGGATACTGAATCAGAGACCAGGAATCACAGGGCCTGCAGGTGGAGCAGTGGGCTAAGAACAGGCTCCTATACCACATGAGTGGAAACCAAAGGAAATTCCTGGGTGCAGTCTTCCAAAATAGACAAGCAAGTTTTGGGCTTTGGAGGTGGGCTGACTTAAAATCTCTAGAACAATAGGCTCCCAGTGAAGAGACTGGAGCACCCTATTTACCTCATTTATTATTTCTCTTGCTGAGATAAAACTTTTTAGTTTGAATATGTCCATATGTCCCATTTGTTGATTCTTGATTTTAACTCTTGTGCTATAGGTGTCCTATTAAGGAATTTAGAGCCCAATCCCACGAGATGGAGATTAGGGCCAAATTTTCCTTCTATTAGATGCAGAATCTCTGGTTCGATTCCTAGTTCTTTGATCCATTTTGAGTTAACTTTTGTGCATGGTGAGAGAAAGGGATTCAATTTCATTTTGTTGCATATGGATTTCCAATTTTCCCAGCACCATTTGTTGAAGATGCTATCCTTTCTCCATTGCATCCTTTTAGCACAAATGTATGATATGTCAAGATCATTCTATTGTCTTGAACAACTAATAAAAAAGAAAGAGACAGACTGGAGCACAACTAAGCCTACATCCCACCTCTACAAGTTCTACTTCCAGAACTAACACTCTCAACCTAAGAACACCAACTGTCTTGAGGGTGGAACTAACATCAAACTTCAGACAACAGCACCTAAATGTTGAGAAGGGAAGCTGAAAAACTTTTGAACTCTAGTGGAAAAATTGTTCAAGTGTGCATTGATATCTCCCCCTTTCTTTTTTCTTTTCTTTTCCTTTTCTTCTTTCATATTTTTTATTATTTTTGAAATCAAGTATTTTTCATGCATCAGTTTAGTGAGGAATGGGATGTCTGAATAATGTATTATAGTTTTATTGTGTATTCTTTTCTTTTTATTTTTAAACATTTAATATATATATATATAATTTTTTGTCTTTTTTCTTTTTTTTTAAGAGAGAGTGAGAGAGGAGAGAGAGAGAGAGAGAGAGAGAGAGAGAGAGAGAGAGAGAGAGAGAGAGAGAATTTTTAATATTTATTTTTTAGTTCTCGGCGGACACAACATCTTTGTTGGTATGTGGTGCTGAGGATCAAACCTGGGCCGCACGCATGCCAGACGGGCGCGCTACCGCCTGAGCCACATCCCCAGCCCCTTGTCTTCTTTCTTATCTGTTTCCCTGGATTTTCCTTCTTTCTTTTCTCCTATTAACAGTCAATCTCTATTAACTCCTCTTTCCTTCTTCCTATAATTTTTTACTTCTATCTTCTCTCCTCCTTCCTTATAAACATTTGCAGACAATAATTGAACACATAATTTCTATTTAATTTGACAAACTATAAACATCCAAATAGGAGCTATTATGTTTAAGGCTGTGTATTATTTGCATCAGGTATTATTATTTTTCTCCCCCTTAAACATGAGATACTGGAAACCTTCAGGGACACTGTGAGTCTACAAGGTAGAAGCTATACTGATTCAGATCCACAAGGCTAAATGGACAGACATAAAAACAAGATGAACAAAAAAGGGAATAAATTGCCACAAACAAACCAAGATGTTCCAATAATAGGATCCATTGACAACACAGTAGAAGACATGTAAGAGAAGAAGTTTAAAATGTACATAGTTAAACTTATCTGTGACATAGAGTATGATGCAAGGAGAAAAATCAGGAGGTAAAATGTCACTTCAATAATGAGATAGATTCTGAAAAAGAAAAAAAAATAATGCTCAAAATGAAGGAATCAATAAACCAAACAAAAAATTCAATGGAAAGTATCACCAACAGACCAGAACCCTTGAAATACAGACCCCTAAGCAAAAAAGATAAAATATATAATCTTGAAAATAAAGTCAACCATGCAGAAAATATGGTAGAAGATGATGAACAGAATTTCTAAGAATTAGGGTACAACATGAAAGAAAAACAAAGTTAAGATTTTTCAGGATAGATAAAGACAGAGAGATACAAACCAAGGAAATGAACAATCTTTTCAATGAAATATCAGAAAAATTCCCAACCTAAAGAATAAATGGAAAATCAAATATAAGAAGCTTATAGTACCTCAAGTGTACAAAATTACCAGACCCACACCAAGGCACATCATAATGAAAATGCCTAGCATATAGGATAAGAATAGAATTTTAAAAGCTGAGAGAGAAAAATATTATATTATGTTTAGTGGGAAATCAATTTAGATCTCTGATGATATCTCAACCCAGACCCTCAAAGCTAAGAATTTTGAGCTCAGAAAGAAAATAGGTGCCAATCAAGAATTTTAAACCCAGGTTCAGTTGGATCCTGGCAGCAGCTGTGGCAGCTCTCATCTTCACAGGCTCTTCTTGTAGTCTTCCTTTCGCTTCTAGAAACATGGCTTCTGGTGTGACTGTCTCTGATGGCGTCATCAAGGTATTCAATGATATGAAGGTACCATGTCTTCAACACCAGAGATAGTGAAGAAACCTAAGTGCTCTTCTGCCTGAGTGAGGACAAGAAGAACATCATCTTGGAGGAGGGCAAGGAGATCCTTGTAGATGATGTGGGCCAGACTGTGGATGATCCCTAGGCCACCTTTGTCAAGATGCTGTGAGACAAGGACTGCTGCTATGCCCTCTATGACGTGACCTACAAGACCAAGGAGAGCAAGAAGGAGCACCTGGTGTCTATTTTCTGGGCCCCTGAATCCGCACCCCTTAAAAGCAAAATGATCTATGCCAGTTCCAAGGACACCATCAAAAAGAATCAAGCACAAATTACAAGCAAACTGCTATGAGGAGGTCAAGCACCACTGCACCCTGGCTGAAAAAAATGGGGGGCACTGCTGTCATCTCTCTGGAGGGCAAGCCTTTGTGAGCCCCCTCCAGCCCCCTAACTGGAGCATCTGGCAGCCCCAGACCTGCCCTAGGGGGTTGCAGGCTTCTGCCTTCCTGCCAGATCAGGGGGGCTGGAGGGATCCCCACAGAGGGAGGGCATTCCCTTCACCCCAGTTGCCAAACATCCCCCCCACCCCCTGGACCCCCTCCTCCCTCCATCCCTGACAGTTCTGGCCTTCCCAAACTGCTTTTGATCTTCTGTTTCCTCTTGGGTTGAAACAGACCGAGTCTTCCCCCAGACACCCAGTTTGGGGGGAGGCCTGTATTTTTTTTTGATGACACCCCTATTTCCCACCTGTTCCTCCCCCATCCCAGGCTGTCAACTTCTAACTGCAGTGGTGACTCTATGCTTGTCTCTTTAGTTCTGTGTATAAGTGGAATATTGGGAGGGCCCTGTACCAGCTGGTTCCCCTCCCTTTTCTCTTGGTCTTGACCATTCATGGAAGCAGGACCAGTAAGCAAACTTCAATTAAAAAACAACAACCAACCAAAAAAACAAACAAAAGACAACAATAAAAGTCTTGTTTAAAAAAGAATTTTAAGTCCAGCAAGATTAAGCTACAGATTTGAAGATAAAATAAAACCTTCTATGATGAACAAAAGTTAAAAGAATTCACAACTAGAGAGCCTACACTATAGAATATTCGCAGCAAAATATTCCTAGAAGATGAAATGAAAAAAAAAAGAGAGAGTGAGAGAGAGAGAACCAGCAAAGGAAGGAGCTATAACAAAGGAATATTCAATCAAAGGAGAAACTAATTCAAAGTATAAACCAGAAAAAAAATGACTGGGAATACAAATCATATTTCAATATACATTTGAACATTAATGGCTTAAACTGATCAAAAGACATAGACTGAAACATTGGATTGATAAAAAGAAAGACCCAACAATATGTTGTCTCAAAGAGATTCACCTTAGGCAAAGACATCCAAAGATAAAAGATGGAAGGATGAAAAAAAATCACATGGATCATATAAACAAACAGGGTGTCTATCCTAGTAACATATAAAATGGACTTTAAGCCACAATTAACCAGAAGTGACAATTCATGCTGTTTAAGGGAACTATACATTAACAAGACATAACAATTATAAATATTTATGTCCCAAACAGTGGAACATCTACATATATTGAACAAACCCTTCTCATTTCAAGAAACAATTAGACCACAACACAATAATACTGACTTTAACACACTGCTTTCACTACTAGATAGATCTTCTATACAAAGAAACTATAGAACTAAATAATACAATCTATAATTTAGACTTAACAGACATATATAGAATATTCCATCGATCAACAAGTGAATACCCTTTCTTCTCAGTAACACATAGATCCTCCTGTAAATTAGACCATATCTTAGGCCACAAAACAACTCTTAGCAAATACAAAAATATAGAGATAATACTATACATTCTATCAGAACATGATGAATTGAAATTGGTGATAAAATTTTAAAAAATAGAAGCTATTTAAACACATGGAGACTACATATTATGCTATTGAATGATATGTGGATAGCAGAAGACATCAGAGGGGAGATAAAAAATAATTTCTTAGAGGTAAATGAGAATTTGAATAAAATATACCAAAATTTCTGGAACACTATGAAGGCAGTGCTAAGATGGATGTTTACTGCGTTGAACTCATTTATTAAAATAATAGAAATGTAATGAATAAATGACCTAATACTACATCCCAAAGCCCTAGTAAAAGATAAACAAATTAACACCAAGAGCAGTAGAAGACAGAAAGTAATTAAAATCAGAGCTGAAATCAATAACATTGAAACAAAAGAAACATTTCAAAAAATTGAAAAAAAATATTGGTTCTTAAAAAAAATAAATAAAATTGATAAACCCTTACCCATCCTAATGAAGAGAGAAAAAACTCAAATTACTAAAATTTGTGATGAAAAAGGAAATATCATGACAGACACTATTGAATTACAGAAGAAAATCAGAAACTATTTTGAAAATTTATACTCTAATAAAATAGAAAATCTCACTGGATGTGGTGACGCATACCTATAATTCCAGCAGCTCAGGAGGCTGTGACAGGAAGATCATGAGTTCAAAGCCAGCCTAAGCAACAGCAAGGTGTTAAGCAATTCAGTGAAACCCAGTCTCCAAATCAAATACAAAATAGGGCTGGGGATGTGGCTCAGTGTTCTAGTGCCCCTGAATTCAATCCCTGCTACCCCCTCCACATACAAAAATAGAAAATCTCAAAGACATCAAATAATTGCTAGAGACATATGACTTACCCAAACTCACTGAAGTGGACATACACAATTTAAACAGATCAAATTTAAGCAATTAAAATAAAGACTATCAAAAGCTTATGAATTAGTAAAACCCCAGGCCCATATGGATTCTCACCCAAGTTCTACAAGACCTTGAAGGAATAATTATCCCCACTACTCCTCAAATTACTTCATGAGAAAAGAAGAGAGCCCTTCCAAAATCATTGTATGAAGCTAGTATCACTGTGATACCAAATCAAAAAAAGATACAAGGAAAAAAAAACTTCAGATCAATATCCTTAATAAAAAAATGCAAAAATTCTTAACAATTCATACAAAGTGCATACCAAAGTATACTAAAAAGATAAACTCCTCAATAAAGTGAAGTGCATCCCAGGATGTAAGGTTGGTTCAACATACACAATAAAAGTAATTCATCACATGAATAGCCTTAAAAACAAGACATCATTTCAATAGATGAAGAAAAAGCATTTTACAAAATACAACACCCCTTCATGTTCAAAACACTAGAAAAATTAACAATAGTAAGGAATATTTCTAAACATTGTAAAAGCTATCTATCTAATCCCAAGCCAATCATCATTCTGAATGGAAAAAAAATGAAAGCATTTCCTCTAATAACTGGAAAAACAAAAAGAAAATGCCCTCTTTCACCACTTTTATTGAATCTCTACCCACAGCAATTACACAGGAGAAATAAAGAGATACCAATAGGAAAAGAACAACTCAACTATCACTACTTGCTAATAATATGATTCTATATTTAGAAAATCCTAAAAACTCTACCAGGAAAATTCTGAATCTCACAAAAGAATTCAGCAAAGTAGCAATACCCATAAATCAAATTGGTTCCTATATATCAGTGATGCCTCCAATGAAAGAGAAATTAGGAAAAGTACCCTGCACAATAGTATCAAAATATAAAATATTTGAGAATTAATCTAATCAAAGAGATGAAAGACCTCTACAATGAAAACTACAGAACACTAAAGAAGAAATTTTCTTTTTAGAGAGAGAGAGAGAGAGAGAGAGAGAGAGAGAGAGAGAATTTTTTAATATTTAATTTTTAGTTTTCGGTGGACACAACATCTTTGTTTGTATGTGGTGCTGAGGATCAAACCCTAGCTGCATGAATGCCAGATGAGTGCGCTACCACTTGAGCCATATCCCCAGCCCAAGAAGGAAATTTAAGAAGAACTTAGAAGATGGAAAGATCTACCATACTCTTGGATAGGCAGAATTAATATTGTCAAAATGACCATACTACCAAAAGCATTACACAGATTTAATGCAATTCCTATTAAAATCTCAATGACATTCTTCATAGAACCCAAAAAAAATCAGTTATAAAATTTATTTGGAAAAATAAAAGATCCAGAATAGTCAAAGCAATCCTTAGCAAGAAGAGTGAAGCAGGAGGCAACACAATACCAGACTTTATACTACAGAGCCATAGTAACAAACAAACAAAAAAAAATGGCATAGTATTAGCACCAAAATAGACAGATACACCAATATTACAGAATAGAAGACACAGAGATAAACCCACATAAATACAGTTATCTCCTACCAGAAAAATGTGCCAAAAACATATTGGAGAAAATATAGCCTCCTCAATAATTGGTACTGGGGAAACTGGAAATCTATATTATTAAAATAAAATTAGATCTCTATTACTCACACTGCACAAAACTCCACTTAAAGTAGGTCAAAGGCACCAGATAGAGGTCCCATACCTAGAAAAAGTGGGCCCAAACCTTCATCATGTCAGCTTAGAAACTGACTTCCTTAATAAAAATCCTAAAGCATAAGAGGTAAAATCAAGAATCAATAAATGGGACACTATCAAACTAAAAGCTTCTTCACAGCAAAGGAAACAATCAAGAACATGAAGAGTTAACAAAATGGGAGAAAATATTTGCCACCTGCACCTCAGATAGAGTGTTAGTCTCCAGAATGTATAAAGAAAGGGAGTGAAGGGAGTGGTGGGGTATGAGGTTTGGAAGAAGAGTAGAATGAACCAGACACTATTACCCTATGTCCATATATGATTACATGACTGGTGTAGTTCTACATCATGTACAACCAGAAGAATAAAAAATTATATTCCATTTTTGTATGATGTGTCAAAATTCATTCTACTGTCAAGTATAAAAAATTAGAACAAATTAAAAATATATAATTGAAACATAAAATGGAAGCCATTTCTGTACTGCTTTAAGGAGCTGAACCTTTTTTTTCCTTATATTTTTGTTTTCTTTTTCATATTTTATCTATCTACATATACAAGGAAATAATATTGGAGAAGACTTTGACCAAAACGATTACTTGATTTTTAATTGCTACATTGTTTAAAATACGCTTAATATTTATTAGCTTGCCACCCTTATATCTGATGTTATTACATACCATGTCAAATGCAAAGTTGTAGCATTATGATTCTTGATTGTATGATTTTCTTATGTTAATAATGTACAAAATTAAATTCAATGAAAAAGATTTAATATGTTGGAAAGTAGATGAAATCATATTTAATTTTTTCTATCTTGCCTCAAATATTTTTATTGTTTTCAACATCAAGTATTAAATTATTTTCATTCAGGTGATCTATTTAATTGAATGCTAACATGTGGTAGTATTTAATAGTAATTAAAATAAAATTTTAAAAATTAAACCAAAAACTAGAACAAATTTACCATGTAGTGATTCTATTTGTTTGTTAAAGGCAATGTTGGGACAAAACTCATAATAAAAAGAAATTTGGACTATTTGACATTTATGATCCAGTGAAGTAGAATAATTTTGAGAATGTCACCCATGTTATCCTACATATTCTTAAGGTCTGTTTCCCTCAATGTCATGTTAATATTAAAGAAGTCAAGTGTAGTTTTTTTTTCTTAAACTAATTTTGAGTCCTACATACACATTTCCTCTGTAAATGACATAGTACATTAGTGGAAGTAATATTTGGATTAGACTAGGATTTAAATATAAATTTAACTGTTAAACTGGTTGTGGACTTAGTCAATTCTCTTTACTTTGTAAATCCTATGCCTTTATTCATAAAGCAAAGACAGTAAAAATATATCTCATATCATCATTAGCTTTAGTGAAGTGCCATTTATAAAGAACAGTATCATGCCTGTTTTTTTGCTAGTACTAAAACAAACAAACAAACAAACAAACAAACAACTAAATCCCTTTTTGGTTCCACCCAGCCATCTGTAGATTTTTCTAATATTCAGATGTGTTTAAAGTATATTTAGTATATTTTGTTATAGTCAAAGATTATTACATAATTCAACAGATTTTTTAAATATATCTCTAATAAAGGATTTTAAGCGTCTAAAGCAGAACCATAGAGACTAGCTCTAAGATCCCCAGTCTAATCAGAAGTAAGTTTCATCAAGTATCTTACATCTTAAATGCTAAAAACATAATTTGTGACCTGATATACCATCATAGTAATATACTTTGTCTTATAAATTTACCTATTTTATCAAATTCTCTGAATGTGATTCAAATAAAGATTTTTCTTCAATAATCACCAAGCTGTTATCTAAGTAGTCTTATATATTTATCACAAAAACTAAGGAAAACTATAAAATATAAGTGGGCAAATCAACATAATATGGCAGTGACATACAGAAGTTTTGGAGCCAAGCATATCTAGATTTGAGGACTGTGTATGACAATTAAAAATAATTATGATCTTGGGTTTGTTAGCTATTTTCTATGTGACTCAGATCTCATATTTGTAAAATGAAGCTATTAATAGCATCAAACTCAGAGCTAATTAAAAATTAAACATGAAAAGGCTTAAATTCCATGCTAATAATGTTAATAATATCTACCTCATATGGTTGTATTGATATCTTGTTTGTCATATTCTAAGGGCCCTATAAAGTTAATATTGTCTTTTTATTTTTTATTTTAGAAATTATAAAATTGATTTTAATTCAGAGAAAGTTTTCACATGTATTACTACATGAGATGTTTCTAAATAATAAATGCAATGATTCTAAATTAAATAACAAGAAAGTAGCCTTTGAACATATTTCAAAAAGCAGCAAATTATGGAAGATAAAGTTTTAGGAATGCACTGACTCTAAAGAAGTAGGTACCTTATTCATTACTCATCTATTTTTAAATGTTTTGCTAATTCATAAAAGTAACATTAAAGTTTATTATAAATTTATAAACATTTTTTATTTGTACTTTAATAGTTCTTATTTGTAATGAATGCATAATACTTATTGAAGTTCTAATTTGGAATTTAGATTGCTATAAATTTTAATTTTAAAAACAAACTATAGTTTATATAGAAAATAATATACTACCTTGATAGTATATTAATGTTTTTTCTTTATCACAGTTACAATTTTTCTATTTTTATATTCCATTTGCAGTGTTATAATTCCTCATGCTTAGTGACAAATCCTCTGAGAAGAAAATAGAAAAACTACCCCACTTACAATAACAAAAACAAAAAACAAACAAATAAACAAAAAAACTTGGGAATCAACTTAACAAAAGAGGTAAAAGATCTATACAATGAAACCTACAGAACCCTAAAGAAAGAAATAAAAGAAAACCTTAGAAGATGGAAAGATCTACCTTGTTTTTGGATAGGCAGAATTAATATTATCAAAATGACCATACTACCAATAGGACTACACAGATTTAATGCAATTTCAATCAAAATTTCATTTGCATTCCTCATAAAAATAAAAAAGCAATTATGAAATTCATCTGGAAAAATTAGAGACCCTGAATAGCTAAAGCAATCTTTAGCAGGAAGAGTGAAGCAGGTGGCATCACTATATCAGACCTTAAACTATTCTACAGAGAAATAGTAGCAAAAACAGCATAGAATTGGCACCAAAACAGATTAGTAGATAAATAATACAGTACACAGAGACTAACCGACAAAACTAAAATTATTTTATATTAAACAAAGGTGCCAAAAATGTCCATTGGAGAAAAGATAGCCTCTTCAACAAATGGTACTGAAAAAACTAGAAATCTATATAAAAAAAAAGAAAGAAAAAAAAAGAAATTAAACCACTATATAACACCATGCATAAAACTCAACCCAAAGTGGATTAAGGACCTAGGAATTAAACTATTTACTCTGTGTCTAATGGAAGAAAAAGTAGACCTTAATCTTCATCATGTGGAATTAGGTCCCAACTTTCTTAATAACATTCCTATAGAATAAGAATTAAAACCAAAAATCAATGAATGAGTTCGAAACAAACTAAAAAGTTTCTTCTCAGCAAAAGAAACAATCTGTGAGGTGAACAGAGAGCCTACATCCTGGGAGCAAATTTTTACCCCTCACACATAAGACAGAGCACTAATCTCTAGAGTAGATAAAGAACTCAAAAAGCTAAGCAACAACAACAACAAAAAAATAACTCAATCAACAAATGAGCCAAGGACCAGAACAGACACTTTTCAGAAGAGGATATACAATCAATTAACAAATATATGAAAAAATGTTCATCATCTTTAACAATTAAAGAAATGCAAATCAAAACTACTCTAAGATACCATCTCACTCCAATCAGAATGGCAGCTATTATGAAGACAAACAACAATAATTGTTGGCAAGGATGTGTGCAAAAAGGTACACTCATACCCTCTTTGTGGGACTGCAAATTGGTGCAGCCAATATGGAAAGCAGTATCGAGATTCCTTGGAAAGCTGGGAATGGAACCACAATTTGACCCAACTATCCCTCTTCTAGGTCCATACTCAAAAGTCTTAAAAACAGCATATTACAGGCACAGCCACACCAAGGTTTAAAGCAGCACAATTTACAATAGCTAAAATAATGCTATGTGAAGTTAGACAATCCTCCAAAAACAAATGCTGAATGTTTTCTCTGATATAAGGAAGCTGACTCATCATGGGGTAGTGAAAGAGACCATAGGAGAAATAGATGAAATCTAGATAGGCCAGAGAAGTGTGAGGGAAAGAGAGGGAGAAGGGAATTAGCAAGGATGGTGGAATGTGATAGACATCATTATCCAAAGTACATGTATGAAGACATGAATTGGTGTCAACATACTTTATATAAAACCAGAGATATAAAAAATTGTGCTGTATAAGTGTAGTAAGAGTCGTAATGCATTCAGCTGTCATTTATTTTTTAAAAGATCAATAAAAAATGAATTAAAAAAATGCTCATGCTTATTTACTACATCTTTTTTATTTTATATTTTTAGGTAGTGGGAATTGAACCCAGTGGATCTTTACAGTGAAGCTACATCCCCAGCCCATTCTACTTTTATTTTGAGACAGGGTCTCACTAAGTTTCTGAGTGTCTCCATAAATTGCTGAGTTTGCCCTTGAATTTGTGATCCTCCTGACTTAGATCCCTGAGCC
This sequence comes from Urocitellus parryii, assembly GCF_045843805.1. Taxonomy (NCBI): domain Eukaryota; kingdom Metazoa; phylum Chordata; class Mammalia; order Rodentia; family Sciuridae; genus Urocitellus; species Urocitellus parryii. The sequence continues at coordinate 35,756,221 of NC_135540.1, forward strand.
ACTGAAATTACAGACATGTGTTACTCTGTTGCACTTAGAATATAGATAATATTTTAAATAATAATATTGCTTATTAATTTGTACATATTTCCCCCATATTTTACCAGAGATTTTATATATATATATAATTATATAACATATAATTATATATATAAATAAAACATATAAATTATATATATATAACTTTTATTAGTCTTAAAGACAGTTTTTGATTAATAGCTGAATTTTTAAATATTTTTTCAGTTTCTAAAATTTTATTATTTCATTTTTAATAATTTTACTTAAATTAGAAGCTTAGTTCATTGATTTTTAGCCTAGTTTTTTTTTTTACTATATACATTTAAAGAAATTTCTTTTCCACTAAGCATTATTTAGCTGAAACAGTCAAATTTTACCATGAAATCCTTTTATTAACATTCACTTCCAAGTATTATTTGATACTCATTGTGATTTATTCTTTGACTTACAGAAGTGTATTACTCAATTTTGAAATGTCAAATATTTTGCAGCTATTTTTTGTCTGCTTTCTAGCTCACTTCTACTCAAAGACAAGTAATCATGTTTATGTGTTATGAAATTTGTTGAGAAAAATAAATTTGAAAAAATAAAGTTCAATAGAAGTAATAGGCTTAAAATTTACTTCTCAACAGAAGAAATAGTACATATTTTCAAAATCTGAAAAAAAAATAAGAAAAGAAAATCCCTGAACACTAGGTCCAATGAAAATCATTAGCAGAGTTGGAGTTGTGGCTCAGTGGTAGAGTGCTTGCCTTGCATGTGAAGATCACTGGGTTCAATATACAGCACCACATAAAAACAAAATAAAGGTATTATGTCCATCTACAAATAAAATAATATTTTAAAAAATTATCAGCAATAGAACCCTACTAAAATTAATTCTAAACTATTTTATATAGAAGAATGTTTACAGTGCCTAGTAGAGTGCCTGGTGCTGAATTGAATTTTTCTGCATATTTCTTATTGCACCTCTGTCAATTTTATGGAAGAACAGTACTTAGGACCTCCCTGTCATTTAGGAAGCACTCTCTTCCAGCTCTTGTAGAGGATAGTGTAAAAACAGTATGAATATTTCTTACTGAACAGAGCATTTATTTGACATCAATAAGACTTATATGACTTTGTTTGCTCGCTCTCTCTCTCTCTCTCTCTCTCTCTCTCTTTTACAAATTATTGAAATAAATTGAAATAGTGGATGAATAATTAGCCTCTATCTGAACAATTTTTTGGCAGAGTTTTTCTTGATGTTTTTCTTTTCATGATATTGTTCATGATGGTTTTCATGATGTTTTTATTTTCATTTTTTTCTGGAAAAAATGTTCACCTGTTACTATGTACCAAAGATTCATATAAAGATTATAATCAGTGATTTCAAGTTTTCTGTTTTAAAAATAATTACACATTTTATTGAAACATATATAATACTCTTCTCTACAATTTTTAATGGTCCCTTCATTTTGCCAACATTTGGAGAATGGATCTTATGAGGGGTTATGTTGAAGACATATTTGAATTGTTCACTTAATAAATGAGTAAAAAAATTTCAGATCCTAGAATTTTATCACACATTTATCAATATTAAGCCAGGACTTTGGATAATGAACTTTGTTCCAAGAATCAAAATTACATTATTGTTATAAACAGAAAGACCTTTAAAACAGCAATGTGTTAAAATTATTAGAAAGACTAAATGAGTGAGAATCATTGTCATTGCAGAAGCTCTTGGGCTGAGGATAATAAAACCAGGATAATGAAGCTGCAACTTAATCTGCAATGTCCATGAAGCTGCTGAATACATAGGGAGATGCCTAGTCACTCACAAGCTGCTATTATATGTAAAACAGAAAACTCAAGTAAAACAGCATTGGTTTCCCTCCTAACTTATAAATCTTTTAAGTTCATATAACTGGTAGAATTTAATTTGCATCTATATATCTACTAAGAGATACCATGAAGTATAGTTACAGCTAGATACATAGGAGGTACAAATGGAAATTAACATCTAAGCAAACATATCTAACATGATCAAAATATTAATTTTATTTTTTAAAATTTTAAGCTATGTTTTTATTGGCACACTAAAATTGTACATCATGGTAGGATTCATTATGCCATATTTGTATATGCAAATAACATAATTTGATTGCTCTCACTCCCCTATTTTTAATGGGAAATATTAACTTTTCACAGATCATGTTAGGATAATGCTGACAAAAAAAATGGTATTCTTTTTTTTTTCAATCTTGGAAGAAAAAAGCACACTGTGGATGATTTTTTTTTCATTATATGTTTCAATAATGAACATAGTGGGAAAAACCTTGATTTGAGTTTACTTTGATCTTTAGTGTAATTGTCAGGTTTCTTATCATATTCCAATTGCAATATCATTGACTGTGTTCCATCAGTTTAGAGGTTTGTGATTAGTTTTATATTTTGATTTATGCACAACACTTTCACAATTTTAATTCAAACTACCAATGAGTACCAATGAAAGTTTCACTACAGTTCAGATTATTCAATCTAATTTTTACTTTTATGATATGCCCCTCTTATTCATCATATAATTATTTTCTAATAACCAATGGGTATTTTTACATACACTAAGGAGAGAATCTATACGATTTATTGTCTTACATTGAATTTTTCCTTAACATCCACTTTTGGTGGTTTTATAGAAATCATTGACATAGCTCCATAAGTTGATAGCTACTGATATGGAAAGACTGAGTACTTCATTTGGAGAACAGAATGGCCCAACTGATTTGATAGTGATAATGACCACTCCTAAGTGCATAAACTGCTAAGTAGGTTTTTTGATAGTTGCATGTACTCATAAAATACATCTGCACTCCAGACATTCAAGAATTAGTTTGACTCTATATGGGAAGCTTTATCAACTAAAAGAATTTACACAAAAGACAATGGGTCTCACCAGTAGACAATGTCAAAGATTAGGTTAAAATTCCCCCTGGCATAACTTCACCAAAGTCAAATATCTGTGACTTCTGTTATTTCCCTGAATTATGAAAAGGGGAATAAAATTAGGGGCTGATTTTTAATTTACTTTATTAATTAATAAATTTGTGCATGATCATACATTGTTTAATCATAGATCATGATCATATTTTTATATGGTTTAAGTTGAAATAATAACAGAAGGAGAACAAATACAAAAATGATATTCTTCTTCTAAGTTCTAATGTTACAGGAATATGCAAAGGACACCAGTTGGAGCACTCTGTTTTATTGGCTATATTGCTTTTATGTATTCCTTATCATTTTTTTCTGGTTTTCTATCCTACTCTGATGAAAAATGACAGGGAACAGTAGTAATGAAAGTCTGGCAATAACTATGAATGTACACATCAACCTGAGAAAAAAATAATGTGAATTGGCAATTGTAATAAGAGTGGTGTAATTCAATGAAATTCCCCAGTTTTATTAAAAGACATGAATTTAGCACCATACTAAATTTATTATAATTTTCTCATAAATTTATTTTTGAATAGGAGTGCCTAAAACTCTATTATTGTTTTTAAACTTTACATTTTTACGTAATGTTCAATATTCAAGTTTAAAATAAGTTGCCTAGTTGATCTTAAAATAACTGTATAGCATTCTAATATTTATAATAAATTTGTGAGATACATAATCTCAACTTAAACATAATCTCAACTATAAAAAAATGTTCGTGCTTTATAAAAAGTAAATTTGATTGTGATGACCTGAATTGTATGTTTTTAATGTAATTTTCTAAATCTATTTTAAAATAGATACTATTAGATAACTATAATTTCTTTGTGGTTTTATATATATGTTGTATTGTATTATTCATATTTCACCATTTTTATGTTTAACAGAGGGTGTCTTTCATCTTTGATATTTGGAAAAATTATATGTTTTATTCCTGTACTCACTCAAGATATAACAGTGAAGAGCAAGCCTTCATAGAATGTGCTAGTGTGGTTATAGGAACAATTTTGACATTTGGTCTCTTCTAAAGGAGTTTACATTTCTATAAAGGACTTATAGGCAAATAGTATTGTATAAAAAAGCTTAATATATATGGATTGTTACTTGGATATAATATATTACACCTATTTCTAGATGCCCGTCCTCTTAAGAAAACCTTTCCATAGCTTATGTTATTTATACTTGTCTGCATTTCTTAGGTGTGTTTCAAAATTATTATAAACTCATTTCGTATGTGTCATGAATATAAAGTTGGAAATATAAAAACTATAAATTAACAGGAGTCATTGTTTTCTCTATTACTATGTCATATTTCTTTCTTAAATAAATCAATTTGCTTTTTGTTCACTTTCACACAATCTAAGACTCAATTATCATTTTCTTTTTCTCTTTCAAAGAAATGAATAGCAATTTAATAAAAAAAATTTCATTTTAGCTCTGAAAGAAAACATAATCCAGCAAGAATAAGAAACTATGAACCTAGAGGACCCAAGATGGCTGTTCTGTGCATAAATTCAAGAAAACTATCAGGTAGCTTCTCCACGGGGTCTCATTATTAACTGAATACAACATCCCAGAGCATGTGACAGGACCCCATACAGCAGATTTTCACAGAATTCACCAGAGCTGCAAGCACCTAGCAGAACTCTGAGCCTCTGTATTTAGGTAAGACTCCAGACTCTGGTCTCAAAGCCTGCAGTTTGAGCACATTCATGACTCTCAAACTATGGAGCAGAAACAGCAAATCAGCACCTCTGCAGAACAGCAGAATTCCAGACTATGCTCCGCTCCCACACAGTTCACCAGACTGCATTCTAGTTACAGCACAAGGACATCCCAGATCTCCCCACCTCACCAGACACTGCATGGGGGAAATAGATGGACTCCATCTTGGAAAACCTTTCTTGCCATCTTTTGTTGGATGTGGCTACCAATGTGGATCTGCGACTGAACAGGTACCTGGTTTCCAACTCCTCCTACCCCCAGCTGTGATAACTTGGTACAGTAACTATCAGCACAAAATCAGCTCTCAGTTGAACAGGAGCACAGTGTGACCAGGGCTCTGCCCACCTGATGTGATCCCAGGGCAGAGGGCAAGAGGGCAAGAGGCCCCACAGCTGAGACCTGATAAGCAAGAGAGGAAAGGGGTCTAAAAACTGGGAGCAACTCAGAGAGACCAAGATTAGGGAAGCTCCAGGCAAGAGAGGAAGAGGTCTAGTCTTCTCACAGTCTTTACCTACACCACCCTGAGGGCAGAGACTCAAGCTTGGAATGGACAACTCCACCTACTGGAAGAGAAGAGAAAAAAATGGAACTCTAAGAGTATTTTGTTGTTGCTGTTGTTTGTTTGTTTGTTTGTTTGTTTTTGTTAGTTTGTTTTTGTTTTTGTTTTCTTATCGTCTATTTTATCCTCTTCCTTTCTCCTCTACCCTTTCTCCTCTGGTCCTCACAACCCCAACATATGTGAAACCAAGAACTTTGCATGAAATAGAACTTTAAGAACTGAGTCACTAGAATAATATAATAGAGGAATTGCATAAGCCACCCCTTTTTAAAATCATTTTCTCTCTATTTTCTTTCTTTCTTTCCTTTTTATTTTCTTCTTCCCTCTCTTCCCCTTTCAACCACCTAATTTTTACTATTTTTACTTTTTGTAATTTTTTAAATACATATATGTGTTTTTTTTTTAATGCATTCTATTGTCCTCCCATGTACTTTTCTACCCTAAATTACCTCCTGTCTATTTCCCTGGTAATAACCCTCTTTATTAGAGATCTCCTCCAAATTTCCTAAGTTATATTAACCCCATACCCACACATCTTTCCCCCTTAACATAATGTCATACACCCGACCCCCAGTTCTCTGTCTGCCACCAGAAACTGTACCTCATTTATAAAACTACTGATTATATTTTAAATAATTGAATCCAACATTTCTAGACATTGAGATTAACTAAAAATATATTAATAACATTAATTTACTCAAAGGTGATGTATTTTTTATATTGGGAACTGTCAACATTGTCCTTCCCCACAAAGGAGGGATCTTGGAACTATACAAGAGCAGTACAAATCTATAGGGTAAAAACAATAACACACCAGTCTCACATATCAGGAAAGAAATGCAAGCAACATGAAAAGACAAGGGAAGAAATTACCATAAACAATTCAAGACAACACATTATTAGAAAAATTAACAGAAACAGCAGAAAAATGACAGAGAAAGATTGCAGGATTTACATAATTCAGATGTTTTGAATCTCAAACAAGACATTAGACAACAAATATAGACAGTGAAAGATCACTTTGATGATGAGCTACATACTGTCTATCACCAGCAGAATAGACAACTTAGAAGACAGGACATCAGACAATGAAGACAAAGTATATAATCTTGAAAAGAACATAGACAGCACAATGAAAATGATAAGAAACCACAAGTAGAACATCTAAGAAATATGGGATAGCAAAAAAGACCAAATTTAAGAGTAATTGGAATAGAGGAAGGCATAGAGGTCCAAATCAAAGGAATGAGCAATTTGTTCAATGACATAATATCAGAAAACTTTCCAGACATGAAGAATGAAATGGAAATCCAAAGCCAAGAAGCCTACAGGACACCAAATGTGCAAAATCAGAACAGATCCACACCAAGACACAATATAATGAAAATGCAGAACCTACAGAATAAGGGGAGAATTTTAAAAGCCACAAGAGAAAGTAATCAGATTACATATAGGGGTAAACCAATTAGGATAATGGCAGATTTTCAAAACAGACCCTGAAAGCTAGAAGATCCTGGAACAACATTTCAAACTCTGAAAGATAATGGGTTCCAACCAGGTATCTTGTATCCAGCAAAATTAAGCTTCAGATTTAAAGATGAAATATAAACCTTCCATGGTAAACAAAAGTTAAAAGAAATTACTGCTAGAAAACCAGCACTACAAAACATCTTTGGCAAAATATTTCATGAAGAGGAAATAAAAAACTACAATGAAAATCAGCAGAGGGAGGTAGTCCGCTAAAAGAAAAACTAATCAAAGAGGAAAACCAAGTCAAGATAAATAACAGAAATAAACAAATATGGCTGGAAATACAAAACATGTCTTAATAGTAACCCTAAATGTTAATGGCTTAAACTTACCAGTCAAAAGACATAGGCTAGCAGATTGGATTAAAAAGAAAGATCCAACAATATGCTGCCTACAGGAGACTCATTTAATAGGAAAAGACATACACAGACTGAAGGTGAAAGGTTGGGAAAAATCATACCACTCACATGGACTACAGAAGCAAGCAGGGGTGTCCATACTCTTATCAAATAAAGTAAACTTCAAGCCAAAGTTAATCAAAAGGGTTAAAAATGGACATTACAGACTGCTCAAGGGAACCATACACCAACAAGACATAACAATCATAAATATATATGCCCCAAACAATGACGCAGGTATGTTCATCAAACAAACTCTTATCAAGTTCAAGAAACAAATTGACCACAACACAATAATCTTGGGTGACTTTAATACACCTCTCTCATCACTGGACAGATCTTCCAAACAAAAGTTTAATAAGGAAACTATAGAGCTCAATAACATAATTAATAACAGGCTTAACTGGCATATATAGATTATTTCAACCTTCATCAAGCGGATACACTTTCTTCTCAGCAGAACATGGATCCTTTCCTGAAATTGGAAATCAATCACAAAATAAAGAATAAAAAATTCTGCATCACAGGGAGACTGAACAATATGCTACTGAATGAACAATGGTTACAGAAGACATCATTTACATTCTTAGAGGTACATGAGAACACAGACACAACATATCATATCAAAATCTCTGGGACACTATGAAAGCAGTACTAAGAGAAAAATTCATTGCATGAAGTTCATTCCTTAAAAGAAAAAAAAAAAAACACCTTAAACTATACTACCAAGCAATAGTAACCCAAACAGCATGATGTTGGCACCAAACAGACTGATAGACCAATGGTACAGCATAGAGGACACAAAAACTAACACCCAAAATTAAATATTTTTTTTAGACAAAGGCACCAACAACATGCATTGGAGAAAGATAGCATCTTCAACAAATGGTGCTGGGAAAACTGGAAATCCATATGCAACAAAATGAAATTGAATCCCTATCTCTCACCATGCACAAAACTGAACTCAAAGTGGATCAAGGACCTAGGAGTTAAACCAGAGACTTTGTGTCTAATGGAAGAAAAAGTAGGCTCTAATATTCATCATTTGGGATTAGGCTCCAACTTCCTTAATAAGACTTCTATAGCACAATAATTAAGATCAAGAATCAATAAATGGGATGGATTCAAACTAAAAAGCTTCTTCTCAGCAAAAGAAACAATCTGTGGAGATTGATTGAGAGCCTACATCCTGGGAGCAAATTTTTACCCCTCACACATCAGATAGAGCACTAATCTCTAGGGTATATAAAGAACTCAAGAAGCTAAGCACAAAACAAACAAACAAACAAGCAACAACAACAACAAAAAAAACCCCAGATAACCCAACCAATAAATGGACCAAGGACCTGAACAGACACTTCTCAGAAGAGGATATAAAATCAATCAACAAATATATTTAAAAAATGCTCATCATCTCTAGGAATCAGAGAAATGCATATCAAAACTACTCTAAGTTATTATCTCACTCCAATCAGAATGGCAACTAATTATGAAGACAACAAGAGGTGTTGGCAAGGATCTGGGGAAAAAGGTACACTCATACATTTCTGGTGGGACTGCAAATTGGTGCAGCCAATTTGGAAAGCAGTATGAAGGTTCCTTGGAAAGCTGGGAATGGAACCACCATTTGACCCAGCTATTCCTCTTCTCGTACTATACCCCAAGGACTTAAAAACAGCATACTTCAGGGACACACCCACATCAATGTTTATAGCAGCACAATTCACAGTAGCTATACTGTGGAGTCACCCTAGATGTCTTTGAGTGAATGAATGGATAAAAAAAAAAAATGTGGCATTTATACACAATGGAATATTACTTAGCATTAAAAAAGAACAAAATCATGGCATTTGCTGGTAAATCGATGGTGTTGGAGAAGATAATGCTAAGTGAAGTCAGACAGTCCCCAAAAACAAATGCTGAATGTTTTCTCTGATATAAGGGTGGTGACTAATGGGGGCGGGTAGGGAGGGAGAGCATGGGAGTATTAGATTATTTTAGATAGAGAAGAGGGGTGGGAAGGAAAGGGAGAGGGAAGGTGATTAGCAAGGATGGTGGAATGTGATGGTCATCATAATACAAAGTACATGTATGAAGACTTGAATTGGGTCTCATTATACCTTATATACAAACAGAGATATGAAAAATTGTGGTATATATGTGTATTAAGAAGTGTAATACAAAAAATTACCTGTATACTGGCATAAATTGATGTGAACATACTTTATATACAGAGATATGAAAAATTGTGCTCTATATGTGTAATAAGGATTGTATTTTTAAAAAATAATAAAATCAATTAAAAAAAGAAAAGGATAAGCCCTCTGTCTTACCCTTTGTAAAAGCTGCCCTAATAGAATGTATACACAAGAAGTATTTTAAAGAATTCCAGTAAAGGTCATATGGTAATTATTAAAAAAAAAGGAAACTATTAAAAGTTATATTTTTTGAAATATGCTACATTTCCTTATATTAACTCTTCCAGAATCCCAAAATATGGAGGTTTTTCTACACCACCCCATATCATTTAGTACCATGGTCTTCCTTTTTCCAGCTGTTCGCAGTTTGCTCTTATGTCTCACACTCTACTTCACCTCTGGGAACTAATGTTTGTGAAAGGGAGCTGCCTTATTAAAGATTATACTTGTTTCTAGGGAAGCCAAAATGAATGACTAATACAAAGGCTAAAGGCTTTCCCTAACAGACAAAATCTCTAGAAAGCCATCTCTGAACTAGCACTCCCCATGGAACCAAGTGTTTTGTTGTGAGTTTCTTCCAGATAAACTGTTTAGTTGCACCTGACATTTTTTCCCTCATTCTTCTCTCAGTGTCATCTCTAACAGAGCTCTCCTTTACACAAAATATTGCTTCATAACGTGTGTTCTGTTAAGGACACAGTCTTACTTAAAACAGTTCTAAAAAGCATTCCATAATAGGATTACAGGCTCTGTTTTATCATCCATTGGTCAAACAGCAACGAAGTTCTTGTAATTACTGGGTATGATGGAGTCATGCTGGCATGCTGTATTCCTGACACAATATGCCATATGCTTGTTACATTTTTCACTGGTGGTAAGCCGAATGTTATAGAGTTTGGTAGGAGAGAACCAAGTGGTACACTGTCTTAATTGTTTTAGAGGATTGGGGGAAAATATCAATTATAATGGGTGTGAAATAAAATAGATCTTTCTTGGTCTTGGTGATACACTGGCGAAAGACAATGAAATTTTATAGTACTTAATCATTAATTTAATATGATGTGAAAACAGAAAGTGTCTTAAGCAGAATAAAAATAGGCTCTTAAATATTGCTTTGGTGGGAAAAGTAAACAAAAGAAAATGTGACTCAAGCCCAAGACTTAATTAATGTATTAAACCAAATTAATATTTGGATATAACAAACTTTCTGAGAATAAGTAAAGAAAGACAGAAAATGGAAGTTTGTCATATAAAAATACTCTTGTTATATACAGAACAAGTTCGTTTTTAAATGTTGTGAGACTAAATTTTAATGGACACTTAGTTATTTAAATTTCTTGAATCCATAGATGTTACAGTTTGGATATTTGTTATCCTCCAAAAGTTCATGTGAGGTAATGCAAGAAAGTTTAGAGATGAGTGATTAAATTATGACAGTCTTAACCAAATCATTGCATTAATCTGATATGGTTTAACTGGCTGCTAACTGTAGGCAGGTATTGTGAGCTTAGAAGAGGTATGTCATGGGAAGCATACTTTTGGGATTTATATTATGTACCTGAGGAGCAGCCTCTGTCTCCTTCGAATTGCCATTCCTAGAGCTGATTTCTTCCTCCAAACTCTTTCACCATAATGTTATTCCTCAACTCACGCCTCAGTTATGGAGTCAGACATGTATGGACCAAACCCTCTGAAAGCACACATGCCATATAAACTTTTCCTCTTTTAAATTTGACCATGTAAGCTCTTTTGGCTATAGCAATATAAGAGCTGAGTAAAATATTAAATTTTTCCAGTTGTTCTGGGTCTACATAAGTCAACTTATGATCCACATTAAAAACTAGTATATGTCATTATATGAGAAGATGGGTTGTAAGAAAATGTGTGGTCTCACTTTTTGTCAGACTACCAAATCAGCAACCAGGAACAAGTCATAATATAACCTAGTCAAGAAGTGTTGAATACTCTAAATAAGGTAAGAGTTTATACAAGCAAGGAGATATGAGACATATCTAACACATGAGTATGTGAAATGTTTGAAACTGGATCCTAAAAATGCTGCATCATAAATTTATGACATAGATTTAATTAACCAAGAGGATATCGCTATGGAAGTATTCTTCAAACATATATAATAATTTAGAAAACTCAGTTCACATACTTCTAAAATGTTTATTGAAACCTTGAAGATGTGATTCCTATTAAAATCCCAATGTCATTCTTCATAGAACTTGAAAAAGCAATCATGAAATTTAATTGGAAAAATAAGAGACCCAGAGTAGCCAAAGTAATAATTAGCAAGAAAAGTGAAACAGGAGGCATCACAATACCAGATTTTAAACTATACTACAGAACAATAGTAACAAAACCAGCATGGTATTGTCACCAAAATAGACATGCAGACCAATGGTACAGAATAGAAGACAGAGACCAACCCACATAAATACAGTTATCTCATACTTGACAAAGGAGCCAACAACATATTGGAGAAAGAATAGCCTCTTCAACATATGGTGCTAGGAAAACTAGAAATACATATGTAGCAAAATGAAATTAAACATCTCTCATCATGCACAAAACTCATCTCAAAATGGATTAAGGACCTAGGAATTAGACCAGACACTCTGCACCTAATAGAATAAAAACTAGGCCCAAATCTTTATCATATCAGATTAAGCCCTGACTTCCTTAACAAGAGTCCTAAAGTGTAAGAAATAAAATCAAGAATCAATAAGTAGGATGGATTTATGGATTCCAACTAAAAAGCTTCTTCTCAGCAAAAGAGACAATCATTGAGGTAAAGAGAGAGCCTATAGTATGGGAGCAATTTTTTACCACACATACATCAGATAGAGCACTAATCTCCAGGATACATAAAGAACTTCAAAAACTTAATACCCGCCCCCACAACAACAACAACAAACTCAACTCAATTAATAAATGAACATTTCTCAGAAGAAAATACACAAGTGATTAACAAATATATGAAAAAATGTTCAACATCTCTAGTAATTAGAGAAATGCAAATCAAAACTAAGATTTCATCTCACTTTAGTCAGAATGGCAGTTATCAAGAATACAAGCAATAATAAGTGTTGGAGAGGATGTGGGAAAAATGTACACTCATACATTGCTGGTGGAACTGCAAATTGGCGCAACCACATTGGAAAGCAGTTTGAAGATTGCTCAGAAAACTTGAAATAGAAACACAATTTGATCCACCTATCCCACTCCTCCATCTATCTGCAAAGGACTTAAAATCAGCATAGTATAGTGACATAGCCACATCAATGTTTATAGCAGCTGAATTCACAATAGTTATACTGTGGGCCAAGCCCTATCCCCATCAATAGATGAATGGATAAAGAAACTGTGGAATATTACTCAGCATTTAAAGAGAATTAACGTATGGCATTTGCAGGTAAATGGATGGAGTTGGAGAATATTATGCTAAGCAAAGTAAGCCTACCCCCCAAACTAAAGGCCAAATGTTTTCTCAATTAGTGGATGCTGATCTATGATGGGGGAGTGGGAATTGAAGGAACTCTGGATTGGGCAAAGGAGAGGGTGGGGAGGAGTTATGAGAATAGAAAAGATGGTGGAATGAGATGGATATCATTACCCTCAGTAGATGTATGATTGCACTAATGGTGAGTCTCTACACCATATACAACCAGAGAACTGAAATGTTGCACTACTTTTGTGTATGATGAATTTGTGTATGAAAAGCATTCTGCTGTCATGTACAACTAAGTAGAACAAAAACAACAGAAAACCTTTAAGAAGTAATGTCCATGCCAAAAGAAGTAAAAATTGTAGACCTCTTGGAACAAATGGTAGAAGAAGAGATCAGAAGACACACATATGTCAGCAGAAAATATAGAAAATATTTATGTACTAATATCTAAATATATAAGGGTCAAAAAAATCTACTAACTGAATATATTTCACAATATATCCAAGAAGGCATCCCAATTACAAAGCAATAGAAATTATATTAATGACATTGATAAAATAACTATTAAGAAATTCATGGTGACTCTCTAGATAGGTGACACCAAACAGAACTGAGTTCTATGATTATAGTGAGTATGTATGATATCACAGTAAAATAACAGAAGGCAGAGGATAAAGGAAAAAGCAAAGTGAGGCTGTATATAACCCCAATAACATGTATTCCTATTAACTTATACCTGAAGATACAGAAAGATCTTTTCAAACTTTAAGCTATGACTGGTACCTGATCACTTCATGATTCGTGTACCAAAGATCAGCAGGCAAGGAGAGGAGAGTTTGGAGAGGTCCCAGCTAATTGGGGTTCCAATATCAGAGCAGCTACCAATATTGCCCTAAGGGAAAATAAAAGGGAGCTGGATGTAGGTACTGACACAGTGTCTTTCACAGGATACTTTATTTATCTGGACCAAGACTAGATGCCTAGTTGTCCAAACAAAGACAAGGGAGTATCTAACATGGAAAACTTATTTACACTGGCAGACATACTTGTGGCCCTGATCTGACCCAGGTTCATTTTATATCCACATAACTTAGCCATTGTTCTTAGCCATTGTTAGAGGATGTCTTCCTGCATACATCATGGAATATATTCAGTTGGTAGATTTTTGTAGCCTTATACAGTTAAATTTGTATTTTAAATGGATGCTGGAAGCTGACCTTCTGTAATCCCTAGAATCCCAGAGAAAACTGTCTTGAAGTAGATTCTAGTCCCTTAGACTGAAGACGGAGATTTCATATAGCACCATGGCAGGCAACAAGTTCAAAGATTTTTACTTACTTAACCTCAGTAAAAAAATTTTTACAAGTCAATAAGGCAATCTTCTATCTCTGGCCATGTGAAGCAAAATGAAGAGCCAAGCAGAGGAGAGCACATGACAAGAGATGCAAGCCACTGTAAGTTTATGGACAAATAACTTAATGACTGTTTCCAAGAGATGGCAATACCAGGTAGTACATACAATCTACTAGGCAGGAGAAACTAAGTTTTATCACTAGTCATCAGCTTTAGCCATTGGTTGTAGAGTAAAACAGTTACTGGGAACCTCAATATTTCTTCCCTAATGTCAATTGAATAAAAAGGACACAGTTTTGAGAAAAAAGAAAAGGAAGATATATGCTTTGTTAGCAAAGGAGAAACACAGGGGACTCCTATCCAAGAAGCTATGATTCTGTCCATCAAGGTGAGCAAGAGGCTTTTAAAGAGGTAGTTCAAAGGCTACATTCCACATGTTCTCAAAGTTGTAATTCACTTGTAAATTTAGGAGATTGTGATTTCTGAAAATTTCCAAAGTCTGAATTACTTCATTCCTGTGGTGGGTGTGTGCTCAGGGAACATATAACTCTGCCTACAATGGGGTAGAGGTAATCCTGTTTCCTTGAGATTGGGGAGGGGGTAATTAGGGAGAAGCAGGGAGAGAGCAAGAGAAACATGTCCATTTTAAAAATAAGTTTCAGTGGCAGAGCAACAAGGGTTATGTTCAAGTCATAAAGTGGACCACAGTTAGAGAACAGGAAACTGTTTCAAGGATGATTGAGATCAGTCTGACATGAGACAGTTAAATTTGTATTTTAAATGGATGCCAAGGAAACAGAAAATTGTAGAATTTATTACAGGAGTCATCAAGGCATTGGGGGTAATTGGCCCTGATAATCATGAGGAGAGAGAACAGCAGGAGCTCAGGGTGGTGGGAGATAATGCACTTGGCTTTCAGCTGCTCTCATGGATGGTTTCTTACTGACTTCTTGTCCAGTCATCTTTAAATGGGTGAGAATAGCATTTACTGTCACACAAAGCTCAGTTCTTGTCCCTGATACCAATCCAATAATGAGGACACAGTTTTGAGAAAAAGAAAAAAAAAAAGTTTATAGCTTTGCTGGCAAATGAGAAATACAGAGGACTCCTATCTAAAAGGCTGTGATTCTGCCCATCAGCAGGAGCAGGGGGCTTTTAAAGAGTCTATCTTTCACATGTTCTCTGTTGCAGTTGTAATTCACTTGTTAATTTTGGAGATAGTCAATTCTGAGATCTGGTACCATCCCCAAAGTATGGATTACTTTGTTCCTATTGTGGGTGATAAATCCACCATAGACAAATTTGCTTAAAATAGAAAATAAAAGTAATTCTGTTTTTTTCCTGAGATGAAGAAAAAGTAGGGAAAGGGGAAGAGAATGAAACATGTCAATTTTAAAAATAAAATACAATGGAAGAGAAGCAAGAGCTAAATTCAAAGCATAGAGTGTACCATTGTTTCTTTACCACCAGAGAAGTAAAGATTTTCAGGAATTTGGTGACTTCAAAGATGAGAGTCTAGGTCATTCTGCAAGTTAAACTACTACACCTTCAAAAGTGCTAATCAAGTGTTACGGGATTTTGCTTAGGACAGAGAGGAGGCACTGTTTATTAGTTGTGGTCTTAAAGCCATTTTTTAATGCCATTAAATGTAGTTTTGTCCCAGGAACCTATAATTAATGAGTTTCTCCAGGGAAAGAGATACATGAAAATCCTGAGAGAGCTAGCTTTTCTCTGATAGTGTGAATTTGCTCTTTGAAGCAGTACAAGTATTGCTGAAACCTCAGTCCTTGTCCCGGATGCCAATCCAATAATGAGGACACAGGTATGAGATAAAGGAAAAAGAAGTTTATTGCTTTGCTATCAAAGGAGAAACTCAGAGGACTCCTGTTCCAAAGGCTGTTATTCTGCCCATCAGTATGAGCAGGGGGCTTTTAAAGAGGTAACTCAAAGGCTACAGTCCAGATGTAATTTACTTGTTAATTTGGGAAATAGTCATTTCAGAGGTTTTCTGGTACCATCCCAAAGTCTAGATTACTTTGGTGGGTGGGTGCTCAGGGACAGATAATTCCGCCTAGGATGGGGAATAAAGGTAATTCTATTTCCCCTGAGATTAGGGACAGACAGAGATTAGGGAGGTTCAGGAAGAGAAGAAGAGAAAGAAACATGTCCATTTAATAAAAAATAATAATAATAAGTTTCAGTAGCACAGCAGCAATGGCTATATTCAAAGCATAAAGTGAACCACTGTTAAATTTTCTCACTATCAACTTCAACATTTCATTTCTATGGAAAAATGGGTGATGGCATTTCCCAATTTCTTCCTGCTGAAATGGAGCAAAGTTTGGGAAAGTAAACTAAGAGGGTGGGGTATGGAAAGTTAAGGGAATTCAGAATCAGTGCTGTCCAAAGGTCCAGAGTGGCCAATGGCAAGTTGCTTGGCAGGGTACACATAGGGCAGGGATTATGCTAAGACAAAAATAATGATAGCAAAGCATTACCTTTTTGAAAATAATTAGCACAGAAACTATTAGGATTTAAGCCAGTCTCTGAAAATCATGAGGACAGTGACTCATAATCTTATCAGAGAAAAACAGATCAAGTTCATCAATGTAGAAGGTTAGGAAGATTGGTAGGTCTATGAAATCAAACTCAAATTAACTCAGGACAAATTCGAAATTCTTGTGCTCATTAATACTAGGCACTCTCACACAAGAACCATTTCTTTATAGCCTCCAGCTTTACTTACTTTTGGAAGGGCTAACACAAGTGTACATCTTAAGTAATATTTAAAAACCCATTGATTTTCCTTTTAAATGTACATGTAGGACGGTGTTTTTAGGCTATATTCTCCTGCCAGGTGTTTAAGACAAAGATGGTCAAAACTGACCTTGTTCCTATCTACTCTTAAGAATCAACTGAGATTCCTCACAGATCACTCTTGGGGACATGCGTGACACCTCCTGGCTTCTTTAGCTTTTCTCTACCAGTGATGCCACTTGCCAGGATTGGTTGGGGTCTGGCTGACCATATGTGGCTTCTCTCGGAATCATCAGGGACATTTCCATCTCCAGTGACTCTTATTTGAAAACATGCACTGGTTGGCTCAGCAGATCATGTGACTCATCAGAGTTGCAGTTCCCATCATTCTTGTTGTCCATCTTGATAATCCCAGTTGGGTTTGAGTAGGAGAATGGCTGCTTCACCCGTGGGGAGAGACATATCTGCTTGATGAGTTTGATCAGCATGATCTCATGCGGCCTGCTGGATGTGGGCTCACTCATCAGAGGGTAAGGGTGGAGGAGAGAATGACATAGATGTTATGCCAGGTAAGATCATAAGTCTGAGAGAGGTATCAGAATCCCTTAATATAAGGAGAAGGGTCAGCAGGTATGGATCCAAGGCACTTTTCAATCTGGGAAGATCTTGAAGTGAGAATGGGATGTGTACTGGGACAATCTCTTCGGCACCAACCACTTCCCTGGGAGGACAAAGGAACTTTTGGTTAGCTGGTAAGAGGATCTGGTGGGACCAGGTGTGGGCACTGATAGGAGAAGAGCAAAATGAGTGTGGGGAGAGGAAAGGGTTTATCAGTAGAAGAAGTGGCCTTAGGGGTCAAGGCTACAGAAAAGGAGGGAAAAGAGGAGGAGGGTCCTAGAGTGGGATAGGAGGAACTGTAGTAGCCAGAGGAGGGGAGGGGTGCAGGTGAGGGAGGGGAAGAAAGAGAGGCCTGGCCTGGGTGGGGAGAGGGAAGACTGGAAGGTGGGGCTGAGAGCAGCTAGGGTGGATCTGAGAATGAGGAAGGAGAAGTCGAAGAACAATGTGAAAGGTGTTCCCTAGCAAGAAAAATTTAGCAGAACAGGTGGGGGGGTGATGGGAGTGGACCTCAAAAAGCCTGAACATGCGTCCAGATGTAAGGAATTGTCCAGTTCAGTGAGGGTTTAAAATCAAATGTTCCTTCTGGGGGCCATTGTGATGCATTGTCTAAGTCACACTGGGGCAAGGCCACAGTGGAGTAAAAGACCAGGTGGTTACAGTGTAGACCTTCAATGAGTCCTAACTTGGCAAAATTTGAATATAGACACTCACCCTTGGGGTGGGTGGGAGAAGAAAAAGGCATCCCAAATTCTGATAGCACTCACCCGAAAAACGAATAATGGCCTGGTGGTGTTTGAGACATCCCTTCAACCCATGGGGGGCCCAAACAGATTGAAGTGGCTTGCACAATAACTGGGACATCTCCACAGTTCCCAGGAACCTTGAACGGAACAGGTGGGGGTCTATGGCACACGCTTGACTTTCGGTTAGCTCCCCCCATGAATGGAGAGGGGCTGGAAGGTCATGGAAAATGAGGGAACTTACCCACTCTGTCAGGCTGTATGAAGGGAGGAGAAAAGAAAGAGCAGCTTAGGAATTTCCTGGTTCATTTGAAGAGGATGGTGACCTCTACCCCAGATTTGCGATATGGGGAAGGCCCAAAAAGTCCTCCCAGGTTTTGGCACTGATGTAAGGTCAGGCAGTGGTGACCAAAAGGAGGCAGATTTAAAAGGGCAGCCGAACAAGACTTTATTGACATTTCACTCCTGGGTGGAACTCTCAGACCAGCAGAGTGGATCCAAGAGAAGCATGCTGGGGCTGGACTGAATTGGAATTTTTATTGGGCTTAGGCTAGAAAGGGAGGGCTTGGAACAGGAAGAGGGGGTTTTTAAAGTCCCTTGTCCTACTGTGAATGTTTGGGATTGAAATGTTAATTCCTTCAGAGCCCATCCTCTAGGATTGGCCAGGAGATCCCACTGATTGACAGGCAGTTCCATTGGTGCCTGATTGGTGTTTTTTTCATGCACACAGATTGCTTGGTGTTTTCTTCTTCAGCCACCTCCACCTAACAGTGGCCCTTTCTGAAACTCACTTTACCTCTGACAGACTGCAATTGCAAGATTGTACAAAGAAGTAACACAGAGAAGAGCCCCCCAAACCATGCCAACAGACAGAATCTTTAAATTGACTAGCCAAAATCTTTCCCAAGAGACTAACTATAGAATCAAAAAAAGTAGAAAGCCAGAGGGAATTCTCAACCCAAGGCCAACAAAGAAATGAGAACCCAGGACAGATCAAAAGGAATTACATATCCTTAGGTTCTTGAGTCCCACTTAACATGAATCTTACTTACACCAGTGGGCCACAGATGTCCCCCAAACAGATGTTGCCACAAAGAGAAACCAGGTGTGTAGAATTAAGGGTCTCAGTGTGCACACCAGGGGACTTACTGAATGGCTCAAGTTGTTGATATTTTTCTGAGTTTATTTTCATTTTGTCTCAAAGTGGACCATGATGGAGCAAACTATACTATTCAGGGAGAAAAGACAGGATTTTCTCAAAGCAAAAGGAACTTTGGCAGCTGCTGGTGATACCTTCAGTTACAAGTGATGAGTCCTTCTCCCTCAAATATTGAAGTATAACATTAGAGAAGCACACCAAGGCAAGCAAATGAAGCAGTGTTTATTTAAAAAGGGGTAACATAGACATCTCCCAGAAGGGAGAAGGGGGCCATAGCTGGAATCTTTGTATCCCATGAAATGAGGCAGGCCTGCATTTTTTATTAATAGGTCTTAGGCTCACTTCCTCTTATCTCTCTTCTTCCTGCATAGTTGACTAGACCCAGGAAATTCTCAGTGGGATGACAAAAAGGTGAGAAGCAGATAGGCTGGAGGGGTTAAGGAGGAAGGGAGAATAATTTACTACTCTCTGTAGGGAGGGACAATCCCTGAGACAGGTTACCTTAGCAACAGGTTGGAGCAGGGGCAGATTCTTGATGAGGGTGGAGGATGGGCTCTGAAGGAATTAACATTTCAATCCCTCAGGGGGCAGTCTCCAACTTTCTGACTCTTTCAAATTGGCCTCCTTGATCTGACCTGACTTGATTTACCTAACTCTAGTGATTGTCTAATTCTGGCTTCCCTGGGATGGTCTCTTGTTTTCTCCTTTCACTCACAGGAAGGGCTCCTTGGTTCAACCCAAGGCAAACTCATCTGTCTCCTAACTCTCCTGCAGTTGGGCCTTAACAAGTTTACCAGCTCCATGAATCCTCAGCATGGAAGTGGGATTCCTTGGAAATCCAGGCCTTCCCAGGAAAACTGAAGTGGGGGCTGCTTTTGGATCCATATGGAGGGCCAAAATTATTGCCAAAAGCTCTGTCTTCATTTGTATGACAATCCAATAATGAAGACACGGTTTTGAGAGAAAAGAAAATTTATTGAAAAAAGAAATTTATTGCTTTGCTAGCAAAGGAGAAACACAGGGGACTTTTGTCCCAAAGGCTGTGATTCTGCCCATCAGCAGGTGTAGGGGGCTTTTAAAGAAGTGACTCAAAGGCTACATTGCAGGTGTTCTCTGTTGGAGTTGTAATTTACTTGTTAATTTGGGATATGGTCACTTCAGAGGTCTTCTGGTACCATCCCAAAGTCTGGATTACTTCCTTCCAATGGTGAGTGTGTACTCAGGGGCAGAGAAAGAAAGGTAATTCTGTTTTCCTTGAGATTAGGGAGTGGAAGAGATTAGGGAGGAAAAGGGGAAGAGGGAGAGATAAAAATGTGACCATTTTTAAAAAGTATGTTGCAGTGGCACAGCAGCAATGACTATATTCAAAGCATAAAGTGGTTCACTGTACCCAAGGATACAGTGTGCTCACTGAGGTAGTAAACTGTCAAATTTGCCATTCATGGATAAGAACCCTGCCTGTGTTTGTTTGCTTTTGTTTTTAAACCTGCAACTTTGGTTGCTAATGACTCTCAGCTGAGTTCTTTTCAATTTTTCCTTAACAAAATTGACATTGTTACTGAAAGCTCTGTCCTTTTCCCATGATACCAATCCAACAAGGAGGTTTTGAGAAAAAGGAAAACGTTTTATCACTAGCAAGGGAGAAACACAGGGGACTTCTTTCCTAGAGTTTGTGATTCTGCCCATCAGGGGGAAAAGAGTTTTGTTTTGTTTTTAAAGAGGCAATTCAAAGGCTACATTCCAGGTGTTCTCTGTATGTGTTAGAGGAGATTGGGGAGAGTGATTCACTTGTTAATTTGGGAGATATTAATTTCTTAGATCTTCTGGTGCCATCCCTCAAGTCTGAATTACTTTGTTCCTGTGAGGGGTTGGTAATGCTCAAGGACTGATAACTCTGCCTAGGGTGGGAAAGAAAGGTCTACCTATTTCCTTCAGATTTTGGATGGGGAGAGGAAAAAGAGGAAAATATGTATCCATTTTTAAAGAAGCCTCACTGGTACATCAGCAAGGACTATACTCAGAGCAGAGGTGAACTACTGTTACAATATAACCAAACACTGGTTCATACAAGGGTTTAAAGTCTGGACACTTTGCTTACATTCGGGACTACTCTGAAAAACCATTCTCAGCTCCCAGCTTAGCTGAGTTCTCTGTTGCAACTCCATACTGATCACCCACTCCCTTGGCCCTGTCCTACTTTTATTTCCTTTAAAACATGTTCCCCAGGCTGGGGTTGTGGCTCAGTGGTGGAACACTTACCTGGCATTTGTGAGGCACTGGGTTAGATTCTTAGCACCACATATAAATAAATAAATACATACATACATACATACATACATACATACATAAAAAGGCCCATCAACAAGCATTTGTGAGGCACTGGGTTAGATTCTTAGCACCACATATAAATAAATAAATAATAAGGCCCATCAACAATTAATTTTTTTTTTCTAAAAAATTCATTAAAGAAAAAGGGGAAAAAAATTTCTCCAAGCCACTACCCAAAATCACCTTTAAGCAAACTTCTGCCTCAGAGTCCTTTACTTGGAGGACTTTATTGAAGAAATTTAATGACTGACACATTCTTTTGTTTCATAATATTGCATCATTATATAATTAGTAAATATTGACATTTAAGTATTCACTAAGATATACTGAGAATACCTAAGGAAAAATTCTTACAGTACATTGTACATTTTTGTTAAAACAGAAACTCCAGCAGTGTTTTTTTTTCTTTAAAAAACATTTAGCTATTTTGTGTTTTAAAACCACTCAACAAGTTCATTTTATATTGCATTTAAACCTATTGATGAAGATTTGTCTTCTTCAAGTTATTTTCATACCTACTTTATATTTTGTTCTATGTTAAATAAAAGTCATATATAATGAACTGTGTCAGAAACATGGGTAAAAGCATAAAGATATTTTGATAATTAGGGTTTCTGTTCATTTCATTTAATTCAGGATAATTTATTATAGTTTGATACCAAAGACCTGAAAACTGTTCTTCTGAAATCCATCTCAAAACTTACTATAATTTATGGGGTCACTAGAGTACTACATACCCTGCTTGTATACCTTGTACAGGCCATTGTGTTTCATACAGTCTTTATTCTTGCTTTTATTTGAAGGACTTCTTCCTTACCTCTGTTAGCTTTCTGTCACTGCAAAACAATTCCTGAGATAGTTGACTTATAAGACAAAAGGTTCATTTTGGCTCAGAATTTTGGAGATCTCAGCCCATGATCAATTAGCCCCATTATTTCTGGGCCTGTGGCAAGGCAGCTCATAATGACAAGAATTATGTGCCAGATAAATCCAGTCATCTCAAGCCTAGAAAGAGAGAGAAAGACAAAGGTGTTGGGGTCCCACCATTCATTCTCTGAAAAACCCCTAACCACTCAAAGACCTTCCACTAGACCCCACCTCTTAAAGCTACCAGTAGAACCATTCTGGGGAATGAGGCTTTCAGCACACATGAGCCTTTAGGTGACCTCTAAGAACAAAACAGTAGCACCCTCTATTCCTAAACTTTTCTTTGTCTTGTGTTGGCAAATTCTTCTAGGTTATTATAGACTCACTCAAAGTGAAGATTCTATGGGGAGTCTTCCTTGATGATTCATTTTTTTCATGCTGAGTCAATTACCCTTTCTCTGCCTATATTATCACAGCAGGTACCATGTAAAACAGAATTAATCAGTATAAATTTATATCTCCATCATAACACAAAGGATTAACCTATATCCACTCATCCACCCTCAAGTTGTATATCCATCCTCATTGTATACATAGGATCATTCTATGTATACAATGGATGTTAATGTAGCTTAATTCTCACTTAAATGACACAAAATTACCATGAACTGGAGCTATAACATCTTGTGATCAATGCTTCATTCTCATCATTTACCTGAATTATGTAATATACTTTTCAGTCAATTGATTTTTTTAAATTAATAAACAGACTAATTCAAGAAAACAACCCACAAACTTACTATAAGTCTTTGAATATTGTTCACTTTTTTTGATATGTTAAAAACATTTGTATTTGTGAGAATTTATCTGAGATATTGATGTTAGACCCAAGAGAGGAAAGTAAGTGCTAAGATGTTAAGCTGAAATTATAACATGTTTTCAAAGAGATAAAATTGAATAAAATGAAAGAAGACCTTCTAGAATAAAACATACCTTCATATATAAACCAAAATTTTGTAGATAGTTAACCTTCTCACTAACTAAGCCTCTGGTTGTTATTATGATAAGCATGTGCTAAATCCTTTGAGGTTTATACATTAGTATAATAGAATAAAGTTGTTTTCTAATCTATATAAAAATTATTAAGATATTCTTTAAAAGTTGAATCTAGGGAAATTAAAGAACTCTTATTAGCTACTGAGAAAGAGGCTCCAATATAAAAATAAATGTTATACTGATAAGAATTGGGTTATTATGTGTGATAATAAGAACAAATTGTAAAGTATTACAGGCCAGAAAATGAGGAATACCTAATTTATATTGATCCTACACATAATGCTGTTCTCAAGTGAATAGAAATGAACAATGGGAAAGCAGGGAGAAAAGTTAGTTTTCTAGCTTTTCTTCAGTAGCTAGCTCATGTAGCTCAGGTCTCCTTTTTGCACCTATAATTTATTACTACCAAAGACATATAAATTAATACAATATAAATTAAGAGTATAGTGACAACTTCTTTACCAGTTGACAGAAATATGAAGCAACAAATACAGTAAAATTTGTCTCTGATACCTACCAAAGAGTAGGCTGAAGCTGCACAATCTAGACCTTTTCAGATCACAACAGAAATATTTCTTGATGCTGAGAGTGAGAATAAATAACATTTGTTAATTGAGAAGTTACTGTCTTCTACTCAGTAACTACAAGTGGAATTAACCATTTTGATTGTTTAAAAAAACTAAGAATAAAGAGGACAAATTGACTGAATATGTAGTCTAATCATGTTAAAAGTTTTAATAGTCAAACATTTAGCCCAGTAGAATGTTCTTCAAACTAATCAATCCATGACACAGTATCCTTTTTGTGAATGGAAGAATACTATGATAAGAAACACATACTATCTATTTTCCCAATTATCATAATTAAGTAATCATTTATGTGAGCTAAATGGAAAAGAAAAATGAGATTCTCTAAGTCAATTGAGAAAAAAACAGACACATATACAATTACATAAGAAAGTATGTTGCACTGAGTACTTAGTAGAAATAATGGTATTTTTTCTAATTCAAAATTGTGCTCCTTGCAGTGTGGAAGCATAGCATTATGTCTACTAAAAGTAGTAATGATGATCTTAAGATCAAGATTGGATTTTCTCCTGATCATACTCTTTGAGCAGTTTAATACCTTGAGAATTTTATCTGGACGATGAGTGGTCACTTGTCAAAAATCTGAAGTACTTTATTTAACTGCTGTAAAAATCTGATTGTCCATCCCATCTCCAAAGACCATTTATTTAGTGACCTTGACCAATTTTAAGCATGTTGAGTATATCACACATTGGCATTGAAGGTGGAAATCAAGAAGATAAATGGTAGGCAGGAACTCACTGAAGCTGATAGGAATAATTTATCTTAACAGCATGATAGAATAATCACATCCTGATAGGGCATATGAGATTCTAGAAAATGACTTTGAGGACAAAGTTCAGGAAGATTTACAACTTCCAAACTTAGAGATGTTTTCAAACTTACATGTATTTGCTGTAAAGAGCTAAATTTGTTCTTTGGAAATAAGTAAGCACTCCTGTGTGCCGAGTATCAGGGCATGGAGTATTATAATGAACTTAACTACAATATGTGCTATTGGAGATTATATGCAATCATGTTCTTCCAAAGTAAGACATGTGGGATATAGGGTCTTTTCATATATCTATGTTTTTAGTGGTATGTGCCAAATCTCTATTACTTGTCTTTCTTTCTTTTGCTTCCTTTCTTCTTTCCTTTCAGTATTGTTTACTTTTATCTTTGTGCAACCCTGGAGATAAAACCCAGGGCTTCTCACATGCGAGGCAAGCACTCTACCAATCAGCTACATCCTCACCCTCTCTTTTACTGTTTTGTCTATGGAAAGTTGCATTATAGAATTAACATTCTAGTAAGAAGCAGCATGTTGGTGAAATTTTACTGCAATTTACCTTGTTATTTACAATATAAATAAGTGTGTGTAAGTGCTTGAGATTGAGCTCAGATACTTGTGCATATTAGGCAATTGCTTTACCACCAAACTATATATATCCTCAGCCTAAAAATGAATTCTGCAGTATTCTTTCAATCAAATTATTTGATTCCATTGAAATAAAGGCACAAAACAAATAATCATTACACATAAAATACCAAGTTTTGTATTTACAAAATAAAAGGAAAATATTTTGAGAAATAGGGTAGCACTTAAAATTAGCCTGAGCAATAGAAGTCATCATTTAGAATAATTAAGTATCATAACTGTTTTTTATATTCTTTCATGCATGAGTGTGATTTGGGTTTAAGGGATTTATAAATGCAGCTATTTATCCCCCTCATTTTTTTTTCTTAAATTAACTTTATTATCCAAACCCTTTCTTGTTCTTGATTAATATTGGTTATTTCATATACTTGTAAAGTACATAATATGGCATTATAGACTCAGATTTTTAAAATATCCTGATTTAAGTTTGTCTTTCTGTAAACAAATGATAATCAGAAAGGTTTTTTAAATTTAATTTTTTTTGCAATGTTTTTGTTTCCTACCTTACTTTTCAGATATAAAATAAAGAAAGTCCATTTCCTTCACTTGGGCAAAGGCTTTTTCTTTCCCTGGTGATACTTGCTTAAACACAAAGTGGTTTGTGATCACTTTAAGGCATAGATATGGATCTGATGACTATCTGAGCATCCAGCCACACTCTGTAGGAGGATTTCAAGGCTGTAGCTTAATCTCACCTAACCAGAGCTTGCTTTATGTGTGTGTGTGTGCGTGCGCGCGCACACACACACACACACACACAATTCATTGTTCAAGAATACAGCTTTGGTCCCTCCATTTTTCTTACTGTCATATTTCTACCCTCCATTATTTAATTTCTCTCAGTCCCTGACCCTTTGGGAAGCAACAAAGCAGAGGGGAAATGTAACAGAAGCAGGGAAGTTTGTAACTGGTTCTTTCATAAACTTGCTACTGATTCTTTGGCTCTGACGAAAGACTAACACCTGAATTTTCTTTCAAGGAGCTTGTTCCTGGCTAACATCACTAATGTCTTTTCATCTGGCATCCTGATCCACTCTGTTCCTGCCTCTTTGGAAATCCACTGTTCCCATAAGCTACATTAAAATTCCACAGTCACTACAGGTGACACTCTTGTTCTTTGTAGCTATTCATGGCAGTAGAGCATATTTTGACATATTTATACAAACATGGAGTATATCTTATTCTATTTAAGATCCTAGGTTTGTGGTTGTAGATGAAATGGAGATAAATAATTTCAGTCAGACTTTCTCTTGTGGAAAACTATCTCATATTCTTGGGAAATACAGTCAGTAGGTTTTGATTTTAAGATGTTCTCAGTTGGAGACTTCAATGTATAATTTTTCTGTGTTGACTTAGCTAGATTATGATGTTATGGGGAGACTGCTCAGAAAACACTCTAAGTCCAAGTTGGACACATATCAAATAATTTTTATTTTACCTACTTTGCCAATTATTCCTAGCCAATGGCTGTGTCTAACAGAGTCCAAGTGACTCTCTGAAGGAACAACATTGAGTTGTTTGTGGCCAAAATACTTATGGTAGAAGACCAGATCCTATGAAATTTTCAAAATTTTATAAATAACAAGCAAGTGGAGTAAAGGGGCTGATTAAGGCCATTGGCAGAGCAGAAACAGACAACCATATCCTCATTTCACATCCTCAATTGTGGGTGCACACCCCATTTGTGGGTACACAAAGTACAGAAAAACATTTTTTTAACATTTACCACAACTTGTGCAACAATTTCACATAGGAATCATAAATATGAACTCACCATGGCCTTATCCTTGTCTATACAGGTCTATAGCTATTTTTTATACTTAACTACTGTTCTAATAACATATATCCAGCAAAGTATAGAACTACTTCTACTCACTCTCAGATTATTAAAATATTAGTACCTTTTACCCTCAATCTATAGAAATTAATATAATAATATAGTACATAGTATAAGGTATGTTACAAAAGTATTATACTTCTGGATTCAGTAGTAAGAAAACTGGAGATTCTATTATTAACTGTACCGTGGTTGAACATAACTTAGGTTGAAATGAGAGAATTATACCAAAGATATATGATTACTCTCCCAAAAAAACACAAAATGTTCACTGTAATTCAAATATACAGGTAACATTTTAAATATAATACAACCCAAATTTAGTTTTATTTTAAAATGATTCATCTTTAGTTCCTAATGATTTAGAAACCTTTATGTGGAAATTTATTTAATAACATATCTTTAAATTTAGTTTGATGAAAAACCTAATGTCTATAAATAAGTAGATAAAGATTTCCAGTTCTATTAAAATTAAATTGCTGCTCTAGTAATTAAACATATATTTTAAAACAAAATCAATTAAGAAATAGGACAAAGTATGCAGATATGCTGGAGATAGACAAATATGAGATGTACTTTATGCCTTTGTGAACTTGACAAGTTTCCAAGTTCCCAAACTTCTCTAATTCAGGTTCTTTATTAAGAAAATGGGGGATATTATACATCTGAGAGTTAGAATGATAATTACAATAAAGGTTGTAAGTGCATACTTTTGTTTCTTAATGAATGACAGCTCAACTGTCATTCTAATATACTAGATACAAGATAAGAGCTTCTTTCTAATACACTAGATACAACATATAATTCAGTTCATAGGAAAAGCAAAATATAATTTTGAAAGGCAGCAATTAAATAAACATAATTAAAATTCCTAGGACAAGTATTTCATAATTTCACTCATGTGTGGAATATAAAAATGTTGATATGGGGATGCTAATTCACAGTAAGGTGGGGGGGCACTAGGGAAGAATAGCATTACCTTAGATTAGATAGAGGGAAGTGATGGGAGGGAAGGAGAGGGGATGTGTGGATAGAAAAGATAATAAAATAAAGCAGACATTATCACTGTATGTATATTTGTGACTGAATAACCAATATGATTCTTTTAACATATACATTCAGAAAAATGAGAAATTATATCACATCTATGTATGATATAGCAAAGTGCATAAATGCATTCTACTGACAAGTATAACTAATTAAAACAAATAAAAATAAAAAGATAAAAAAACAAACAAACATCTCTAACAACAAAATATTGATATCATAAAAGTTGAGAGAAGAATGGGGATTACAAGATGCTGAAGAGACTGAGTGGCAGGGTAGAGAAAAGTTGATCAATAGGTACTAAATTTTGGTTGGATAGAAGAAGTCCTTCTGCATTATTGCACAGTAGAATGACATAGAAAAAATAATGTACTGTACATTTCAAAAACTAAAAATTAAAGCATTTTTAATGTTTTACCACAAAGATATGATAAATAATTGAGAAGATAGATACATTTAACCTGATTAAACATCATAAAATGTGTAGTTGTATCAAAACATCACACTGCTCTATTAACATCTGCTTTTATATTGCTATCCCAGTTAAAAATTAATTTTTAAAAGATGATAACAAAATACAAGTAAAAACAGGATCTATAGTGAAAAACTGCTCTTGGTTTTATAAAGAATACATCAGACAGTTTATAATTGGTTGAGCTTAATTTGGGGCTTTCAAAACAATGGAGGTACCTAAGAAAATTCTGGTGTGTATACAGGCACATATAAATATTTTTGAGGTGCTGAGAATCAAAACTATGGCCTCATGTATGATGGCCTAGTGCTGTACCACTAAACTACAACACCAACCCAGCCACAAAAACTTGTAAGAAACTAATTCAGATTCAAAACTTTTAAATTTCCCCAAAGAAGCTTGGCAAAGAAAAACCTCATGTGTTCATCTGCTCCCCTCCCATTTCACAGCAGGTACTCACCCACTTTTCAAAAAGAATTGTATACTTCTCAGCCATCCAGGAACTTATGAAATGCACTATTTGAGTCAAAACTTTGAGTGACAAAAACAATGGTGATCTTTCCTGCAAAATAGTACTTGACTTTTAATAAAGTATTTGTGCTAAGGTTGGGTGGTTTACTTCATTTAAGCTACAAATACTAGATGAGGTTTACATTAGCATCTAGAAGTTCCATGCTTGTCTAGGGGATGCTTATTAGGATTATTTCAATTGAAAATGAATTTAGATCTTTTTTCATAATAAAAAGTAAGCCCAATTTGACCGACTTGTTTGACAATGAGGACTGACTTTTCCATAAAATAACATTGTGCATTATTTATAATTTGAATAAGATAAATCTGCAGCTTCAAAAATTTCTAGGGAATTATGCTAGGAAAAAATATCTTTGCAGCAGTTTAAACTTCAGATGAAAAATAGCAAATGTCAATGTCAATGTGACAGGGGCTTCAGAGTTTTACAAAACATTGTTAGGTGTTGATAGAAAAAAAATATTTGGAGATAAAAATATACATGAAGATTAGATAAAAATCATATCTTAATAGTTGACATAACAGATATTTATAAAATGTTATTAAAATCAGATAAAAATTAATATATTCAAGGATATTATTAAATGCCAGTAGTAATTATAATTTTCCAAGATATTTTCAGGAAGCTAAAAAATACCAATGCCACATCTTTAAAATTTGTATAATAATATTTATTTGCTAACACAGGATCCTCTGAGAGTTATTGGTTATTTTTTCTAAACTTTTTAAATTATATGTAGTATATTATTTTTTCCAAAAAATAAATCATATTGAGTTTTTTTCTATATAGCACAAATCATTGTATCTACATAGAATTCAGAAGTAATTTTATTAAAGTTATGCTCTTATTTATTTGGGTGGATTCTAGCTAAAAGCCTCATTGATGTGTTAGGGATCAGGTCGGTTGAAATAAAGAAACCTTTACTTTGTTTCCTCACACTGGGCAAATCAGTGAAGTTTCTGTTCACTACTCTTCTTGCTGACACACGAGTGAACTCCAGCATTATTTACTAAAGTCATTATGATTGATTAACCTTTCCTTGTGGAGTATTGCCCAAAAAACCAGATGAAAATTTTGTGTCACAAGTTGAGTGAAAATATGGTCATTAACACATGTTATAAAAATAATTCAAACTTAAAAACAATAGAGCCATTTATAATTAAATATGAGAGTGAGAGGCAGGAGAAGAAAAAAAAGAGTTTAGCATCAGCTATCATCCAAGATATGAAAAAGACCAAGTATAAAAAGTACCCACTAAACATACATTGAATATGAATCTAGAGAGACTTTGGTTCTGTGTTGGTAGAATTCCTAAATAATGAAAATAATGTTTGGAGGAAAGAAATTTATTTTACATGACCTTAATATTAAATTGCTTACTACTAATATAATAATAATTTATTTGGACAATCATATTTTGATAAAATGCACAAATAATATTACAAAATAATATTATGGCCATATTGCCACTCAAGGAATATCAGACTTTATACTACAATGTTTCAGTAACAATAACAGGATGGTAATGGCACCAAAACACACATAAGACCAATGGAATAAAGCAGAAGTAATGGAATAAAATAGAAGACATAGAGTCAAACCCACCTGATACTCAACAGAGGCGCATAAACATACATTGGAAAAAAGATAGTCTTTTTAACAAATGGTTATGGGAAAACTGGATATCTCTATGTAAAAGATATCAGACTTGTAGATGCCTATCCTTCACAATAGTCAACTAAAAATGAAGCAAATGTGTAAGAATTAGATCAGAAACTCTGCAAGTGCTAGAAGAAAACATAAGTTCAACATTCCGACATTGATGTAGTTATCAATTTTTGTTTCTTTGGTACCGAGGATTGAACTCAGGGGCATTCAACCACTGAGTCACATCCCCAGTCCTATTTTTTATTTAGTTGCTTTGCACCTCACCATTGCTGAGGCCAACTTTGAACAAGTAATCCTCCTGTCTCAAGCTCCTGAGCCACTGGAATTATAAGCATTCACCACCATGCCCTGCAAGCATCAACTTTTTTAACAAGACTCCTAAAACTTAAGAAATAAAACCAAGAATCAAAGTGAGACTGGATTAAATTAAAAGCTTCTACAAAAGAAACAATTAAATGCATGAAAAGAGAATCTATAGAATGTGAGAAAATTTTTATGAGCTGCTCTTCCGACAAGGGAAAATATAAGTAATTTAAATTTTTAATATCATCCCTAAACTACTAATCCAATTCATAAATGGATAAGAGAATTAAACAGACACTTCTCAAAAGAAGAAATACAAATGGCCAACAAATATAAAAAAAAATGTTCAACATCCCTAGAAATCAGGAAAATACAAATCAAAACTACTTTGAAATTTTATCTCATTCCAGCCAGAAGGGCAATCATTGAGAATACAAATAACAAGTACAGGGGAGGATGTGGGTAAAACTTACACTCATATTGTTGATGGGACTGCAAATTATGACAACCACTCTGGAAAGCAGTATGGAGATTCCTCAAAAACTAGGAATGGAGCCACCACATGACTTAGCTATCCCCCTCCTTGATATTTATCCAAAAGAACTAAAATCAGCATGCTCTACAGGCAATCAACCTTTATAGTAGTGCAATTCATACTACCCAACTCATGGAGCCAGCCCAGGTTCCCATCAACAGATGAATGGATAAATAATATCTGGTATATATACACCCTAGAGTTTTTCTCAGTCATAAAAAAAGAATGAAATTATGACATTTAATGATAAATGTGATAAAACTGGAAAACATTATGCTAAGTGAAATAAGCCAGACTCAAGAGTCAAGCATTGAATATTTTATCTCGTATGTGGAAGGGAAACTAAATTAAGGGAGAGAGAGAAGGAAGAGGAAGCCCATGGAAACAGAAGTAAAATTAATGGAGCAGAGAAAGGGATTGATGGGGGAGGGATGAGGGTCTGAAAAGAGAGGAAAGGTGGAATGAATTTGATCAAATTGTGCTAAGTACAAATATGAATATACCACAGTGAATTTCCTCTTTTTGTGTACCTACAAAGTACTAAATTAAAGGAAAAACTATAAATAAATTTTTATTTTTAATTAGTACATTATGCTTCTACATAATAATGGGGTTGGTTGTATCATAATCACACAAGTGTAAAATATAATTTGCTTCAATTTAGTCCCCAATATATTTTTTCCTCCCCTTCTCTCTCTACTTGTTCGCTTTTCTTTATGCTACCAGACCTTCTTCCATTTACATATAGTTTCTAATTAGTGCAGTACTGATATACATAAAGGAACTAAAATAATAATAATAATGATAATAATAATTAATAATAATATCTTATTCCAAAATCCATGGAAAACTAAAAGTATTTCTTTTAGAAAGGACAAACTGGGAAAGAAAAGTGGCTACCATTGAAATGTTCTTTCATGACATTATTCAGGCTTCACAATAGAAAACTTCATGAAAATTTCAAAGTTGCTATTTCATCCTGGGTGACTTCACAGCATTAGATTTTACTCAACTATTATGCTTCCCAGGGAATGTCTTTATTCAGATAGAGTGCAATGAACTTCTTTTTCAGAAATGTATTTAATGTTCCATTTAAGACAGATAGAATGATAGAGTACTTGGAGTTTGTGAGCATTGTGTTTGATTTTATTTTTTGAAGCATTATAACTTTATCTTATATTATACTCAGATGTGACTTTATGAGAATTATTTTGTGAGAGATTTTGTTATAAAATAACTAGAAGTCTTCTTATTGAAGATTGGAGGAACAGGAAACACCTGCTTATATCACATTGTGTTTTAAGCTTCTTAAATAGCCCAGTGTAAAATGTAATTTTTCTATTAGAAATATGAAAATTATCTCTGATAAATAATTTGTTAAAGTATATTTTATGACTATCCCAGTAACTATGAAGTTACTCTGAGATCATGTAGTGTCTACTGGGTTTGATTGTGAAGTGGAAAGAAATAATTCAAATAGAAAACAGATGTAAAAAATTTTATTATATGCTACTTAAATGACTTGTTAATTTTTCTTTAAGTAATAATTCAGTTCTTTGTTGAGATATATTCTGAAATTTTACTATTTTTGCATAAAAATGTGCTCTTATTCACATCACTGAGTAGCAATTTAAATTGCAGCAATATTATTAGGAG
The DNA here is from genome assembly GCF_045843805.1 of Urocitellus parryii. NCBI lineage: Eukaryota > Metazoa > Chordata > Mammalia > Rodentia > Sciuridae > Urocitellus > Urocitellus parryii. The sequence goes on from NC_135540.1 coordinate 35,790,008, forward strand.
TAATACTTTATTATACATTTTATTGTGTTTTATGATATTCATGAAGACACTGGAGTATATTAGTCATTGAGGTAATGAGTGGATATTTTACTGTATAGAATTTTAATGGATAAATGACATTAATGTTGGTTATTTATTATTTTACTTAAGGAAATTATGCCTTCAGTACTTATCAAGGGCTAACATTATATCAATTTAAAGAGACAATGAAGGCTTTGGCAAAAAGATAGAACAAATGTGAACTTTTATATCTAACTCTCTATTTCACTCCTGAAGACTTATAAAGTTAGAGATAGGAGTGCTATATTTGTGATAAACCAAAGAATGATCATACACATGCATGTCCCATCCAGAACTAAATTGCTTTGGTTTGAAATCTGATTCTCACTCTCAATAGGTCAGAATTTTTGTATAAGTTTTTTCCTATTTTATCTTCAAGAAAAGAATATAATATTATCATGAGAGTTAATGGGCCAGTATGTATATGAAGCACTTAGTGCCTGATCCAGGGTATATGTTGTAGAGGGGAATATTGTAAAAAATAATATTATCATCAGATAGAATAAAAAATAATACACTAGTAGTAGAAAGCTCCATACTTTCCTTGTTCTCAGGCTTCATACATTTGATACTATGCACAACTTTCTCCATCAAAATTATTCCAAGTTGGCCTAAATAAAATTATAAAGCAGAGTAAGATAACTTCTTTAATACTAAACTTGCCTTGTCAGAGCTGTTTTGCTGCTATCATGCCTCTTTGATTCTGGACACCCATCATAATATTCTTTCATATGGATAATACGTTTCTTTCTGTAAACCAAAAGTAATTTTTAGGAGCAGTAAATGAAAACAAGAAGCAAATTTACCTAAGTTATTATGAGGAAAAAGGAACATATGTCAAGTAAAAGTGTTTCCTAACATGGAATTAGCATGTGACTTAATGGTAATTATAAAGAAATAGGAAGCCTAACTTGCATTATAAATGCAGCAAATGTCAAGTATAAATGAGAAATGGTAGCAGAAGTTATAAGAGCTTAGAGAAGAGAAGACCTGCCCTTTGTAGGATAGATCATTGGAAGAAGAAATAACCCTGAAAAATAGGTAAGAGTCAGAAAATAGTAAAATTAGGAGGGTATATCATAAAAGAATGTTATGGTTTAGATGTGGTGTTCCCCAAAACCTCCTCTGTGAGACAATGCAAGAAGGATCAAAGGAGAAATTATTGGTTTTGAGAATCTTAACCCAATCAGTGAATTAATCCCCTGATAGGGATTAAGTGAGTGGTAACTGAAGTGGTAGGGTGTGGCTTGGGGAGGTGGGAATCTGGTCCATGACTTTAAGGTATATACTTTGTATCTAGAGAGTGCAGTCCCTCTCCCTCTCCCTCTCCCTCTCCCTCTCCCTCTCCCTCTCCCTCTCCCTCTCCCTCTCCCTCTCCCTCTCCCTCTCCCTCTCCCTCTCCCATCATGTGAGTTGCTTCCCTCTGCTTCACTATTCTGTCATTCTGTTCTGCTTTACCTCAAGCTCCAAGGAATGGGGCTTATTCTAGTGCTTTGAACATAAAGTGGTGCTGTATTTTGTCAAATGGTTTTTCTGTGTCTATTGAGATGATCATATGATTCTTATCTTTAAGTTGATTTATGTGATGAATTACATTTATTGATTTTTGTATGTTGAACCAACCTTGCATCCCTGGGATGAATCCCACTTGATCATGGTGCACAATCTTTTTGATGTTTTTGTATTCGATCTGCCAGAATTTTATTGAGGATTTTTGCATCTATGTTCATTAGAGATATTGATATGAAGTTTTATTTCTTTGAAGTGTTTTTGTCTGGTTTTGGAATCAGGGTGATATTGGCCTCATAGAATGAGTTTGGAATTACTCCTTTTTTTCTATTTCCTGAAATAAATTGAAGAGTATTGGCATTAGTTCTTCTTTAAAGGTCTTATAGAACTCATCTGTGTATTTATCCGGTCCTGGGCTTTTCTTTGTTGGTAGACTTTTGATGGCATCTTCTATTTTGTCAATTGAAATGGATCTGTTTAAATTGTGTATGTCATCCTGATTCAATTTGGGAAAATTATATGACTCTAGAAATTTGTTGATGCCTTTGATATTTCCTATTTATTGAAGTACAAGTTTTCAAAATAATTTCTAATTATCTTCTGTATTTCTATAGTGTCTGTTGTGATATTTCCTTTTTCATCATGTATTTTAGTGATTTGAGTTTTCTCTATCCTTCTCTTTATCAGCATGACTAAGGGCCTGTCAATTTTATTCTTTTTTTCAAACAACCAACTTTTTGTTCTGTCATTTTTTTCAATTGTTTCTTTTGTTTCAATTTCATTGATTTTAATTATTTCCTGTCTTCTGCTGCTTTGGGTGTTGATTTGTTCTTCTTTTTCTAGGGCTTTGAGATGTAATGTTAAGTCATTTGTTTGTTGAGTTTTTCTTCTTTTAAGAAATGAACTCCATGCAATGAACTTTCCTCTTAGAAGTGCTTTCATACTGTCCCAGAGATTTCTATATGTTGTATCTGTGTTTTCACTCACCTGTAAAAACTGTTTAATCTCCTCCTTGATGTCTTCAGGAACCCATTGTTCATTCAGTAGCATATTATTTAGTCTGCATGTGTTGGAGTGGATTTTAGTTTTTTATTATATTACTGATTTCTTATTTTATTCTATTATGATCTGATAGAATGCAGGGTAGTATCTCTACTTTTTTATATTTGCTCAGAGTTGCTTTGTGGCATAGTATATGGTCTATATTAGAGAAGGATCCATGTGCTTCTGAAAAGAAAGTATATTCTTTCCTTGGAGGTTGGAATATTCTGTATACGTCAGTTAAGTCTAAGTTATTGATTGTATTACTGAGTTCTATAATTTCTTTGTTCAGATTTTGTTTGAAAGATCTATCTAGTGATGAAAGAGGTGTATTAAGGTCACCCAAAATTATTGTGTTGTGGTCTATGGACTATTGAACTTGAGAAGGGTTTGTTTGATGAATATAGCTCCTCTATTGTTTGGGGCATATGTATTTATAATTGTTAAGTCTTGTTGGTGTAGGTTCCCTTGAGCAGTATGTAGTGTCCTTCTTTATCCTTTTTGATTGACTTTAGTTTGAAGTCTATTTTATTTGATATGAAGATGGAAACCCCTGTTCACTTCCACAGACCATGTGAGTGGTATTATTTTTCCCAACCCTTCACCTTCAGTCTGTGAATGTTTTTTTCCATGAGTCTCTTGGTGGGAGCATATTGTTGAGTCTTTTTTTTTTTTATTCTCTGCTAGTCTATGTCTTTTGATTGGTGAATTTAGGCCATTTATATTCAGGGTTATTATTGAGACATTATTTGTATTCCCAGCCATTTTTTTTTATTATTATTGGTATTTAATGTGACTTGGTTTCTCTTCTGGTTAGATTGTCCCTTAGTCTAATCCCTCCCTCTGCTGATTTTCATCAATGTTTTTTATTTCCTCTTCTTGGAATACTTTGCTGAGGATGTGCTGTAGTGCACGCTTTCTAGTTTTAATTTCTCTTAACTTTTTTTTTATCATGGAAGATTTTTATTTCATCATTAAATCTACAACTTAGTTTTGCTGAATGTAAGATTCTTGGTTGGCATCTATTTTCTTTCAGAGGTTGGTATATGTTGTTCCATGATCTCCTAGCTTTGAGGGTCTGGGTTGAAAAATCTGCTGAGATACTAATTGGTCTCCCCTTTTATGTGATATGATTCCTCTCTCTTACAGCTTTTAAGATTCTATCCTTATTCTGTATGCTAAGCATTTTCATTAAAATGTACCTTGGTGTAGATCAGTTGTAATTTTGTACATTTGGTTTCCTGTTAGCCTCTTGTATTTGGTTTTCCAATTTGTTCTTCCTGCATGGGAGATTTTCTGATATTATCTCATTGAAGAGATTGTGCATTCCTTTGGTATGAAACTCTGTGCCTTCCTCTATCCCAATAACTCTAAGATTTGTTCTTTTGATGCTGTCCCATAATTCTTGGATATTTTATTCATGGTTTCTGACTTTCTTCTTGGTGTGGTCAACTCTATTTTCCAGATTGTATACTTTGTCTTCATTATCTGACATTGTTTCTTCCAAGTGATCTAGTCTATTAGTTATGCTTTCTATTGAGTTTTTATTTGATTTTTTGTATTCTTCATTTTAATGATTTCTGACTTTTTTTCAGGGTCTCTATCTCTCTCTTGAAGTAATCTTTTGCTACCTGTATTTGCTCTCTTATCTCATTGTTGGAGAGATCAATTTTTGCTTGTATTTGCTATTTTAGGTCATTCTTTAATTCACAGATCATTTTAATTATGAACCTTCTAAACTCCTTTTCCAGCATTTCATCAACTTTGCTGTCCATAGGTTCTGTTATTATAGTATTCTGGTTTGTTTGGGGCATTTTCATCCCTTGTTTTTTCTTGTTGTTTAGGTGTCTTCCTTTCTTGCAGTGTGGATCTGAGATATTAGTTTCTTCCCTGTATTTTTGTAGCACCCATACAGATTGTACTTCCCCTTGATGTTGGATTTCCAGACCCTGCTGGTGTCCCTCAATGGATGCTACTGCTTCCTGGATTTGGGTCCTGCATAAGTTGGTGTGGGTAGATCTGGGTCACTAGGGTTGACTTCCTGTGGTAGTCTGCTGGTCAGAAGGGATAACCCTGCACCAGAGACTAGGCTCTGGTGAGTGTCTGACCCAATGGGAAAGAGGTGGACCTGGCTCACTGTGTGCCTGGGCCCCACAGAGGCTGATGTGAGTGTATCTGGGCCACTGGGTTTGACCTCCAGCGGCAGTCTGCTGGTCAGAAGGGACAATTTTGCCTCAAAGGCTAGGCTTGGCCATCTCTGCCCTGTTGGGGGAGAGTTGGGCCAGGCATGTTGTATGCCTGGATCCTGCATAGGCCCGTGTGTGGGTCTGGGCACTAGGCTTGACCTCCAGTGGTAGTCTGCTTGTCAGAAGGGGCAGTCTTGCACCAAAGGCTAGGCTCTGGCAGTGTCTGCCCCACCAGGGCAGGGGTGAGCCATACCTACTGAGATCCTGGATCCCTAGTGAGCTGATGTGGGTGGTCTGGGCTGAATCTCAGCTCCTATGGTAGTCTGCTGGTCAGAGGGGGCAGCCCTGCACCAGAGGCAAGGCTCTGGTGAGTGTCTGCCCCTCTGGGAAAGGGGTGGATCCAGCCTGCTCTGTGCCTGGGCACCAAGGAGGCTGGTGTGAGTGTATCTGGGCCACTGGGGTTGACCTCCCACTCTAATCTGCTCTGTAATACTTTTTAATTTTTTCATCATGTGTGATTTTGTGTGCCTATACATGTGTGTGGTTTGGTTGAGGTGTCTGTATTCACTACCCGGATAGATTTGAAAAAAAAAAATGTTTGTGTCCTATATAGTTTTACTTTCACATTAATTGTTTTTTTCTGTAACCTTTTATAATTTAGCCTTGATTTGTCCTAAGTGCAGCTCAATTCTCTGTCCTTTCCAGCTATTTTAATGTTATAGTTGCTGGTTTATCCATACCTTCATTTTCATTCCATTAATTTTACTTTAATCACTATCTTCCATAATAACAACTATGTTTTTTCTGTTCTCACATAATATCTTTCTTTATTTTATTACTTTATGTAAATCTTTTATGCCTTCTTCTGAACAGCCAGCATCTCTTAATTACTACCTTTCCTTCCTTTAATCATTTTTTAAAATTTCAAACCTTCTATGTTTCCCACCCTACTTTTTCTGTGTTTAATTGTAATACCACTGAATAATATGATATATAATCATATAATTTAGTTACATAAATTATTTTATAGTTTATATATTTCATACCCTATTCCTATTGTGATTATTAATATAGTGGATGACATAGTAGACATTTGATTTGAATGTCTGATCCTGTCTATAGTTTTGTATTGCTAATACTGAAGTTAAATGCTGACCCTACAATTTCTGAATATGTTTAGTCAGCTTAAGCACACCCCCATCACCAATATGCAGGTGTCATTAATAAAACCATAAAATCAATAAAGATATTTCTAACCTAAATTTTATATATATATATATATTTCTATAAACATGATAGACATCTACAAAATATTTTACACCCAAATAGCTAAATTTATCTTCTTAACTGTAGCTCATGGAATCTTTTCTAAAATAGGCTATATTTTAGGTCACAATGTAAGTATTACCAAATACCAAAAAAAATAAATAAATAAGATATAATTCCATGAATCCCATTGAACCATAATGGAATGACAATAGAAATCAAGAGCAACAGAAGTAATAGAAACCAAAAAAAGTCACAGAGATTAAGTAATAATCTCTTAAATAAAAAATGTGTCATAGAAAAAGTGAGAGAGGAAATTACGACATTTTCAGAAACAAATGAAAATAATGATACAACATATCAAAATCTAAGTGACAGTATAAAAGAAACACTAAGAGGAAAATTTTTGCTTTGAATGCCTACACCATATAAATAGAGAGATCCAAAATAAATAAGCATATGCTTTCCCTCAATCTTAGAAAATTAGGTATAAACTAATTCCTAAATCAGTAAAAGACAGAAAATAATAAAAACCAGAGCTAAAATTAAAGAAAATTAGAATAAAAAATAATACACAGGATTAATGCCTTGAAAAATTGGTTCTTCAAAATTATAAATAAAATTGCTTAACCTTTAGCCAAACCAACCAAAAGAAATAGAGAGAAGGACCAAATAAACATAATTAGAAATAAAAGAGATATCACCACAGATACCTTTAAATTCCAAAGGGTCACTGGAAAATATTTTGAAAATTTATACTCCAATAAACTGCAAAATCTGGAAGACATTGACAAATTTTTAGACATATATGACTGCCTAAATTGAACCAAGAAGATGTAGAAAACCTAAGCAGATTGATATCAAATAATAAAATTGAAACAGCAATTGAAAACCTACCAACAAAGAGAAGCTCAGTACCAGATGGATTCTGAACTGAGTTCTACCAGACCTTTAAAGAAGAACTAATACCAATATTGCTAAAATTATTCCATGGAATATAATTCTATGAAACCAGTCCAACCCTGATTCCCAAACCAAACTATGATACATCTAGAAAAGAAAACTACAGACAAATCTCCTTGATGAATATAAATGCAAAAACCCTTAATAAAATATTAACAAAACACATTCAAAATATACTAAGAATATAATACACTATGACCAATAGGCTTCATCCCAAGCATAAAAGGTTGGTTCAATATACACAAATCAATAAATATAATATGTAATGTAAATATAATTAAGAGAAAAAACTGTATGACCATCTCAATAGATATAGAAAAGGCCTTTGATAAACTACTGCCACCTTTTATGATAAAAATGTTGTATAAATTAGTGATAGAACATTATAAAGGCTTCATATTACAGATCCAAAGGCAATAGCATGCTTAAAGGAGAAAAAAACTGAAAGCTTTGTTTTCTAAAACAAGAAACAAGACGAAGATGTGCACTCTCATCACCTCTATTCAATATAGTCCTTGAAACTCTAGCCAGAGCAGTGAGGCATGTGAAGGGAATACAAACAAACAAACAAAAACAGGAGTTAAATTATTACTGTTTTCTGATGATATGACCTTGTATCTAGAAGACCCCAAAAACATTCCACCAGAAGACTCCAGAGCTGATAAAAAAAAATTAACAAAGCAGCAGGATACAAGATCAACACAAATAACTTTTCTAATAGTTCAATAGCAATGAAGATGATAAAATCAAAAAACAATTCCCTGTACAGTATACTAAAATAAAAATTAAATATCTGGAAATTAATCCAAGAAAGTGAAAATTCTCAATAATGAAAATTATAGAACACTGAAAAATATAATTGAAGAAGACCTTCAAATATAGAAAGACTTCTAATTTATTGAATAAGTAGAATAAATATTGTCAAAATAGTCATATTATCAAAAGCAATATCCAGATTTAATGGAATATCCATGAAAATACCAATGACATTCTTCACAAAAGTAGAAAAAAACAGTCTTTAAATTTATTTGAAAAAATAAGAGACTGAAATATTTGAAATAGCCAAAGAAACTCTGTATAAGAAAAGTTTTGAAGAAGGCAACACAATATCCAATCATAAATTATATTACAGAGATGCAGTAATAAAAGCAGCATGGTATTAGCATTAAAGTAAACATGAAGAGCAATGGAATAAAATAGAAGTCTCAAAAACAAATCCCAAAACTTAGAGTCATCCAATAATTGATTTTTAAAAAAGCCAAAAATATATGTTGGAGAAAAGACAAGCTTTTTAACAAATGTTTTTATAAAACTGAACATCTATGTGTAGAAGAATAAAATTGGATATTGCTTTTTACCATGCTCAAAAGTCAAATCAAAATAGATCAAAGACTTAGAAATTAGAAAGAAAACTTGCAACTTCTAGAAGAAAACCTAGGATCAACATTCCATCATTAGGTGCGGGCACCAACTCCCCCAACAAGACCCTTAAAACATAAGAAATATAACCAAGAATCAATAAGTGGAGTGCCATCAAATTAAAAAATTCTGTACAGCAAAAAATTTTAGCAAGAAAGTGAAGAAAGAACATACAGATGGGAAAATCTTCGCCAGTTATTTCTGTGATGGGGGTTAATATCCAAAACATATAAAGATCTCAAAAACTTTAATGCCCCAAAGCTCATTTAATAAATGGGCAAAAAATCTAAACAGAAATTTCTAAAAAGAAGAAACACAAATGGCCAAAACATTGTAAAAATAAAAAAAATGTTCAACATCTCTAGCAATTAGTGAAATGCAAATAAAAACTTCACTAAGATTTTATCTCATTCCAGTCAAAATGGCAATTATCAAGAATATGAATAATTAAAAAATGCTGGTAAGGCTGTGTAAAATAAGGTAAACTCATACACTGCTAGTTGAACTGAAAATTATTATGAGAACTTTGGGAAGCAGTATGGACATTTCTTTAAAAAACTAGGAACCAGTTCATGACCTAGCTATCCCACTCCTCAGTATTCATTCATCCAACAGATCTAAAATCAGCATACTGTAGAGATACAGCCACTGTAATATTTATAGAAGCACAATTGCCAAATTATGGAATCAACCCAGATGTCTGCCTATAGATGGATATATCTAGAAAATGTGGTATATACACACAATAAAATTTTACTCAGACATAAAAAAGAATGAAATAATGGCATTTGCCAGTAAATAGACAGAAATGGAGAAGATCATGCTAACTGAAATAAGCCAGACCCAGAAAACCAAGAATCAGACATTTCTTTCCTGTGTGGAAGCTAAAGCAAAATTAGTGAAAGAAGGAATTGGGGGAGGAAATCTAATATAGAGATGCAGGAATTATCAGTGGAGTAGAAGTAGAAGAAAGAGAGGGAGAAAGGAAAGGAAAGGGAAAGAAACATGAATGAATCTAACAAAATCATGTTATATATACATATAAATGTACCAAAGAAAATACCTCCTTTATGTATTTGTAGAGAGTTAACAATCAAAAATAGATAATGGGGGGCCTTGAGTCGTGGTTCAGTGGTAGAGTGCTTGCCTAGCTTGCATGAGGTACTGGGTTCGATCCCTGGCACCACATAAAAAGAAATAAAATAAAGGTATTGTGTTCATCTACAACTAAAAAAAAAATTTAAAAAAAGGAAAAAAGACTTCATTTAAAAAAATAGATAATGGGAGCCCCATCAATGTTTATTAAAGTAGAAGTGGTTCAACAGATAGATGGATATAGAAAATGTGATATATTTAGACAATGGAATATTACTCAACCTTAAAAAAGAATAAAATTATGGAGGTAAATGAATAAATTTGCAGGTAAATGAATGGACCTGAAGAATATCATGCTAAGAGAAATAAGCCAATCTCTAAAAACCAAAGATTGGATATTCTGTCTGATATGTGGATGCTGATCAATAATCTAATAGAAAGCAGAAGAGTGATTTTTTTTAGGGAGATAGTCATTGACTAGAAATGAATACAAGGGAAATTTCCAAGCTAATGGGTATATTGTAAATATTGACTAAAGTGTTGTTTATATGTGAGTCAAAACTCATTGAATTGTTCACTTAATAATTGTGCCTCAACAAAATGGCTAGGGTGGGGCAAAAAACTCAGTGAAAAGTCCAGAAATCCAGTCAAAATAGATTCCCCTGGTTGGCACAAGTTGAACTATTGTGCAAATTTAATAACTGTGTCCTATCACAAGACTAGATTGCAATTAGCTTCCCTTCCCATATTATTATATAATGGTACTCCCTTTGTACAGATCAATTAATAAATCTTTTTCTTCTCAGGTGGCACAACTATAAGTTTCACTATTACCCCATCTGTCCTAATTTTATAGATACTTTAAAGCAGAACATAATGTATAAAACTTTATACTGTATTCATATATCAAGACCACAAAGCTACAAGTCCAGATCCCAATAGAAATGAACTCATGGCCAGAACAGACACCAAACAGGCAGGTAGCAACTCAAAAACGTTGTAGAGGAGATTAGAAACTAGAGTGAAGTATATAAGAAAGAAGATATTTTGGAGACTAAATAAGTGTGTTTACAGTTGGAATTGATGATAAGATACATACACCTGAAAAAGTACAAAAATTTATAGACTATGCTACATCAGGAGAGGGGGCAAGAATATTTTTAGGTCACCATGAACAAGTGTGAAAAGTTAAGGCTTATTCTAAGACTGTCAAGAATGGCAGCACTTCTGTAGTTTAATGCATGCTGAAACATCACAGAGAATCTGCCTTCTCTCATCATGATGAGCATCTCCTCTCTAATGCATGCTACTTGAGAGTTTGAGAATAAAAAGACATATCACAGGGTCCTTGTTTTAAGTATTAATAGTCTAGTGAAGTTAAAATTAGATTGTTCTTCAAATAAATATTGTCACATAAGAAAACTTTATAGAAAATTAGGAAAACAGAAAACAAGCTAGCTAACACAGCTATAGGAGATAAATACTGACTTCAATCTTAATAATTCAGAAAGAATTATTTAGGGGAGGAACATATTACTATAATAAAATCAATATGTATAAAAACATTTTTACATAAATAAGAAAATACAGAATAAGTCAGTTTAAAGTATTGAATATATATTTTGGGAAATGATAAGAAAGGTTTAGGAAATATGGAGTGAGGTCAAATTGTAAGAATACTACGTCATATGGAATGTTGAAAAATTCAATCTTTTGCTCTGAATATTAGATTTTGATTATTTCTGGTCTGATTTCTAACCACAAACACTTTCATTGACTTAAAAATATTTTTAAGGATTTTCTAAATATTTTCAAATATTTGAGCATTGGAGAAATTTTTCATAAAATACAGATTGTCAATCTTAACTTGAAAAAGTCAGATTTAGCAACATTGCTTCTCAAGTTACTACAATAGGAACTGAATAATATTCTATAAGGTAAAATATCCATTGCCCACTCTCTGTGTGTGGAACTTGTAAATTATTTATAAATGCTACTAGCCTGGCATTTATTATTTGTGTCAGTTATTTAAAATATATATTATATGGCATTAAGCAAATTAATATTTTTTATGGATGGATGCTTTAGAAATAAAGTAGATCTGTGACAATAAAGTGAGTATAATACTCTAGCTAAGGTCTAACTCACTTTTGACATAGCAGTGACAGTGTGATTAGAATGGAACATATAACTTGAAGATATGTAATAAAGAATACATAGAAACTGTGTCTATAGGTCAAGATAAATTGTATAGTGAAGGTTATTTTAGAAGTTTCCAAAGTATTGAGACCAAAGTTTGAGACAAAATGATTCTCTGCCCCTGATGTTGGGTGTTGCCTATGCAAACTGCTGACCTCTGCAACACAGAAAGCCAGTTTTAGTATTAGCAGCTAATCACAGTAGGAGATGCCTATTGGTGTCAACAAGGGTCATAACCAGCAAAGCAGGATTCTTTTTCACTACTATTGAGTGGTGTGCTTCAGCTCTCAGTGTTACAGCTCTGTATGGTGGGTTATACTCTGCAGTGTTACAATAGACCCCAGGAGCTCAATGCCTACTTTTTTCCCAGTTATTGTCTCAGTTCTTAACTCTGATGAATGAAAATCACATTAAAGTGGAAGGCCAGAGTGACTAGAGAAGGGATTATTCAAAAGTCAAGAATAGAAACAGAATTATTGAAGAAGCAAGAGGAAACCTAACAGCAGCGTAAGAACTGAGTATGTTAGTCTACAAGGTTACCTAGGACTTGGTTCAATGCTGTTGGTCCAAATTTATGCTAATTAGAGTTTGGATAAGTACTAACAATATTGGTTAACCCTTAAACCTGAAGTATGCTTGCCCTACTTCCATTTTCATTCTGCTTGCCTGAAACCCCAGCTTCCCAGGAGGTTGAGGTTGGCAGATGTTGGAAGAATGGGTGTTTGGAGCTGTGGTGTGATGTGACCAGCTGAAGTTGATCAAGGATGATGAAGAGGCAGAGGAAGGAGAGGATGACAGAGACAGCGCCAACGGCCAGGATGACTCTTAAGCACATAATGGGGTTTAGAAATCTTACCCATTATTTCTTTACCTAGGTGCTTGTCTTATGATCAAAATTTTACCAGATCCTCTCCCCTAGTATCTTCAGCACATGCTCACTGTTGTCCCTATCTTTGTCCTTCCCGTGTTCATTAATTCATGTTGCCCTGCGCATAGTCCCATTTTCACTTCCTTTGACGCTCCTAGTAGTTTTGTTAAGTCTTACCCTGTAATTTTTGCTTTTAATTTTGATACCTCATTATAACTTAACAATAAAAAGGATGTATGGTTTTTATCGACTGTCTCCAAAATAATCTCTTGTTATGCAGGGAGTACAGTTCTTTCTATTTATACATGATTTCAGTAGTTGCTTCCCTAACTGCAAAGGCAATCTCATTTAGTTGTAGCACCTGAGAGCAGCTTTGAGTTTTAGAGGTATGTGTGTTATCCCCCACATAATAGTCCTATGTGGAGCTGTTCAACACAAATGTAACAGTATATTTTTGTGAACGAGAGTTGGCATGTTAAATGCATCCTCTAGAAGAATAATTAGTGTAATAGTCTTTATTTGTTTTCTAAAGTTGATACTGTGTACTGTGGGTTATTTTTGTGAACAGCCTGATGTTTGGGATCTTTTTTTTTTTTTTTCAAAATAAACAAGTCCTTATTAAACTAGGAATTTGGAGGAAAAAAATAAATAAATCTGTTTTTTACATATTAAATTTAAATTAACACCCTTAAATACTAACGAGAATTTGTATATAGCCCTGAAGAGAAGAACAAAGAATATGGATTTCAAAACTGTTTTATTCATTTTAAATGGGATTGAGGTAATGAAGATAAAAATATAGACAAGCAGAAAGATTTCCCTATCTTGCCCCTGGATGGCAATTCCACAATTGGAAATGGGGGCATCAGATTGCTTAATAATGTTCATAAAGAGTGAACAACAATATTTATGATAAGCTTAATATTTTTATTCTTTAAAAAGTTAAGCAAATAGATTGTCTTCCTTCAAAATATACAAGTAAGGGATGTAATTTTATAAAAAATCATTGATTTAACCCATTAAGAAAACACAGTATTGATGGAGTTGTCTGAGATCTCGAGGACTGGGGTGAACCTGCAGATGTTAAGGAGTTAATGTCCTCCGAGCGCTTGGCAGGCCAGAGCAAGAAAGAGCAGACTGTTCTCAGGGCATGCTCAGTTGACATGATCAGACTTGCCAAGTTTCTCTTGAGATTGTGGACTTGCTTCAAGTTTTTTCCTTGTGGTGGAGTTATTTGGAGAATGTTCCTGTTAGTTTATGATTAGCTGCTAGTATAAGATCTAGGACAAAGATTAAGAATATAAATGTAAACATAGCATTGTTTTAAAAGAAATTTTGGTATTTTGTCTGCCTAACCTCAAGATTGCATTCCATGTTTGGGAACCCACTGTAAACTATAAAATGCTGTTCTTGCCGATAATAAACATCCTTAGCTGCACCAAGTTTTGGATCCCCTGTGTCCCTTCTTTCATCTTGTTCGAGCTCTTCAGTCCCCATCAACACAGTATCATTTAAAATCACACAGATTGTTTTGATTCTCAATAAAATAATGTAATAATAAAAAAACAGAATCATAAATTACTAGCACAAGGATAGAATTTAGATGCCACCTACTTTAATTTTATCATTCATTCTAAGTTTAGGTCTTCACATGCAAAAAATAAGCCAACTCAGAATATTCAGAGGGAACTTAGCCAAGTAATTTATGGCTAAACAAGAAACTAAAGATATCCAAGCAAACAAACTTCATACTGCTCATAGATTTACAGTGTGTCGGTAGACAGTACTTTATCTTTCACAAGTCCAAGATGAGATCAATTATCTTAATCCTTTTATGCAGGATACTTCTCTGGAAAACTTCTGAATCAATACTATTTAACCACTATTATCAGCACATGTAAACGACAATAATATCAGAAATCCAAGATTGAAATGGGAGATAGCTAAACTGAAAGTGTGTGTTCCTACTTTTTTTGTGATTCTGAAAAACTGAAAAGCTATGAATATGTTAGGGTCCGGCGGAGCGTCGGAGGGAGAGACCACACAAGAGACTTACTCCATGCAATTGGCAAAAGGGGATTTATTGGGGATCCATTCCAGCGCGCTGGGGCTCCGAGCTCACTCAAGAAGGGAGAGCAGCCCAGAGCCCCAAGCTGAGGTCAAGCAGAGCTTAAGTACACTTTGTGGAGAGGGCGGTGGGCTTTGCATACATCAGAACAAATCATCATGAGGCGTGGGAAAATTGAACAACAACTCTGAGACGTGATTGGCACATTCATTGGCAGGAACAGGTCCGGCGGGGGTGATTGGTCATTCCTAAGCGGGTTACACATTCAAACTGATAGGTTCGGGCCCTGTGACGAACTGCACAGGGCCCTAGGCTAAATGGCCAGTAGGGCGTTGTTTTAACTATCTCAGGAATCTGGGTGTAACAGAGGAATTTAATAATACCTAATCTTTTACATTCAAGTTTTCCAGCTTAGAAACTTTACCCTTTCAAATAACTATTCAAGATTTACAGTAATAGACTGAGAAACCCTCCTAAGGAGAACAATAAAATAAATGTTGAGAGCCAACTTCAGGTAAAACAACTAAGAATTTTATCAACATTTACTTTTTACTCTTTCTCAAGAATTTAGAATTCTAGGGGCTGGGAATGTGGCTTTGTGGTAGAGCATTTACCCAGACTGAAGAAGGCCTGGGTTCAATTCCTAGTATTGAAAAGAGAGAGAGAGAAAAAAACAAAAACAAAAAAAAGATTTTAGAATACTTCTAATTTCTAAGATCAGCTTAAATTCAATTAATTCTCAGGTTCTGTGTTTGTAGATGTGAATGGCTGGGGAAAGAGTAGAGGAAAAGTGTAAGAAAATGACAAAGTTCCTTCTATCTTGAAGACATCAATTAAAATAATTGCAAATCTTGTATTTGTGTAATTTTATGTTTGTGTTTTTGTGTAATGTTTAAGTTAAACAAAGGTTTTGTGGACTTAGTTAAGAAAGAAATATGAAAGACTGGCAACCAAGTGAATATTCATCATTATTTACCTAATAATTTACAATGGAACTCCTCACCCCCAGTTTTTTTGAAACAAATATATCTTATACTTCAAATAAATTCTTATAAAAAGATATCCCTGCACCCCCACCCATTTTTACCACTCAGAGAGCTGAAGATTTTTCATTTTTATATTTGGAAAATGAACAAAAAATATTTTTTCTTTTCTATTTTCTATGTTGTCCTTTACATCAATATTAACTTTCAGGCTTTTCAAAGGTCTTAAAAATTTGCAGAGATTTTTACAATATTTTTACCAGCAATATGGACTTAGGTAAATAGTTCCTTTTTAAAAAGAATCTACCAGTTATGGAATTAATCAGTAATTAATATTATCATTTCAATTGGAAAATAGTCAATATCTGTTGCAATACTGTAATATTTACCTAACTATTACCCTATATTATAAGTGGAACAATTTTTAAAAAGCTATAGACTTCAAGTTACAAAAATGTGGATTATTTTATTAGGTTATAATCAAGAAATGTTTGGTTATGAAGTGATACAAGCAACGACAAAAAAATGAAGAATGGTATGTAGTCTAAGTATTCTATTTGTACATGAAATATTTTTAGCTAAAGAAGCTATTAATTGAGCTACCTAGTAAAATCATACAGTTGTTCCTTTAAACAGTTTGAAACCAACAACAAAAGACAAAAATTAGATTTATGAGAATCTAAAACTGCATTTTTTGTGACACCTAGAGTACTGAAACCAATCCATGATAACGTTAAAATATACAACATGACTTAATCATATTTTATGTATAATTACTAGTTAATTCAAAGAAATATATTCTAAACACATTACATGAAACATTGTATAATATAAAAATTATATACTTATATAATAATTTAAATATAATAATCTAAAAATGCTATCAGTTATAAAACTTTCATATATCTTACAGACTTAAATATATCTTTTAAAAAGCTATATGTTTGAGGGCTGGGGATATAGCTCAGTTGGTAGAGTGCTTGGCTTGCATGCACAAGGCCCTTTGTTCGATCCCCAGTACCAAAAAAAAAAAAAAAAAAAAAAAAAGCTATATGTTCATTGTTCAATTTTCTGAAAGAAAGGCTAAGTCATTACTAAGAGACATGTACAGTAAAACATGTTCATCAGAACTGAAGGAAAACTGAATTTCACTCATTATTGCTTGCAATAAAAGAAAAAATATAATAATCTATAAGACTAGACAAATAATTCTAAACAAATTTTCCCCATAGTACAAGATTTTAAATACAAAGTGATTTAAATTAATAACAAAAATGCCTTGTTCTTTTTGTCAATAAGTCTAGAGACAATTTTTTATTATTTCCACATTTTTACAATATGGTGCAGTAAATGAGGCTTATGTGAGGTTAATTATTCTTGCATTATACTGTATCTAAATTCTTTAAGCCTTTCCTGTTTCTGAATGACATAATGATCACTTACCACAAAAATGCACACAAAAACAAATAAAATTATAAATGTAAATAAGTTGACATCCAGATCAGCTTACATCTTCAGACAGAGAAATTGAAAAATTGCCTAATATAGAGACTTACTAGTAAGCAAAAATTAGGTAGGTATGTAGAGAGAAAGACACAAACACATAAAGATAGATATAGATAATGGTATATAGATGTATTATTGGATGGACAGGGCAACCAATGAATACATGTTGGCTATAATCCACACTACCCTCACCCTCTGCAGCATATGCCACTCACATGTTGAATAATGAATACATGACTGCAGGGAACAGACTCATTTGGAATGGAAAGAAAAATGAAAGCAACACCTTAATCAATGCCATGCATTTCAAGGTTTTTTCTTTGATGTTTCCCATATCTAGTCTCTGGAAATTTTTCCCTTATTCACTCTGCTTCATGACCGGATAAATATATGCTATAAACAGAAAGATGACCCTTGAGAATGTCTACCTATTGCCAATTCATTTTTTACATTCAGATACAAGTTTGACATTTCTAAGAGTGCTTACAATCACATCTGTCAGCCTATTCCACAGTCGGGGCCACTTGCATGATGGTAGAAATTTCTTTCACTTACAACATATTTGTTTTCAAGTTGTAAAGAAACTATACCACAAAGCCAGCATGATTTTATGAGTAAAACAACAGCAACATTTTCATTGATGATAGGAAAACAGTAACTCCTGTTTTATGATAAATTTTCCCAGAAGTAGTGCCTGAGACATGAATTCAAGTGCAAGTAGTTTACTTGGCAGGTAATCCTGAAAAAATATTGATAGTGTAGAGTGGAAATATAACTGCAAAGGGAAGGGAGTCGATAGAGAGTAAGGAAATGAACAATTTTACCCAATCGTACCAATGGGAGATATCTGTAAGGCTCTAGTTGTCCTATGAAAGGGGTAAATGTGTTAATGTCGTATTGCTGCCCTAACATATCACCAAAAATTTAATGCCTCACATCAACACAAATTTATTATGTTAAAATTCTATAAGTTAGACAACCAAAATGGGCTTCATTGGACTATAATTAAGGTATTTAGGGTTACAGTCTCAATTCTGGAGGCTCTGCAGGATATTTTGTTTTTTGTCTTTCTCCATTTCTAAAATTGGCCCATTCATCAACTGTATCTCCTTGCATTTTTAAAGGTGCCCCTGTAATGATCTTTTTTTTTTTACATCAGATTTCCACACATTCTCCTGTCTTACTTGTAATGGGTTTTTATAATCATAAAACCACTAGACCTAGTTGCATAGTCCAGGAAATCTTATTTTTAGTGTCAGTTCAGTAGCAACCATAATTCTATCCACAAACTTATTACCACCACTGACAAGCACCTAACATTCATAGGTTCTAAGACTCTACCCTGGGTGTAGGGTTAATTAGTTGAAGAATTCTCCTAAGCATAACTCTCGACAAATTTATTTTAACACATGGCCCATCTGTGGCTCAGCATGCTTCTGCAGAAAAGTTCATACTTCATGAAAAGTCTTAGATGCCTGCGTTAAGAAGATGCATATATGGGACTATTTTGTTCTGATATTGTTCATTACAGTTCTTTCCACACATGTCCACACAATACATTGATTCAGTTCTGTCACTGTCTGTCCAGGTAATAACCAGTAATAATTTATAAATTAAATTTTAAAAAACTAAACAAAAGAATAATTAGAATCATTAATCTGTTGTGCCACAGTCCGGCTGGGCAAAATAACCAGGAGGTGACAAGCAACTTGAAGGTTGAAGCAGGAACTGCTTTATTGTGGAACAACAGTGGTATATATACCTAACTGATTTACACACAGCTTGACTCAATTAGCATCATCCAGATATAGTAATCAGCAAATAAGGAATCCCCACCTTCTTAATGGCTCGGTGGCATTGCCTCACAAACCACTCCTCCTGGCAAACTGCCAGGCGCCATCTTGACTTGATAGCAGCTGCCAACACTGTTGGTTCCAAAATTAGATGCAAAAAAAAAAAAAAACAGACATCTCTCTACTCTGTGTAGGCTCTACACTCTCTACACAGTGTAGGCTGTCCATCTATTGTATTATCCCAGACTTTTCCTAGGAAAATTGGCCACTGGTTATTGAACTCTTATCAATATGGAGATACTACATTTCCCTTTTGATGATTAACTCTCAACATGAAACACCAGGAAGCATCCCCCCAGTGAATTTCTTGAAATCTTAAGATACATTTTCCTGCCTCATATTATAGAGAATTAAGCCCTACGGTGTTAAGAAGCTTACTATTAATTATTCTTATCTGTACAAAAACTGGTACATTGTTTGCTGGTCTAGAGGTATAAAGATTTCAAAATGATTATGTGGTAGACTTAGCTCAAAATTTAGTGTGTAAAGGTGAAGAATAGATGCAGGCTATAAGTAGGCACATTGCACAACATTTAAAAAGTAACAAACTATTTGAATATTGTTCTACTTCTTATTATCAACATGCAATAGAAATTTCAAACAATATTATCGATAAAATCACATCTCTTTCAGTGTGAATATTTCCACCACTCTTTGTCCCTCCACTTTCTGCTCCACCATTGATATATCACTTCTGTGGCAAGGTCATAGCATCCACCCATCCCTTCTCCCACAAAAAGAAATAAAACCTCTAATTCAGTAGACCCGATTCGAGGGAAAGTTGTTGAGATGAATCATTAGAATAGCCACATATAATTCTAGCTGTATTAAAATTTTCTCTAAACTAGCATATTTTTATTGTTGTAATCATATTATTATATAAAGGATGTTGGTTCAAAATATATATAATCTGCTCAAATATGCAGTTTTTCCCCCAGATTGTGTCTTAGCTTCCTGCCCCTTTTTGAGTACATTAGAAGTTTTCTATACACTGTTATATTCCATAAAAACAGTACATGAAAAACATCATATTATCATATTCTTAAATGGAGAAAAGAAGTCTTGAGGACATATAATTGTCATATCTCCTTTGTTATAAAGTTAGTTTTTTTCACCAAGATGTTTTTTTTTAATGTAACATTCAAAATCATTAAATCAGACATTTTTGAGAATTTCACAAAGCACTTCTGCCAAGTCAATAAGAAGGAAAAAGTATATCCAGAATATACATTGATCTCAATAAAGGTGAATCATTGCTTTCTCCAGGATAGAAGAGATCTAATGAAATCAACTTGATAGCAGGGGTTGATTGGTCTCCCAAGGAAAGGTATATATTGAAGGCTCAACATTAGATTCTGCACATGAAAAAGAGGGTGGATCTGCAATAGTTCTTCATTGTGAATGCTGCTTTAGCTACTGTGACAGCTGAAAAATTCATGTATAATAGTTACTGGCAAGAGACACGAATAGTTCAATATTTTGCGCTAAATTCTATTCTCAAATCTTCTCCCAGTCTTCTTTGTTCTAGGGCTTCCTACAATCCACAAGATAATCAGGTAATAGTAATTCAAAAGTAAATGTATATACTTACCTTATGCCACTTCTCCCTCCATTTAAAGGTAATAAACTGCTACTGAAAGGATTGGTGAAATTTTCCCTCACATTGATTTTTGAGGCCACCATGAGTAAAGGTACAGTGAAGCAGCAGTCAATGTTTAGCTCAATAGATTATTTTGAGAACCAACATGATTGTTCTCCTTTGCTTGTGGGAATTCCTCAGAATGCTACAGAAATTAGCTAGAGTAGAGGCATTTGTACAGCATTAATGGGTTTCATCACTATCTGACACTTCATGTCTGAAAATTATATATAGGAACAAACCTTGCTCACTATCTTGAATGCACCACCTCTATTTTAAGAGACTGACTCTATTCATACTCAAATTTATGAAATGGTACTGTGTTAGGGGTTTTTCTCATTGTGACCAAAATATGTAACCAAAACAACCTAGAGGTCTCAGTCCATATTTGGCAAACATCATTGCTCTGGGCCTGAGATGAGGCAGAACACCATGGCAAAAAGGCATTATGGAGGAAAGCTGCACATGTCAACCATAGTCAGGAAGAAGGGGTGGGGAGGAGATAGAAATAAAACAAACCAAAGAAACCTGCCCTCAATAACCTAGTTCCTCTACCCATGCCCCACCTGCCTATAGTTAGGAATCAGTTGATAGTTCTTTAAAATTAATAATCCATCACATGGATTAATCCACTGATTACATAATAGGTCTCATGATCTAATCATTTAACCTCCTGAATTAACACAGGGTCTTTAGGGGATCCCTCTTATTCAAATTATAACAATGGTTCATTATGCAGCTCATGGTACCCAATTCTGGCACATAACCAAATAAGGTGTGAAGATCAGATAGTCTCAACCATGGCCAAATAGTATATCTGCTTTTCAAATGATGAATGATTCTGTATAGTAGTAGTGTGACTTTGAATCACACTATGGGATGTACCTATTCCCCTTTTGGTTCAAATATTTAAGCTTGCAAGGATGTCCACAGATTGTCTTTATCTTCCTTGTATACCTCTAGCATCTGTTCCATTGTAGGAATTAAATTGTAGTCATTTAAACTTTAGTATGGATATGCTAAAAAGTGTTCTTTTTATTGCTAAGTTATGCAATATGATTTTTTTAATATATTATAGAGGATATTCTAGTATACACTAAATAAAAAGGAAACCAAAATTTCCCTGAAAAGAACAAGATAGTGTATAGTATTGATTATTGGGGATTTGTTGAAACTTTTTTGATTCTATACTATGACAAAATAAGAGAGGTAACAACCTTCGAAAATACTATAAATGTACACTGCTTTCCATCTCAGGGGGGGCTGTAATATATGCCAGTGGTTAAGCACCTAGGTTTAACCATTCAATAGAGATGGAGACTGTTTGTATGATTTAAGGTTCAAACATTGTGTTCACAAAGCAGTTATCTTCATCCCAGTCATCAAGAATTCCCCTGATCTAAAAACAAAGTCAAGAGATAATACCAGCAAGGTGCTGGTGTAGTCCATAGAGGGCTTGTACAGTTTCCCACTTATCAGGCCTCTGAGAAAATGTTTGGTGTCTGGTCACTGGGAGGTATAAGTGACACCGGGTAAAATGTCCTATCCAATTTAATGAAGGTACAGCCACCCATGATTGTCACAAACCCACAGGGTTCCATGGGGCACTCATACCTCTTCTATTAATACCTGATTGGATAGTCCAACAAGAAACTGCAGGGATACAACCCCTAGGTTCTGTACCTTCCATTTTCTCCAAACACAGGGAAATCTTAGTTCTATAGTTTCATAAGGAAATCAGGCCATTCCATTCAATATTGAAGTGGCAATAAAAAGCTTTCTGAGCTATATCCAATGTCCAGGGACATAGTCCGGATTTGCCAGGATAGTCCAGCAGCAGAACTCACAGACACTTCAGTGTATATCAAGCAGGCAGAGATGTTTGCTATTCTGGCATAGGTGTGTTCCCATTCTACAGTGTTGTTAGCAAGGACACACCTATGGACAAAAGGACAAAATAGTTATTGGAATTGTTACAGGTAAATTAAATCCATCTGAGAAAATACATGCCTGCTTTGCATCCCAGGAAAGCACAGATATCACCTGTGGCCTTTAAATTTGTGTCCCATCTGTAGGACCTGGCCAAGTTACATGTACCTGGGGAGGGGGCATTCATTAGTAAACTATAGTGTCACAGGGAGATCACACTCCAAACCTTTATCATGGGGTTAACAGAGCTACCCAATGAAGGTAGGGATTTTATTGTCCAGGATCATATCTAATCCACAGTTCATCCCCAATTCAATTCAGTGGGAGAAGTAAAAATATTGCTTTTCTTTCCAAACCCAGGCTTAAGTACAGCATCCTTTGTAGTAACCTTGACATGTACTAGGGTCCAGTGCAGAAAAGCCTCCAGAATAGCCGGTACCCTTCATTTGGGATGCTCATTCAGAGCTCCCACAACTACCCATGGATGCTGTGCCCACCTCTATATAGTAGGCGGGTTGACTCCAGTTTTGAGCCCTTGCTTAAGCATATCATTGTATCTATCATGCCTGTTGCCTGTGGGTTGTATGGGTCATGCAACTTTCATTGAATTGGTAACTGAGCTGTCCATAACTGTACATCTTGACCTGTCAAATGGGTACATTGATCCTTTTTATTGTGATAACCTGGCTGAACAAGACTGTTAACACTGTAAGGGCACTAATCATAGTAAGCTGATTGATTTGACCACAGGCCAGGCAAACAAAATACTGGTGACTGCTATCAAGACAAAAATGGCTCCCTCCATCCTTGGTAAAGGGCTAATATAGTTAACCTTCCATTTTGTCAAGAGGACACCCATGGTTGCAAGGAATCAAAGCTGTGGGTACTCCTGACCACAGCTTACATATGTGTGGTAGGCATCTACCAGGGAATTCCATGTTAAAGTTTAACTTTAACTTTCATGTGATTTTCACATCTGCATACTGTAGGCAGTGATGCAACCAAGCATCCAGGCCAGTGGGAAGTGACCTTGAGGCAAATGCTGAATCAGGATGTTGATAACCTTGGTTACATACTAAAAACATAGCCCTGCCTGAAGTCCTGGTAAGGAAACCTAATTATAGCCATGTTGGGTCTGCCAAACACTATCTAATTTGGCTCTGGGAAGAAACAACTTGATTTGCTAGTCATTGCCATGCAAGAGATGAGTGTCTCTCTAAATGTTACCTAAGATTACTCTATATGATTGCTATTGTGGACTTACTGCCTTTTATTTTATGAAGTTTTTTTTAATACATGGTGATTATATACTAACCCTTGATTTCTGCCTTCCAAGAATCCTAATATCTTCACATACACACGTAGATCAATTTCATCCTACCATCAATCCTTGCCCACAAAGTACAGTAACCACAAAGTTTCTCAGATGTACCAGTGTCTCCCTTGATAGTACACTTATTCTCTTGTAAAGAGGTGCTCTCTCTTTTCTTCTGGGAAGCACTCTTAGCCCCTGGGTCCTCTGATCTTATATAACAATTCATTCTACTGTGTTTAATTGCAGAACCATTCAAACTCACAATCAATATTCTGCCATGGTAGTTGTGGGAGCTCCAACTCATTTACTGTAAACTATGTTAATTGCAAGCTTCCAATATTCATTCTGGATGCATATTATACCTTCAGTTTTCCTTGTCAGTATGTTGAACTTTAAGTCATGGAAAAGTGCCCTCATTTCAATAAAATTCTCCTTTGCCTATGTAATTTTTTCCTTTCTTCACTGGTCCAATCCCATTAAGATCTTTTCAGAGGTATTATCCTGCAGTTGCTGTCAGTGCATATTAAGTACATTATTTAGGTATTTGGTGAATAGTTTTTGTTTGTTTTCTTTTCACAATAGGGACAGCTCTTTAGGGCTTCACACTTGCTATTAATGTAGAATTTATGAGGAAATCTTGAGGAGGATAAACACAATCATGTAAAGCATCTTTCAAAGATGAGAATTCCGTGTGTACTTCACTTAAAGATTGTTTTACTCTAATGAGAGGGAAAGGATCACCATTACTAATCTAGAATGTTCAGAGAAGTTGTGAATTCAAGGTTCTCAAGCACTTCCCACAAAATAACAATCCTTGGGCTTTCAGTTGCACTTTGACCTATCAGAGTTTAGAGTTTATCAGAGCATAGGAATCTTGTTAGCAAGTGGATTTCAGCTTCCTTGAAAATTCTGCAACTTTTACTGGTAACTCCTGGGCCAGATCTCTATTGTAGTCTAACACACGCATGCAAGAAATGAGTGTCTCTCTAAATGTTAAAATGGTGATCTTTCAACTTCCACATTGTACCTAAATTGATAAATCCTCAAATGGTTATTTTCTTCCTTTGAAGTTTAAAAACATGACCATTAATAACTGTCAAACCACTTTTCAATTCTTATAATTGCCATTCCCCTCATAACTATTAGGTGCTCACTACTGCATAAAACAGTATGTTGCTTTCTGCCTTTCATTCCTTCTCAAGCAAAAAAAAATCTTCATAATTGGTAGTACTAATGTGATTTAGGGATTATAATTACTCCAGTTATAAAGGTAAGATGGTTTACTTGTCATCTGATCAGTGAGAAATATAGGTATAAAATTTCATTGTAAGAGTCTCCATCCTACAACAATTTCTGTTCCTAATTGACTTAGGTAAACCCTTCAATTCCAATGAAGGGAAAAAAATAAAAATCTTAAGTACTCATTTGAGACATTTGAGTCAAAATTTGTATTAAATGAGTCCAGGAATATGTGCAACAGGGTCTTAATTTCACTTTCTCCATATGGAAGACAGCAAAGATCACACCTTAGAATTATGCCATCCTGGTTATTTGAAAGCTGACATATTTCCTTTTCTAGAAGAGTGTTTAACTTTTTCACCACTATGACCAAAATACCTGACAAGAACAGTTTTAGAGAAGGAAAAGTTTATTTGGGGCTCAGGTTTTCACAGGTATCAGAACACAGATGGCCAACTTCATTGCTCTGGACTCAAGGTGAAGCAGAACATCATGGGCAAGGATGTGGAGGAAGAAAGCAGCTCAGAACGTGTTAATTAGGAAGCAATGAGAGCTCTATTCAGAAGGAGCAAACTATGTACTTCAAAGGGAAGCATCCTATAATCTACCTGCTCCAGCCACATCCCACCTGCCTACAGTTACCTTCTAGTTAATCCACTGAAGTGGATCAATGCATGGATTACTTTTTGGCTCTCATAACCCAAACATTTCACTTCTAAACTTTCTTTCATTGTCTCACACTTAAGTTTTTAGGGGACAACTCACATCTAGACCATATCTAAATATAGCAACAGAATAATATTCTACCAAAATTTTCAAGTTCCGATTCTCAAAAATTGCAAACATTTTACATTGCATGTCACACACTGTGAAGATAAAGTTACAAATGAAATTAAAATTGGTAATCACATAGTCTTAAAGTAAGGAGGTCTCACTGGATTGTGTAGATAGGTTTAAATACAACCAACAAAGTCCTTACACATGGTAAAGGGAGGTAGAATAGGCTTGTAAGTTCAGAGTTATTGATGTGAAAAGTATGTGACCTGCCATTACTGTTGTACAGAGGGAATAAGGAAGATATACACTGAGGAATGTGTGTAGCCTTTAGCAACTGGGAAGGCAGTGAAGTATATTATCCCCTACAGTCTCCAGAAAGAAGCACTTTACTGTCAACACATTGATTTTAGCCCAGTGAGACAGTGCCAAAATTTTGACCTATATAATTGTGATATAATACACTTGTACTGCTCAAGTCACTTAATTTGAGGAGATTTGGTATAACATCAATAGAAAACAGAGCCTAACATTCATGGCCTCTTCAGCACAATGACTATATCCATTTCTATAGTGAAAATAAAAGGTCTCAAGCAGTGTTTCAGGTGCTTCCAGTAAAAAAAAACAAAAAAAAACAAAACAACAACAACAAAAAAAAACTGTCATAGTCAGAGGTGTCAACACTGTCTTTTATAAGAATGTCTAAAATTATTTTCATGAGGTAGAATTATTTTGTAATAGTCAAAATGGTTGCAAGAAGAAAAATGGAAAAAGAAAGCTTTGTCTTAGCTACAGATTATGTGTTGTTTTCTTGAAAAACTAAAAAAAAAAAGAAGTGTTCTCACTGTAAGATGATAAGATGAAATGATTGGAGACAAAAATGGTATATGAAAATACCCAACCAATATCAGTCTGTTAGAAGATAAAATGAATAAACATAATAAACATTCTTATATTAGTTTTCCATTGCTGCACAACAAATGTATCAAATTTTTGGCTTATGATGTCACCTATTTATGAGTGCACAATTTTGTTTTCTTCGTTCAGCACAGCATGGCTGGTTCTATGCCCTAACTGAAATCAAGAGTCATCTGGCTGAATTTCATATGAAGTTTACAATCCTGTCCAACTTTATTTCTGTTATTGACAAGGTTGAATCCCTTAAGGTTGTCTTTACTGAAGTCTGTGTTTTCTTCTGGCTCTTGACCAGGGACCAATCACTTCCTAGCTGTAACCTTCAAGCCATTTCCCGAAGAGATATTTCATCTTCAAGCCAGCGATAAAGTGTTGAATTCTTCCAGTGCTTCAAAATGTCTAACCTCCCCTCCCACAAACCATTGAAGAAAACTCTGCCTTTAAAGAGCTCATCTGGTGTCCAACCTATCCAGATTAATCCTTTTTTTTTTCTATAGAACATGATATAATGATAATGGTGATGGCTCATCATATTTACTGATTCCATATGAGAGGAAGGGATTATAAAAAATAGAAGGTAATTGTGAAGTATCTTAGAATTCTGTCTACAAAATGTTTATTTATACCAGAATAAATATTTAAATATTTAAGAATCACCTTAAGACATCTGTAATATAGGTATAGTAATATAGGTATAATATATAAAGTTTAAACTATGACTCTATGGCACAGAAATTATTATTTTTTTTTAAAAAACAGGTAATTTTGTTATTGAAAAAACAGATTCAAATCAAATATATAAAATATCTTTATATATTTAATAATTCTAACAAAGCACTTAAACTTTTTTTCTCTTCATAGGGACATAGACTACTTCATTTTAAGTTTATAAGTAAAATGCAAACTAGAAAATAATAAAAATATAAGAACAGGCATAATAGATGATGTAGTAATTACTTCCTAAGTGACAAATATCTTATAATGTCATTCAAATAATTACAACAGCAAGATGCCATAATGAAATGAAATGCAATGAAATACATAAAAGAGAAAATGTGGAATACTTCAAAGGTGTTATTTTATAACTGTGAGATATAAGTAAAAAAATGATGTTACTTACTGGTTAGTCTTTTTTGGAAGATAAGTTGGACCAAAACTCATAAACTCAACCAACATATTAGAAAGATGATCAAAGATATAAATATCAAAATAGAAAAAATCAATTTTTTGGTAATGTTGAAAAGAAGATTTTTAACAACACACCTTGTTGAGAGGGTAGAGGGGATAATTAGCATTTTGCATATATGTAAAATATATTGGTGTAATCACTAGGGAAGAAAATGTGCACACATTGTGTATAGATCACATATATACATATACCTAAACGTACATGGAACAGGTATAAAATATTTTTTATTTTGTACCTTGAAATTACTGTTTACTTTTGAAGATTTTCTTGCTATGTATTTGCTACCCTGTTATCAGAACTAACAGTGTTCCTCTCCAACACAGTGATGTCATTTTCGGATGACACAGAGGGTGATTTTATAAGAAGTGGTGGCAATATCTCAACAAGATATTCATTTAAATTTGTGTCTAAAAGGGAAAAGTGTACTTCTATGTTGAAAGTCTCAATAAATGCCTCAGTTCTTATGAGCTTTGCTTTGGAAATGTGTCTGTTTCAGAACCTTTCTTTTTAGCTAAATAGATGTCATATTCTGCTTGATGAAGAATCAGCCAGAGGAATGTCATGGTGGAAAAACACCACCCAAATCAAACAATTTCCTAAAGGCATTTTTTGAAATAGTTTAATCAAAATTTGAGAATGTTTAACCAAAATTAGACCATAAATTTACATAAAATGTTGATAGCTTGTGAAATATTAAAAAAAATGGTGATGTCCAAGATATTTATAAACTGTGTTCATGCATCTTATATTCTATTGTAACTTAAAGCTGAATTATTATCCAAGGTCTGCATGGCTATCTCAAGATTATGGAACTCAAACTTAGTAATAATGATAATTTTTCTCACTGTTTTAAACATTCTAAAAATCTGACTACATATTTTTTCTATAAATTTAATTTATAGAAATAATTTACAAATGACAAACATTAAAATAATGAAACAAGACGTTTAAATTTATTTTCAAACCAACATTATTTGCTTCTCACAGATTTGGCATGTACAAAGTATATGTTATATGAAATATATACAAGCATACTTTCATTTCAGCAACAAATATGGTGGCATTTATTCAATTTGCAAGTGTAAATAGAAAGCACATGAGAAAAAGGTTGTATAACACTTGTAGAGTACATGCTGTGTCTGCTTTTTGACATTTAATACTCAGGTTCTCACTAGTTTGTTCTGAAATGTAAATAAAATGCTGTTTGTAATTGTTAGGGAAAGTAGAAAAGTGATAAAGATTGAACAAAAATAAATTCATTGTTAATTTTATTTTAAAGATGGTTTCTTATTTATTCTACCCAAAGACAAAAGGAGAGGAAAAAAAGAAAGAAAGAAAAAAACAACAACAAAGAAA
This sequence comes from Urocitellus parryii, assembly GCF_045843805.1. NCBI lineage: Eukaryota > Metazoa > Chordata > Mammalia > Rodentia > Sciuridae > Urocitellus > Urocitellus parryii. The sequence goes on from NC_135540.1 coordinate 35,819,380, forward strand.
TTACAGAGGCTACAGGATACAGAACACACAGTGAATCATGGTATAAGCCATTTACAGAAATAATTCAATCTTTAGAATTAATTTATTTCCATTTTATAAATCCTAAACCATTTTCTAAATCACAGCTTCGAAATCTGAAATAAAAGGAAAAATGCATATATAGCAAAATAAATGAGAAAAGAGGTTATTTTATATAATGGATATTAACTGTAAAATAAAGTATTTCTTATTAAATAAATTGACTTAAATGATTTAATTGTATGCAAATTAAAATTACTTTTATAATCTAAGTATATACAAATGAATTACTACTTTGTATAAATTACAATTCAAATTACTTAACTGTACAAACTCTCTCGCAGTTCATTGTCTCCTTGACAGTTTTAAATGAAATATCCTATTTAAATTACTTTATTACATTTTAATTTTTGCTTGATTCAGTATTTTATACTCATATATATATATATATATATATATATATATATATATATAGTCAGTCATGTTTTGACCATTTTGAGGAAGGGGGTATAACTTTGAAGAAGGGAGATTTAACAGTAAGCATTGTTATTGTTGTTGTTGGTTTTGGTTTTATTTTGTTTTGTTTTTGTGTTGGCAAGCACCTTGTTATGGGTCAGGTTATATGGGCAATGACCAACAGACTCCATTTTACCATAAGACTCCATATCATGTAAGAAATGCTTCTCCCTTGGGAAAGCTCCATCTCTGTACTCATTAATAGTTACCTAGCACAACATATTAGGCAACACAAAATAGCAATTCTTAAACAATGTAAAATTATTCTCTTTGGTTTTCATTTTTCTTGCACAATGTACCTAGTTAGAGATTGATTGTCTAGACATAAGTAATCTCTAATGTGTACTGAACTAGGTTCATTTTGTCCCCCTTCTCTTCTACTTGCTTGCTGCTATACCAACTTGGAAAGTTCCATGGAAAATACCAGTGTACCCATTGCATTGTCTCACCAACTGTCCAGTTCAGCTTCTGTGCCTGCTTGCTTGCATCTACATAAACTCAGATGTGTTTTTTGTGGTTTTTCCCTTTAAATATCCTAAATGCTTAGGCTTGGGGTTGTTTCCCGCATGGACAACTTGGTCCTGCAGTGAGCAGTCCCAGCTGGTCAGAATAAAGACTCTTCAATTTGGACAGAAATGGAACTAGGTGTGTTTTCTGGGCAACCTGCCCCACAACATCTTACCATTGAGCCAGATCTCCAACCCAACAGTGAATTAAAATATTAAGAAAGTATTTCTCAAACACAAATATTTTATGATTATACTTTTCTTATTTTCATATAAATAGTGTGTGTGTGTGTGTATAAGTACTAAGGTATAATAAAAATGTACAATTAAAAACATAAAGTTATAGACTTTGTAAGCTAGAAGAGACATCAGATTATGTAATGATATTTTAAATGATTAGTACATTCTTTTCTAGAAGAACCCCTAAGTCATATTGTATAATAAAATGATGTATTTTAATCAAATATGTCAAAATCCAAGGATATACAGACATAAGATCTCCTTTTTTTAAGTTTTACATTTCTGTAGTGCACACATGCATGCACACATATACATACAGGTGAAATAAATCAAGGACAGCTCCTTGACTTTCATCAGAAGAGTAACACAGTTGCCACCTCCACATCAAATCAGAAATTCATAGACTATAATCACATTGTCATGTTGTTTTATTAACTTTTTTTCTCTGTGGATATTAACATTGTTAGATTTTTTTAATCTTAGGTAAAATATAACTTCTAATTTCTACTTTAATAGCACAATTATTTTTCACAATGGCCATTCTTTGTTTATAGCAACTTGTATCTAACATATTTCAATTGTTATTTGCAAGCAGAATTGCCTATTACTCTGCATTAAATGTATGAAAGATTATTCTTAATTTAAAAGAAAAAAATAGAATTTCAAGAGACATTGAATACATCAACATATATTTTCTGAGTTTTACGCCATATTATATATAGCAGAACATAAATTACAAATTTAAGACTAGTGACATGGTTAATACTATAAAGAAGTTGTTCAAATCTATTATATCTTATACAGAATGGTAGGCCTTTCTTACGAAATTTCCTTGTTGAGAATAGGCTCTGATTTTAAAAAATATATATTTTTTGGTTGTTTATAGACCTTTATTTTACTTATTTATAGGAGGTGCTGAAATTGAACCTAATGCCTCACGTGTGCCAGGCAAATGAGCTACTGCTGAGCCACAGCCACAGCCTGAAAATAAGCTCCATTTTAAGAACCTACTTTTTCCCATGGCCAGGTCTAACATGATATGTCAGTTGTGATAGTATAAAAAATGTGGATGAAATAAAGAAGAGAAGTCATGCCTGCAGTTAAGCAAACCCTCAATCATTATGTTTGAGCCTTTCTTAAAAAAAAATCTTTTATTTAAGACTGAAGAGAATCCAAGAAACAGGATGTTGAGAGGAAAGGCAAATTCATATTGCTAAATTGTAACAGAACCACCATTTCACCCAGCTATCCCCTCCTCTCTCTCTCTCTCTCTCTCTCTCTCTCTCTCTCTCACACACACACACACACACACACACACACACACACACATATATATATATATATATATATTACAGTTTATATATATGTATATGTATATGTATACATATTTACATACATACACACAATGGAATATTATTCAGCACTAAAGAGATTGAAATTAAAGCATTTGCAGGTAAATGAATGGAGTTGGAGAATATCATGCTCCGTGAAGTAAACCAATCCCCCAAAACCAAAGACAGAATGTTTTCTCTGATCCATAGTGGGGGTGTGGGGGCAGCAAGCTGTCCTTGCAGCAACCAATGGAGGAGTGGGACATGGAGCAAGTGCAGAGGCTGCAACACATGGCCTCATGCCCAGGGTGTGATAGATTGTAGTTTGTATTTGTTTCAAGTCTATAGACTGCTATAGAAGAGGGTAATGAAAAACAAGCAAGAATCAAGCAGCAATTTTGAAGAACAAGAGCATTTTGTATAGATAAAACTGAAAAGCATAGAATATATTTTATGTAAATAATGTTTACATTTAATAAGGAAAACCTCCTCTGGTTTTCTGACTTAATGTGTGATTGCATTTATGCATCACTAAAGGAGACTTCTCAAATTTAATAGATTTTATTATGATATCGATTTCCCAGAAAATGGGCACATAATATATAATGGAAATCCCACCTTCAAAATAATGAAAAATTATGTGATAAGTGGATAATATGTTCCTATGACTTTTCTTTCTATTGAAGGCTATAAAACTCATTTCACAAATTCTTTATAAAATGTTTAAATATTGTTTAATATACTTATTTTTATATTTACATTTTAGAAAAATCCTACATGAATCTGTATATAATAGCAATTTTCTGGGACCTGAAAATATGTATTTTTTTTCATTTTTAAAAGAAAATGCTGAACATGAAAACATATAATTTTTAGTTGGTATTCTGCACATTTTGCCCCCAAATTAAGCATTATATAATTGTTGCTAAGATGGCTTACATGTAATTCTACTTATGCAGATTAATCAAGGACCTTGTTTGCATTCATATTCATCTCAAACAGATTAGATTATTTGCAAGACAGAACCTCAGATAAAGAAGATAAAATATGTAATCTTGAAAATAAAGTTCACTATACAGTGAAGATAGTAAGAAAACATGAGCAGAATATTCAAGAAATATTGGATAACTTTAAAACACCAAATTTAAAAATTATTGGGATAGAGAAAGGCATAGAGTTTCAAAACAAAGAAATAAATAATGTATTCAACAAAAGAATATCAGAAATTTTTCCAAACAAGAAGAATAAATTGGAAAATCAAATACAAGAGGGTTTCAGGACACCAAATGTACAAAATCACAACACATCTAAAACAAGGCACATTATAATAAAAATGCCTAGCATACCGAAAAAAGACCGAAAAAAAGACTCTTTAAAGCCACAAGAGAAAGGATTACATACAGGGGAAAACCTGATTACATATAGGGGGAAAAGAATTAGGATGTCTGCAGATTTTTCAACCCAGAACCTGAAAATTAGAAGATCCTTGAGTAACATAACACCAAGCTCTGAAAAAAGTAGATGCCAATCAAGAATCTTATACCCAGAAAAATTAAGCTTTAGATTTGATGATAAAATAAAAAACTCCCATGATAAACAAAAGTTAAAGAATTTACAACTAGAAAGCCTGCACTACAGAATATCTTCAGCAAAATATTTCATGACAAGGAAATGGAAAACAACAATAAAAATCACCAAAGGGAGGTACCACAATAAACAAAAAAGCCAATCAAAGGAGCAACCAAGTCAGTTAAATATTGAAAATAAACAAAAACGATTGGGAATTCAAATCATGTCTCAATAAAAACTCTGAATGTTAATAGCCTAAACTCACAAATCAAATGCCATAGACTATCAGATTGGATTTTTTAATAAAAGACCCAACAATATTTTTTCTTCAAGTGACTCATCTCATAAGAAAAAAAAATCTACAGACTGAAGATGAAAGGTTGGGAAAAATCATACCAAACTCACAGGGACTGCAAAACAAAGCAAGGGTCTCCATCCTTATATCAAATAAAGTAAAATTCAAGCCAAAGTTAATCAAAAGGAATAAAGGAAGTCATTTCTTACTGCTCAAAGAAAATATACATCAATGAAACATAACAATTATAAATACATATGCCCCAAACAATAAAGCATCAACATTGATCAAACAAATTACTTGTCAAGTTTCAGAGTCAAATAGACCACAACACAATAATTCTGGGTGACTATAACACACCTCTATCACAACTGGATAGATCTTCCAAACAAAAACTGAACAAAAAAAAAAAAACTATAGAACTCAATAATACAATTAATAACTTAGAGTTAAGTGACATATATAGAATATTTCATCAATCAATGAGCAAATACACTTTCTTCTAAGTAGCACATAGATCCTTTTCTAAGTTAGATGATATAATGAAACAAAGTAACTTTTAGCAAATACAAAAAAGTAGAGCTACCACCCTGCATTCTATCAGATCATAAGGGAATGAAATTAGAAATCAATGGCAAAATTTAAAATAAAAATAAAAGCTATTACAACATCTGCAAACTAAATAATATGCTATTGAATGAACAATGGGCTGAAAAAGACATCAAAGATGAGATTTAAAAATTCTTAGAGGTAAATGAGAACACTGATACAACATATTAAGATCTGTGGGACACTGTGAAGGTAGTACTAAGAGGAAAGTTCATTGCATGGAATTCATTCTTTAAAAGAAGAAAAAGTCAAAAATAAATGACCTAACATTATATCTAAAAGCTCTAGAAAAAGAAGAACAAATCAATACCAAAAGCAGTAGAAGGCAGGAAATAATTAAAATTAGAGCTGAAATCAATAAAATTGAAACAAAAGAAACAATTGAAAAAAATTGACAAAACAAAAAGCTGGTTCTTTGAAAAAAAATTAAATAAAATTGATAAAAACCCTAGCCATAATAATGAAGAGAAGAAGAAATAAAACTTAAATTATTAACATCTATGATGAAAAAGGAAATATCATGATGAACATTACAGAAGTAGAGAAAATAATTAGAAATTATATTCAAAGTTTTTATTTCATTAAAATAGAAAATATCAAAGGCATTGAAAAATGTTTAGAATCATGATTTACCCAAACTGAATCAGAATGGTATATACAAGTTAAACAGGAGAATTTCATGAAATGATATAGAAGAAACTATTAGAAGCCTACCAACCAAGAAAAGGCCAGAACAAGATGGATACAAAGCTGAGTTCTAAAGATCTTCAAAGAAGAACTAATATGATACTCCTCAAATTATTTCATGAAATAGAAAAAGAGGAAACACTTCCACTCTCATTCTATCAGGTCAATATCACCCTTATCACAAAACCAGACAAAGACACATCAAAGAAGAAAACTTTCAGACCAATATCTCCAATCAATATAGATGCAAAAATTCTCAATAAAATTCTGTCAAATAGAATACAAAAACATATCAAAAATATAGTGCACAATGTTCAAGTGTGGTTCATCCTAGGGATGCAAGGTTGGTGGTTCAACATACAGAAATCAATAAATGTAATTCATCACATCAGTATATTTAAGATAAGAATCATATTATCATATCAATAGATGTAGAAAAAGCATTTGACAAAATACAGCACCTTTTACTCAAAACACTAGAAAAAAATGAGATAATAGAAATATATCTCAACATTATAAAAGCTATGTATGCTAAGACAAAGGCCAACATCATTTTAAATAGAGAAAATGAAAGCATTTTCTCTGAAAACTAGAACAAGATAGAAAAATGTCCCCTTTCACCATTTCTATTTAACATAGTTCTTGATTCTCTAGCTAGAGTAATTAGACACAGGAAAGAAATTACATATGAAAAGAAAAACTCAAACTATCACTGTTTGCTGATAACATGATTTTATATCTAGAGGATCCAAAAAATTCTACCAGAAAAATTCTAGACCTAATATATGAATTTAGCAAAATATTAGTATATAAAATTAACACCCATAAATCAAAGGCATTTCTTTGCAACAGTGAAAATCCTCTGAAAGAGAAATTAGAAAAACTATTCCATTTACAACAGACTCAAAAAAAACAAAAAAAAGACTTGGGATCACCTTAACAAAAGAGGTGAAAGACCTGTACAATGAAAACAACAGAATGCTAAAAAATGAAATTAAAGAAAATCTTAGAATATATAAAGACCTCCCTTGTTCTTGGATAGGCAGAATTAATATTGTCAAAATGACTATACTACCAAAAGCAATATACAGATTTAATGCAACTCCAGTCAAAATTCCATTGACATTCCTCACAGAAATAAAAAAAAACCAATTTGAAATTCTACTATAAAAAATAAGAGACCCAGAATAGCCAAAGCAATTCTTATCAAAAAAGAGTTAAGAAGGTGGAATCACTATATCAGACCTCAAACTGTACTATAGAGCCATAGTAACAAAACAACATGGTATTGGCACCAACATAGACTTCTAAAATGAGATGGATATCATTACCCTAATAGAAGACACAGAAGAAAACCCGCATAAATACAGTTATCTCAGACTAGAAAAAGTCACCAAAAAATTAATTGGAGAAAAGATAGCCTCTCAAAAAATCATGCTGGGAGAACTGCAAATTTATATTCATCATAATAAAATTAAGCCCCTATCTCTTACATGTGCAAAACTCAACTCAAAGTGTACCAAAGACCTTGGATTAAACCAGCGTTCCTACACATAATAGAAGAAAAAGTAGGCTCTAATCTCCATCATGTGGAATTAGGCCCCAACTTCCTTAATAAGACTCATATAGCACAAAATTTAAAATCAATAATCAATAAATGGGATGGATTCAAACTAAAAAGTTTCTTCTCAGCAAATGAAACAATCAGTGAGGTAAAGAGAGAACCTACAAAATGGGAGCAAATTTTTACCACATGCACTTCAGATAGAGAACTAATCTATAGGATATGTAAAGAACTCAAAAACTTAACACCAAAAAAATAAAAATAAACAAATAGACCTTTCAATAATTGGGTCAAGGAAGTAAACAGACAATTCTCAGAATATTATATATAATCAATCAACATATATATTTAAAAATGTTCAACAACTCTAGCAATAGAGAAATGCAAAATCAAAACTACTCTAAGATTTTATCTCCAGTCAGAATGGCAGCTATTAAGAATATAAACAACAATATGTGTTGGTGAGGATTTGGGGAAATAGGCACACTCATATATTGCTAATGGGACTACAAACTGGTGCATCCAATCTGGAAAGCAGTAAGGGGATTCCTTGGAAAACTGGGAAGGGAACCACCATATGACCCTGCTATCTCACTCTTTGCTCTACACCCAAAGGATTTAAAAACAGCATACCACAGGGACACAGTCACACCAATGTTTATAGTAGCACAATTCACAATAGCTAAATTGTGGAACCAACCTAGATTCCCTTTGTAGATGAATGGATAAAAAAAACTATGGTATATATACACAATGAAATATTACTCAGCAATAAAAGAGAATAAAATCATGGGATTTGCAGGTAAATGGGTGGAGTTGGATAATATAATGCCAAGTGAAGTAAGCCAATTCCCAAAAAATCAAATGCCAAATGTTTTTCTGATATGTGGATGCTGTTCCATAATGGGAGTGGGTGGAGCATAGGCGACATGGAGAAACTTTGGATAGGGTAAAGGGGAGGAAGGGGAAGGGAGGGGACATGGGTGTAGGAAAGATGGTAGAATGAGATGGATATCATTACACTAAGTACATGTATGAAGACACAAATGGTGTGACTCTACTTTGTGTACAACCAGAGACATGAAAAATGTGTTCTATATGTGTACTATAAATTGAAATGCATTCTGCTGTCATATATAACAAATTAGAATAAATTTAAAATTTTTAAGAAATTAATTTCAACCATAAGTTTATATATTCACACAGTGTTAATAAAAATACAGGTTATATATTTGACACTTTACATTTATTTTGAAGAGCACTGCTCTAAACCTTTAAAGTACAGGAAAAAGTATGACTACAATATGTATATTGTTACCATGTAATAATATAAGCCCCTGAGTAAATTATCATATTCAATTTCCACCAAATTTACATTTTTATTATTTTTTAAAATTTATATATGACAGTGGAATGCATTACAGTTCATGTTACACATATAGACCAAAATTTTTTATATCTCTGGTTGTATTCAAAGTCTATTTTTACCAATTCATGTCTTCATAGCTATACTTTGCATAATTATGACCATCACTTTCTACCATCATTTCTAACCTCATGGACCCTCTTTTTCCCTCCCACCCTTCTGTCCTATCTAGAATTTGTCTATTCCTCCAATGCTCCCCCTCCCTACCCCACAATGAATCAGCCTCCTTATATCAAAGAAAACATTCAGCATTTGGTTTGTTATGGATTGACTAACTTCACTTAGCATTATCTCCTCCAACTCTATCCATTTACCTGCAAATGCTATGAGTTTATTCTCTTTTATTGCTGAGTAATATTACATTGTATATAAATGCCACATTTTTTTATCCATCTACTGAAGGGAATCTACCTACGCTGGTCCCACAAGTTAGCTATTGTGAATCCTGCTGCTATAAACATTGATGTGGCTGTGTCCCTGTCATATGCAGTTTTTAAGTCCTTTGGGTACAGACCAAGGAGAGGGATAGCTGTATCAAATGATGGTTGCATTTCAAGTTTTCTAAGGAATCTCCATACTGCTTTCCAGAGTTGTTGCACCAATTTATAGTCCCACCAGCTCTGTATGACTGTACCTTTTTATTCACATCCTCACTGACAATTATCTTTGTTTGTATTCATGATAGCTGCAATTCTGACTGGAGTGAGATGAAATCTTGGAGTAGTTTTGATTTGCATTTCTCTAATTGCTAGCAATGATGGACATTTTTTATATATTTGTTGATCAATTGTACATCATCTTCTGAGAAGTGTCTGTTCTGTTTCTTGGCCCATTTATTGATTGGATTATTTGTTTTTTTGGTGTTTATCATTTTGAGTTCTTTATATACCTTAGATATTAGTGTCTATTAAAATACAGCACCTCTTCATGTACAAAATACTTAAAAAATTAGGGATAACAGGAACATATCTCAACATCATTAAGGCTATCTCAGGCCAACCATCATTCTAAATGGAGAAAAATTGAGAGCATTCTCTCTAAAAACTGGAACAACACATGGATGCTCTCTTTCACCACTTCTATTTAACATAGTTCTTGAAACACTGACCAGAGCAATTAGACAGTCAAAAGAAAAAAAAGGAGGGAGAGTAGAACTCAAATTACCACTATTTGCTGATGATAAGATTCTAAACCAGAAGACCCAAAAAATTCCATCATCAAACTTCTAGAACTAGTAAATGAATTCAGCAAAGTAGCAAGATATAAAATCAGCACCCGTAAGTCAAAGGCATTTCTGTAAATCAGTGGTAAGTCCTCAGAAAGGGAAACAAGAAAAACTACCCCATTCTCAATAGCCTCAATCAATCAATCAATCAATCAACCAATGGGATGAATAAAATACTTGGGAATCAACTTAATGAAAGAGATGAAAGATCTATACAATGAAAACTACAGAACCCTAAAGAAAGAAATCAAATAAGACATTAGAAGATGGAAAGATCTACCTTGCTCTTGCATAGACAGAATTAATATTATCAAAATGACCATACTACTAAAAGCACTGTACAGATTTATGCAATTCTGATCAAAATCCCAATGACATTCCTCATAGAAATAGAAAAATCAGTCATAAAATTCATCTGGAAAAATAAGAGTCCCAAAATAGCTAAAGCAATTCTTAGCAGGAAGAGTGAAGCAGGTGACATCACTATACCAAACCTTAAACTACACTACTGAGCAATAGTAACCCAAACAGCATGGTGTTGGCACCAAAACAGACTGGTAGACCAATGGTACAGCATAGAGGACACAAAAACAAACCCCCCAAATTACAATTGTTTTAGACAAAGGCACCAAAACATACATTGAAGAAAAGATAGCTTCTTTAACAAATGATGCTGGGAAAACTGTAAATCCATATGCAAAAAAAAAAAAATCAAATTAAACTCCTATCTCTCACCATGCACAAAACTCAACTCAAAATGGATAAAAAACCTAGAAAGCATGTTTCTCATAGAAGAAAAAATAGGTCCTAATCTTCATCATGTGGGATTAGGCCCCAACTTACTTAATAAGACACCCATAGCTCAAGAATTAAAATCAAGAATCAATAAATGGTATGGATTCAAATTAAAACGTTTCTTCTCAGCAAAAGAAATAATCTGTGAGGTGAATAGAGAGCCTACTTCTTGGGAGAAATTTCCACCAAGTTTAATTCCCACTCTACAGATGGAATTGGAGTGCTGATTAATAAGACATTAGCCAAGTTAGAACAATCTGGGTTTTATTCCAATGAAAGAATTAATCAACTGAGGCAGACTTTAGTACCAAGACCACATCAGAGTAACTGAAGAAAGAGCCTTGTTACTCATTTATTCATCTTTTCTTCTCAATGTACTGTACCAACTTAAAAATCAAATAAAAAAGCTATAATCTGCAGGTGGGTAGCACAGATATTTAGTTTTATGGTGAAAAAATGGTAAGGCTGCTAGAAATAACGTAAAGATTTTACCATGAGGAGGCAGCTATTTCATAAATAATCAGGTAACTTTTACAGATTTGAGTATACTGGTATAGAAATGCATAAAATATATTAGTGAAATAAAGGCAGAAAAGAACCCAAACTAAGTGAATGATTTTTTTTTAACCCTCTAAAAGACTCAGAGCCCAGAAGTTTATGTTTATTATGTTTTCAAAAACTTTCCCTGATGGGGCTGGGACTCTGACTCAGTGGTAGAATATTTGCCTAGCATGTATGAGGCACTGGGTTCAATTCTCAGCACCACATATAAATAAATTAAATAAACATCCATTTACAACTAAACAACATTTTTAAAAAATATTCAAAAAACACTTTCTCTGAGAAAAACAGTAGAATAAAATTGATATAACCTTCCTACCTTCCCATATGAATACATGACCACTGCAACTCCACATCATACACAACCACAAAAATGGGAAGTTATATTCCATCTATATATAATATGTCAAAATACATTCTACTATCATATATAATTAAAAAGAACAACAATTTAAAAACTTTACCTGAATTACTCATATTATTTTAATCTTCCTGGGAAATAATAGCAAAATTGTGAAGAAAAAATTATCATTAAAAATTTGAGACCACAGGACATTTCCCAGATACTGATTCACAATACCTTTTCTCCTGACTCCATTTGTCTATGTTCTTACTATAGAAAATATTGACTCACATCTCATATCATGGCCTTTTGCATTGACATTCTAAGATTTCCTTTTGTTGTATAACCCAATTGCCATCCAGATTTCTTATCTACATACAATATTTTCCTGCTGATATGTACTGGTAGAAAACAAAACCAAGGAGAAAATTAACTGCAAACAATGAAATTCACAATTTTAGGTTTCTTTTACAGTAAAATAATGATAATAATAATAATAATAATAATTATTATTATTATTTATTCCAAAATTCTGTATAGATTAAAATTAAAATTTGAATATTAAGAGGTAGATTTTCCTTATATTATTATCAGGCAAAAGATAAGCAGCAAAACAAAAATATTTTTAAAATATTTTAAAGTTACAAAAATGTTTACTGATATTTTCAAGGAGTCAAAACTTCCCTCAAGGTACAATGGCTATTTAGAGTAATCGGATAGAAACAAATAATATTTTAATTTATGATTTTAATTTCAAATTGACTAGAAATGCAGCAAGAAGAAGAAGAACAAATAAACCTTATCTTTGGCTGGGCTTTGTTAATTTAATATATAAAATACTATGTGCATTTTCTTTCCTGGGCTAACTTCCTGGCCAGAAACATCTAGCAGCTCTCTACCTTAATTCTAATACTATTTTTCTTTTCTTCCCTTCCTCAACAGAAGTGTTTTTTAACTAGTATTTTTGACTGAGCACTTGAAGTTGACTCAGCTTCATTTCTACTCTCAAAGAACTGGTTTTATACTATAAAATACATTTTTCATTCTTAATACTTCTGGATGAGTTTTACTTGAACAAACTTTAAAATATCCCACAGAATTCTCCCACCAAGCACACACTCTGGTTCGATATACTACCTATTTTCTAGAAGCACAAGTAATATTAAAGTGCAACTAAACATAGGCAATTTTTTACAGGTCAAAGTCAATTAATGCTCAATCAGGGACATATATAGGGGCTATATATGATCTTTTTTTCTGGAAAATTATGTGTTTAAAACCCCACAAATCAAAATAATCAATTTTTTCATCTGTTGTAAAAATAAATAGTATGTTCCATCAGGTGGAAAATCTACTGAATGAAGCTGCCGACATTTGGTTCCACTCCAACACATTCTGGAAAATTACATTATAGAGCTGTCAAACACAAATTCCAATCAAAATGTCATGTTTGTACAAAAGCAACAATCTGAAGGACAAAGTGAATCTAGCTTTACCTTAGAATCTCCAAGGCAGAGTTTCATGATATTTTAACTGTATTGCTTCAAGTTTGAATCAGCTTTCATCACAGTTTTAGCCTTTTCTGATTTAACCCATTTTGTCCCATTGTCCCAAATGTGCAACATCTGGAAAAAGTTAAATTGAGCCACAAATACACAATTTAAAATGACTTTGGAATAATTATTATGATTTACAGGCCTATTCTTTTAAGAAAATTGAAAGATGGATGATGAGTGCACATGAAAACACATTTTTATGTGTGTGTATGTGTGTGTATATATATATATATATATATATATATATATATATATATATATAACCATATATGTATATATTCTAAATTCTGATTTCCAACTTATTTTAATGCAACTGTGTCAGTTTTATTTAAATATTTGCTAAAGTGAAAACCTGGGACTCACTGGGTTAAGGCAGAAATAAATGCTAGTGTCATGTCATTTATATTAGTAAAGTTGGCATATGTTGCTATTTGGTATAATGGTAATTAAAATTCTTCTGTTAAATACTGAAGTAAAGTATCCAGAATAGGATACTTTGGGATTTAATGTGGGATTAAAAGAATAAAAATATATTATTTGTTGTATTACATTTTTAAGCATGCTAAGTTGATTTTGTTCTTTTGTCAAACAGCCACTTCAATCACCTAGGTTAGTTAGTGGTAAACTTGCTTTGTTCTGAATTTTTATCTGCCTCAAAGAATAAAACTTAAAGCACAAGCCATTGAGTGTTTCTTATGTTCCACCAGTTCACCATTCTGCTTATTAATGCAGAACTCACTTTTCCTTTTAGCCTACTTTGTGGATGCTGACTTAGTAGTATTTGTTTTGTTGGATTTCTCTTTTCCACATCACCTAAATCCTTGTTCCATAAAATTGGTCTAAATTTCCTAAAAGTCAAGCATATTTTCTATCCCTAATCTCCTAATTCCATGTTATCTTCTTAACCTAGATTCATAAACAGTGAAATGAAAATGTCTTTGGAGCATTTACAGAGCACAAATTCATGCATTTTTTTTTGTATTTTCCCAACATCTAGAAAATGCCTGGCACTGGGAGGGAAAACTGCTTATAAATAGTTAACAAATAAATGAACTATCAATGACAATTTACTAGGAAACAATTCAGGTAAAAAGAGGAGGACATACAATCAATCAACGAGTACATGAGAAAATGCTCACCATCTCTAGCAATCAGAGAAATGCAAATCAAAACCACCCTAAGATACCATCTCACTCCAGTAAGATTGGCAGCCATTATGAAGTCAAACAACAATAAGTGTTGGCGAGGATGTGGGGAAAAGGGTACACTTGTACACTGCTGGTGGGACTGCAAAATGGTGAGGCCAATTTGGAAAACAGTATGGAGTACTATAGGGATACGGCCACATCAATGATTATAGCAGCACAATTCACAATAGCTAGACTGTGGAACCAACCTAGATGCCCTTCAATAGACGAGTGGATAAAAAAAATGTGGCATCTATACACAATGGAGTATTATGCAGCACTAAGAAATGACAAAATCATAGAATTTGCAGGGAAATGGATGGCATTAGAGCAGATTATGCTAAGTGAAGCTAGCCAAGCCCTGAAAAACAAATGCCAAATGGCTTCTTTGATATAAAGAGAGCCACTAAGAATAGAACAGGAAGGAAGAGCATGAGGAAAAGAATAACAGTAAACAAAGACGAATGGGGGGAGAGAAAGGGAGAGAGAAGGGAAAGCATATGGAAATGGTAGGAGACCTTCAATGATACACAAAATTATAAGAGGTTATGAGGGGCAAGGGGGAGGGGGGAAAAGGAGAGAATTGAACAACAGCAGAAGAGGTAGAAAGGGAAGATGGGAGGGGAGGGGAGGGGAGGGGGGAGAGTAGGGGATAGGAAAGGTAGCAGAATACAATAGTCACTAATTTGCCATTATGTAAAATTGTGAGTATGTAACAGATGTGATTCTGCAATTTGTAGTTGGGGTAAAAACGGGAGTTCAAAACCCAATTGAGTCAAATGTATGAAAGATGATATATCATGAGCTCTGTAATGTTTTGAACAATCAATAAAAAAATGAAATAAAAAAAAAATAAAAAGTACAAATAAAAAAAATAAGAAAACAGTTTGCAAATGGGGAGATGCAGACTTCAATATAAAATTTGATAGAAGGACTAACAAAAGAAGGAGCTGGCTCATATTTTTAAAAGTTACCATCCAGATTCAGTCTAACAATGAAAATGAGGCATACATGTATATGAAGAAGTATTCAGCTAGGATTGATTCATTGCAGGTCACTGCTTGTTGGTCAGGTCCAGGTAGCAAAACTAGACTTTTTCTGGACTGTTCATCTTGGCATATTGAAATGGAACATGGATGGAAAGGGTCATAAGTTTAGTTTGTATTTCTTCCAGGAACACAAAGGAAGTGTGTGACCACACAGTCAGCAAATGGCTATCGGGTCCCATTCTAAATTTAGGCCCAGTAGGCCACTCAAGACCCTTTGTGGAAATTCAGGAGTTCTCAAGTTTAACAGAATTAATCTTTTTTCTTGAACTGTCAATGCTTAAATAGATGTACAAAATATGCAAACTTTACCCAAGAATGTATACCTCAATTGTACTCAATTTGACCAACTTATTATCCCCATGTCATTTGTTATGTACTTAGTAGAAAAAAAATTTTCTAAATAGTGAGCATGAATTTCAAAGGTATGAACGAAACAAAAATCATGAACAAGTGATTCCATCAGAATAGATCAGACATGTTTGTGTCTTTCCCAATGTTGTAATTTATCAAATAACAAAAATTCACAAACTACATTACTTTCATTTGTTACAATTCACCAAATATTTGTGGGTTACTTGGTAGTTGTAAGCAAAGCAATCACAGGTACTTTTATTCTAATTTCATTACTAAAATCTATAACATCCAATTTATATACACAGCATTATACTTTACAAAATAATGCATGTATGTGTATATATAAATATATGTATATATACATATATATACATATATATATATATATATATATATAAAGAAAATAATATAAGAGAGTTTTGCCATTAAAAGAAGCCAAATGTCTTTCCATAATGTCAGAATTTATTGAACAACCGTATATTTACAAGATAACATCACTTTCAGTGGTAATGACACATTGAATAATTGTGGATCACCTGGTAGTCATTAAATCTAACAATCACATAATAACAATTATGCCAATCTTAATGACTAATATCTACAACACAGAAGTCACACATCACATTTTAAACAAAAATGTCAGACATAAGGGTTCAATAGATTGAACCTTAGAGCATAAGAAAGCAGATACAAATGCAGAGCCACTGTACATGGTCAGAAAAGACTAAGGGCATAGAGGTGTCAAAAGTCTGACCTTACTCTAGGCCAGGATTTGGAGAGATGACAGTTTTAGAGTGTCATATTGAAGTGTCAACTTGAGGTGTCTGCTTGGAGTGGGACTTGTATGATCATAATTGACCAGAGAAACTACAGTGAACTGGAGCCTGATGAAAGAAACAAAGGTTCATTGCTGTAGCAATTTTCCTGAGTAAAAACTCATGATAGGTAACCAGGTGACAGGGCCTGTGTCACACTGTGTCCAGTCTTGGGGTTCTTCTTTCTATGGGTCTCAGGTAAGGAGGTTTCTTCATTCGGAGACCTGGTGTTTTGATAAGATTATGGATCTTTTTTTCTAATATGGGATTGATACACCCTTGATCCATATATTTTTTATTTAATTCAATAAGTTTACAGGTGGTAATTTTTATTAGCAAGGTTAATTTATTCATTTGTTGGTTTGTGACTTATGTTTGAGCTATGGAGATGCTTGTTGTTTACTTGTACAAACAAGATATTCCACACCAGCACTTGTACTCCAACTGGACTAACTGATGGCAAACTGCTGCTTTATGAAATGGAGTAATTTAGAGTTAGACACAGCCTGAAAACTACTGTAACTACTGGTCTATACATTATTGAGTATAACTCAGAGAAGGGCACAGCATTTACTCTATAAAAGGGTTAAAGCAGCCATGGAGCTTTAAGTGGTTCCACTGAAACCAAAGACTTAGAGTAGATACAAATGTAATAGAGTCACTGCAGGTGGTTAGATAAATTAAAAATCAGTTATAGGACTCGCTTAGGGTACAGAGCTGTCAGAACCCTAAACTTATTCTAGGAAAGGTTCTGGGTCTATAAGCAGTTTTGAAATGGGACATGTTAATCAGGGAAACTAGGCTAAGCTGAAGTCCAGGGACAAAGAGCCAGGAGTTTGTTGCCTGTGAACAACTCTGATAACTCTCACCAAATGGTCTGATAACAGGGTGATGTGTGCCATTATAACCAATCTCGTGGTGCTTCTTCTTTTATGAGCCTCAGGTGATGTATTTTTGCATTTGGTAGTCTGGAGTGTTTGATAAGCACATGGGCCTTGTTTCTCTGATATGGTCTTGGTACACTTGTACCTTCATATGCTTATAATTTAATTGGATAAGTTCAGAGGTGGCTTTTTTGTTTGTTTGTTTTGCAAGTTTAATTTCTGTTTGTCCCTATGGTTGTGTTTTTCAGGTAGTGGTTGTTTACTTGTACAAAAAATGTGTAAAGTCATTGTATCTTAGCATTTGTACTTAAAATGGGGTAACTCTTAACAAAGTGTGGCTTTATAAAATGAAGTAACTCAGGGTTAAGCACAGCCTGAAAACTACTGTGCTACACTCAGAGCAAGGAACGGGCTGGTATCCACATTAAAATTTCCAAACTTTGACCTTAAAACTTGTAACCTGGATCAAATAAACCACTCAAATAAAATTCCTGGCTAAATTTCAGGGTATAATACTCAAGCAAGTACTAGAAATGTATTTCCTTCCTTACTAACATTTTTTTTCCTGAGGATTTTGTTGGAGAAATAATTTGAAAGTAAACATAATTAACATCATAAAAACTGATGCAAATATAAAAGTACTTTTACCTACAAATAAAATTATGACTTATTTGTGAATTTTACTGTTACACCTTTTCCATATCATTTTTTATATTTGTACACAAGTGTTTTAAAGGAGGAAGAGGGGTTGTAGAGAAGAATATCAAAAAAGAGGTGATAGTCTATAGGTTACCTGGAATATGAGAGAATAGATTTTAGATCAGTGAGAGTGATAGAAATAGAAAGACCACTTAAGAGCATAAGATTAGAGTTATACTTAACAAATGTTATAGAATCAGGTATAGGATACAAAGGTATGAGATGACAGTAGGTGATCTCTTGAGGACAGTAGTTATTTTGTCACTGAAGAAGAGCACATACCTGATCTGCTTGAGTATATAAAAGTGTGTGTAAGGAATAATATGTCTTCTTTGAGTGAAGAGTAGCAAGGGAAACCCAAAAACAAGGTATGTGTGCATATATGTGTAAATCACGTTATGCTGTTAAGTGCCTATCAGTATTTTTTAATGGCAGTATGATAAATTTTTTTTAAAAATTAGATTAGCAGTCCATCAGTGAAGATAAAGATCCCACATAAGGTCACATTGAACTGTGCTTATTCAAAATTGGCATAATACTTTATGGTCTTTATCTATCATTTCAAGTAAGGAGGTGATTGCCATCATATTGCTTTTCTATAAGACACTGAAACTACCTGTCACTAAAACTGCTATTCCTGTATTCCTTACAGTTTATTTTTTTCCTTGAATCAGGTCATGGTACTAATTAAAAATAATCCAATCTTTTATTAAGAAATATCCCTTATTAATATAAGTGATATTTTTTTCAAATTATGGTATCATTTCTGTTTCCTGAATGGACTTATTGTTACAAAAAGGAACCTTTCTCAATCCCAGTGAAATCAGTACACAAGTCTATCTTCACAACTTACTCTTGATAATGCATCTAAATGGTACAATCACTTACATAGCTTTAAATATTTTACTAAAGGTGTCAACTATATAACCTTTGTCAAATACCAAGCTCAGTTCCACATTTCTCAGTAATAATACTAAACTGTCTTTATAATTCCTTAAACTGTGAACTAATATTTTTATTGTCTTGTTTCCTTGCACATGTTGGTAATTTCCAAACATTCAAATGTCAGATGGTTGGATTTGTTAGATGGGAGAGCTTTTCTTATTGTGGATAGTGTTCTGCTATTACTAGGTATACTTTTTTTATGAGCAAGATAATGATATTCATTGGAAACTGCCTGCTAGAGAACTAAGTTGAACATTGTAGCAAATCTGCATCACAATGCACTACCCTCATTTTACCAGATAGCAGGAGAGCTTTAAGGACATTTCCTATGACCTTCATTGTGTATTTCATGTAGAAAATTGCTGTGGGACCTGATTATTTAGGAGACTATCTCACAAGAATATTAATAAAGTAATAGCACACAAAATTTGTGTCTTTAAAAATATTTCTCAAGTCCCCATCCTCTTTTCACTTATGTAAGATATTTTTTAAAAATATATAAAATTTCCATGTTGAAAGTTAGATAAAGGAATACATCATATGTCAAATAATAACTTTTTACAGGTACCCAGAGGTCCTATATTATATATGTGTGTGTGTGTGTGTGTGTGTGTGTGTGTGTATCTATATCTATCTATTATATATATATGATAAGCAGTGGGTTTAGAAGAGGTGATGTGAGAGAAAAGAAAATCATTTGGTTGTATTCAAACCTGGTATAATACCAATGAGCAATCTAATAATGATCATTCTGTAGGTTATTTTGGAGTTCACAAACCCAATTTTAGAACAAGTGCCATAATTTTGTAGGTAGTTGTGAACAAGAACCAAACCCATAGGAGTTTAAATTTTTTTTCCAAGCATAGTGTTTATCAAAAAACATGAATTTGTTGATATCCAGACAATTAATTGGTGTCAAGAATTTAATTTTGGAAAATAACAGATAAGAATCTAGGCCATATGAAACTTAGACACTTGTAGTAATCAGATGGCAATTAAATATTGCCAAGTTGTAAATTGTAAATGTTAGCAAATGCTATAAAAGGAAAGCACAGGAAACTATGTGGCCATGTTATAAGACCTTCTCCTTTAGTGCTAGGCTTAATGAAGGTAGTTTGAAGAAGCACCCTGAAGCTATTAACTGAAGACCAAGTGGTAATTAACTATAAGAATGAAGCAAAATGTGTAGTTTTCCAAGAAAAGTATACAGAAGTTTTGCAAGAACTTCTGGTACTGCTGGCTAGAACAATTTTGAGAAATTTCTAAGAGGTTCAGTGTCAAAAAAAAAAAAGAAAATGGAAAATAAACCAAAATTGGACAAATAATACAGAGTTTTAAAGCCATATTAAGGTTTGATTCTTAATACAGATAATGAGAGAGATTTGAAAATTAAAAGAATAAATTCAGAGCTCAGATTTGCATTTCTTATGTGATGTATGTTGCATAACTGTAGTGATCATATTGGATAAAACAGATAAAGATATGGGAAAAAATAATTGGGATATTATTAGCATTAACATTAGACATTTTGCATTGTTGAAACTTTGGACTAGTTTATTTGTGCCCTAAATAAAAGTTGATTTATTTGAGAAATGTTTAGTAAACACTTACTAAGCAGATTGAAAGTAGACTGCCATCAACATTGTAAGGTTTCTGGCTCAAACAATATTTGATTAAAGATACTTTCACTAAGATGAGAAACACTTTCTCATGGTCCCTATTCCACTTGGGGTAATTTTGGTCACAAACAACATAACGTGCTCTTGAGAAACTGTGGAGAGAAAGTAGATGAATCCATTAGCTTTATGGGCATAACACAAATAAAAATCCTTTGCTAGAGATACATTATAAATTCATTCATGTATGATAGTCCCATATTTTCCATTGGAGGTGCATCTCAGACTCCTGGTGCAAGCCAGAAATTTCAAATAGTACTCAATGTTATATAAACTATATTTTTTCCTATGCTTGCATAATAACAACTAAGGAAATAGAACTGTTTTAACAACATGGTTTATTTAACATTATGTAAATGAGGTGTTTCAGAATATCTTTTTATTTTTTTTAAATTTTTAATTAATTTTTAAAAAATAAATGACAGTGGAATGCATTACATACTTATACACATATACAGCACAATTTTTCATATCACTGGGTGTATATAAAGTATGTTTCACACCAATTTGTGTCTTCATACATGTACTTTGGATAATGATGAACTTAAATTTTACCATCCTTGCTAACCCCAGGCCCCCTCCCTACCCCTCTCACTCTTCTGCTCTATCTAGAATTCTCCCATGCTCCCGCTCTCTACCCACTATGAATCAGCCTTCTTATATCAGAGAAAACACTTCACATTTTGGGGAGGGGATTGACTAAATTCATATAGCATTTTCTTCTACAACTCCATCCATTTACCTGCAAATGCCATGATTTTATTCTCTTTTATTGTTGAGTAATATTCCATTGAGTAAATATGCCACATTTTTTTATCCATTCATCTTCTACAGGGCATCTAGGTTGGTTCACAGTTTACCTACTGTGAATTGTGCTGCTATAAACATTGATGTCCCTGTAATATACTGTTTTTAAGTCCTTTGAGTATAGGCCAAAGAGAGGGATAGCTAGGTCAAATGGTGATTCTATTTCTAGTTTTCAAAAAAATCTCCATATAGCTTTTCATATTGGCTGCACCAATTTGCAGTCCCACCAGCAATGTATGAGTATACCTTTTTCCCACATCCTTGTCAACTCTTATTGTTGTTTGTCTTCATAATAGCTGCCATTCTAACTGGAGTGAGATGAAATTTTAGAGTAGTTTTGATTTAACTTTCTCTAATTGCTAGAGATGATGAACATTTTTTTATATATTTGTTGATTGATTTTATATTCTCTTCTGAGAAGTGTCTGTTCAGTTCCTTGGCCCATTTATAGATTGGGTTATTTGTCTTTTGGGTGCTTAGCTTCTTGAGTTCTTTATATACCGTAGATATTAGTTCTCTATCTGGTGTGTGAGGGATAAAGATTTGCTCCCTAGATGTAAGCTCTCTATTAACCTCACAGATTGTTTCCTTTGCTGAGAAGAAACTTTTTAGTTTGAATCCATCTCATTTATTGATTCTTGGTTTTAATTTTTGTGCTACAGGAGTTTTATTAAGAAAGGTGGGGCCTAATTCCACATGATGAAGATTAGGGCCTGCTTTTTTTTTCTATTAGGTGCAGGTTCTCTGGTTTAATTCCTAAGTCCTTGATCCACTTTGAGTTGAGTTTTGTGCATGATGAGAGATAGGGATTTAATCTTATATTTTTGCCTATGAATTTCCAATTTTCCGAGCACCATTTGTAGAAGAGGCTATATTTTCTCCAATGCATGCTTTTTGGCACCTTTGTCTAATATAAGATAATTATAATTTTGAAAGTTAGTCTCTGTGTCCACTATTCTGTACCATTGGTCTACCAGTCTGTTTTGGTGCCAATACCATCTTGTTTTTGTTACTATTTCTCTGTAGTATATTTTAAGGTCTGGTATAGTGATGCCACCTGCTTCACTCTTCTAAAGGATTGCTTTAGCTATACTGGGTCTTCTCTTCCAGATGAATTTTATGCTTGATTTTTGTATTTCTATGAGGAATGCCATTAGGATTTTGATCAGAATTGCATTAAATCTGTACAGTACTTCTGGTACTATGATCCTTTTGATAATATTAATTCTGCCTATCCAAGAACAAGGTAGATTTTTCCATCTTCTAAGGTCTTCTTTGATTTATTTCTTTAGAATTCTGTAGTTTTCATTGTAGAGATCTTTCACCTATTTCATTAAATTGATTACCAGGTTTTTTTTTTTTTTTTGAGAGAGAGAGAGCGAATATCTTTTTTGTAGGTGGACACAACAAAAGGCCTTTTTATTTTTATGTGGTGCTGAGAATCGAACCCGGGTTGCGCCCATGCTAGGCGAGCGCTCTACCGCTGAGACACAATCCCTGCCCCCCAACTTTTTTTGAGTTTATTGGGAAGCAGTACTCAGCACATGCAGGGACACCTTTCATTTAAATCACTTCAGCTGCCAAGAGAAAAATGCAAATTTACTAAAATTTCTCCCAGAGATTTTCAGAGAGATTTTGTTAAAATTTGGCAGAATCTATCCCTTCTCTAGTCCCACATTCCTCCTCAAATTTGGTTCTCTAGCAAGGGTTCACTTTCAAGGTCAATTTCAATTTTTAGGTTTTACTTTGTTTTTCCCAATATAAATGAATGTATGAATTTGGGCCTGGAAATCAAAAATGGTGTTTTCAAGATGCTTGAAATTTGCAATTTCTTCCCTAGATTTTTAGATGGATTTCATTAAAACTTGGCAGAATTGATCAATTCACCAGTCCCACATTTCTCCCCAAATTTGGTTCACATAAGTTCAATGGTTTGCTTGGAAGGGCTCTTTAGTTTTTAGGTTTCACTACATTTTGCCCTATAAGCTTGAATGAAAGGTATTGGAAATGGAAATCAAAAATGGTTCCTGATAGATGCTAAAAAATTCAAAAACTAATTAGTTCTTAATCAGCACACTCTGCTTTCTTTCTGGTTGGAGAAGACCTAACCAGAAGCACTTCTCAGCACATGAAGGAACATGTTATTTTGGAAGCATTTTAGTGGATAGCAGGAAAATAAAAATTTACTGAATTTTTTCTCCAAGATTTTCAAAGGAATTTCATCAAAACTTTTCATATTTGTGCCATTTTTATACCCAAATTTGAGTCACCTAGTCTCAAGAATTCACTTTCATGGACATATTTAATTTTTATGTTTCACTGCAATTTAGCCTAAATTCATGAATGAATAGAATTTTAACTGGAAATCAAAAATGTTTTTTTGCTAGCTGCTTAAAATTTCACAAACTCAATTAATTCTTAGTGAGCACACTCTTCTTTAATTCTGGTTGTAGTATCTCTAAGTAGAAGCAGTTCTCTGCACATGAAATAACACCTTCTTTTGGAAATACTTTAGCTGCTAGCAGAAAATTACTAGCATAATGAAATTAATCACCAAGATTTTCAGATGGATATCATTAAAACTTGGCAGAATTGACACATTCACCAGTCCCACAGTGCTCACAAATTTGGTTCTCCTACTTCAACACTTCACTTACAAGGACACTTTAATTTTTAGGTTTCACATTGTTTTGCCCTGTATGGATGAATGAATGGAGTTGTACCTGGAAATCAAAAATGTTTTGTGCTAGCTGCTTGAAATTTTACAAACTCAATTAGTTCTCAGTGAGCATTCTGTGTTTTGTTTGGGTTTGTAATATCCATAAGCAGAAGGAGTACTCTGCACATGCCGGAACACCTTCTTTTGAATTGTTTTAGCTGCTAGCATGAAATTATCAGTTTACTGAAATTTCTCCCAAGCATTTACAGAAATGTTTCATTGGAACTTTGCAAAATTTATACTTCTTCCAGTCCCACATTTCTATCCATATTTGTTTCTCCTAGGTCCAAGGGTCACTTGAAAAGACACTAAATTTTTAGGTTTCACTGTGTTTTGCCCTATATGGATGCTGCTGGAAATTTTTTTAAAAAAATGTTTTCTAATATCTGCTTGAAATTTCACAAATGCAATTAGTTCCTGCTGCAGTCCGGCTGGGCAAAATAACTGGGAGGTGACAAGCAACTTGAAGGTTGAAGCGGGAACTGCTTTATTACGGAACAACAGTGGAATATATACCTAACTGATTACACACAGCTTGACTCAATTAGCATCATCCAGATACAGCAATCAGCCAATAAGGAATCCCCCACCATCTTAATGGCTCCGTGTCGTTGCCTCACAAACCACTCCTCCTGGCAAACTGCCAGGCACCATCTTGACTTGATTTGCGGTCCCCAACAAGTACCTACTGAGCACATTCTCCTTTTCTTCTGGTTGTAATAGCCCACACCACAAGCAGTTCTCGTCACATGCAGGAACATATTCATTTTTAAGTGCATTAGCTGCTAACAGAAAATTACCAGCATACTGAAATTTTTCCCCAAGAATTTCAGACAGGTTTTATTCAGTTGGCACAATTTATACTTTCACCATTCTCACCTTACTTCCCAAATGTGGTTCTCTTAATTCAAGAGCTCACTTGAAAGGACACTTTATATTTTTACTTCATTTTTCTGTACATGAATGAATGAATGGTGTTGAACCTGAAAATCAAAAACAGTTTATGCTAGCTGCTTGAAATTTCACAAACTCAATTAGTTCTTAGTGAGCATACTCTGCTTTTTCTGCTGTTGAAGTAGCCCTAAGCAAAAGCAGTTCTCAGCACATGCAGGAACGTCATCTTTTATAAGCACTTTAGCTGGAAGCAGGAACATACAAATATACTGAAATTCCTTCCCAAGCATTTCAGATGAATTTCATTAAAATTGAAAAAATTGATCTATTCCCCAGTCCCACATTGCTCCCCATATTTGTTTCTCCTAGGTTCATTGTTCTCTTGACAGGACACTATCAATATTTTGGTTTAACTGTGTTTTACACTATGTGCATGAATTAATGGAATTAGACATGGAAATCCAAAGTGTTTTGGTAGTAGCTTGAACTTTCACAAACTCTATTAGTTCTACGTGAACACACACTGCTTTGTTTGTGGTTGAAGTAGCCCTTATTAGAAACAGTTCTTAGTATATGCAGGAACAACTTGTTTTGGAAGCACTTCACCTGCTAGCAGGAAATTACCAATTTACAGAAATATCTCCCAGATATTTTCAGGTGGATTGCATTGAAACTTTGCAGAATTGCTCCTTACACCCATACCATATTGCTCCTCAAATTTGGTACTTATATATTAAAGGGTTAGCTTTGAAGGGCACTTTTAATTTTAAGCTTGCACTGAGGTATGACTGGCATAAATGAATGGATGGATTTGAACCTAGAAATACAAATGTTTTTTGCAAGTTTCTTGAAATTTTACAAACTCAATTAACTTTCACTGAGCACACTCTGCTTTGTTTCTGGTTGTAACAGCTTTAAACAGAAGCATTTCTCAGTACATGAAGACACACCTTTTTTGGAAGTACTTTAGCTGCTAATAGGAAAATACAAACTAACTAAAATTTCTTTCCAAGAATTTCAGATGAATTTTATTGAATCTTAGCAGAATTGATTCTTTCACCAGTCCTACATTCTTTACCACATTTTGTCCTCCTAGGTTGAAGGATTTGCTGGCTGGGACACTCTCAATTTTTAGGTTTCTCTGAATTTTGCCCTACAAGGTTGAATCAATGGTATTGGACTTGAAAATCAAAAACTTTTTGTGCTAGCTGCTTGAAATTTTATAAATTGAATTACTTCTCAGTGTGCATAATCTGCTTTGTTTCTGTTCAACGTAGCCCTAAACAGAAGCAGTCTAGGCACATGTAGGAACATCTTTGAGAAACACTTTACCTGCTGGCAAAAATTTATAAATTTACTGAAATTTCTTCACAAGATTTTCAGATGGATTTCACTGAAACTTTTCAAAATTGATCCTTTCACTAGTCTCACATTTCTCACCAATTTCATTCTTCTATGCGCAAGGGTGGACTTGCAAGGAATCTATAATTATTGGTTTCACTGTACTTTGTCCTATATGGATGAATGAAAGGAATTTGTCTAGGAAATCAAAAATCATTTGTGCTAGCAGCTTGAAATTTCACAAACTCAATTAGTTCTTAGTGTGCACACTATCCTTTGTTTCTGATTGATGAAGCCCTGAGCAGAATAATTTCTTAGCACATGCTTGAACACCTACTTTTGTAAGTGCTTTAGCTGCTAGCAGGAAATTACAGCATTTACTGAAAGTCCTCACCAGTATTCTCAGGTGAATTTCACAGAAACTTGGCAGAATTGATCCTTTCACCAGTCCCACATTTCTCCACATATTTGTTTTTTCTTGGTTCAAGAGTTTGCTTGCAAGGATACTTTTAATTTTTAGGTTTCACTATGTTTTGCCCTATATGGTTGAATAAATGGAATTGGACCTGGGAATAAAAAATGGTTTGCTCTAGATGATTAAAGGTTTACAAACTCAATTAGTTACTTGTGAAAATACTCTGCTTTGTTTCTGGTTGAAGTATCTGTAACCAGAAAGAATTTTCAGCACACACAGGAACACCTTCTTTTGGAAGCACTTTAGTTGCTAGCAGTTAATTACCAATTTATTAAAATTCCTTTCCAAGATTTTCAAACAGATTTCATTAATACTTAACTGAATTAATCATTTTGTTAGGCCCACTTTGCTCAACATATTTGGTTCTTCAAGGTTCAAGGGTTCGCTTGCAAGAATACTTTTAATTTTTAGGTTTCACTGCATTTTGCACAATATGGATGAGTGAATGCAATTGGACTTGGAAAACCATAATGGTTTGTGCTAGCTGCTTAAAATTTCACAAACTCAATTAATTATTAGTGAGCACACTCTGCCTGGTTTCTTGTTTAGGTAGTTCTAACCAGAAGCAGACAAAATTAGGCTATATATATATATATATATATATATATAAAATTCCACAGTAAGTTTCATTTTTATGTATATCTATAAGTCCTAACCTAAAATAATGTATAAATTAATAGAAAAAAAGACCTATATAGTGGAGGAAAGAAAAAGGGGAGAATGAGGGGATAGAAGGGGGAAACACCAAGGACCAAACTGGAGCAAATTATATTCCATGGTTTATGGTTTTATCAAATTGAAACCCAATATAATCTAGAACTATAATGCACTAATAAAAAAGTGAAAATATAAAAATTAAAAATAAAAAACAAAAGGAAAAAAGAGTGAAACAGAAAAGAATTAGTAAATATTCAATATTTTAAAAACAATAATACCTGGATGTGGCAGTCCATGCCCATATTTCCAGTACATTGGGAGGCTGAGGCAGGAGGATCACCAGTTCAAAGCCAGATTCAGCAAAAGCTAGGTGCTTAACATCTTGGTGAAACCCTACCTCTAAATAAAATACAAAATAGGACTGGGGATGTAGCTCAGTGGTGGAATGTCCCTGAATACAATCCCCAGTAAAAAAAAAGAAAAATTAAAAATTAAAAAATAATGAAAGTAAAGAACAAAGAGAGACACAATATTTGGCCAATGTGTGGGTGTATAAAGAGAGAATGATAGCTAAATAGATATTCATATATTAAAAAGCAGTAATATTTAAATTATCTTTTAAAAAGTGAACATTTAATTTCCACTCAGATGGCCAATTATGTGAGAAGAAATGCATGTCCATAATCACCTGTACTGATCAGAGCTTTTTCCCATGTCATCTTAGGCAACTTGGAGAGAGTAACAACTAGGTGTTAATCATCCTTTTTGTTGTTGTTGTTGTTGTTGTTTATTGCTAATCAGGTGACCAGAAAGAGTGATTTGTAGCTGGAATAATTTTCAACTTCCCTTCTGTTCTAAATTAAATTATACCAGTATGATTTAATTTAGAACAGAACACAGTTCTTCCCCAGTGAAAAATTTATTCCATAACTATTTGCTCTTTATACTCCAAGGGTAGGGCTAGTGACATGTGCTAAAACCTGTCAAGGACCCTAAAATCATTTATGCTGTTCACCTGGAGGGACAAAGTAGGTTATGGGACCAAAATTATTTTTACTGAGAATAGATAGAAGCAGACATCATCCAATTTACCATCTGTAGCAATATTGTTACAAGACATAGTTACCACATGAAATCACATGTGACTGTTTATTCCCCACATTTCCCAAGTGCTTGTCTCAAATAGAAAGCCTTCTCACTTCCCTGTATCACAGACCAGCTTCCAATCACTTCAATTCTCCACAGAATTGTTTCAGAGGCTCTCACCTTTGGTTAAGCTCTCAAAACAGACTCCCACTAAATCAGTATAGTGGTACTTGTGTAGGATTGCAGATAGCAGGATGCAGAGGCCTTTAAATTCCAGAGCAGTAAGCTCTGAAATGAGCTATTACAATTATGAACATATGTTGGCAAGTGCCCACAGAATTTATCCAAAGCCAGTTTGCACTGCAGATCCCATTTCCACTGCCTGTTAAGATCATGCTTGTTAACAATGCCAAATCCTGCGCTCCTGATTATCACTGGGCCTCTCTCCCTCTCAACTCCACTCCTGAACTCTGCTGCAATCCTGCCTGATCTGTACATGAAAACTCTGTTTAACCCTCTAATCCACTGTCTGAAGTTTTTGGATTTCTCCAAGTATCTGCTTGCCTACTCTTGAATTCTAGTATTCCCCCATAGCTACTTCCTTTCATAGGTATCTGATCTCCAGTTGATTTGTTCTGTCACATGGAAAAAAAAGATGAATACTAGGTATTTTAATATATCATCTTAAATCTATATTGAATCTGCAAAACTTTTATACAAGCATTTCTTCATGTTTTCTAAGTAAAATGTGCAAAATGAAAGATACCACACAAAAATTCAAATTCAAGAAGTGTGGATTTTTTTTTTATTCACTGCAGAATACTTGATACCTAGAACAGGTTTAAAATACAGAAGATGCTTCATACATAATTATTGAAAGAAAGAAGAATAGAATGAACAAGTAGATGTCAAGGACAAGTCTGTCTCAGATAATAATATTTATAAACCAATTCTAATGATATTTTTTAGATTTTCATTCAATAAACAGATTTTTATTTTATAAGTCTCACAAAATGTATGGAAATATATTATTTTTGTCTCTCTTTCAAAATATTGATTTTTTATTCCTCTTTTCTCCTTCAATTTCATAAGTTTCTTCATCTTCTCTTGAAATCTAGTCACAGGCAATCTTCTATTGTGGAGACAAGTGCATAGAGCTCTGCATACATGGCATACTTTAAGGACATCTGAGTGGCAGGCCAATCCTCTGGTGCTAGGTGTGGGAGTGGCAGGCCATTTACCCGGTAGACACAGCCCTGGGTGTGAGGCCATGTGTTGTGATCCCTGTGCTTGCTCTAAAGCCCACCCCTCAAGGTGCAAGGATAGTTAGCAGACATTGCATTGGTGGTTGCCTGTAATCTGCTTAGCTACAGGTTGAGTATATATACATGGTAACTGTGCAATAAAATCAGACCTGCTTCCTGCCTCATCTCTGGAGGTCTTCATTAGCAACTCTGCAGCCACACTCTCCTCTACCCTGTCTCGTGGACCTTCTCACTGAACGAGAGAGAGCCCATGCATTCTATACCCTCAGGTAATGCCATAGCCCTAAAGAGAAATTCAATTTCTTTCTCTGTTATTAGTCTTTTTCTATACAATATCAGATTCCATTTTATAGAGCAATACATTAAGGTTAAAACCTTCACCATGTAAGAAGTAATTACTAGAATAACCTAGTATTAAAAACATTGATGAAGTCACTGCACATTTTTATTGATCATACTGTCTGATCCATAAATAAATAATGCTAAGTTGAATAAAACTACTACTTTAATAATGAACAAAATTTTTATTCTACAATTGCATAGGTTGATAGGACTTAATAACTACTAATAATTTAAAATAAAAGTTTGTTTGTAAGCATTTATCTCAATAAATGGTATCTCTGAGATATAAATATATATATATCAAGTAATTATTATAATATATAAAGATAACAACTATTGATTTCTGTTTATATAAATTTACATGCATTTTTATAGTTTATAAGTATACATACTTTATTTGTTTATCTTCAATTCTATTTTCACATTTGAAATCTTAGGGAAAAGAATGCTAATATGTCAAAATTTTATTTGTTTCATGCAGATATTAATGACTTTAGGGAAAAAAAAAACCTTGTTAAATATTTTCTTCACAGTTAACAAATTCAAATGTGTAATGTCAGCATTGTTGCAAGAAATTATTTATTAACAACATCAAAATTAACTACAAGCAAGATAATTAAGTTTCCTTTGTGGATGATTTTCTATATTAATCTATACTTATAAAATAGTTACCAAAGAAAACAACTCATTAATTGTGCGATAAACAATGATCTCTCAAATTTAATTTCTTTTTGACATTTTTAATCACAATCTCATAAGATCACAGAAAATATGAGTAAAATAATAGATAATGACAACTGGATTTTTATAAGTTTCCTCTCATCAACCTTGTTAAAAATACTTTCACTCTGTCTCATTATTATCATTTAAAAGGAGTAAAAGAAAACCAAATGTAAGCTGTGTTGCACTGTATGCTTGGTTTATAAAGACAAATTCTCAGTTTTGAGAGATTTTTTGTGTCATCTACATATAATTAGATAATTGATCAAAATATTCAATGAGAAATTTACAAAAAAATGCTAGCAAATACCATATGTTTCATAAGATTCATTTTTCTTAAATTATGTGACTGTCAATATATTGCTTATAAGATGCTTTCATTAACATTATTACTTTACTTAGCATGGAAATAAAAGACTAACCAATTATCTATAGTGAATAGCCCAATGTGACAGAAAGATTTGAAGGTTATGTTATGACTATGCATAACCATACCAAGGAGAAACCAGTCTAACAAAAGAATAAGTTCAGTTTGTCTGAGTTAGACTTAGTACTGCTTTTAGAAACTTTATTCTAATCTTTGAAAATGAGATCTCTATCTCTGCATCTGTCCATATATTTATCTATACTGTATTTTTCTTATGTATATATCTTTCTTTTATACTCTTTATCACCATTATTTGACACTTAGCAATTACATATACTATGAAAAGCTATTTAAAGCATAAAATACCTACAGGAAATAAAATATTATGGGGGGAAAAGACAGTAATTTTATAATGTTAGGTTTCTACAGAGTCATTGTTTCCCCCCCACCTTCCCCCCAAAAAATAGTTTCACATGAAATATTGAATGAGCATTGATAACTGCCTGCTCTTTCTCTGGGTCAGTTAAGAGAGTTGTAGCAGGAAATATGGTGTCCATAATGAGGTGCTTCTTCATTTTACTATTCTCAGAAAGGTTTAGGAAAGAGATGTCTAATATTTTTTTTCTTTTAGTGTGACCTTAACATTTTTATAATCAATGTCCTTTTTGCAGTTATAAATTTTAGAAGCTATATGTAGAATATCAAATTTGC
Organism: Urocitellus parryii; assembly: GCF_045843805.1. Classification (NCBI taxonomy): domain Eukaryota; kingdom Metazoa; phylum Chordata; class Mammalia; order Rodentia; family Sciuridae; genus Urocitellus; species Urocitellus parryii. The sequence goes on from NC_135540.1 coordinate 35,851,614, forward strand.
TCAATAGAAAGTTATATTAATTAGTTGTATATAACAATGTAATTGGTTAATGATAAATTTCTTTATTTTGAATAGCCATTATCTGCTTGTCAAAACTTCTATAAGTTTAGGGGGGAAGTGCAATGTATTTTACACATAAATTGAAAATACAAAATGAAGATGAGAGATTAAAGGTGATCTTTTCAGCAGTGTCTTGGCTAAGAATTTCAGAAACAAAAAGGTTGCTCAGAGAAGTAGTTGACTACGGGAATTCTTGGCACTGGGCAGAAAAATAATCAAAGAAACACAGAAAATTAGAAACTCTAAACATAATAAAAGAAATGGTACAACTAATACACTTAAGATACACCAGCACACTGCAGAGAGGAGGTAAAGTATAGGCAGAGAGAAAGGAACACTCCGTGCAAAAATTGAGTCGGCAGAACTTGTGAAATAGAAAGGGAGGCTGATCTCAATGAGCCCAGAGATAGTGGGAGAAGTTTTTCAGTAAAAATAATTAAAATCAACAAGTCAAGAGGCAGAGATTCCAACTGGAATCAACACTGGTGGCAGAAAATATTTTCAAGCCTTTATAGCAGCAATCAGAGTCTGGAGACTGGGAATTTATAAAAAAGAAAAGCTAGCAACCTGATCCAGCTGCTCCTACTGTGGGTTTAAGGGTATATTTGGATCAGTGTGTTTGAAACATGTGTAGAAAGGATTGTGTTAGGATTACAGAGGAGAGATCCCTTTGTTTTTCCATGCAAGCATCAGGGAAAAAATGGGTACATTTCTACTGAAAGCCTGATCCTTAGTAATTCACAGCCATGAAGATGGAATATGGAGAAGTTGTTAAAGTTTATACACTTAACCCTAAAAGGGAAAATTTGGAGACATCTCTAAGTCCCTAGACATCCATCAGAGGTTGGCATCTCACTAGCAACAGGAGATGCATACCAAATTTCAAATGCCAACTGAGTTTCAAGTGTCATTTAAGATAAAAGTTCAAATACTAGAACTTTCAACTTGAAACTCTGCATCAGTCCCACTATGGAAAGATGACAGTTGTCAACATTTTCCAGTCTATTCCATCATACACTGGAAGATGGGAAGTTGAGAACCCTATAACAAGCTTTGGTTTCTAAGCAAAATAGCTGGCAATTGGGTGAGAAAAACAAAGATGTGGCATTTAACAATACCCAGCATTTGTTCCAAGGGTAAAGAGCTTCCAAAAATAAATAACAAAGAATTGTACATCAAGATAAGAAATGAACATCCATCCTTGCCAACAGTTCTGAGAATCTCAGTGGAAACAAGCTCATTTTTTTCTCATTAAGTTTTTTTTTCTATTCTTTTCTTTTCTTCTTTCTTTTGCTTTTTATGTTTATATTTCCAGTTTTATTATTTATTCTTTAATTTTAATTTTTGTACCTTTTTCTACTTTGCACAATTATGTGTGAGTATGTAGGTGTATGTATATGAATATATATATACACACACATATATGTTAATATTTTATATATACACACCCAAAAACATATATATAGAAGATAAAGAGAATTCAATGCAATAGATATACTACTACAAGACCTCTGAAAACATGAGGAAACAGTCAAAGAAATCTCCCTACAAAGGAACACCGCTGACAAAGGAACCCACAGATATAAAGGAACCCCCCAAATAAAGAAACCCACAGATATAAAAGTAAATAAGATTTTGAATAATAAAAAATGAGTATTAAAATGTTCAATTAACTAAAAAGGGGTATAAGGAATAAAAAAAGAGCAAACAGAACATTTTCCCATTTTATAAATTAGACATACACACATATAGGAAGAATAGAGGTCTAAAAGAGAAGTGATAAAAATAGAACTTCCCCAAGACACATCTGAAGCAAAAAGCCAAACATAAAAAATAATTAAACATTAGGTCATACTTAGAAGAAAACCAATGAGATTCACTTCTAATTTTTTTAAAATTCAAATCCTAAAATCAAGAAGGACCTGAAATGAGATATTTCAAGATCTAAAAGTAAACAATTACCTGCTGAGTTTACTAAATCAAACAGAGTGATCTTTCAGAATTTGTAAGAAAATGAAACATTTTGATGGCAATAATAAACTAAAAGAATTCATTACTACTAAACTAGCACTAAAACGAATACATAAAGATATATTGCACAAAGAGGAACCCCAAAGCAAACACCAATCCCCCAAATAGATGAAGATTACTAAAAGAGCAACAAACTAAGTGAAAATCAAGGCAAAATGAAATATAGCAAACTAAACTAAATTGTAGCAAATAACAACTATTTTTTCATAATAACACTGAACATAATTGATATTGACAGCTCAATTAAAAGACATAGATTGGGGGCTGGGGATGTGGCTCTCGCCTGGCATGCATGCGCCCAGGTTCGATCCTCAGCACCACATACAAACAAAGATGTTGAGTCTGCCGAAAGCTGAAAAATAAATATTGAAATTCTCTCTCTCTCTCTAAAAAAAAAAAAAAAAGACATATATTGGCAAAATGGGTTTTAAAACAAATCCAACTATATGTTTTTTGTAAGAAGTTAATTTCATAGGCAAAGGCATTCATAAGCCAAAAGTGAAAGAATGGAAAAAATATTCCATGGAAATAGAGTTCAAAGCCAAGCAGAAACATCTGTTCTTATATATGACAAATAGATTTCAAGCAAGAGAAAAAGAAGGCCACTATAAAGAGTAAAGGGAAAAACCCAAGATGAGCATATAACAACAGTGGATATTTATGTCCCAAATGTTACTGCACCAAATACATAGAAAAAAAAAAGTATGTTTTAACATTAAATCTTAGATAATTAATTCTCCATCCAAACACAAAATAAAAGTATTTCTGATTCTAAATATTACTATGAATCAAATGGACCAACACAAATCTACCGAATATTTTACCCTTTGAACAACTGAATTTAGTTTTTCTTGGCAGCTAATGGAATGTTTTCAAAATAATCATATTCTAGATCACAATGCAAATCTTAACAGATACCAAAAACCTGATATAATCCTATGCATCCTATCAGAACACAATAAAATGAAACAAGTACATAGAGATTGAACCATACTCTTTTAGATGAGGAATGGACCAAGAAAGAAATGAGAAAAAAAATTCTTAGAAACAAATGAGAAGATATAGCATGCCAAAACTAGGGGATAGTATGAAGATAATTCTAAGATAAAAAGTTTATAGCATCAAATGCCTACATTTAAAATAATAAAATAAAAACCCTCAATAAAATATCTAGTGCTATACTTCACAGTCTTAGAAATGGAAAAACAAACTAATGCAAAAATCAGTAGAAGACAGGAAACAACTAAGATAGTAGTAAAAATTAATGAAATTGATAATATAAAAAGTAATACAGAAGGTAAATAAAAAAGAATTGGTTTATTACAAAGATAAGTGAGACTGATAAACACCTAGAAAATTAAATAAAAGAAAGAGAATGAATAAAATAAAAGATGAAAAATAAAATATAATTAGATACCTCTTAAATTCAAATGATTATTAAAATTTATTTGAAAATTCATGCTCAAATAAAATTTACAATCTAGAAGACACTGAAAAAATTCTAGACACATATGATCTGCCCAAGCCAAAACAGGACATAGAGAAAACCTCACCAGACCAATATCAATGGAATTGAAACAGCAAAGTCTTCCAGCAAAGAAAAGCCCAGAACCATATGGATTCTTAGTTAAGTTCTACAAGTGCTTTTAAAAAAATGACAACAGTATTCCTCAAATTATTTCATGAATTTTGTATTTGTTCTTTTCAGTTATACCTAACAGTAGAATCCATCTTGACATAATTATAAAATCATGGAATATATTTTGTTCTAATTCAGTCCCCTCCCCATATCCCTCCTTCTTTCCCTCTTCTCTACTAATCTTCCTGCCATTTACCAATGATTATTTTTTAAAATTAATTCTTGTGTATGTGCACACTATTGAGAGCCACTGTGGTATATTTATATATGTACATAGAAAAATTATGTAATATATATTTGACTGCTTCTGTTGTTGTTGTTTTCAGTACCAGGGTTTAAACTCAGGGGCACTTGGTTACTAAGCCACATCCCCAGCCCTATTTTGTATCTTATTTACAGACAGGATCTCACTGAGTTGTTTAGCACCTTACCATTGCTGAGGCTGGCTTTAAACATACAATTCTCCCTTTCAGCCTTCCAAGTTCCTGGGATTACAGAAAGTAGTTCCTGTACCTGGCCCACTGTCTTTCATTTTCCCATTTCTCTTTTATTCCCCTTTGTCCACTCCACTAAACTTCCATTCTTTTTTTTTTTTTTTTTGCCCTACTCTCACTTATTGTGGATTAGCTTCCACATATCAGAAAAATATTTGACCTTTGGCTTCTTTCACTTAGGATGATAGTCTGTGCACCCATCCATTTACTAGAAAATGCCATAAAGTCATTTTCTGTGTGCTAGTAAAGTTCAAGAGAGGAAACATCCCCAAATACATTCTAGGAAGCCAGTATCATCCTCATACCAAAATTGGGCAAAGACACACTAAGGAAAAAAACACTAAAGACTAAAATACCTAATGATCATACATACAGAAACCTGTAATAAAATGTTAGAAATCAGCATTCAAAAACTCATCAAGAACATAGTACACAATGGTCCAGTAACTTCTACCCAAGGGATGCAAGTTTGGTTCAACATACACACATTCATAAATGTAATTCACCACATTAATAAAATTAATGAATTGAATTATGTGATCATCTCAATAGTTGCACAAAAGACTTTTGATAAAATTCAACACCCATTCATGTTAAAAACACATGAGTGGGGCTGGGGTTGTGGTTCAGTGGTAGAATGCTTACCTAGCAAGTGTGAGGCACTGGATTTTATTCTCAGCACCATGTATAAATAAATAAAATAAAGGTCCACTTACAACTAAAAAATATTTTTAAAATATGAGAATCTAGGGATAAAAGGAACTTACCACAACATTACAAAGACTACATATGACAAATCCAAGGCAAAATCATGCTGAATGGAAAAAAAAAGTGTCTTATCTAAAATCAGGAAACAAGACCTGGATGTCAACTCTCACCACTCCTATAAAATATTGTTCTTGAGACTCTAGCCAGTAAAACTAACAAACACAAGAAAATTAAAGGGGTGCAAATAGGAAAAGAAGAAATCAATATTTATTTATTTGCTGATGACATAATTCTATATCTAGAAGACACAAAAAAAATCTACCAGAAGACTTCTGGAATTGATAAGTAAATTCAGCAAAGTAGCAGAAGGCAATATCAATATTCACATATCAACAGTTTCCTAAATGTCAAGAGTGTAATAGCTAAAAAAAAAAAAAAACAAAACAAAACAAAAAAAAAACTGGAAAACTATCCCACACAAAGAAAACTAAAAAAAAAAAAAAAAAAAAATACTTGGGGATTAATCTAAGGAACATTAAGTTCTCTACAATAAAAACTATAGAACAAAAAAGAAAGAAATTGAAGAAGACCTTAGAAGATAGAAAGGCTTCCTATGTTTTTGTATAAAAATAATTAATATTGGCAAAAGTGTTATACTACCAACAGTGTTACACAGATTCAATGCAATTTCCATCAAAATAAAAATGGCATTCTTCACAGAACTAGAAAAAAAAATTTTAAATTCATTGGGAAAAATAAAAGACACAGAATAACCAAATCAATCCTGAGAAAAAGGGGTGATGCTAGAGGCATCACAATATCTGATCTAAAATTATACTGCAGAGATGCAGTAGCAAAAACAGCATAGTATTGGCACTAAAATACATATTAATATCAGTAGAATAGAGGACACAGATACAAACCTGATGTTATAGTCATCTGATACTTAACAAACATGTCAAAACATACTTTAAAGAAAATATAGCCCTTTAAATAAATGGTACAGGTAAAACTGGATATCCATTAATTAAAATTTGAAACTATATTCCTAAGTCTTACCTGCACAAAAGTTGAAATAAAGTGGTCAGATACCTAGGAATTAGATGAAAAACTTTGCAATAGCTAGAAGAAGACTTAGGGTCAACACTTTGACATATTGATACAGGTACCAACTTCCTTAACAAGATCCCCAAAGCACAATAAATAAAACCAATAATCAATGAGTGAGATGGCATCAAAAAATAAAGCTTTTCCACAGCAAAAGAAATAATAAAGAGTGTGAGGTGATAGTTGAAAGAAAGGGAGAATAATGTTGTCTTCTGCTCCTCTGACAGGGTATTAATATCCAGAATACCAAACAAAAACAAAAACACTGCAAGAAAGCAAATAACCTATTCAGTAAGTAGACAAAAGAACCAAACAGGGATTTCTGGGGGGAAATAAAAGGTCAGTAAATACAAGAAAAAAGTTCAACACCTCCAACAATCAGGTAATTGCAAAGCAAAACTACTTTGAGATTATTTTCTCACTGAAATCAGAATGGCAATTTTCAAAAACACAAATAAAAATAAATACTGGTAAGGATATGAGGGGAAATGTACACTCATATATTGTTGTTATGACTGCAAATTAGGACAATCACTCTGGAAATCAGTGTGGAGGTTCATCAAAAAACCAGAATGAGGGCTGGGGATGTGGCTCAAGGGGTAGCGCGCTCGCCTGGCATGCGTGTGGCCTGGGTTCGATCCTCAGCACCACATACAAAGATATTGTGTCCTCCAAAAACTAAAAAAAATAAATATTAAAAATTCTCTCTCAATCTCTCTCTCTCTTTTAAAAAAAAAAAAACAGAATGACAGCCACCATATTACCCAGATATCAAACTCCTTGGTATTTATCCAAATGAACTGAAAAGAAGATACTATTGATACAGTCACATCAATGCTTACATCAGTGCAACTTACAAATAGCCAATATATGGTACTAATACAGAATGAATTTGATATATTGCAATACGTGCTTGTATAAATATACCAAAGTGAATTCAAACTTTGTGTATGTCTATAAAACATCAATTAAAATATAAAAATGAATCCTATGTAGAATAGTAGAAAAAAAGAATTGGGAGAGAAGAGGGGAAGAAAGGGTGAACATATGGAATTAAAATGGAATAAATTAAATTTTATGCATGTATGATTATGTCAAAATAAGTCCAAATATTATATACAACCATAATATACCAATAAAAGCAAAATAGATGAAAATTTTATTATTATTATTAATGATCTATAAAATAGCTTTTTCATAAAATTAGACATAACATTAAATATTTTATGTAAGGAAATTTTGAACTTCAAATAGTGAAGCCAGAAAATAAGAGGTTTTTAAAAACATTTGGTATTGTAATATATACATTCCCTAGAATACATATTATATTATATATTATATATGTAATATATATATATATATATATATAATTTAACACAAACAATAGACTTTATTGCTGATATTAAGCAACTAGTTTTCAAAAGCCTTGAGTATATATGTATATATTCTATTATAGGTCACCTTAAACAGAAAACATTACTAAGTAAACCTGAATTAAAATGAACAGTAGATGGCAGTAAAGACTTACATTTTAAGTTACTTTAAGAAATTTGGCAATCTAGTCCAATAATGCAATAAAATCAATGTTAACTTGAAACAATTGTACTTAAGTTTTATCAACATCATTCATCAAAGTTAAATATATTGAGTATGTGTGTAGACATACCCATATACATGTCAATATACCTATTTATGTGTAATAGGCATATTGACATGTGTTCGCTACCTGTTGTAAAATAAATTACCTCAAAACTTAGAAGCTTAAAGAAAAAAATTAAATAATTATTTCATGGGTGGGGAATATCATTCAGTGGTAGACTGCTTACCTAGTATGCAGAAGGCCTCAGGTTCAAGACCTAGAAGCACAAGAAATAAAAATAATAAATAAATAAATAAATAAATAAATAAAATAGCATTTTACACCTTTTTAAAGTCAGGAATATAAGCATTCATTGGTGTGCAGCTCTGGCTCAGTGACTTACATGATAATACACTCAAGTTGTCATTGTGGCATACAGTCATCCATAAAAAGCTTGGACAATTTAAGTACAAATTAACTCCAATAGCTGGTGGCAAGAGGCATCATTTTCTTGATAAGTGGACCTCTTCATAGAACTGCATACTGGAAATGGATGTTGGCTTTTCACACAGTGAGTGATTAAAGAAAGAGACACAGTGCACAAGCAACCAAGAAAGTGCAAACAAAATCATTTTCTCCTACAATCTTTATCTCCTAATCACTTCAAAGTTATGCCATTAATTCTGGTTAATGTTTTGATCACAAAGACCTACCTACACTGGTATAATTTTTTAGTAGACTTAAGATTGAATACTAGGTAGCAATGGTAATATGTAGTTTATATGTGTGTGTGTATATATATATATATATATATATATATATATATATATATTGATATTGTAATATATACATATATATGATATTGTGCATGCATACATATATACATATACACATATGTTTATATGTTCTCAGTATTCTTATGGCAAGATTGCAGTAAATCACCAAATCATTCTTAGAGCAGAGAGACAGAAACTTTATTCACCAGTTAGAGATCTGGGTGCTCCAGTTTGTGGACCAAGGGGCAGGCTGCAAGTCTACATTCTTCAACTTCCTCCTGGGGTTTAAGTACACTTTTTATAGTCCCAAACCATATTAATCATAAGTGGCTGTTGCTAGGATTAAAAACCATAAACTAACATCACAAGATCTAAAATCATAAGCAGAAGCAGGAGTGGGTCAAAACATCCCTAGTTGAATACAAGTTAAAGAATTGTTACTAACATCTAGACAATCAATCTCTGACAGGATACATTGTCCAAGAAAAATGGAAACCAAAGACAAAACAATTTTACTCTGTATAAGAATTGCCATTCTGTGTTGCCAAACATACTAAGCAACTGTTGATGGGTACAGAGGTAGGATTTTCCTATGGCAGAAGCACTTTTCACATGATGTAGAGTCTCAGGGTAAGATAGAGCCTGTGTGGTCATTGCCCATATGGCCTGGCCCATAACAACTATTTAATAAATTAGCCTATAAGTTCATCAGGCTGTAATACACATATCACATGAGCTGGTACCAATCGGTATTGGTGAGCTATGGAAAATTCTCTATCTTGATGCTCATAGATGTCGTTGGGCTGAGCTGTCCTATGTACTTTGCAAGGCTGGATATGCCATAAGTAATGCTGCTATGTTGGTGAAAAAAGACTCTTGCTACTCCTGGTACCCAGAAAGTGGTTCCTTATATTCAAAGGATTGGGAAGATACAGGTATGAAGCTTCATGAGGAGCCATAAGCTCCCGTACCTGTGTTATATGCTTGGTACCTCTGTCACAATGCTATTTCAAAGTTCTCTATTTCTCAGCATGTGTGTCCTCCTGTAATGTCCTATATGGAGGTGTTCCCTCCACCATCACCACCACTGCCAGTTAGATCTCATTTGGCTGATTATTTGTGGCAAGTGACAGAGGAAGGAGAAAAATCATACCTTAGCTGTTTGTCCTAAATTAGGCTAAATTCCACAGGTCCACAGATAAAAGTCCAATGCTGCCGGGCCACTGGCTGTGGGAAGAAGATGGAATCCATTTTTCCAGCCCTCTTAAGATGTCATGTCATAAATGTTTCCAGTCAAGACTATTCCCAGTCCTTCCAGTTTAAACAGAACACCCTTCCAGAAATCCTTTCATGCCACTAGAGGTAGTGCAGGGATAGATTTAATTACTAGTGAAGATGCCCAAGTACAGCTTCCTAAGAGGTGCCTAAAATTGCCACTCAAATTCAGGGACTTTTAACCCAAACAAGTGTAGATTAATTTTGCCTTATTCTTATAGTGCTAAAAAAGGAAAATTTTTATTTTGGGGGTAACTGGTTCTGATAATACCCTTAAAGTATTTGATGCCTCCACTGCATCCAGGGTTGAGGACACTCTGCCCTCTAGGGGCGAGACCACTCTACCCTGGGTGCCTCAAGAGATCTGCAAGCTGCAACATCCCTGGTCTGGGGGACTCCTCTGTCCAGGGGCGGGAACCCTCTACCCTAGTTGCTGGGGGATCTAAATAAGCTGCTGGCGCTAGACTCCCTGGGAATCCTTCACCAGGGGCTGAACCCTCCACCCTGGGGGCCAGAAGGAGCTCCTCACCAGCTGCCTCAGCCAGGATCTAGGATGCAAGGGTGAAGTGTTTTGGCCCCTGGAGTGCGGAGACCCCGGGAACCTGGCTGCAGTGGTTTCTGGAGCAAACCCAGGCACCTGGGGTGGAGGGGTCTCCCTCCTGGAGGGTGGAGTCCACTGGACCCTGGCTGCAGCTGGATGCGGAGCTCCCGGGACACCCAGGGTGGTGGTGTCTCCCCCTGGAGAAGAAAGTGCCCTCAACCCTGCCTGCTGCAGCCAAGGTCGAGGGGACTCCCCACTCCAGAGGCGAGAACCCTCCACCCTGGGTGGTGGGGGAGCCCTGCACGCCACTGCAGCCAGGGTTCAGGGCACTCCCCGCCCCAGGGTGGAAACCACTTCACCCTGAGTTCCAAGGCGAGCTCTGCATGCCTTTGTACCCAGGCTTGAGCAGATTCTTCCCTCCATGGGCGAAACATCTTGATGCTGGCTGCTGGGGGAGCTCAGCAGCCTGTGGCACACAGGCTGTGGAACAGCAGGATGTGTGCAGCCCTGCATACTGCTGCAGCCAGACTCCAGGGGACGCCCTTCTCCAGGTCCAGGACTCCTGCAACCTGGGTTCCAGGTGGAGCTCAGCAAGATGCTCAAGCCAGGGTCCAGGGCACTCCCTTCTCCAGAGGCCAGATCCTTTTCACCTGGGTCCCAGTGGGAGGTCCACAAGCTGCAGAAGGCAGGGTCCAGGGAACTCCTCCTCCAGGGGCGGGCCCCATCCACCAGGGGTGTAGAAAGCAGCTCCACAATCTGCAGCAGCCAGGGTCAAGGGGACTTTCACCTCCAGGTGAGATAACCCTCCAAGCTGGGTGCCAGGGAGAGCTCTGCATGCCCAGGCACCCAGGCTCCAGGGCACTGTGTCTTCCAGAGGCCAGACCCCTCCACCCTGGGTGCCTGAGGGAGCTTCTTAGGCCAGCCCAGCCAGGGTGGAGTGCACTCCCCACTGCAGGAGAGAGAAAGCTTCACCCTGGGCGCCAGGGGAACTCTGCATGCTGCAGCCAGGGCCCATGACACTTCCCCTCCAGGGGCGAGACCCCTCCACCCTGAATTCCCAGGGAGGGCTGCAGGCTGCTGCACCCAGGGTCGAGGGCACTCTCCTCTCCAGTGGCGATTCCCCTCTACACGGGGTGCCAGGGGGAGCTCAGCAGGCTGCCACAGCCCTGATTGAAGGGTAGGTAAGGGTTCACTCTAGTTGCCCAGGTGCCCTCTGCATGCTGCAGCAGCCAGATTCAAGGAGACTCCCTTCTCCAGGGCCGGCCGCGCCAGGATCCCTCCACACTGGGTGCTGGGGGAGCTCAGCATGCTGTGGCACACTGGCTTGTGGAGACTCCTCCCTCAAGGGATCCCTTCACCCTGGGTTTCAGGGGAAGGGCAAAACTCCTTGCACTACAGCCAGGGTTTAGGCCAGTCCCTGCTCCAGTGTGGACTACCATCCACCCAGGGTGCCTGGAGGAAATCTGCAAGCTGCTGCAGCCAGGGTCTGTGGGACTCCTCCATCCTAGGTCAGGACACCTCCACCCTAGGTTCAGGGGGGCTCTATGTATGCTGCTGCAGCTAGACTCCATGGGAATCCTTCTCCAAGGGAGGGACCCCTCCACCTTGGGGGCCAGAAGGAGCTCCACACCATGCTCCTGCAACCAGGATCTAGAGTATTCCCCTGTCCAGGGAGGAGACCTCTCCAGCCTTGGGTGCCAGGGGGAGCTCCAAATGCCACTGCAGGCAGGGTTGAGGGCACTTTCTTCTCCAGGGGGAGACACCACCACCCTGGGTGTCCCGGGAGCTCCGCATCCAGCTGCAGCCAGGGTCCAGTGGACTCCACCCTCCAGGAGGGAGACCCCTCCACCCCAGGTGCCTGGGTTTGCTCCAGAAACCACTGCAGCCAGGTTCCCGGGGTCTCCGCACTCCAGGGGCCAAAACACTTCACCCTTGCTGGTGGGGGAGCCATGCATGCCACTTCAGCCAGGGTCCAGGGCACTCCCTGCCCCAGGGGCCAGACTCCTTCACCCTGAGTGCCAGGGGGAGCTCTGCAGGCCGCCTTTGTACACAGGCTTGAGAAGATTCTTCCCTCCATGGGCAAAACAACTTGACCCTGGGTGCGGGGGAGGGAGGGGCTCAGCGGGCTGTGGTACACCAGCTGTGGAGACCTCTGCATGCTGCTGCAGCCAGGCTCCGGAGAACGCCCTTTCCCAGGGCCTGGACTCCTCCACCATGGCTGCCAGGTGGAACTTGGTAAGATGCTGAAGCCAGGATCCAGAGCACTCCCTTCTCCAGGGGCCAAATCCCTACCACCTGGGTCCCAATAGGAGGTCCATGGGCTGCAGAAGCCTGGGTCCAGGGAACTCCTCCTCCAGGGCCCAGCCCTCTCCACCCTGGCTGTTGGGTAAAGCTACATAAGCTGCCCCACCCAGGTTCCAGGGGACTCCCCCCTCCAACCTGGGTGTCAGGGAGAGCTCTGCATGCCACTGCACCCTGGCTCCAGGGGCCTCCCTCTGCCAGGGGCCAGACCCCTCCACCTGGATGCCTTGGGGAGCTCCTTAGGCAGCCCTGGCCAGGATGGAGGGCACTCCCCACTCCAGGGCTGAGACCCCTTCACCCCAGGAGCCAGGGGAGCTCTGCATGCTGCAGTCAGGGTCCATGACACTTCCCCCTCCAGTGGTGAGACCCCTCAACCCTGAATTCCCCAGGAGGGTTGCAGGCTGCTGCACCCAGGGGGTCGAGGGCACTCTCCCCACCAGGGGCCATACCCCTCGACCTGGGGTGCCAGGGGGAGCTCAGCATGCTGCCACAGCCAGGATTGAAGGGACTCCCCCTTGCAGGGTAGGGACTCTTTCACCCTAGGTGTCCAGGGGAGCTCTGCATGCTGCAGCAGCCACACTCCAGGATACTCCCTTCTCCAGGGGCGGGATCCCTCCACCCTGGGTGCTGGGGGAGCTCAGCAGGATGTGGCACACAGGCTTGTGGAGACTCCTCTCTCAAAGGCAGAGATCCCTTCACCCTGGGTGTCAGGGGAATGGCAAATCTCCCTGCACTGCAGCCAGGCTTGAGGACACTCCACACTCCAGGGGCGAGACCACTCTACCCTGGGTGCCTCAAGAGATCTGCATGCTGCTACATCCCTGGTCTGGGGGACTCCTTTGTCCAGGGGCAGGAACCCTCCACCCTAGTTGCTGGGGGATCTAAATAAGCTGCTGGAGCTAGACTCCTTGGGAATCCTTCACCAGGGGCGTGAACCCTCCACCCTGGGGGCCAGAAGGAGCTCCTCACCAGGCTGCCTCAGCCAGGATCTAGGATGCATTCCCTGTACTCCCTTCACCAGGGGCAAGGCTCCTCAGTCCTTGGCCCCCAGGCTATCCCTCCAGGGGCGAGACTGGTTGACCTTGGGAGCCAGAAGAGCTCTGCATGCTGCAGTCAGATGCCTTGACACTCCCCTCTCCAGGGGCGACACCCCTCCACCCTGGGAGCCTGCAGAGCTGCACCTGCTTCTGCAGCCAGGATTGAGGGCACATTCCCCTCCAGGCGGGAGACCCCTCCAACCTGGTTGCCTGGGGAGCTCTGAAAGCCGCTGTATGCAGGGTCTAGAGGACTCCCCTCTCCAGAGGTGAGACCCCTCCACCTTTGATGTCTGCGGGAGCTCTGCACACAGCTGCAGTCAGGGTTGAGGGGAGTTTCACCTGTAGGTGGGAGACCCCTCCACCCTGGGTTATGGGGGAGCTCTGCATGTTGCTGCAGCCAGGGTCCAGTGGACTCCCCCTCCAGGGGCCAGACCCCTCTAACTTGGGAGCCAAGGGAGCTCACCATGCTGCAGCCAGGGTGGAGGGCACTCCCCTGTCCTGGGGCAGGACCCCTCCTCCCTAGTTGCAGGGGGGAACTCTGCATGCTGCTGCAGCCAGACTCCAGGGGACTCCCTTCTCCAGGGGCGTGACACCTCCACCCTGGGTGCAGGAAGGAGGTCTGTGGGGAGACCCCTCTAACCTGGGTGGTGGGGGTGCTCTGAATTACACCCAGGGTGGAGGGGACATCCCCCTCCATGGTAGAGCCCCCTCTAACCTGTGTGGCGGCGGCTGGGGGAGTTCCACACTGCACAGAGGGTGAAGGGGACTCCCTCCTCCAAGGGGGAGCCCCCTCTAATCTGGGCATGGGGGGGAGCTCCCCACACCATCGCATCCAGCCTAGAGGGGACTCCCCCCTCCAGGGGAGAAACCCCTCTAACCTGGGTGGCGGGTGGAGCTCCCCACACCATCACACCCAGGGTGGATGGGACTCCCCACTCCTGGGGGAGATCCCTCTCACTTGGGTGGTGGGGGGAGCTCCCCACTGTACTCAGGGTAGAGGGGACACCCCCCTGGGGGGAGACCCCTCTCACCTGGGTGGGGTGGAGCTCCCTTCTACTGTACCCAGGTTATAGGGGACTCTCCTGGCCAGAGGTGAGAACCCTCCCACCTGGGTGTGTGTGTGTGTGTGGGGAAGCTCCCTCTCACTGCTACCCCTCCTGGGGGAGGACCCCTCGCATCTGAATGTGGGATAGGAGCTCTCCCCCTTTGATCCAGGGTAGAAGGGACTCCTCCCAGGGGGGAGACCCCTCCCACCTGGGTGTTCGGGGCGGGGGGTGGGGAGGGGGGGCTCCATACAACATGGAACCCAAGGTTCGGGGTACTTATCCCTCCATAGGGGAAACCTCTCTAACCTGGGTTTTGGGGGAGCTCCTTACACCATCGCACCCAGGGTACAGGGCACTCCCCCCTCCAGGGGTAAGACCCATCTAACGTGGGTGTGGTGTCGGGGCGGAGCTCTGTACACCATCGCACCCAGGGTAGAGGGCCGCACCCCCAGAGAGGAGACCCCTCTAACTTAGGTTTTGTGAGGAACTGTGTACACCATCGCACCCAGGGTAGAGGGGACTCCCTTAACCTGGGTGTTGGTGGGACCTCCCCACCGCATCCAGTGTAAAAGGAACTCCCCCCTCCAGGGGTAACCTCCTCAATCCAGTCAGGGGGGAGTCCCAACTGGCACCCAGGGTAGAGGGGACTCCCCCCTCCATGGGGGACAACCCTCTACCATGGGTCTTGTGGGGGAGCTCCCCACCTCACCAAAGGTAGATGATATTCCCCCTTCCAGGGGGGAGACCCCTCTACTCTGTGTCTGGGGGAGCTTTCCACCACACCCGGTGTAGGGGAGACTGCTCCCTCCAGGGGGGGAGACCCCTCTAACCAGGGTGTGGGGGGAGAGCTCCCCACCCCCTGGGGTAAGGGGGACTCACCCTTCCACAGGGGAGACCCCTCTACCCTGTGTATCAGGGGGAGCTCCCCACCGCACCTGGAGTAGAAGGGACTCCCCCCTCCAGGAGGGAGAACCCTGTAATCTGGGTGTCGGGGGGAGCTCTGTACACTATTGCACCCAGAGTAGAGGGGACTCCACCCACGGGGGGATACCCCTCTAACTGGGGTGTCAGGGGAGCTCTGTACACCATCACACACAGGTAGAGGTGACTCCCCCCCCCAAGGGTGAGACCCCCTCTAACTGGGGTGTTGGGGGTGCTCTGTACACCATTGCATCCAGGGTAGTGGGCACTCCCCAGGGTGGAGACCCCTCTCACCGGGGTGTTGGGGGGAGCTCTGTTCATCATCTACCCAGAGTAGAGGTAACTCCCCCTACAGCTCCCAGGGTAGAGGGCACTTCCCCCCACACCAGGGAGGAGATCTCTCTAACTGGGGTGCCGGGGGAGCTCTGTATACCATGGCACCCAGGGTACAGCGCGCTCCACCCTCCAGAGGGGAAACCCCTCTAACCTGGGTGTCAGGGAAGCTCCCCACACCATTGCACCCAGGGTACAGGGTGTCCCCCAGTCCAGGGGGTAGACCCCTCTAACCTGGGTGTGTTGGGGGGGAGCTCCATACACCATCTCACCCAGGGTACAGGGCGCTCTCTCCTCCAGAAGGGAGACCCCTCTTCCCTGGGTGTCTTGGAGGGCTCCCCACTGCACCCAGGGATAGGGCTGCCTGCTGGGCTAGTTGCTTCTCATAAGTTGCATAAGTTGTCTGCTGGACATAAGTTGCTTCTCCCTGTCGCCTGGTGATGGACAAGGGTGGAAGGTGGAAGGCTCAGGCAGAATAAGCATCCTGAGACCTAAGAGCCAAATTCAAAGAGTGATTCACACAAAACTACTTTTCCTTTTCCTTTTCTTTTCTTTTGTACAAATGGAGTAAACAGAAAGTGGGTGTATGATTAAAATAGAGAGAGACAGCATAGAGTGTGTCTGTATTGGAATTGGGGTGAGGGTTAAGTGCCCAGATGCTAGGATAGGAACACCTTGGTTCATATACAGCAGAAAGTGAACAATTAAGAAATAATTCATTTGAGCTTATTGTGGTGGTGAGGGCCAGTAATCCCAGCTACTGAGGAGGCCAAGGCATGAGAAGCTCAAAGTTAAGGCCATCTAGGTCAAGTTATGAGATCCTGTCTGAAAATTCAAAATAAAATAAAGTGGGTCTGTTCCTCAGTAATACAGCATTTTCCTAGGTCTGGCCCTGGGTTTAATCCCTTGAAATGCCAAATAAATAAAAATCATTCATCCAGCTGCAGTCAAGGGTTTCTTGACCTATCTCCAGAATAGGATGTACAGACACTTGCCAGAAATGGGTGGTTGGTCTGCCCTCAAACCCACCTGTTCGTACTTACTAGAAATCTAGTAACTGAACTCTGAAAACACATTAAAAGTTGCCCTGGTTTCTAGTTCCAGTCAGATATTTTTCCTGTGCCCAGCAATCTGGGAGCCTTTTTCCTCTCTGATTCTTGACAATCCAGGTGATAGTCAGATCAACTCTCAGTTTTAATTACTCCCCAGTGGCTACTCCCATTAGAGTCCTTTTCGCTTTTATAGAAGCAACTAATTAAAAAACAAAAACAAAACAAACAAACAAACAAAAGAACAGATAAACTCAGTGGAATACCTGTGGCAATTACAAACACAATCCATTCTTGTTAAGATAAAATACATAATAGATCATTCTTATCAAGATGAGAAAAATGATTTGCATCACATTTCATAACTATTTCCTTATCTAGTTCTCATCCATTTTTAGTCCCCAGTTTAAACAAGCATCCCGAAACTAACTGAGGTCAATTTAGTCCTAATGCTTTTGCTGGCAGAGCTGCCTGTCCACAGAGCCTGTGCCATCAGCCCGAGTTTCCCTGGCTACCTTTCCTGGTAACTGTCTGAACTCAGGGACTGCATGATTTCAGAGCCACAGTGAAAATTGCAGCTGAAAGTGAACAAATCCTCCAGGTACCTCACTGTTTAGCCTCTTTCTTCCATATAAAAGGAGAACAATACCTATCTTAGAGGTGTTCTGTGAGGGAGAGATGAGAACTGAATAAGTAAATATCTCTATTAATGACATCAGACGAAGTAAAATATTGGAAATGATATCCAAATGAAAGGCATGCTGATGCTGTGCAGGAACTAGAAAAAGCAGCACAAGAAAGGATAATCATTCTCAATCTGCAACAAATATCATTCATGATTTTCAGTTCCTTTCCTCGTAATTTCCTGATTTTTACTAATTTTATATCTTATATGGCCTCACATTAAATAAAGTGTACACTTGGGGCTGGGGTTGTGGCTCAGCAGTAGAGCGCTTGCCTAGCATATGCGAGGCCCTGGCTTTGATCTTTAGCACTACATATAAGTAAATAAATAAGTAAATAAATAAATAAATAAACAAAATGTATTATGTCTAACTACAACTAAAAAATAAATAATAAAAAAGAAAACTAAATAGAGTATTCACTAAAGGTAGAAAATAATTTGGTCACTGAAAAGCTATTTCCTCCCTGTCTGAAAATTCAAAATAAAATGAAGTGGGATGTGGCTGGGGTGGTGGTTCAGTGGGAGAGTGCTTGCCTAGCATGCACGAAGCACTAGGCTTGATCCTCAGCACCACATAATAATAATTAAATAAAATAAAGGTACCATGTCCATCTACAACTAAAAAAATATTTTAAAAAATGAAGTTGGGCTGCAGCTCAGTAAGAGAATGGATCAGACAGGATCTCATTTCCTCCCTTGTACATTAACAAATGTGTGTTCTGGGTGACTCAGTTCTCCAGGAAAGGATCTAGATGACCTGACAGAATGCGCTCTGCAGAGCTTAGAAGGCAGCTCTGCCACAGTGACTTCCCAGAGGCAGAGATCCCAGACCCACCCTGAGACAGCCTGAGAGGGTGGCCCATGTCTCTATAGTAATCACAATAATTCTAAAAGTATTTTTTCTAAATACACAAGTTATTGAAGGAATGGGTACCCATGTGCAGAAAAATCTGTAAATATACACATGTATTAATATAAACCTAAAAATCATAAACATGTCTTTGAGAAGAATGGGCTTTAAACCAGTCAGAAATCTGCCTCTCCAGCTCATACTTACACTTTATAGGGAGGTTCTCTAAAATACTAAAAATAGAATACCTGGATGAACCAGTACTCATCTTACTACTAGGCATATATACAAAGAAAATGAAATCAGAATATTAAAGAGACCTCTACTTCTTATGTCTATTGTAGCATTATTTACAGTAGCCAAGATATGGAACCAACCAGTCCCCATCAACTGATGCATGGATAAAGAAAACTGTATATTATAGTTGACAAGTTCCATCTGCTAGGAACCAACCTTTTAACACATGAGTTTTTGAGGACATTTAAGATCCAAACCATAACAGTAGGTAAAAGGAAGTCAGGTTTTGACTCTTGGTCATGCTCCTATTGCCCACATCATCTGTCAGGTGGCTTAAACATTCTGATATTCAGTTTTCTCCCTGTAAGATGGGATAATTAGCTACACCATAGGATTTGTTGGTGCATAAACAAAAAGAACTAAAATTCATATAGTGCAAGGCACCACCAAACACTAATTAATGTCCACTAATGGTGCTTCTTCTTCCATAACTGGGCTGCTATAACACATCTACTACAAATTTCAGCACTTTATCAAGTATGGTCTTATTTTGCTGCAATCTAATGATCACAGGTGTAATATGGTGTAATTCCTATAATTAGCTGAAAAAAGCTTCAAGGAGACAAAATATATTTTACATTTCTTTTGACCACAATGCTGAAAACTTAGCAGATTTTAAATATTTACCTGATTCTATAAAAATATTCAAGCATCATGTATTGAATTATTTTTGGTGTTCAACAACTCTAGCAATTAGAGAAGTGCAAATTAAAAAAACACTTCATTCAAACAACTAACTCCAATAAAAATGACAGTTATCAAGAATATAAGTAATAACAAATGTTGGCAAGGATGTGGGGGAAAGTGTACACTCAAACATGGTTGGTGGGATTGCAAATTGGTGCAATTACTCTGGAAAGCAGTATGAAGATTCCTCAAAAAACTAGGGAAGGTAAGGGAGATAGGAAAAGGAAAAACAATGAAATGAATCTGACATAATTTTTCTAGGTACATACATGAATATACCACAGTGAATCTCACCAGCATGTACATCCACAAAAATAGGGTCATAATTAGAATAAGATATATTCCATGATTGCATAATTACATCAAAGTGGATTCTATAGTCATGTATAACTAAAATAAAACCAATAAAAATTATTTTGGGATTAAATGCTAATTATTAAATCGTTCTTTAATATAGTCCTCTTCCTGTTTCAAATACATGGATAATTTTCAAAGCATATGAGCAGGTAACAGTCATCTCAACTTATGTGTTTAGCAGTTTCATCACAAGCAAATAATTAATCAATACATATATACAATATACTCAATATGTAAAATGCATCAGGAGACGTAAGAACAATTTTCTTTTCCTCTAGTTAGCTTTCTTCACCTATCATCCTATGACCTAATGAAGTTAGGACAAGAACAGTCTTCTTCAACAGTTAATTGGCCTCTCAAACTATATAGTACTTGAGTTCAAGGTTTTGAATTCCAACTCATTCACATTCATTGACCTTGTACTGACCAGGAAGATGAGCAAGGGGTCACCTCTTCCTTTAAGAGAGAAATTCATAGTGTCCCCAAGTGACACTGAAAGCTTGGTCCTGATTCAGTAATGAGAAAAGGTTTAGAGAAAAAGGAAAAAACAAATTTTATTGCTTTGCTGGCAAAGGAGTCATGTCACACAGGCTGCCATTCCAACTGCTAAGGGGAACAGAGGGCTTTATAAGGGGGAATATAGGACTGTTTTACAGACATTATCAGTAGATGTAATTAATGTTAAGCTTTATCCTTCAGAGAACTGTTTTCCCAGTTTCGGGTCTGGATTTTTCTTTGTTGTTCAGGTGGGCAGTAAAAGGATGGGAAGCTTAGGATGGGAAGAATGTAAATCTTGTTTTGCATGCAGTTTGGGAAGGAAAGAGAGAGAAGAAGAAAGAAAAAAGGAGCCTGTTAAAAAATAAGCTGTCAGTATCCCAGCAGGAAGGTTTACATTCAGAACATAAAGTGAAGTCCTAAGATGTGAAGGAGTGTCCTGCCTGCCCTACATGCAGGAACAGTATTCAAAAGTAGGATGCCTTCTGCAGAGTGCTGTGTTTCCAGAGTCAATTGTTGAGGCACAGCTGACAGGAAAGGTTAAGGAGTAAAGGCTCCCAAACCCAACTGAGTGATTAAGTTGAATGCTTCTAATTATTGTGAACTAGAATAAACTTTGGAGGGCTGGGGATATAGCTCACTTGGTAGAGTGCTTGCCTTGCATGCACAAGGCCCTTGGTTTAATCCCCAGCACCACAAACAAGCAAGCAAGCAAGCAAGCAAGCAAACAAACAAAAAAAGAATGCACTTTGGATTTAAAATTTTTGGACTTCTAAATATGGCACAGCTATACATAAATACAAGAACTTTAGCCACTGATGTTTTAAAAAATACATTTTCCCATCGTGCTTAAGACCCAATATTGACTTTTGGTTTTGAAATTCTCAGGATCTGTGTTGGCTTCCCTGGCTTCACTCAGAGTGAAGCAACAGCTTCTTGGGGTATGTGTCACCAGCTGCTGCTCAATCAGAAACAATACCAACTTTTAATCAGCAAACAAGAACTCTGTCATCTCCTTTGCCAGGGCCTGCGCTGTCTCAGATGTCTTTAAGTGACAGTTCTGTCACAGAGAGGAGATATCCCTGGACAGGGATCTGAGGGGTTCCCAGAGGAGATATAGACCTCAGCTCAGGGCCAGCGGAGTTCTTGGCATATGTGTCACAAAAAAATTTCAGCATGAACCACACAAAGGCACAGACAGAAGTTTACTTAGGAAGGTAGACACCCAAGTAAAAGGGAATATGGGCTATTTCAAGAGTGATAAGCCCCAACTTGGGCTAGGGATCAAATATTTATAAAAGTGCTATCTCCAGGGACAGACTGGAGGAAGATCCAGGGTGGAACTCTACAATTTGCCAGTTTTCCCTGCCCTGGGGTATTTTCCTCATTTTACAAGGGCATGGGCCAAGGGAATGTTGCTCAAGATCTACACCTTTGTTTTGTGCATCTCAATGGCTTGTGAGCATTTCCTATAAGATTCAATATTTTCTTCTCTTTATCCTAAATCCCTAGCTCAGCTCTATATTTTTTCAAGTAGTTAGTCCATGAATCCATGTAGGTGGTAGCTCAGGTCTCTTAGATTTGGAGTCAGATGATTTGCATCAATGTTTGCTGCATGCTGAATTATGGCCTCTGTGGTTCATGACTGTGGGTCTTGGTGTCTGGGGATCTTGGCTATTAACGTTCCTGAGCTTGAATTCTATTTTTTTTTTAAGAAAATGAACATAATTTATGGCTTTTATGAAGCCCAAGTAAAGAAATGTAAGTGAAGACATGTGCACTGTAAAATGTAATGGAAATGTGACTGTTAAAAATCAGTTTTACATGCTGTGCTGTTCCTCCCTGTTGCAATCATGTATCCACTTTTTTTTTTTTTCATTTTCCTCTGTAAAAACAGGGAGTTTTGCGTTGTCCCTGTGTGCTCTGCGACATTCTTCTCCAAGACCCAGGCTCTCCGGCCCCCTTATTGCAACCTGGCAGGCGATGCAACCCCTTCTGATTCCCCTACGTGGCTTATCAAAGGAAGCCAACCCTCTAGGGAGTGGCTTCCATCCCTCCCTCCGTGCCCTGGCCCTGCAGACTGTGGTGAAGCTGTTCCGCGCCACCTTACTCTCAGTTCGCAGCCCTGAGCCAGCAGCCAGGAGCTTGCCCAGGCGCCGCCCGCGGCGAGTGCCTGGCCCCCAGGGCCACGACGCGGTGGGGTCTTCCCGTGAAGGGCTCTGCCACAGCTGCAGGATTGTCTTGGTTGCGCAAAGACCGGTCCCCAGAGCGCAGGAGGGAAGGGAGAAGGTAGGCAAGATGCAGGAAACTTTTGTCAATAAAACCGAAAGTGAGCGCTGATGCACAGGAGGCTGTAGTGGGGCCTCTGCTGGAGGCAGAAAGGAGAAACAGTTCTGACCTAGAGTGCTGGTCAGACTGGCTCTTGGAACAGGGAAAGAGGCCAGTTTTTATCACCTGTAGGGGTTGCAGGAATGGGCTCTGTGGAGTCTAGGAATTTACACTGGCTTAGGGCACATTTTCAAAGGATGTTTTCTTGTCCTGTGCAAACAGGCCCTGAGTGAAGAGCATTTGTGGTTGTATAGACCCAGGTCCAGTACAACCAATCTTGCTTGTGGTTAAAATGAGCTGCTGCAGCTAATAAGCGCTTGCCTAGCATGGGTTTAATTCTCAGCACCACTTACAAATAAATAAAATAAAGGTCAATCAACAACTTAACAAGAGAGAGAGAGAGAGAGAGAGAGAGAGAGAGAGAGAGAGAACGAACATAGATGGGGTAGAGGAAAGCACAAATCATACTGATCAAGTTAAAATCTGCGAGTTTGCCTTTAGTCTTTTGCGGGAAACCCCTGACAGTTTCATTCTTCATTATTTTATGTAATTTATCCTGAGAGTTATTATGGAGAAGGTTTGAAGGCATCTGGCCTTAATGCTTTTTTTTTTCTTTTCCTTTTTTTTTTTTTTTTTTTTGGTGATGGTGGTGTTATTGCAGTACTGGGGATTGAACCAAGGACCCCCTACATGCTAAGCAAGTGCTCTATCTCTAACCTACACTCCCAGCCCTGCCTCTGGGTTTTGATGTCCACAGATGGTTTGAAAAAGTTAGGAGGTAGCCAAGAACCTATGTGATATTTTTAGTAGCTGACAGGCTCTGTGAAGATTCTTGGAGTACATCTCCTTTATCTATCTATCTATCTATCTATCTATCTATCTGGATGGGTGCTGAATATCTCATTGTTCCCTTCAGACCTTCCATTCCCATACTCTTAAGGGTGCTGTTTTTCATGGGGGTCCCTGATGGTGTCAGGGACACTCAGAAAGGAGGCAGCCTGGAAAAGAGTCAGGGGTGTTTGGGAAAAGCTCTTCAGGACTGACACAGCACAGATAATTGACATCATGGTCAGAAGAAACCTGCTTGTTTGAGCTCTGTGGACGGTCCAGGTGACTCCTTTCAACACATTGATTAAGGAGTGTATTGTTAATGATCTGCCTTTGAGCGCATGTGTCTTGAGACCACAGCCATTGGTCACCTAAATTGCAATGAAAGCCAGTGAGTAAATTTGTGTGGCAGAAAAGGTGGGTGTGTATTATACGTACATCTTTGTTAGAAAAGAGCACACTACTAAATTCAATGACTTGATTTTGTATTTCTAAAGTCCTAGGCCAGAGGCCATACTCTGGGGGTCCCAACAAAGCATAATCTTGCTCCACCATGTGCAAAGAGTAAAGGTATAAAGCAGTAAAGGTAGAGTTATACTTGGAAGACACAGGGGACTAATATTTCCAACCCTTTCATTGGGGCTAATGCATGAGCTTGTGGATTATGTAGACATAGGGAAGCATAATCAAACTGTCTTGGTCAAACCGTGGTCAGATCAATCATTAACTCAGGATTGGTAAGATGGCCTTGTCTGAAATAAGAAAGTTGCTGTTGCCCAGGGGTAATTTCCACTTATCACGAGAATTTTATTGATCAGATTTGTTGTTACTGGAATCCAAGGTGACTGACTCAGAGCAAAGAACACAGATGCAAAATGGAGGCAGAGAAGCAAACTTTTTATCCTGCTTTTAGTTGCCCCATTGATCATTTGCAGGCACAAGTAAAGAGTCTAAGTTCTTATTACATTTGTAGCCACTGGCAGTTGCATTTGAAAGTGAGTATGAAATACAAACTGACAATTTATAATATTTTTTAGAAAACAGTTTGGTGGTGCAAATGATTCCAGTTCTTGTAGTGTGTTATGGGCAGGTTCCTTAAGGTAAATCTGGTGATTATCTCCAATGTGTGAAGATAAACAATTGATATGGTATGGATAAAAACATACTGTGCATGGAGTTACTAAAAGGAGAAGTTTGTTAACAATAATATTTTAAAGTTATTGACTTTTAAAATAAGAAATATATTCTATTTCTTATTCCCAGGACATAGCATTTGTCTACAAGCCTGGGTGTTTTGTTAAAGAGATATTGAGCACTCTTTTGTAAATTTTCTGTAGGTAATTGAATTTTCATAATTAACTGTGTATTACAATGTATATTAAAAATAACATTGAGAAAGCTCAAATACAAAAAAAAATATAAGACCAAAAAATTACATTATAAGTCTTATCAGTTCACACCTCTCTCACCACTGGATATATCTTCCAAATAAAACTTGAATAAAGAAACTATAGAACTCAATAATACAATCAGTAACTTAGACTTAATTGACATATATAGAATATTTCAGCCTGCATCAAGCAGATAAACTTTCTTCTCAGCAGCACATGAATTCTTTTCTAAAATAGACCATACAATATGCAACAAAGCAACTCTTAGCAAATACAAAATAGACAGATGATAGATAGATAGATAGATACTACCATGCATTTTATCAGATTATAATGGAATGAAATTGGAAATCAATGACAAAAAAAATTACTCCAACACCTGGAGAGTAAACAATATACTACTGAATGAACAATGGGTTGCAGAAGACATCAAGGAGGAGATTAAAAAAAAATTTGAGGTAAATGAGAACATAAATACAACATATCAAAATCTCTGGGACACTATGAAAGCAGTACTAAGAGGAAAGTTCAATGCATGGAGTTCATTCCTTAAAAGAAGAAAAAGTCAACAAATAAATGACCTCACATTACATCTCAAAGCCCTAGAAAAAGAAGAACAAATTAATAGCAAAAGCAGTAGAAGGCAAGAAATAATTAAAATCAGAACTGAAATCAATGAAATCGAAACAAAATAATTAATTGAAAAAATTGACAAAACTAAAAGTTGGTTCTTTGAAACAAATAAATAAGATTGACAGACCCTTAGTCATGCTAATGAAGAGAAGAAGAGAGAGAATCCAAATTACTAGGATATGGGATGAAAAAGGCAATATCACAACAGACAATACAGAAATACAGAAGATAATTAGAAATTATTTTGAAACCTTATACTCTAATAAAATAGAAGATAATGAAGGCATCAATAAATTCCTAAGTCATATGATCTGCCCAGATTGAGTCAGGAAGATATACACAACTTAAACAGATCAATATCAAGCAAGGAAATAGAAGAAGCCATCAAAAGATTACCAACCAAGAAAAGCCCAGGACTGGATGGATATACAGCTGAGTTTTACAAGACCTTTAAAGAAGAATTAATTCCAATACTCTACAATCTATTTCAGGAAATAGAAAAAGAGGGAGTACTTCCAAATTCATTCTACGAGGCCAATATCACCCTGATTCCAAAACCAGACAAAGACTCCTCAAAGAAAGAAAACTTCAGATCAATATCTCTAATGAATAGAGATGCAAAAATCCTCAATAAAATTCCTGCAAATTGAATACAAAAACATATCAAAAAGATTGTGCACCATGATCAAGTGGGATTTATCCCCGGGATGCAAGGTTGGTTCAACATATGGAAATCAATAAATGTAATTTATCACATCAATAAACTTAAAGATAAGAATCATATGATCATTTTGATAGATGCAGAAAATGCATTTGACAAAAATACAGCACCCCTTTGTGTTTAAAACTCTAGAAAAACTAGTGATAACAGGAACTTACCTCAACATTGTAAAAGCTATCTATGCTAAGCCTCAGGCCAGCATCATTCTAAACAGAAAAAAAACGGAAGGAATTCCCTCTAAAATCTGGAACAAGACAAGGATGCCCTCTCTCACCACTTCTATTCAACATAGTTCTTGAAACCCTGGCCAGAGCAATTAGACAGATGAAAAAAAAAAATAAAGGAATAACTATAGGAAAAGAAGAACTTAAACTAGCACTATTTGATGATGATATGATTCTATACCCAGAAGACCCAAAACTCTACCAAGAAACTTCTAGAACTAGTATATGAATTCAGCAAAATGGCAGGATATAAAATCAACACCCATAAATCAAAGGCATTTCTGTATAGCAGTGACAAATCATCTGAAAAGAAAATGAGGAAAACTATCCCATTCACAATATCCCCCCCCCCAAAATAAAATACTTGGGAATCAATCTAACAAAAGAGGTGAAAGATCTTTACAATGAAAACTATAGAACCCTAAGGGAGAAATAGAAGAATACCTTAGAAGATGGAAAGATTTACCTTGCTCATGGATAGGCAGAATTAATATTATTAAAATGACCATACTACCAAAAGCACTATACAGGTTCAATGCAATTCTGATCTAAATCCCAATGACATTCCTCATAGAAATAGAAAAAGAAATCATGAAATTCATCTGGAAAAATAAGAGACCCAGAATAGCTAAAGCAATTCTAAGCAGGAAAAGTGAAACAGGCGGTATCGCTATACCAGACCTTAAACTATACTACAGAGCAATAGTAACAAAAACAGCATGGTACTGGCACCAAAACAGGCGAGTAGACCAATGGTACAGAATAGAGGACATAGAGACTAACCCACAAAATTACAACTACCTTATATTAGACTAAGGTGCCAAAAGCATGCACTGGAGAAAGGATAGCATCTTCAACAAATGGGGCTGGGAAAACTGGAAATCCATATGCAATAAAATGAAATTGAATCCCTATCTCTCACCATGCACAAAAGTTAACTCAAAATGGATCAAGGATCTAGGGATTAAACCAGAGACTCTGCATCTTATAGAAGAAAAAGTAGGCCCTTATCTCCATCACATGGGGCTAGGCCCCAACTTCCTTAATAAGATGCCTATAGCACAAGAATTAAAACCAAGAATCAACACATGGGACGTATTCAAACTAAAATGTTTTTTCTCAGCAAAAGAAATAATAAGTGAGGTGAATAGGGAGCCTACATCCTGGGAACAAATTTTTATCCCCCACACATCAGAGAGAGCTCTAATCTCTAGGGTATATAAAGAGCTGAACAAGATATGCACCAAAAAAACAATAATCCAATCAACAAATGGGCCAAGGACCTGAACAGACACTTCTCAGAAGAGAATTTACAATCAATCAACAAATATACGAAAAAATGCTCATCATCTCTAGCAATCAGACAAATGCAAATTGGAACTACTCTAAGATACCATCTCACTCCAGTAAGAGTGGCAGCCATTATGAAGACAAACAACAAGTGCTGGCGAGGGTGTAGGGAAAAGGTACACTCATACACTGCTGGTAGGGCTGCAAATTGGTGCAGTCAATTTGGAAAGCAGTATGGAGGTTCCTTGGAAAACTGGGTATAGAACCACCATTTGACCCAATTATTCCTCTTCTCGGACTATACCCAAAGAACCTAAAAACAGAATACTACAGGGACACAGCCACATCAATGTTTGTAGTAGCATAGTTCACAATAGCTAAACTGTGGAACCAACCTAGATGCTCTTCAGAAGATTAATGGATAAAAATATGTGGCCTATACACACAATGGAATATTACTCAGCAATAAAAGAGAATAAAATCATGACATTTACAGGTAAATGGATGGCATTGGAGAAAATAATCCTAAGTGAAGTTTAGCCAATCCCCAAAAACCAAATGCCAAATGTTTTCTTTGATATAAGGAGGCTGATGCATAGTGAGGTAGAGAGGGGGAGCATTGGAGGAATAGATGAACTCTAGATAGGGCAAGGGGGTGGTAGAGGAAGGGAGGGGGCAGGAGGTTAGTGAGGATGGTGGAATGTGATGGACATCTTGATCCAAAGTACATGTATGAAGACATGAATTGGTGTGAACATACTTTATACATAACCAGAGATATGAAATATTGTGCTGTATATATGTAATAAGAACTGTAATGCATTCCACTGTCATTTGTTTTTAAAAAATAAATTAAAACAACAGTGTCTTATCAGTTAAGAAAAAATATATATATACCTATATATCTATAATGTTGCCTCATTTCATTTGCTTTCTTAATAATAGAAATGTAACAGCTTACTCCTTTTTCAGAATAAAAATACAGATTCATAATAACAAATGTTTATTGGGCATCTTGTTCCAGTCCCTGAGCATTATGTGCAAGTTCCCTTAGGAAATATTCTTTTATGTAAGGTATATAGAAACACACACATATATTATTTTTTTCTATATCTATTGTCACTAAGCATCCATGAAGCCTTTGAAGTAAGCTCAAGTATGATAAGCAGAAAATGGACGACAACTTAGATTGTAAAGCTGCCATGAGGGAGCACATTGGAATGGACATAAGCAGAAACAAGGTCCCTTTGTACTTTATAG
The DNA here is from genome assembly GCF_045843805.1 of Urocitellus parryii. Classification (NCBI taxonomy): domain Eukaryota; kingdom Metazoa; phylum Chordata; class Mammalia; order Rodentia; family Sciuridae; genus Urocitellus; species Urocitellus parryii. The sequence goes on from NC_135540.1 coordinate 35,880,557, forward strand.
AATTGCATCCTGGTGATCATAATGAAAGGAAATGATTAGTTACATAGTTCAGTGACCATAAAGGGATAAACACTGTGGCTCTTCAAAGAAGCTTTCCCTGGCATTTACTTGTGTTCTTTTTTATTAGTACATAATAATTGGGTTCATTTTGACAAAATCATACATGCATAAAGTTTGATTTACTCTACTTCTGTCCCTGGTGCCCTCCCCATTTCCTGACCCTCCTCCTTCCTCCTATCCTCTTTACTCCACTGGTCTTCCTTTCACCCATTTATTTAGTCATTTTTTGGTTGGTACATCAGAGGTGGAAACATATAAAGGTAGAATTCACTATGCTATGTTTATACATGCCCACGGCAGGATTTTGTCAGATTCATTCTGCATTTCTTCCCCTTTCCTGTCTGTCCTCCCTTCCTCTCAATCTCCTTACATGAATCTTCCATATATTTTCATGGCATCCAATCCCTTCCTTTTCCCCCCTTATTTTGTTCTAGTTTCCCCAAGTGGAAGAAAACATTTGATCTTTGACTTTCTAAATTTGTCTTATTTAATAACTTAGCATGATGTTCTCCAGTTCCATCCATTTACCGGAAAATTCCATAATTTCGTTCTCCTTTATGCATGAGTAATCTGAGTAGTATTCCATTGTATATATACACCATATTTTCTTAATCTATTCATCTATTGATGGGCATCTGGGCTGTTTCCGTAACTTGAATATCGTGAATTGTGATACGATAAACATTGATGTGACTGTATTACTATAGCATTCTGATTTTAGTTCTTTTGAATAAATACCAATGAGTGGGATAGCTGGGTCATATGGTGACTTCATTCCTAGTTTTTTGAGGAATATTTATACTGCTTTCCAGAGTGGTTGTATTAATTTTCAGTCCACCAAAAATGTGTGACTGTACCTACCCCTGCAATCCTTGCCAGCATGTACTATTATTTGAATTTTTGCTAATTACTATTTGACTGGAGTAAATTAAATCTTAGTGCAGTTTTGATCTTCATTTTTCTGATTGCTAGATAAAAATTGAACATTTTTAAAAAATATTTGTTGGGTATTTGTGTTTCTTTTTGAAAAAGTCTATTTAGTTCTTTTGCAGATTTATTGATTGGGTTACTTGGGGGTTTTGGTGTTAAGTGTTTTGAGTTTTTTTATATATATTTTAGATAGTAATTCCCTATCAGATGAATAGCTGACAAATATTTATCCCACTCTGTCGGCTTTCTCTTCATACTTATAATCATTTCCTTTGTTGTGCAGACCTTTTTAGTTTAATAGCATTCCATTTATTGATTCTTGGTTTTATTTCTTGAGCTTAGGTGTCTTGTTAAGAAAGTTGGTGGGCTGGCATTGTGGCTCAGCTGTAGATCACTCACCTAGCATGTTGTGAGGCCCTGGGTTCGAGCCTTAGCACCACATAAAAATAAATAAATAAAATAAAGGTATTGAAAAAAAAAAGAAAGTTGGTGCCTACACCTGTATGAAATGCCATGGTAGGTGCCTTCTATACCTAGGTTCCCTACTATTTTTAACATGAATGTCTGCTGAATTTTATCAGAAGCCTTTTCTGCATCTATTAAGATGACCATATGATTCTTGTCCTTAATTTTATGTAAGCGGTGAAATTACATTTATTAATTTGTATATGTTGAACCAGCCTTGTATCCCTGGTATGAAAGCTACTTGATCATAATATAGTATCTTCTGGTGTATTGTGAATTGTGATACTATTTCTGAATGTATTTTGTTAATATTTTATTAAGGATTTTTACATCTACTTCATTAGGGATATTGGTTTATAGTTTTGTTTTCTATTTTTAAATTTGTTCTTTTTAGTTGTACATGACAATAGAATGTATTTTGACATATTGTACATACATGGAGTTTAATTTCCCATTCTTGTGGTTATACATGTGGAGTTACACTAGTCCTGTATTCATATATGAACATAGTAAAATTATGTCTGATTCATTCTACTGTCTTTCCTATTCTCACACCTCAGTCCCCTTCCCTGTCCTTCTTTCCCCTTTGTCTAATCCATTGCCCCTTATACTTAATAAGAAATTCTGAACTGCATTAGGTTGCTCTATCACTGAACATATTTTTAAGCTATTACTTCTTGCCACAACTTCATGTGTGCAGGAAAACATGACTCTTACTAGAAGATAATTATCACCAGCAAAATTCTAATTAAATACCTTACTTCCCCATATATCATGTGACATGTCAAAGCCCATTAAGAATTACTGAGTTATTTTCATGATTAGTGTGGTTAATTGAGGGCTTACTATAAATACCTCTTCAATCTATATCAGAAAGCTTCCATCTTTCAAATTAGAAAAAAGTTGTAATACAAGTAGATGTCACAGAAACTGCTGGATTCTCTTTTTGGGAATATCACGATCCACACTGATCAGAACAGCAGACTGTAATTAATATTCTTTTAGAATAGAGTAGGGAATTTGGTGATGTTCTTCAACCTACTGCAGAGATCAGACTGGAATGTGTCAGGAGGGAAACACTGCCTATTTCTGGAAATTCAGTCAATCACCTGAATTGCAATAAGAACAATTAAAACAACAACTACACATGAATATAGCCAGGACAGGTATCTTTTAGATCCTTACAGTGTACATATAGTAAAACTGCTTTCACAGCTAACTGCTAGCAGTGGCTAATCATTTTTATCCTGGACAATGATTTCACTATAGAATCTTGCACTGTAAAAAGATCCAGATTTCCCAAGGCCTTCATCCCCCCAAATTCCTTCCTCCTCAGCATTTCCTCCACTCTTCTATTATTTATATTACTCAAAATGCCATATAGCTTTTACATATGTAATTTTAGTCAACATACAAGTTGAAGACCTCTATTAGATGTGAATTATTTTACTAGGCAACAGAAAATATAAAACATTATACAGGTATCACATTGATAAATTTAAATGATTCACTTACAGTGTACCATCTTCCAATCAAACTAGAAATAGCATCTCTAGCTTCATTAATTAGAGTTTTAAATGCCTCAATCAGCTATTATGCATCATTTCTCTTCTGGTACACGAGGGGAGGCCACACCTAGAACCTGAGCTTCCAGGACCCATGTGAGCTTCAGCAATGACCAAGTCAAGGTGGGATCACGGGAATGAGGATTCCTTGTCAAATTTCCTGTTCTTTCCTTCCTATTTGATATGCTGGAGAGTAGCTGTGAGAAGTAAGATTTCAGGAAAGCAAAACTGATAGCAGAGTCTGGTATTGGCCTCACAGTGAACTCCCAAGGGAAGGAAGTGGCCTCTGTGTATGGGAACATGTAATGTACAATTATATAATATTATATATAATATAATATTATATATAATATAAACAATGATGACAAAATATAATTATACTATTTTTAATTTTAGTTAACATAATTGTAAGCAAAAATAATGAACACGGATGGGCACCATTATGAAAATCCAAATAACCAGGATGGAAGCAGACCTCAAAGGGATCAGCAAGCCTTTCTTTGTTCCGAAGGAGAGTCAATCATTCAGGCACTGGAAGGGCTCATTTTCTGGGTATGACAATGACCCTTGGTTACAGAAGGAGTCTGAGTTTTATAGCTTACAATGAGGGCAAATTAATCATTGGAGACTGAGGCAAGATGTGTTGGTTTAGACAGTCAGGAAAGAAGTCCTAAAAAGCCCAGAACTCATTGTCTCTGGGAGAAGCTTAGAACTTGGTGTTCTCTGCTTCCTGGCTTTTTGTCCCTATAAATTGTAATGCTCCTGGAGGATGGGGGAGGCAGATTAACTGTCTTCCCAGTTTGAAACTGAATCTCTCTAAGGAAGATAGGTAGAACCTGAGCAAGGAAATAAGTACCTGCTCAGCAACATGAGTCACAAATTTAATCCAGTCACAGGGAGGGAAACTCTTTACACATGCTTCTGACATTGTTACTACACTCATATGTTTTAGCCACTGTCCTGTAGGGATGGGTGAACTTATTTGCGAACTTTAGTCTACTTGTTGCCTTTTATTAGTGGAAAATCTTTCCATTTAAGACCTATTTAAAGTCACGTATTGTGTTGTTAAGTGATTCTTGGGATAAGGTAAGAAATGTCCTAGGTAGTTGAACATTACAGAGTGGTGACAGTAGAAGTGACTGCTGTTGTTGGAATTTGCATATTTTGGTTTCTGAAGACCTGGGGAGATGGCTTGCAGCGTTTTTAAAGTAAAGGTGTAAAGTTCCTACGTTACAGTTTCCTTCTCTTTCACTGTTTCAGAAGAATAGAATTTTGGCTAATCATTACCATTTGTTGAATTCTAATATAAAACCCAGCCAAGTTGTAAAGCACCTCTGAGTTCAATCCTCAATAACAAAAACAAAACAAAACAATACAACTTACTGTTGCTTTTCCCTCTACAGAAAGGTAGAAACTCAGATGTCTTCCAGTCATTACCAGGATTTTATCCCAGAGTCACGAAGACCTAATATTTCCCTAAGATGGCATCCATTGACCCAAAGTCATTTACCCAAGGGACTGTGTTGAGTATTCATAACATCTGCTATCGAGTAAAAGAGAAGAGTGGCTTTCTACTTTGCCGGAGAACATTTGAGAGAGAAGTATTAACAAATATCAAGTATGTGCATGAACTTTTCAAAATCCTACTTTATTGACTGAACTTCACAGATTTTACCTATCACCAATGAGCTTCTGTGAACATTTGTGTTCAATTCCTTGTAAAGATGTATTAACCTATTCTTTCATTTCTTTCTGCTAAACTTAGACTGAAATGATTGCATCACTTAAGTTGATGTTTATCTTTGAAAGTGACTGGCAAATTGTACCATGGGATTGAGCAATTGTTGTATCAATTAGTTTCTGAAGTACAAAATAAATGAGGAGAAAAGAATTCCAATAGAAGCTACTTACTACCATTATCATTTAGAGAACTTTGTAACTTAGTAAAACAACTTACTTCAACAATATAAGACAACAATCATAATTAATACCATTATACTTTATAACAAATCAAGATTTGAATAAATATTAACTTCTTGTAGGGCCTAATTTTAAGCAATTAAAAATGTAATAAAATCTGCAGAAAAGATAAGACATTATTTTGATAAAATATAAAATCTTTGTTTTTTAAGTCAGTTCTTTTGTGAACTTTGTTAAGAGTGGTTAAGTCATTACCAGACTGCTGGATTCATAGTTATTGACTTAAGTGTTGAACAAGGAAAAGTTCCAAACCTACAAAACAACTAATATTTTAGACAAACCATGAATATCATATATAGATATAAAGCAGTACACAATTATTAAAAGACAACAAAACATTTCTGAGATGTGAAAAGCCTAAGATTTTTAGCTCTGGATTTAAGTTTCCTTATAAAAAAACAAAATTATTTTAAAAGATACGTTTTTAATAATTCAAAACAACTCTCATTTATTATATTAATTTCAACAGCTATGTTTAGATTACTCATGGATTGCAAGCATAGTTAATATTTTAATTTTTTTGCCAATCTCATAAGAGATTGTTGTATATAGAAAACAATGAACATGCTCCTCAGATATCAAGACAAATATCCTAATTGGTTAGCAGGCCATAAACACAAGTTACTAGATTTTAAAGATATTCTTATGAACAAGTTCAAATTATTTATTACAGATTTACTAAATTCATATGAAAGGCATTTGGTCCAATTATAAGTCAATTTAGTATTGTGCAAACGGACTGTGTATAAGCATATTAACATATAGGAGCATACAAGAAAATTTAAAACTTAGAGTTAACCATTTTTTAGTTTGAAAATCCATATTTTAGACCTGATATTGAAAGAAATCTGTTAAGTCTTAAATTTGTATTTCCAAATTTGAGGCCAAGTAGAGAATTTATATCTAAAGACTAAGGCTATCAAAACTTGAATTGTGAATTTCCTTTTAAGAGACAAGAAAAACAAACAAACAAACAAAAATACAAACAAAAACAACTTTAGCTAGAAAAAATATATGTATAATATATATTATGCATATAATTTAAGCACAAAGAATCAAAAAGAAAGTAAATTCAATGGTGGAGGGGGAACATGAGCTCAAATTGATTATGGATAAATTTAGTCCATCTTTTCAAAAGAGACTTATCTGATGACTGAAGCATGGACTATCCTTGGCAAATGTTTTAGATGATCAAACTATGCTGCTTTCAGGAATTCCTTCCCCCTTTTCAGCAGTGGGCCAGAGATTTTATCTTATGTGCTACCAAAAAAGCCCTACACATCAAGGGGTGAATAAAGTTACTTTAAGGTATGTATTGAACAAACCCTTATAATTTACCTTCTGAAAAAGCTTCCCAAAGTTCTTGCAACCCAGGAACAGAGTATGTTCTTCTGAAATGGAATTACCTACACAAGTGGAATAAATCTGGTACAGAAGCCAGATAAGTACATGGTCTATTGAAGCCAATCGTGAAGTTTAAACACATGAAACAGTTGTACTAAACCAGCATGCACTTCCAGTTATATAGGCTCTGAGGAGGTGAGTCATTGGGAGCATGACTTTAGTATATATTTTGTCCCTGAAGAGTGGAGTCTCTCTTTTTGCTTCCTGGTGCCATATTCCCAATTGCTTTCCTGTGCTACATACTTCCACCATGATGTTCTGCCTCAACTCAGGCCCCAAGGAATAGAAGTCTCAGTCCTCTGAAATTGGCAGCCCCTAAATAAACTTTTCCTTCTCTAATCTAATTGCTCTTGTCAAGGCTTTTTGGTCATAGCAGTAAAAAAACTGTGGCTCACAGTTTTTTTTGTTTGTTTGTTTGTTTTAGAGGAAAAATAATTACTTGTGTTTTTTTTTGTTTGTTTGTTTGTTTTAGAGGAAAAATAATTACTCCTATACAAAGCAAATAACTTCCTGAATCTGGGAAGTGATTATAAAAGAGTTCTTAGACCCACTGGGGCTGAAGACCTATATAAAATCAGATGTCTGTCTAGGTTTTTTTTTTTTTTTTTTGGTGTTTTGTATGTTATTAGGATCTTTTGTGTTGGGAGCAGCCAACTTCCTTCAGAGGATCAAGAAATGGTGAGATAGGATAAAATGTTTTGAGTGTGGGTGTGAAAGAATTGGTTAGTCTGTGGATTACAACTCTATCCACACACTGGGTGTGTGGCACATGCCTGTAATCCCAGTTACTCAGGAAGCTGAGGAAGAAGGATCACAAGTTCAAGGCCAGCCTGGGCAACTTAGTGAGACCCCATCTCAAAATAAAATAAAAAGGTTGAGGATGTAGCTGAGTGGGAAAGCACCATGGGTTCAATCCCCAGTACTAAAAAAACAAACAACAAGCAAGCAAACAAAATTGTTCATACACACAGGACTCTTTCCTGTGTAATCACTAAGTAGTTATCTTGCTGTAGCTGTGGGGAAAAGTAGCCTCAGAATGAAGGCAGATGTCCTGAGGGCTGCCCATCACTGTGCTCCTCATATAGGTTTCTGACCACCACATCATATCTCTTCAGTCTTATCTAACCTGGTACTTTCTAATTCCATCCCATTCCAGGTGATGTTAAAATTGATCACCTGGTCATGTTTCTGTCTGCCAAACTTCACCATAATGTCACCATTTTTCCTCTTTGTGCTTTATTATTATTATGACAGGAGATTATCTGACATTATTTCAGAATCTTTCCTCATTAAGTTGTAACTCACCAGATTCAGATGCTATTTATGATTCTTGCCTGAATCAGCAACTACTATCATAGTGGCTAACTGGTGATTTTCGATTTACATCATCTCATAGTTTGCATTTTAGTAAGAGAAGATAGCTTCATCGATAGTCTTGTCATCATTCATTTACTGTATTAGCTCATGGATTCTTATTTCATTCAATAATATTCCATAGTAATGCATGATTATTGTTATTTATCTTGATAGTCCTGTTGTCTCTTATTTTCTTAGTGGGAGACCTTTCAAAGTAGTTCCCTTTGTCTCTTATTTTGACTTATCCCCTCATTCTCTAAGGACTTCCTTCCACCACCAGAAGTTCCAAAGTTTATTGGGCACAGTGACACAGTAATTACATCTGTCAAGGAGGCTTATGCAGGACTCTCTCCTGTGTAATCACTAAGTAGTTGGCAACATAGTTTGGCAATGTAGGGATATCCTGTCTCCAATTTTTTTTTAAAGGGCTGAGGATATAGCTCCATGAAAGAATGATTGTCTTAAAAGGCCTTGGGTTCCATCCCCAGTTTCTCTCCTCCCCCAACCCTCACACACAGAAGAAAAAAAAAATTCTGGCTCACTGTGCTCTTTTCCTGCCAGATCTGAAATCAGTTGACATTCATTCTGGTGGAGGATGGTATTTACAAGCCAACATCTGTGAGTTTTGGATGCTAATTGCTATTGGTGCAACATTGATTCTATAACTTGTCAATGCACATACCTAAGGAATATATGTATGCATGTTCATATATAAGTGGGAATACTCATTCTTCTATATCTTTGTTGAAAAATTGTCTCACAGGTGCACATGGATCTGGAAGGAGGAATAAGAGGAATGGTGGGTGGCAGGCCGTTACTCCCACAGCATGCTGAGCTTTCCATCTATACTTTTCTGTAGCTACTTGGATTGATTAAAATCTACGATTTCTCAGTGGAGCACAGTTACACACTCCTGTAATTCCAGCAGCTCAGGAAGCTGAGGCAGAAGGATCTCAATTTCAAAACCAGCCTCAGCAGCTTAGCAAGGCCCTAAACAATTAAGTGGACATTGTTTCAAAATTTAAAAAATAAAAAAGGCTGGGATGTGGTTCAGTGGTTAAGTGCCCTGGGTTAAATCCCTGATAACAAACAAACAAACAAACAAACAAACAAAAACCCTTCTCATTAGTACACGAGTTTCAATCTTAAACCTTGCATTCTTTCCACATTTCCATGTTTGTAAAATCTTGTCAAAAAGTGAAAAACTTGGTCTAGTTATTCTTAATATACTTGTGGATTTGCCCAGTCAGTTTTCTTATTCCCTAATATGAGCATCCTCCCAACCTCCGCCTCCTCTCTTGCTCCCAACCCCATCCTAGCCTGTGTTTGAGGGTGCTGGTTGTTGCTGCCCTCTACTCAGAACTTCCAAGTTCTTTCTACTAAGAAAGGAAGGGGAAGGCAAGTGTAATAGAAATAACCAACACATTATTTAAACATAAAATCACAAGTAAGAATATAACTAAGTTTTCTCTCCAGTCAGAACATACATATATTCAGTAAGGTATATCCCACTTCTTTATTAATTGAATTTATTATTATTATTATTATTATTATTATTGTTGATACTGGGGGTCAAACCCAATGCCTTGAAGATGCCAAGTGCTCTGCAACTGGGCTACATCCCTAGTCCATGTGTGTGTGTGTGTGTGTGTGTATTTTGTTTTGTTTTGTTTCTGGAACTTTCTTCCTATGTTGCCCAGGCTAGCCTCAAAATTTCGATCCTGCTGTCTCAGCCTTCAAGAAACTGGGATTATAGATTTGGGCCACCACACATGGCTTAAATTTATTTTATTTTTATTATTTTAATATTTTTTAAAATTAGAGCTTTATAGTTGTACATAGTAGTTGGATTTTCCTTTCCCTCTCCTTGAATTTATTTTTAAACTATCATATAAAAATGGAAAAAAATGTATATCTCAATTTGTTTGTTTCCTACTCCTTGAGTTTTATTTTTTATCAAATAATTATTCTTGTTTAAAGTAATCCCTACATACAAAATGTAATAATTCATTTGTTCAACAAATTGTGAATGCGTACTAGGTGCCTAGCATTGTGCAAAATGGCTAGTTATACAGATTCATTCTCAGTTCTCTGCAATTTTATAGTTTAATGAATTTATAAAAGTAGAGCATTTTCCCTATATCTTTCTGGTTGTGATAGAAGTATTAAAAGATGCAAAGTCAGTGCCCAACCCTAAATTGAAGGTTCTGGGCTCATGGAATTTGAGAAAATGAGTGTGTTGTGTGTGCATGTGTGTAAGGAGGCATGCCTGCTCCAGGAATGGTATTGACATGACTTTTCCTTAAACAAGACCAAAAATTCACCTATACACTAACATGTAAGAGATAAGATGGAAATTCTCTGGGTAAGTTTCATTTCACACTTTAAGTATTCAGTATTCAGTGTGTTGCATAATGTGGGGAAGAGAAGAAGAGGGAAGTGGTACCAGTATGTCACACTTCTTGTTGGCAAGGTTCTACACTATAACAAGGAAAACTAGTGGACACAAATGTAGTAAAGCAATAAATAGGAGTGGGTAATTGTTGTTTGTTTTTCTAATTTGGTACTGAGGGTCAAATCCAGTGCCTTGCAGATGCTAGGCCATTGCTCTACCACCAAGCTACATCCCCACCATATTAATTTGTGTCATTGTTGTTTGGGACAGGGTCTTTCTAAGTTTCCCAGCTGCCCTCAAATTTTGAATCTGCTTACCTCAGCCTCCCTAGTACCTGGGATTACAAGACAGCACCACTGCATCTAGTTGGAAATGGCTTTTTGAGTGATGATAGGTGGGCAAAGAGTGGGGAGACCAGGAAATTGTTGAAAATAGATTAGAACAGAGGAGCAAACTCTTCCCTTGAAGGGTCAGATAGTAAATATTGTCAACACTTTGTGCCATATATCTCTGTTGGAACCAAAGTCTGTAGAATGAAACCAGTTATAGACACTATGTAGCCCAATGATCATGACTCTGTCCCAGTCACACAGTTTATGAAGACAGATCTGGTGGCCACTGTGGTGTGCTGACCCTGGACTACAATGCAAACTCCAGGAGGGCTAGGACTTCATTTTTCCATTTGTTTATCTGTTTCTTTGTTCCTACTTCTATCCAATATCCTAGAATTGCGTCTTATATGTACAAAGTAAATTCTTAATAATTGTGTTGAATGGATGGATGTTGAGTTAGCCACTGGCCCACAATGGAACTTTTGCACTTGTGATCATACATTACTTCTGTCTTCTGTAATGCTAAAGTTTACTGTCAAAGGAGGCCAAACTTGGGGACCTGTAACATTCTTTGTCTTAACACATTCATGATCCAATTGTAGTTGAACAATTCAGAATTGATGGTCCTTATCTGAGTTGGTATTGAAAAATATGGAAAAGTTCTCTGGTAGTGAAGGCTTAGTAAATGATAAGCCTTTTCATGGTCATTTCAGAAGAAGATAGTAGGTATCTATTAATAAAGAAGATACATCGAGTGCTATATAGAAATGCACCTTGAAAGTTTATCTAGTCATTAATATGTTTTACTTTGGGAGGGGAAATTTCACAAAAACAACAAGGGATTTTTGTATTACAGCTTGCTCCAGCTTTATGGAATTCTCATTTCTTTCCTTTGATGATACAGGGAGAGGTTCCCCACTTAAATGAGCAAAAGGAAAAGTGTCTTTCATCTCTGTCCCCAGCAACCCCACTATAATTGTGACAGATCAGGTGTCACAGGCAGTGAATGCCAAGTTCCTTGTGAATATGGGCACTGTGGGGCAGTTGTGCCGAGACGTTCATCCCTCATGACAGCTGTGACAGAGGATGGACCTCTGTGGATTCATTATCTGAGATATAATAGCTGTTTCTTTGATCTTGAACTTGGAATAGATACTGTTTACTCTGAAATACATGTTGACCTGCTTCCAAATTCTTAAGAGGAACTGGGCATACACCCCAGGGTTCTGAACAGGCTAATTGAGGCCTCTGTTTTACCTGTCCGGGTACCTGTGGTGGCCCTGCTGTAATTTCTTTTCCTCCTTCCTACTTTATCTGAATATTCAGCACTCTCACACACCCACTTAACTCTTTAACTCTTTTGGAAAATATTGGTGTCTATTCTGATGGCTCCCTGTTTTAAACTGACCATTTTCCAGTCCTCTTACTGGGCACTAAGAAGGAAGGAAATGATCTGTCTTGAAGGTGTGCATATTTTCTTTCTTTCTTTCTTTCTTTCTTTCTTTCTTTCTTTCTTTCTTTCTTTCTTTCTTTCCTTCTTCTGTTTTTTTCTTTTCTAATTGGTAAGACTTGTCTTCAGGTTAAGAAATGGTAATGCTTTCTTTATCTATGGAGTGCTTCATTGTAGCCTTTCATTTTTACTTAAAGAAGTTGATGTTTGCTCTGAGGAGATTTTAGCAGAGAAGACACTTCAACTGATACTGTACAAATTAGTGACTAATTGTGTAGAACTTGACTAGGTACCAAGTGAGATGACTTCAAGATATTGATATCACTGCTGTGACTAAAAGATCTGATCAGAACAATTGTAGAGAAGGAAAAGTTTATTTGAGGGCTCACGGTTTCAGAGGACTTAGTTCATAGAGGGCTGGCTCCATTCCTCAGGCTGAACATCATGCCAGGAGAGTGTGGAGGAGGGAAGAAGCTCACACCAGGATACCAAATATATACCCCATAGCCATGCCCCCAATGAATCACTTTCTGCAGCCACACCCACCTGTCTCCAGTTACCACTTAGTTAATCCCACCAGGGATTAATTCACTGATTATGCTAAGGCTATAACCCAATTATTTCTCCACCAAACCTCCTTACATTGTCTCACATATGAACTTTTGGGGGATAATCACCTCTAAATGATAAAAATAATCAAACCTTTCTCAGAAACTGTTATGAACTTTCCACTGTGTTAAGAGAAAAAAGTGAAAAGGAGAAGTTTAATGAGAAATTTTTAATTATATCAAGGAACTTTTGTTATTGTTGCTGGTAATGGAACCCAGGGCCTCTAGCATGGTAAGTGCTGATTTTTCCACTAAGCTCTACCACAGGTTCTAGCAACTTTGAATCTTGGATGTGTCATTTTTCAAAAACAGTAAGCAGTTTAAAGAATAAATGAAGAGAATTTAGAGGAACATGAGCCTTCTTTCATAAAAATTCTGACTAATGATCACTTTTATATTAGGTTTGTATTAATCAACAGTTCATTTTTTATCTTTAAAAGTTGGTGTCTGTTTTCTGTCTGCAATTTCATCAGCCTTCCTTGAATGTAATCAGTGCAGACCCCATATTAATAGAATTTTATTTCAAATGGAACAATAAGTCATTATCCTTCTGTTTTTGCAGCGGGACCATGAAACCTGGCCTTAATGCTATCATGGAATGCACAGGTGGAGGCAAATCTTTGTGAGTATGATGGAAAGTATAAGTCAGTCTTTGTCGTTTCAGTGTGCTTTTCTTAAAAAAAAATCACTTTGATGGAAGCAGGTGTTGATTGATTGAAACTTTGCTGTGTGTGTCCAATCTGTACCTAGGTGCTGGGGATAACATGCAGTTGGGCTAGCTTGTGGCTTTATTCTAAGGACCAAGAAGTCTTATTAGATCAGCCTTGCTAAGCATGATACTGTGATTGACATGCATCTGTTACTATATGATGAGCTAATGAGGAGGAAGAAGAGGGGAATGGTATTAAAAATGGGGATGAAGCAGAAGGAATAATTGAAGACATGAGTTTAGAGAAAGGAATTTGGGTTGGATCCATCAAGGTCAGACAGCCAGGAAGTTCATTTGGAAGGTCTTTGATGGATAAGCTGATGTTACCTTGCTTGTACATTTTGGAGCTTTCTTTTAGCATAAAATGTAAAAGAAGGTGAAAATTTAAATATACATAAATGTATATACATATGTATATTTAATATATGTATATATACATATGTATACATATACAGAGAGAGATATTGAGATTTCTACTCAGTCATATAGAATAATGAAATTATGTCATTTGCAAGTAAATGGATGGGTCTGGAGAACATCATGCTAAGTGAACTAAACCAAACTCCAAATAGCAAGGGTTGAATATATCCTCTCATATGCAGAAGCTAGAGAGGAAAGAAAGAAATTTAAAAAAAGGATGTCACAAAAATAAAAGGGAGATCAGTAGAGATGGGGGTACAGAGGTAGAGAGGAAGGAAAAGAATGGGGAAGAACTGGGGAATGGAGCTGACCAAATGATGTTATGAGTATGTATGAACTATGATGCACCAACTAAAAATAAATAAATAGGGGCTTGGGATATAGCTCAGTTGGTGGAGTGCTTGCCTAGTATGCACAAGGCCCTGGGTTCAATCCCTAGCACCACATATAAATAAATAAATAAATAGGAAAATGAATACAGTAGAGGAAGGAGATCAGGGTAGGAGGGAGAAGGGAAATACTCAGGATTGAAATGAAACAAACATACAGTTATGTCAAAATGAATCCTACTATTATATATACCTATAATGCACTAAATTTTTTTAATATGATTTATGTATATGTACACATATAATTTGTACAATTTTAGTTAAACCATAGACTTTTTAAACTAGTTTACTTTCTACCTGGAGCAATATTTGGATTCAGAATAGCTGAGAGATATGGCCTATGTTAGGGGGAAAACAAAACATATATTTCTTTTTATAGATTGCTGGATATCTTAGCTGCAAGGAAAGATCCAAATGGATTATCTGGAGATGTTTTAATCAATGGAGCCCCTCGACCTGCCAGTTTCAAATGTAATTCAGGTTTTGTGGTTCAAGTAAGTATTGGCGAGTCTGTCTTCTAGGTTTCCCCTGTTTCAATAGGGGAAGTGCTTTAGCTTATGGTTTTGTGTGCTACCAGTTGGATTTACATGTTCAAAGAACTGAATTTATTTACATTGGCTTTTCACATTATCTGCTTAGATTGAAGGTGGAATAAAATGGAAAGGTGGAGAGGACTTGTAGGCAGTGGTGTCAATTCTACTTTTGGTATCATTTCCATAAGGGTCTGCTGAGGCCCTATTTGCCCTTCTTTCATTTCTTTCCTTCCCCTTAAAGATGCCTTTGTCAAATCTTCATATAAAGCAATCTGGATGTGTCTAGAAGTCATCATAATTACCTGTGCTCTGCCTGGGTTGCAGATGGGGCATAAAATGCCTCCCTCCAGCTCTGCAGCTGTCTGTGGATTACTGAAGTTTATAGAGTTGAAAGTTCAACATTAGCTGGAACTTTACCTTGATTATATAGTTTTTATGGATTAAGATAACTACACTAAAGAGATGCTTTTAGAAAAAACTCAGTGTGTCCCATTGAAATCCCATCTTCCCCTTCAGGATGATCTCGTACTGGGAACCCTGACGGTGAGAGAAAACTTAGTGTTCTCAGCGGCTCTTCGGCTTCCAACAACTATGACAAAACATGAAAAAGATGAACGGATTAAAGTGGTCATTGAGGAGTTAGGTCTGAATGAAGTGGCTGATTCCAAGGTAACCTGAAAAAACCTGATAGAATCAGACAGGAACAAGGACCTCCCTGTGTGGACCATGTGACCTCAATCAGAAGTTTCCTAGAGCATGTGAGGACAAAAGGGTCTGCTTTCTGTAATGATGAGAAAAGTGACTGGTTACATACTATGAAGGTGGAAATGGAGCTGGAAAAGCAATCTTAACCATGGTGTGATCCTGGTGTGAATAGAGTGTGATCCCTGTGGAGAGTGCTCCTCAGGCCTTTTCCATGCTCCTCCACCCTCACTGTTCAAGTCACAGCTCTTTTGATGTCTTTGCACTGACTTTTCTTCTTTCTCTTCCTCCTTTTGGCTGCTCTTCTCCTCTCTTCCTCTGGAGGATTTTGTTCAGTTGATTTTTTTTATATTTCTGGAATTCATAAATGACTAGAATCCAAGGATTCTTGCTGTTTCATACTGGTGTAAAATTTGTCTTAAAAATCTATCTTTATTTTCATTAAGATTTACATTGAGGGGCTGGGGACATAGCTCAGTTGTAGAGTGCTTGCCTTGCATGCACAAGGCCCTGAGTTCAATCCCCAGCACCACCAAAAAAAAAAAGAAAAAAAAAAGATTTACATTGAATTTTTGAAGTGACCAGGATATTTTTTCATGGCATTTCTTTGGCACTTTTGCTGCTCATCCCCTCCCTCACTCTCTCCCTTCTTCCCTTTTCTCTGCCAATATTTATTTCCGGACTCTCATAGGCCAGGCTCTTTCAGGTTTGAGGAATGCAGTTGTCAGCAAGAGTAACAAAGTGTAAAGAAATGAACTCCTCCTTTTGCAGGTTGTGCAGGATAAGGCAAGAAAAATGAGGTGAAAGAGTCAGTCTTATAGTTGACCACTCCATATGGAAGTTTTGCTGATTAGAGGATTGTAGGTTGGGGTGATAATGAGCCTTGTAAAAGTGATGACTCTGGATTAAGCCCCTGTGACCTGCCTCCTAGAGGCAATAAAGAATGGGGGTACCACTGGCTGCTGCTTCCTGTTATATTTGCTGATATTTTTTAAAATGTGAATTGTATTTTGTTTAGAATCTGGTGATGCCACTATTTTCCTTTTTTTTTTTTTTTAAACGAGTGATTGAGTAGTCATTACTTTGGCTGTTTATTTTTTTACTTGATTTTTTTTTTTCTTTTTGGGTGGGTACTTTCTTTTTTACCCTCTTTTAAGCATTCATGGCCCTAAGGTGCTTCCTTGGATTTCTAGGAAAAATATACAGAGACACTATTGGCTTATAATTTATGCAATCTGATTGAAATAGTTTTTAACTTATTAACATTATATTTCATTTTAAACATTAAAGAACTGTAAACAAGATAGTCTGATAACTCTAATGATGTAATTTTTGGATAATTACTACAATAATATAATAAAAAATACTGTTCACCTAGATTTCTCAGTTGTTAATATCTTCTTCCATAATTAGTACAGCTACTTTTTACTGAAATATTTTATATAACATCATGTGATATTTTATCCTTGAGTACTTACAAGGCATCTAGAAAAAAATAAGGATATTTGCCTACCTTCCCACAATATAATTAATAACTAACAAAGTGAACAATATTTCATATCATCAGCTATGTCAAGCCCTTATTCATTCACATTTCCCAAATCCTCTCCAAAGGCATTTTAGAGTTTAGTTATCAATAGACTCAAGCAAGGTCTGTGAGTAGCATTTGAATACTATCTCTTTGAAGACTCTTAATTTCAATATAATTTCCTACTTTTTGCCTCCCCAAACCTTCCTAGTCCCTTCACTAGACACATGAGCATTTAATGCTTGCAAAGATTGAGCTATTTATCCTGTGAAATATCCCATCTTCTGGATATGTCTGAAAGAGTGAATTTGGAATTCTACCGTGAATTAGGGTATAGAATGTACCATTGTCAAAGCATTATGGTGAATGGAAAAATACTGATATGGTATGTTACAAAGTGAACTTTCCTGTCTGAGTGAATCCTGTTCTTGTAAGTCTACCTGGGGACTTTGAGTGGAAACAGTAGTGTTGATAGAAGACTAATAATTTTCTACAGATCCATTTCCTTTTCTCCTCCTATCTTTTCTCCTGTTTTAGACTATAATTTTACAGTTAGGGCCATGTCATTTTATTATTCTAACTTACTGTCTTAAAACTAAATATTTGACTTGGTGAGGAACATACCGAAATGTTAAAAGCATGGACTTTATATCGGGTCCAGCCAGTGGACAGCTCTACCCTGAGCCTCAGTTTGCTTATCTGGTAAAAGAGAAAATTCCTCCTTCTCCCAGGTTCATTCACTTCCTCTTTCATAATGAGGATAGTGAGATAAAGTTCTCTAGCAAGACTAGCAGAGCTTAGATCAGATCACCAAATGATAAAGATCATTGTCATTCTTATTGATAATGCAATAATTTGTGTTTTAGGTTGGATCTGGAGAAGAAAGGAAAAAGACCAGTATAGCAATGGGGCTGATCACTGATCCTTCCATCTTGTTCCTAGATGAGCCCACAACTGGCTTAGACTCAAGCACAGCAAATGCTATCTTTTTGCTTCTAAAAAAGTAAGTGCTATGGGAATATTGGTCTTTCCTTAGTTAATTTATTTATTCTGTGTACCATATATTCTTTGTGAAGGGGATTAAAAATGAACAATATAACTTTTTTCTTCTTTCCTGGAAACAATTAACAGTAAGTAGTTTTAAAAAAAAGTTAAAACAAGAATATATGGAAGGATGGCCATGGTGGCAGTGGGGAGCTGATTTAACTAGCAGGAGGGTCAGGGAAGACCATCATGTGACAGATGAGCTGGGAGTAAGTGAATGAGACCAGCTGTATGAGCACAAGAGAGATCTAATTGGAAGGAGCAGCCCCAATGGCCCTGAGGTGGAGTATGCCTGATGTGTGTGGAGCATCATGGAAGCCAGAGGGACAGAACCCAGTGACTATGGGGAGTAGAGGTTGGTTTCTGCAGTGTCATAACAATACTACAGCCTGGGGGATGAGCAACAGAAATTACTTTTCTTATAGCTCTGGAGGCCAAAAGGTCACAGGCCACTGTAAAAATTATGGCATTTCCTGTCACTAAGGGACATGAGAGCATTTTGAGAATGTCAGAGCAGAGAAATGGCTGTGCAGTCAGTCCAGGGTGAGTGAAGGTCACCAGAGCAGAGCTGCTCATGGTGAGGAGAAAAGGGCCTGGACCAGGTTGCTCATGGGAGGTGGAAAGAAGACCTTGGGTTCTGGATTTGTTTTCAAGGCAGATCAACAGGATCAACTCAGGAATTAGATATGGGTTATAAGGATTGAGATAATGACTTCTAAGATTTGGACTTGAACAAATGGAAAAAAATGAAGCAAATGATATTTCCTTTTATCCAGAAAGCAGTTGTATTAAAAGACAATAAAATTATAGCATTTGCAGGTAAATGGATGAAGTACCATGCTAAGTGAAATAAGCCAATCCTCCAAACCCAAAGGCCAAATGTTTTCTCTGATATGTAGATGCTGATCCATAATGGATGGGTGGGGGGTACAGGGGAAGAATGGAGGAACTTTGGATTGGGCAAAGGGGATTGAAGGGAGGGTAGGGGGCATGCAGTAGGAAGGATGGTGGAATGAGAAGATTATCATTACCCTAGGTACATGTATGATTGCATGAATGGTGTGACCCTACATTGTGTACAACCAGAGAAATGAAAAGTTGGGTTCCATTTGTATAGAATGAATTCAAGTGCATTCTGCTGTCATGTAGAACTAATTAGAAAAATATGAAAAAAGAAGAGCTATGTAAAACATTTATAGAAAATATTCAAAAGTTGAGCTTTGTACATTTTCTATAAGATGAACAAAAAATAATTGAAAACCAACAGAAAAACTCCAAGTACAATGCAAATAAGTCCCACTCCCTGCACCTAGACTCCCTGCATTTTACTTCATTTCTGTCAGATCAGGAGAGGCAGGCAGCGACCAAAGGAGGCAGATTTAAAAAGGCCGCTGAAGGAGGCTTCATTGAGATATCGCTCCCGGGTGGAACTCCATCAGACCCACAGAGTGGACAGGAGAAGAGTCTGAGGAGAAACCCCCTGGGAGCTTGATGGACTGGGATTTTAAGGGGCTCACCGCAGGAAGGGAAGGGCTTGGGACAGGAAAGGGAATTTTTAGGGTCCCTTGTCCTGCTGGAGTTGGTCAGGGGAGCTGGCTGAGCTCCAGGATGGCCAGAGGGTCTTGCTGATTGACAGGCATTAGTCAGGAGATCTCGGTGATTGACAGGCGTTTCTGCCAGCATCTAATTGATGGATGTTCCTTTCCTGAGTGCGAGCTGCTTTGTTCTAAGTCACCTCCACCGACCTAACAATTTCCTACCCCCGTCTGTCTCTAATCTAATTACATAATTATTTTGTGACATGTATTCAATTCTTAAACACCCGTGTGAACTCCAAGAATCAGCACCTCCCAGTGAGGAACCCAACAATCACATTTTCATCACTGTCCAATCTGAGGACTCCTATCAAATGTCACCAGCTCTCCTGCGATCTCTGTTTTCATTCTGCCTCAGGATCCTTAGCAAAAACATGTACTTTCTAGCTGTTATATATATATTTTTTTCCTATTCTGGAAAAGTTCCTCAGTCATTCCCTGTCATGCCTGGACATTCTTCGTACATTTCATGGGGTGACCTTGGGCTGGGCCCATCCCTGTGTTTCATGAGCAAACTCAGACCATGAAATGCTGCTGTGTATTTCTCTGCACTACACTTCTGGGACTGCATGCACCATAGGTGATACTGAGACCAATCATCTGATCCTATTTGTGTCTGCCAAGCTTCTTTGCTGGGAAATTACTATTTATGCCTTTAATAGTTAATTAGTATTTTGTTGGTTAAGAAGTTTGACTGGGCCGGGGATGTGGCTCAAGCGGTAGCATGCTCGCCTGGCATGCATGCGGTCCGGGTTGGATCCCCAGCACCACATACAAACAAAGATGTTGTGTCCCCCGAAAACTAAAAAATAAATATGAAGAAGATTCTCTCTCTCTCTCTCTCTTTAAAAAAAAAGAAGTTTGACTATTATGCTTATGTCTTCTTCCTCATCAAATCTTCCCTCACCAGCATTAGCATACACCAATAACTCCTGCTCTTTTGGTAGCTGCCTAACTTACACTAGTTGGTATCTATGGAAGTGGGAGATTTCTCTCCTTCCCTTTCTCTCCTTCCCTATTCACTTTTCATTTTGTGCAATTGGGTATAATCTGTTATTGACTGTTTTAATAATCAAATTAGCCCTGATTTGATCAGTGGAAGCCATGTTAATTCGAGTTTTGTTTTCTTTTCATATTCCCCTAGTCAATCTTCTAACAATTATTTACTTCATGGTTTCTATGATGTTCTAGGCCCTTCTACTACAGTTCCTGTGTGAGCTATTTCCTTCAAGAACCCTGGTTCCTTGGGGTGTAGTTGATATTTAGAAATCAAGAGCTGGTTGCACAGTGTTCACACTGTAATTGGTGTAGCATTGCTTCTAGACCCTTAGTAGACAGACCTAGGAAACATAAATATATAAATTTTATGCGTATATATAAATAAAATTTAGAAATACATTTATATGTTTTATTTGGAAATATATTGATCACAAATACATTTTACTAATATGGTATATATGTATATACATATACAGTTTATTTTTCTGCTGGAGATCCATAGTTCTCAAACACTAATTATCTGTTCTCTCACTAAACTGCAGTCCCAGCCACAATATATACATATATTTTTTTCAATAAAAAGGCACATGTAAATATTGGTGTTTATATATTCAAAAGCTCATGAGTTCATAATAATATTTCTAATTCCAGTTTAACCTCTCTGTGATATTTTGAGTCTTTGCCATTTTCTTATATGTAAGTGACTTCAGAGAGTGAGAGGTTTGGTTCCCATCTTGTCAATACACTCACTTACTTGCTCAGACAAATCATTTGTTTAATGCCATCCAGTCCAGTCACTCCAGCCACTCTCTTGTGCACCACCTCTGCAAACTGCCCTGCTTTGTATTTTAAGTAATCAGACATACCACTTTCATGGCCTATCCTCTCTATCACTATCTTGCTTCCTCTGAAGCTCATATCCAGGTAAGCAAATCTCTATTCTAGGAGAGAAGATGCAGGAAGATTGAAGGATGTTACAATTGTCCTTGCTTATGAATAAGGAACCCTTAGCTACTTCTTTTATACAGTGTATTGAAATCATTAATCTTATGGTCTGATTCTCTTGGAGGCAGAATACCTTAGGGCATTCTGCCATATCCTGATAGCATACACTAGTTACTTAATCAAATATGTAAATTGAAGTTATTTTTGTCATAAAATATTTTTAATAACAAGATTGCCATTTCCCCCCATACATTATCAATTACACTTACAGACAGGATCCTAGGGAATCAGATTGGCTGAAGTAGAAATTTCTAAATTAAGGGTCTCCTCACAAACAACTTGCCATTATCACCCTAAAGTTCAGAGTTGACAGAACCATTCATATACTCTGACCTTTCCAACTGGCTTTTCACTGAGTCATATCCCTGCCCCCATTAATCATTAAGTTCAAATTACCAAGCGTTTTCTTTTTTCTATTTTAAAAATTTTAATTTTTTTATTTGTTCTGTTTAGATAAACTTGACAGTAGAGTGTATTTTGACATATTATACTTATATAGAGTTTAACTTAAAATCCCATCCCATTCTTGTGGTTGTACATGACTTGGAGTTATACTGGTTGTGTATTTATATGTGAAAACGGGAAAGTTATGTCTCATTCTACTGTCTTTTCTATTCTCATCCCCCTCTCTTTCCTTTATTCCCTTTTGTCTAACTAGATGAAATTCTATTCTTCCCTCCTCACCTCCCCTTATTGTGTGTTAGCATCCACAAATTAATTGGCCTTTTTTTTTCTTTCGGTGGTGCTGAGGATTGAACCCAGGGCCTTATGCATGCAAGGCCATCACTATGCCAACTGAGCTATAATCCCCATCCACATATTAGATAGAACATTTGGTCTTTGTTTTTTGGGAATTGGCTTAGTGTGATAGTCTCAGTTCCATCCATTTACCGGCAAATGCTATATTTCATTCTTCTTTATGGGTGAGTGATATTTTATTTTGTATATATGCCATTCATCTGTTTAAGGGCACCTAAGTTGGTTCCGTAGCTTACTATTGTGAATTGAGCTGCTATAAACATTGATGTGATTGTGTCACTGTAGTTGTCTGATTTTATTTCCTTTGGGTATAAAAGGTTCTTAACAAGGAAAATAGATGTAAAACCAAATAAAAGGTGACAAAAACAACATGTATGTACACATATACATATATTTTTAATAACAATATTGAACAGTGATTTTGGCCATTTCTTTTAACCATAAATAATATCTCCTGTGAAACGGTAGTTTAGTACTATTTCTCCCATGGAATTAGAACAGAGTTTAAATCTCATCATTGTCCTTTAGTAACATTGTCTCCTTGGTCAGTTGCTTGATCTTATTTAAATGATATCTGTAAATAGAAGGAGACAATAATATGGGAACTGTTATAACAACATTGTGAAAATAAGGTAGGATGTACTTAATTAATTTCAACTATATTACTAGGACATAAAGATCAAACAATCCTAAAGAGCCAGAAGATTTAAATGATCAATGAGAAGTAGGCAAATGGCCATTGTTTTAACATGTAATAAATACTTATAGACATACCTGGAATGCTTGTTAAAAATATGGATGCCCTGAATTCACCCTAAGAGATTCTAATTCAACCTCTGGGAAGACTGTCTGAGAATCTGCATTGTCAATGAACATTTTAATGAATTCTAGACTGTTGTGCATCATCGTTAAGAGGCTCTAGTGTTTTTTTGTGTGTGTGGGGGGGTTGTTTGTTTGTTTTTGTGGTTCTGGGGATTGAACCTAGGGCCTTGTGCATGTGAAGCAAATACTCTGCCAACTGAGCTATATTCCCAGTCCCAGCCCTAATAATAACTCATACCTACTTTAATGAAAACATTTAGTTTAGGTTCCCCAAGTGTCATGTAGATAACATGAGATGAGAAGTTCATACTTGAAAAATCAAATTGAACTTTGGATAAATGCTCTCACCATACAATAAAGTATTTTATTAAGAAGTGCAACGTTCAGATATCTAATGACTCATTATTTTCCTTCTTTCAACTTAGCATTTCTGAGCAAGGACGAACAATCATCTTCTCCTTTCATCAGCCTCAGAATTCCATCTTCAAGCTGTTTGACAGCCTCACCTTATTGGCCTCAGGAAAGCTAATGTACCATGGTCCTGCCCAGAAGGCTTTGGAGTACTTTGAATCAGCAGGTGTGGTTGATCTTTTCGGCACTAGATCCTTCCATCCTAGACTCCTGGGGGAGGACAGTGGGATGGACAGGAGCACTGTTTGGTCTCTGCATAGACTAACTGGGGTGCTACCACTCCAAAACATTTTTGGTCAGTTTAGTGTCAGGAGTTTTCTTCATTTTTCAGTGTTTGCTTGTTGTTTAGGTCTCTTTCCTTCTTCTCCCCTCTTTGAATGTGTGTGTGTGTGTGTGTGTGTGTGTTTCTCATGGGCTTACTACCTAGTTATGGTGACCTTTCCCTGAGAGTTCAATAATTAACTGGCTGGACTCACAGCCAGCTACTCAGCTGAACATTTCTAGAAAGACCTAGTGTCATTCATTTTCTTCTAGATCATGTAACAGATAGTGAAGTTATACTACTTTTATGAGGGCTCATGGAGATGCTCATTGTTTTCTAGTAATATTAAATTGGCTCGAGTGGATGTGAGTTATTATTAGCCACTGGAATGGCTGGTCCTAAGTTTGACTTGGGTAGGCAAACATTTCTGGGCTCCCAGGTTCTCTTTCAGATTGAATTGTGTGACCTTTTTAAGGCTCATGCAATCTGCTTCATTTTAGAGACATTTAGAAATTATTATAGATATTTCTTCATGACCCCAAATACAGTTTAAATATTCCCTAGCTATCTTAATATTTTAATTTATTCTCAGCCACTTAAAATTAAGCATGTATGGGTTTAGAGAGTTCAGAGGAGATGAACTTAAAGAGTCAGGTCTCAGGCCAAGTTCAGATGATTGTGCCAGAAGAAGTTGAGGTGAGAGTTTAGGTGTGCTGTGCTGGTCATGTTCTCTCAAGAATTCAGTTCTGGGAATTTGTTGGCTATTTTGAATTATGGCAGCATGATATGATAATGATAATTTGTATCTCTGAATTTAATAGGTGGAGAAGCAATCTTGTTGACATGCATAGTGCCATTCCAGCATTTGCTTCATGAACTCAGAAAACACAATGAACCCAGGCATTTTTTTTCTTGTATCTAGATTTAAGAAGTACTGATAAGCATCAGTTGATCTTGATAAAAAGGGATCAGTATATTATGTTCTAAAAAGTCCAAGATTGGTTAACACACACACACACAAACACACAAAAACAATAAAATAAAACCACATACATACATATTTATATGTATTATATATTTATGTGTTTACAAACAAACACACATAGGGTTGGGAGACAAAGCATTGTTGAAATATTTTGTGAATGAATAAGGAAAGTATAAACCAGTGAGGTGAGAAGAAAGCAAGAACATGGCAGAGAAAATGTTAGATTTGTCTTCCCTAGCCTCACTTCCCTCACTCTCTGGAAGTGAGTAGTTTTTACTTTTCAAGCCCATCAGGTTGAGTTCTTTGGTTGCTTTGTTTTATAGGTTACCATTGTGAGCTCCTCAATAACCCTTCAGACTTCTTCCTTGATGTCATCAATGGAGACTGCCCTGTTTCGGTGACAGCAATGCAAGAGGAAGGGGGTGAAGGTAAGTGAATAGCTTAGATTCACAGGTCTTTGCCTGGTTGATTTGGCTGAAATTTAGCAATGTGATGGCTCATTAAAACTTTGCTTTCTGAATTCCTACTCATGTGGTGTTGTGATACCAGTTAACAGATAGACTTTCTTCTCCATAAGAGCTATGGATGTTCTTTATTGAGTTTATGAATGACCACTTCTGTTCTATTCTCAGTTGTAAAGGAGTTTTCATTAAAAAGTAAATATGATAATTTTTGTCATTTTTTTTTAGAAAAAGAAATTGGCACTTCATACTTTTGCACATAGTAGACAACTAGGACAAAACTTTTTAATTAAGACTTATAATTCTGTATGGTAAGGAGTCTGTTTTAACGTTTAAGGTCCACATATTTAGGAAAAGGTCTGTGAGTTTGCTCTAGCCATAAGATCCAGGCAGAAGTCATGTTAATTCTGTGTGTTTTTCTGATGTGTAGAGCAATGACAGTGCTAGTGATTTTTCTATGCTTAGCTTTAAAATTTAGGTGTTATCCATGAAAAGAATCACAGAAAAAATGCTTTAATTGTTTGTCACCTATTAATAATGTTTCTCTTCTATTTGTGCTTTTATTCCAAAGCCAATGAGACTGAACAGCTATTAATGGGAAAACTGCCAGTGATCGAAAGATTAGCTCAGTTTTATAGCAAATCCCCCTTCTATAGAGAAACAGAAACTGAATTAGAGAGACTTTCAGGTGGCCAGCATAGCAGGAGCCCGGCCTTCAAGGAGATCACCTATGTCACCACCTTCTGCCATCAGTTCAGATGGATTTTCTGGCGTTCGTTCAGAAACTTGATGGGTCATCCCCAGCCCTGGATAGTTCAGGTAATCTTACAGATTCTTTTAAGTTTGCTGTAGAATATTCATGTGGATGCAATTTGGTTCTGGAAAGGTTTATTTTCAGTGATTCTTGGAATATATAACTCAGAACTGTTTGAACTAGACAAGTTGTAAGGGATCATCTTAATAAGAAACTTATATTTTTCAATAAATGGAAGCTAACAACATAATCCATATTTGGGGATTTTAGTATCTGTCCACTTTCATTCATTAATTCATTCCACAACTTGAATACAAGATCTTGAGTTGTATTTTGGGAACGCTAATATGGTAGTAGACAAAGTGAGTAAAAATAACAACCTCTGCTCTCATGGAACTTATTTTCGTATGAAGGCAGAGTGATGATGAGTGAAGTAATACAACATACAGCAGGTTAGATTGCAGGAGGGACTACACAAAAAGTTCAGGCAAAATAGGGATAGAGAAGAGAAAGAGAGAGGGCAAGAGAGAGGGAAAAGTGGGTTGATTTGCTTTTGAAATTAGGTGGTGAGGGAAAGCCAATGGCTTTGAATACATCTGCAAGTACCTTGGACTGTCCCCTCTCTGAGGAAAGAGCCTGTATGCAGAATGTGTTCCTTGTAATTGACCCTCCTCCTTAAGAGATTCTAATGTTTGGAAAGCACTAGATATCTTGAAAAGTTTTCAGTTTAAACACAGATAGTAACCACACTTAGCAATTAACAATTTTTTATTAGTTGCTCAAAACATTACAATGATCTTGACATATCATATATCATTTGATTCAAATGGGGTATGTATTCTTATTTTTCCCACATGTACAAATTGCAGGATCACATTAATTATACAGCCACGTTTATACATACTGCCATACTAGTGTCTAGTGTCTGTTGTATTCTGCTGCCCTTTCTATCCCAGCAATTAATAATTAACACTGTCACATTAACTCTCTTTACTAAGATGTGATGATAACGTTCTTTTTCTCCTTTTGACTGGCCTTTGGTCATTGTTGATTATTACTCCTTAAAGTTTTTTTTTTCTTCTTTTTTGCTATTCCTAACTTCTGTGTCACAATAAAAAGTTCACATCAGTCCATCATTTATAAGGAAATCAATTTAGCTAGTTATTTGGGAGTTGTTACTTTTATTATTATTGAGTTTAAATTGAGAACTGAAAAATGGCCTGTTGTAGGTTCTACTGAACTGACTTCTTAACATGATAACTACTGTTTTTATTTTTAAGTATTGTCACCTTCCAGGTGTATCTGAGAGCCTGTTCCTGTTTCAGTCATGCTGTCATGTTTGTTATACCACATGTTTCTGAACTTTTCATTTATCATTCTGTAGAACATGGCCATTTTTGTGTTCTATTAATCAAGGCTAACATTTTATTCTCCGAGAATAGATTTGATGTCTTGTATAATCATGCCAGGTTCAGGAAAGATATTAACTTGGGTCACCCATTGTTCAACAGTGGGGTGATATAAGGAGTTGATTCTTTAGTGTGTTTTCTGTGTTAGGTTTTTTTTGTTTGTTTGTTTGTTTTTTTTGTACTGCCTTTAAACATGGTTTATGTCTCATCCAGGACCCATGTATAATAGTTATGGGCAGGGCATGAATAGACCATGGCTACTTGGTATACACCAGGATTATGCCTATTTGGGATCTTGGCTTC
Source organism: Urocitellus parryii (assembly GCF_045843805.1). NCBI lineage: Eukaryota > Metazoa > Chordata > Mammalia > Rodentia > Sciuridae > Urocitellus > Urocitellus parryii. The sequence continues at coordinate 35,908,192 of NC_135540.1, forward strand.
ATTAAGGCACAAACACCAGGCCCAGAGTCTCCAGGTCACCTGTTCAGCCTCATCAGCAAACTCAATCCCACAAAAGGAATTTCCACAATGTTCAGAGAAGTAGCCATCTCTAAAATAAGGGTAGAACCTTGAAGCTCCTGGAGTTTAGCAGAACAACTCATGTTAAAGTTTGTGAACTCTGAAGTGTTAGTGTAAGAGTAGGCAAGCCCTTTTCCGTAAAGGGCCAGATGGTAAATGTCTTAGGCTTTGTAGGCCACATCTAGTCTTTGTCTCAGGTGGTCAACCCATTTTAACATGAAAATAGCTGTAGCTCATGCATAAGCAAATGAACATGGCTGGGTTCTCATGAAATGATATTCATGACACTGAAGTTTGAATTTCATATAAGTTACATAGTACAAGATAATCTTACCTTTTCCCCTCCAACTATTAAAAAACATTCTTAGCTCATCAACTTAAAAAAATAAACAATTGGTATTTGGCCTCATTTGGCCTGGCGGCCATAGTTTACTTGGCATAGGGTGTGAAATCTTGTCTGATTTTTATTTCTCTAAGTTTTGATCATAGAATTGTTAAAATACTTATGACTTCCTACTGATAAATCTTGTGTCTCTTGACGTATAGCTGTACTTTGGTTTGAACTAGATATATACATACATGACTCAGACTTTATTTCTAACCAGAGGCTGTATTGGGGAGATATTGAAAAGAATGGATGATCTGAATAAGATTTATTATTCAATTATTTCCTGATCAAACCAATTTAGAACACCTGTGGTTAATCTCTTAGAAAGTCATTGTTTTCTATGAGCATATTAAACATTTGACTATGGATTTATTTTGTTAGTAACTAACTACACAAACTTCTCTAAGAACATGTCTTGAGAAATATTCAATACATTTGAACAAAAGCAGATTAAAATATTTGGACGATTTCTTTTTCTAATCCTTCTCTTCAAAACTGAGACTGGCAGCCACTTGCTCAAAGCGCAGTCATTTGATCCATTATGCAATTTCATTTTGCCTGGTGTCTTTTCTTCATTCATATAAGAAAGAATAACACAGATATACTTTGAAAACCATGACATGATCATAGGATTCACTTATTTGCCAGTATGGTAGAGAACCGACTGAAAATAAGGAACAGGTGTTGTGGTAGTATAAGATATCAAGTGTGAATGCTAAAGAAACAAAGAATGCAGAGCCTCTGGATAGCAAGACTGAATATAAGTTATCCTAAGTGAAGTATAGATTGTCATAGACCTGCACATTGGCAGATCCATCTTTTTCTACTGACATGAAGTGAATGTATTCTGAGGGTAGTGAAGACATGGAACAGAATGAATTTTACCCTAAATTTCTATCCTCTGTTGAAAGACATCTTATGAATAAAACATTTAAATAATATTGTTTCCAGCCTGTGGTCTTTACAAACCAGTCTTTTCAGATTATGATTTAGTTTTTCTATTTTGGCTTGTTGCCTGTCTAAACTGTTCTTCACAAATCACTTCATGTGTGGATACAATTATAATATTGAGTATTTCTTTTAAAGTTTGAAGATTTCAAGATAAATGGTAAGGTATTTTGTTTACTCTAGATTTCCATTTCCTATACTTTTATATTTAACTCATGAATCATTATATGTGGAATCCCTCAAATAAAACATGATAATTGACCCTTAATCTTTTGTTGATTGAAGCATCCCTGTGAGAATTTTATCCTTAAAATAAAAGTGGTAGACTGGGGCTGTGGCTCAGTGGTAGCACACTTGCATGGCATGTGTAAGGCACTGGGTTTGATTCTCAGTACCACATATAAATAAATAAAATAAAGGTCTATCAACAACCAGAAAATGTATAAAAAATAATTTCAAAAACAAAAAGTGGTACTGGCCCAGTAACCTTGGGAGTTGTACACGGACTGAGTAGGTGAGGATGGTGAGGAACTGTTAGCTCAGGTGGGACATTGACTGTAGGCTTCACTGGCTGAGGTTGAAGGAGAAGCAGACAAAGGAGACGGTAATGGATGCACTTGCGTATCCTCAGAGAAAACTAGTTAAGTGCTTTGGTGACAGTTACAATCTAATTTCCCATGCAGGCCAGAACTCAAAAGAGGTTGAATAGGTGGGAGCCAACTTACAATTAGTCTTTATCATGAAAAATATCGTTGTCAAAATTTGTGTGTGTATGCTTTTAAAATGTTGTTTATTCATTTTGTGGTGCTGGGGTCAAACCCAGTGTCTTGCATATGCTAGGCTAGCATTCTCCTGCTAATCTACACACCCAGCCCTGAAATTTCATACACATTATTTATTTACTTATTTATATTTTTGCAGTGCTACAGCTTAAACCCATGGCCTTGTGCATGTGAGATAAGCACTTTATCAACTGAGATATATCTCCAACCCATATTTATTTTTAATAAGAGTATAAAGTCATCCTGTTTTCATTTGAACCTCTTGAAGGATGAAACTATGCATGTGCACTGGTGCAAAAGTTGAGAGTTCCATGTAAGTCTGAACTCTTACCCACTTGGATGTTAGTTTGTTCCCCAAGTAATTTTCTGCATCACTCTGCCATACTGTGTATCATTTGCATGTCCAATATCAGAGCTGGGGCTTGGACTGGCCATTCCTGGTGAACACTGGGAGGAATTTTAGCCTGTCCAGTAGACTGCTCAATTTTCTTGTCAGTTCCCCAAACATTTTTAAGTTGGTTTGGAAAGTAGTCTAATAACACACATGATTTTATATTCTCCCAGGGTCTGACCAAGTCATTTAAAGTGTTTATCTCCAGAGAGATATCTGGTTATATAGTCATATATAATATCATAATAAATGATGTGAAAGCCAGATGTGGTAACACAAGCCTTTAATCCCAAAGACTCTGGAGGCTGAGGCAGGAAGATCACAAGTTCAAAGCCAGCCGGAGCAACAGTAAGGCATTAAGCAACTCAGAGAGTCCCTGTCTCTAAATAAAATACAAAATAGGCCTGGGGATTGGCTCAGTGGTCAAGTAACCTTGAGTTGAATCACTGGTAAATAAATAAATAAATAAATAGGAAAAAATTTACCTAACATTACGACTCTATTTTCATTTTTTTTTTTGGAAAAGATAACCATCATATTGATACTGGGGCTGATAGTAGGTGGCACTTTCCTTCAACTAAAAAATGATTGTACTGAAATCCAGAATAGGTAAGTAAATCTAAATACTGTTACTTTGTTCAAGCTTATAGAGACCCAGTAAGAATTTGAATTTATAATGAGTATGTGATAAATGTCACTGTTTTATTGGGGGTGGAATGAGCACATTGCAAACTGAATGGAAGAGTTAGTTTTCTTTTTCTCAAATGTATGTCTGAGTGGTAAATAATATACAACATAAATTTTGTCCTTTTAACCATTTTTAAGGGTACAGTTCAGTGGTATCAGTTGCATTCACATTGTGCAACTATCACCACCATCCAGCTCAAGAAGATGTTTTCATCTTCTCAAATGGAATCTTCATACCCATTAAAGAATAACCCTCCATATCCATCAATCCCAACCCCTTGCTACCACCTTATAATTCTACCTCTGAATCTGGCCACTCTAGATCCTCATAAACATGGACTGATACAGTAGTAGTCCTTTAGTGCCTTATTTTCTTTAGCATTATGTCCTTAATAATCATCCAAGCTGAAGCATATGTTGGAATTTCTGTCCATTTTAAGGCTGAATAATAGTCTATTGAATATATACTACATTTTCTTTATCATTCCTCTGTTTCTGAAAATGTGGGTTGTTTCCACCTTTAATTTGTTAATAATGTTGCTATGGGTATACAAATATTTATCTGAATTCCTGATTGCAGCACTTCGATGTAGGTACCTACCCTTGTTGGAACAAATGATAATTTTAATTTTTTCAGGAACTCCTATACTATCTTTCACTGCAGCTACATCATTTTATATGTTTTTAAAAGTTTATTATTTATTCTAAATTTTTATACATGACAGCAGAATGCACTTCAATTCATAGTAAACATATGGAGCACAATTTTTCATTTCTCTGGTTGTATACAAAGCAAGAGTCACAACATTTATGTCTTCATAATTGTACCTACAGTAATGATTTCATTACACCATCTTTCCTATTCCCCACCTCACTCCTCTCTCCCCTTTGCCCTATCCAAATTTCCTCTATTCATCTCATGCCCCCACCACCATTATGGATCAGCATCCACTTATCAGAGAAAATATTTGGCATCCTGATTGGGGGGATTGGCTTATTTCACTTAACATGATATTCTACAACTCCATCCATTTACCTGCAAATGCCATGATTTTATTATCTTTTAATGCTGAGTAATATTTAATTGTGTAGACATACCACAGTTTCTTTATTCATTCATCTACTGAAGGGCATCTAGGTTTGTTCCAAAATTTAGCTATTGTGAATTATGCTGCTATAAACATTGATGTGGCTGCATCACTGTAGTATGCTGTTTTTCATTTCTTTGGCTATAGACCCAGGAGTGGGATAGCTGGTTTAAATGGTGGTTCCATTCCACATTTTCCAAGGAATCTTCATATTGCTTTCCAGAGTGGTTGCACCAATTTGCAACCAGCAATGTATAAGTGTGCCTTTTCCCCACATCCTCACCAACATTTATTGTTGGTTGTGTTCTTAATAACTGCCATTCTGACTAGAGTGAGATGAAATTTTAAAGTAGTTTTGATTTTCATTTCTCTAATTGCTATAGATATTGAACATTTTTTCATGTATTTGTTGATCAATTGTATATCATCTTCTGAGAAGAACCAGTTCAGTTCCTAAGTCCATTTATTGATTGGGTTACTTGTTTTTTTGATATTAAGTTTTTTATATATTTTGCAGATTAGCGCTCTATCTGAAATGTGTGCATTAAAAATTGTGCCCTTTCTGTAGGCTCTCTCCTCACCTCACTGATTGTTTCTTTTGTCAAGAAGAAGCTTTTCAGTTTGAATTTTTTTATTGATTCTTTATTTTATTTCTTGAGCTATGGGAGTCTTGTTAAGGGAGATGGGGTCTGATCTGACATGATGAAGATTTTGGTTCTACTTTTTTTTCCTATTAGGTGCAGGGACTCTGATCTAATTCCTAGGTTTTTAATCTAGTTTGAGTTGAGAATTATGCCGGGTGAGAGGTAAAGGCTTAATTTCATTTTGCTGCATATGGATTTTCAGTTTCCCAGCACCATTTACTGAAGAGGCTATCTTTTCTCCAATATATGTTTTTGGCACCTTTGTCTAATATGAGATAACTATATTTATGTGGGTTTGTCTCTGTGTCCTCTATGCTATATCAATCTACAAGTCTATTTTCGTGCCAATACCATGTTGTTTTTGTTATTATTTCTCTGAAGTAAAGTTTAAGGTCTGTTACAGTGAAGCCACCTGCTTTACTCTTCTTGCTAAGAATTTCTTTGGCTATTCTGGGTTTCTTAATTTTCCAGATGAATTTCATGGTTGCTTTTTCTATTTCTATGAGGAATATCATTTGGATTTTGATTGGACTAGCATTAAATCTGTATAGTGCTTTTGCCATTTTGACAATATTAATTCTGCCTATCCAAGAACAAGGGAGAGCTTTCCATCTTCTAAGGTCTGCTTTACTTTCTTTCTTTAGCATTCTGCAGTTTTCACTGTAAACATATTTAACCTCTTTTGTTAGATGGATTCCCAAATAAATTATTTTATTTGAGGTTATTATAATGGGGTTGTTTTCCTAGTTTCACTTTCAGAGGATTCATCACTGATGGACAGAAATGCATTTGATTTATGGATGTTGATTTTACATCCTACAATTTTGCTAAATTCATTTATTAGTTCTAGAAGTTTTTTGGTGGAATTTTTTGGATCCACTAAGTATAGAATCATGTTGTCAACATATAGTGATAGTTTTAGTTCTTCTTTTCTCATTCATATTCCTTTAATTTCTTTCATCTCTCTAATTGCTCTGGCTAGAGTTTCAAGGACTATGTTAAATAGAAGTGGTGAAAGAGGGCATCCCTGTCTTGTTCCAGTTTTTTAGAAGAAATGCATTGTATTTTTCTCCATTTAGAATGAAGTTGGCATTGGGCATAGCATAAATATCTTTTACAATATTGAGATATGTTCCAATTATCCCTAGTTCTTCTAGTGTTTTGAACACAAAGGGGTGCTGCATTTTGTTGAATGCTTTTTCTGGATCTATTGAGATGATCATGTGATTCCTATCTTTAAGTCCATTGATGTGGTGAATTGCGTTTATTGATTTACAAATGTTGAACCAACCTGGGTTGAACCCCTCTTGGTTGTGGTGCACTATCTTTCAAATATGTTTTTGTATTCAATTTGCCAGAATTTTATTAAGAATTTTTGCATCTATGTTCATTAGAGCTACTGGTCTGAAGTTTTCTTTCCTTGATGTGTCTTTGTCTGGTTTTGATGTTAGGGGATATTGGCCCCATAGAATGAGTTTGGAAGGGCTTCCTCTTTTTCTATTTTGTGGAATAATTTGAGGAGTATTGGTATTAATTCTTCTTTGAAAATTCTGTAGAACTCAGCTAGGAATACTTCTGGTCCTGAGCTTTTCTTTGTTGACAGGTTTTTGATAACATCTTCTATTTCATTGCTTGGAATTCATCTGATTAACTTGTGTATATTGTCCTGATTCAGTTTGGGTAAATAATATGACTAGAAATTTGTTGATGTCTTCAATATTTTCTACTTTATTGGAGTACAAAGTTTTAAAATAACTTCTAATTTTCTTCTGTATTTCTGTAGTGTTTGTCGTGATATTTCCTTTATCATCACAAATTTTAGTAATTTGAATTTTCTCCTTTTTTTCATTAGCATGGCTAAGGGTTTATCAATTTTATTTATTTTTTAAAAGAACCATCTTTTTTCATCAATTTTTTCAATTGATACTTTTGTTTCGATTTCATTACTTCAAATCTGATTTTAATTATTCTGGCTTCTAATACTTTTGGTGTTCATATGTTCTTCTTTTTATAGAGCTTTGTGATGTAATGTTAGGTCATTTATTTGTTGACTTTTTCTTCTTTTTAAGAATGAACTCCCTGCAATGAACTTTACTCTTAGTATTGCCTTCTTAGTGTCCCAGAGATTTTGATATGTTGTATCTGTGTTTTCGTTACCTCTAAGAATTTTCTAATCTCCTCTTTAATGTCTTCTGCTATCCATTCATCATTCAAAAGCATATTATTTAGTCTCCAGGAGTAGCTTCTACTTTTTATTTTATCATTGATTATCCAATAGAATACAGATTAATATCTCTACTTTTTAATTTGCTAAGAGATGCTTTGTGGAATAATATATGGTTTATTTTAGAGAAGGATCCATGTGCTGCTGAGAAGAAAGTGTATTCACTAGTTGATGGACGAAATAATCTATATATGCCTGTTAAGTCTAAGTCATTGATTGTATTATTGAGTTCTATACTTTCTTTGTTTATCTTTTGTTTAGAAGATCTATCCAGTGGTGAAAGAGGTGTGTTAAAGTCACCCAGTATTATTGTGATGTGGTCTATTTGACTCTCAAGGTTGAGAAGAGTTCATTTGATGAACATAGATGCTCCATTGTTTGGTGCATATGTATTTATAATTGTCATGTCTTTTTGTTGTATGGTTCCCTTAAGCAATATGTAACATCCTTCTTTATCCCTTTTGATTAACTTTGGCTTGAAGTCTACTTTATTTGGTATGAGGATAAAAACCCCCTCTTATTTCCGTAGTACATGTGAATGGTATATTTTTTCCTAACCCTTCACCTTCAGTCTGTGGATGTCTTTTTCTATGAGATGAATCTCTTGAAGGCCACAAATTATTGGGTCCTTTTTTTTTGTAATCCAATCTGTCAGTCTGTGTCTTTTGATTAATGTGTTTAGGCCATTAACATTCAGGGTTATTATTGAGACATGATTTGTATTCCTGGTCATTTTTGTTTATTTTTGGTATTTAACTTGACTTGGTTTCACCTTTGATTGGTTTTTCTTTTAGTGTAATACCTACCTTTTTTGATTTTCATTTCCTCCTCATGAGATATTTTGCCAAGGATGTTCTATGCCGCAAACTGCCCGGCCCCGGGCCGGCTGAGTCCCGCTCCTGCTGCCGAGCACTGCCTGCGGCACCCCTGCTGAGCGATCCCCTGCTGAGCTGTCAGTGCACACGGGCTTGCAATCTTGCAACCCGGTTGGGCACAAAAACACAAGCCAGTCAAACTGAGACAAAGTTTTATTTAGAGAGAGGCCGTGTGCGTCCCCTAACAGGTGGGTCCGCCACGTGTGTGTTCTACCTGAGCCGGGGGGGTTTCCCCTTCCCCCGGAACACCCTCCTACCATCCTTTCCCAACCAATGGGAACTCTCCCATTACAAGAGTGACATGAGTAACCTGAGTCTTGAAATGGGCCCAGCTGAACAGCATGAGTCCAATTACCATATGAATGTGAATTGCTGGCTGGCAGTCAATAAAATCCAAAGGTGCCTGTATCAATATTTTTGCTGTGGCTCCTAACAGTTCTATAGTGCAGGTTTTCTAATTGTAAATTCTTTTAACTTTTATTTATTATGGAAGGTTTTTATATCATCATCAAATCTATGGCTTAATTTTTCTGGATATAAGATTCTTGATTGACATCCATTTTCTTTCAGAGCTTGGTATATGTTATTCCAGGGTCATCTAACTATGAAAGTCTGGGCTGAAAAATCTGAAGAGACCCTAATTCCCCTATATATAATGTGATTCCTTTCTCTTGTGGCTTTTAGAATTCTCTCCTAATTTTGTATGCTAGGCATTTTCATTATAATATGCCTTGGTGTAGATTTGTTGTGATGTTTTATATTTTGTGTCCTGTAAGCCTCTTATATTTGATTTTCCAATTCACTCTTCAGGTTTGGAAATTTTTCTGCTATTATTTCATTGGATAGATTCTTCATTCATTTGGTTTGTAACTCTATGTCTTTTCTCTATCTAACTAATTCTTAATTCTTAAATTTGGTCTTTTCATGTTATCCCATAATTCTTAGATGTGGAGCTCATGGATTCTTACCATCTTCACTGTGTGGTCAACTTTATTTTCAAGATTGTATATTTTGTCTTCATTGTCTGAGGTTCTGTCTGCCAAGTGTTCTAGTCTGTTGGTAATGCTTTCTATTGAGTTTTTAATTTGTTTTTTTATTGCCTTCATTTCAAGGATTTCTGTTTGTTTATTGATTTTCAGAATCTTTATCTCCTTATTGAAGTAATCTTTTGCTTCCAGTATTTGCTTATGTAGCTCTTTATTGAAATGATCTTTTGCTGCCTGTATTTGCTCTCTTATATCATCCTTTAATTCACAGAGTATTTTAATTATTTACATCCTGAACTCCTTCTGTTATTTCTTCTGCTATTCTGGCCATTGATTCTAATAATGTAGTATCTTGGTCTGTTGGGGCACTTTCTCCCCTTGGTTTTTTTTTTTTTTTTATTGTTCATGTGTCTTCCCTTCTAGCACTGAGAGTTCAAGGTGTTATAGTTTTAGTCTATAGGCTTATAGTGTTCCTGCAAGGTGTCAATACCTCTCCTTGATATTGCTTCTAGGCCTCAGCCAATGTCTCCAGGTGGGAGTTGCCCCAACTAAGGATGGCGAATAACTGTCCCAAGATGGAAGCAGATGCTTTCAGAGATGGGGTGTCAGGTTGGGATGGGCGGTGGTGTTGTGAAGCGAGTTCAGATATGGAGCTCTGTGGCATGCAGTGTTGTGGCGGGTAGCTATCTCTAGATCGTGTCTGATGTCCTCAGATGATAGCAGTTGCAGTGTCCCAAGATGAAGGCAACCAGGAAAGCCCTGTGCTGGTAGATAGGGGTTCACACAGGAGTGGTGGCCAGGTGTCCTGCACAGGAGTAGCACCTGGGAGACCTGTGTGGGCGCTGATGCCTGTTGTCCTGCCTGGGCCATCATATGGGAGTCTTGCATGGGCCATCGGCCAGGATTCCTGCATGGGAGAAGCTGTCAAGAGTCCTCTAATAACTTGCAGAGAAATATTATTCCCACTGCTTAAATACCAAGTCATGGAGTAACAAGGAATGCAGCCTCCCTCTAGCCCGCCATTTTGGATCCTCCCATCTACATTTTTACCAACAGTACATAGGGTTCCAATTTCTCCACCTCCCCACCAGAACATGTAATTTTTTTTCTTTCTTTAAATAATATATTTCCACTGGATCTTTGGAGAAATGTCTACTTAAATTTTTTGTTAATTAAATTGGATTATTTGGAGAGTTTATTGTTGCTATAGTTGAGTTGTAGTTTTTTTATATTCCTGGATTATGAATCCCTAATCAGATACATGATTTGCAAATATTTTCTTTCATTCTATAGGCTGTCTTCACTCTATTGTTAGTGCATTTGATGTATAAAATGTTTTTAATTTTGATGTAGTCCAGTTAGCCTATCTTTTTTGTTTGTTTGTAGGCCAGTTTTGATGATATGTTTTAATTAGTTTGACTTGAGAATTGTACTCATTTCTGCCCAGATGTGCTAGGAAAAAAGGGGTAGAATGTTTAGAGAGCAAAGAAGTTATAGAGTTTATTGAGAAATACTTGTGGGGGAGGTCCAGTGGCAGTGGGCTGGTGTTCCTCTGCTGCACTCAGTGCTGCTGGGACTTCACCAGAAAGTAATGCCTCTTATTTGTCTCCACACTGTTCAGTGGTGGCTGCCTGATGAGCAGCTCACTCCCCCCTGTGTTCTGGTCTGCAACAGTTTTTTCAGGGAGGCAAGTTGGAGATAGGTGAGGTTATAGAAGCAACTACAGTACCAGCATTAACTTACTTTTCTCCTTGTATTACTATTGTTACTTGGGGTTGTCTTGTGTATTCAGCTCAGGTGTTCTCACGAGAGGAGATTTCATGCAAGGTACAAACCATTACTAAGAAAGAAAGCACCCCCAAGGAAGATGATAAGTTTCTTCCAAGATGATGACTTTTCTTGACCACTTGATTTTATTTGTTTATTTATTGAGCTCAGTTTTGGGGGAGTAAGTGGGGAAGTTGTTATAAAGTCCCACCCACATATTACCCCTCAGCTCTGATTTATAGACTATATTAGATTCCTAAACATCTACAGGGCATGCTTTTATCTACCTGAGGGGAAAGGGAGGCTATAATTACAATGATATTATAATGATAACAACAGAAGTACAACTCTGTCATACTGGCCTAGATGACAGGTTTTAAATGGAATTTGTTTTACAAAACTTTTGGTTGGAGGAATCTTGTCTTAATCATCCTGCTTTTATATAATTTGGTATCTCTGGTCTGTGTAAAGGTCTCATTTCCTCCCAACCAGACCTGGATCAGGGTAATTTGTGTGTCTCTTATTTATAGAGGAGTCTTTGCATACCCATTCCTTAGTCCTGGGAATAATTCTGGCTTGGATAAATTTCTTCTTAAAGAAAATGTGTGAGGAGCCAGCACTTAGGCTCAACATGGGAATTAACCTCTTAGCTGCTTATCCCTACCCCCCCCCATGTCTATCTACCATCTATCACTTGCAAGACCAGCATCCAAAGGAATAGCTGTCCAGGAACAAGTGTAAGAAAGTAACTTTCAACAGGTAACACTAACTTTCCCTAGTTCCCAGCATGAGTGAGAGACAGCCAGGGCACCTCAAGATATTATATATCTATATCTATCTATAGATATATGGAAATTTTGGCCCAGGCAGTTCTCATTGTTCCCCAACTTGTCTAGGATTTTAGAACAAAAAGGAGCATTACGGATATAGCATTTTACTCTCCTCTTTTTTCTTTAAGGATAATATAAGAGTGTAGGTCAGGTGGGTAGGATTTGGGATTTCCTTTTACTTGATTAGCACTTAGGTTACTGCAGTGATTGCTACCTATGAAGTGTTTTATAATGTGCCCTTAGAAATCTCATTTCTTGTTGAGACTTTTTAATGGCTGTCTCCAAACATAATTGCTCAGCAAAATGTCACATACCTCAAAAACTGTACTACAATATATAGTCACAAAGTCACCACTATGGAGACACAGAAGTGGGCAGAGACTCCTGGGTCTCTATTTTAACATTTTTTTAATAGACATCCCTGTCTATTATAACCTTTATTTTAAAAAAAATCGATTTAATGTTATATCATTACAGATATAAAAAGTTCTGTGAGTACCAAACTTCCATAATTGTATTGAATTGACAGTAGGGCTTTTGTTCCTCTTCTGCAGAGCCTGGTTACTCTATGTGCTAACTGTCTTCCAATGTGTCACGTGTGTCTCAGCCAGGGAGATCTTCCTGATGGAGAGGAATCTTTTTATGTGAGTAGATTTCCACTCTGGGAAGTAGCATCAGACTCTCTGGTCAAACTGATAACATTCAGAATTGAGCCAAGAATATACTCTGGGAGATTACTAGTGTTGT